>NW_027186304.1:50925133-51007068 GCF_028583685.1 Petaurus breviceps papuanus | reverse complement strand
GAGGGGAGGGGAGGGGAGGGGAACAAGTAGGATTTCTGGATGATAGCATACATTGTGAGGAGGAATGTGTAAGGCAGGATGTAACCAGGTTTTAAAGAGTTTTAAATGTCAAATAGAAAGGTTCATCTTCAGTCCTGGGTATAATAGGGGGCCACTGGAGTTGAGTAGGAGAGGTGACATTGTCAGATCTGTATTTTGGGCAAATCACTTTGGAAACTGTGTGGAAGATGAATTGGAGTGAGGAAGAAATAAGACACAGGGAGATGAAGTACCCTGAGCCGCTGACTGGAGGGAAACAGGGAACCTGGAGATCTCTATAACAATAACCTCAAAAGTACAGATAAGGGAAGGGATATAGCATATAGTCTTTTTTCTTGTGTTGTAAAGCAAATAGTGATTTCAAATTCATTTTTCCTTATGATTTTTCTTGTATGGTTCCTTTAAGTATAAATAGCTTACTTAAAATACTAAGAAGGTTTTTTAGTGGGATTTTTCTTTTTTCTTTTTCAGGCATTAGCAGCATACCAGGCAGTTCATGATACACTGGAACAGATTATGTTTCAGTATCATTTAGCCACTAGAATGGCTAAAAAGGAAAAAGAAAAGATGGCCAAAGAGCTAAAAGCAACCGAAGAAGTATTAGAACGCTTTCAGTAAGAACAATTTTTTCCCAATACAATAACTTTGAGTCTTTATAGAATTCTTCATGGAATTTTAAAAATATCTTTTTTTTAATGAAAAAACAGGTCTTAAGAATCATTCTACTTATAAATCTAAAAGTTACTTTATCCTCAAAATTTTGTTCAAATTATTATTTTAAATGAGACTATAAACATGAACTATTTTGCTCAAAATCTTTAGCAAATTGAATTTAGAAAAAAAAAAAAACCAAAACAGGGATTATAGGAATAGAGCTTTAGATCTGGGAGAACCCTTTAAAGCCTTCTAGTCCATCCCTCTTATTTTATAGGCAGCATCCACAGTCCCACAGGTAGTAAGTGCTAGAGGCAAAATCTAAAACTATTTCCTCTTGATTCCATATCCAGTGTTCCTTCTCTTTATGCTGTCTCTAGACTTCAGTTATATGTTTTTCCTATCAATTTAAGCAGCCAAAATAAGTGAGAGAATTCTACCAGTTGTAGGCCACTTACACCAAGTTTTATTTATAGTAAGCATTTAATTATAGCCTGGTTAAGACCTTATGTTTATGAAATGTATCAGACAACAGCCACCTATGTGGTGTGCAAAAAGTAGCAGAATTATGGGGCATCCTAATGGTACACAGCTGGTTATGGCCCCTGGGATCTCATACAAAACTTCAAAGCACCCAAAGCTTGTTTTCGGTGCCACCTCATCTTTTTATATCCTTTCCTTGCCTTTTGACATCTCTCCTTCATTGTTCCTGTCGCCCTCACCTGAACCTTTGGCAGTCTAAAGCAGTCCATTTTTAAATGCTTACCCTAACTTAGCCTTAGAGTCAGAACACAACTAGCTCTATAATGCTGAGTAAGCCAATTCACCCCATAAACTTCAGTTTATTTATTTTTTATTTATTTTACTTATATTCATCTCACCCCATTTCTATAAAATGGCAATTACAATGCCTGCAAGCAGAGCCAGGCTGGCAGTAAGGAAGTTCTGAGTTCATATCTCACCTCTGACATTTATTAGCTATGAATTAGTCGCTTAAATTCTTAGTGCCCTAGGCAAATCTCTAAGACCACTAAGTCTGAGCAGGAAGGAATTCATTATACCAATGAAATCATAGACATCTCCTCCTTTCCTCTCTCCCCAGCAAATGCTTACGACATGTTGTAATAGAAAACAGAGTCCCAGGACCTGAGTTCAAATTTGTGCTTTGCCTTTTTTTTTTTCCAGTATGATCTTGGGCAAAACACTTAATCCCTCTGGCCTCAGTTTCCTCATCAATAAAACAAGGGGGTTGGACTAAATGAACTCTCTTGCCCTTTCCAGCTCTAAATCTATGATGTGTGTGATCAACCTCATGGGGCTGTCATGAAGAAAGCACTTTATAAATATTAGCTATTAGGTTACAAAATTAGTACTTCTGTTTCTTGACATTCACCAGCCAAAACTTCCTAAGCCATCCAGGGAGTATTTTTTATTTTAAGATTTCCTAACATCCTCTCCCTCTTTTAGGCTATTGTGCTTCTGACCTCCACTTCTGCCACGTCAGTGCAAAACATTGGGTTGGTTGGTTGAGGGATATTGGACTCATTTCCTAGTGAGGCCTTGATTTTGAAAAGGAAGAATTGCTTCCTTTTACCTAAAAGTAGGAATAAGTGTCCAAGAATAGCCCTTTTAATTTCCTTAACACCTATTTTCCTACATTTTTCTTCCATTTAAGGTCTTAGAGTGACAACAGTAAGGTACTTTAAGTGGTTATCAGATTCAACTCCCTCATTTTACAGTAAAGGAAACTGAGGCCCAGAGGATGGGGTGGGGAGAGGATTGTTCTTTTTCCAAATCCAGTACTCATTCTTCTGTACAAAGGAATATGCCCTAAACAATCAGATCAAATACCTCTATTTATAAGGCTTCCCATTATGTGAAGTTTCCTAGGGGCATATAATTACCCAAGGACTTAGGTCCAACTGTGTTATTTGCTCACCTTGTACAGAGGGAGAACTTCAGGATATCTGGCTTTATCGAGCTGAGTCTGTGTTCTGGGAACTAGAAACCAGCTCACAATGTAGGGAATGCTTTTAAAAGTTTTCTATGAAAAGTTTCTAGAAGAATTTTGGAAATGACTTGCAAGTAGTATATGATTTATGCTCATTTTTCCAAAAGCATTTTGGGAGTTAGGAAGGAAGAAGTACTTGATAATGAAATCTGAGAAAGCTACCTAGCAGTCATTGTCTGATACTGTGTACATGAAGGGAAGGCGGAAAGAGAAGCAGGAAGGGGGAAGAAAGAGAAAAGGGACTATGAGTACTTATATAGAACCTACTAAGTGCTGAGAACTATGCTGAGCACTTTTTTTTCATTGGCAAAATAGAGATGTTTCTTCTTTTTTTTTTTATTAAATGCTTTTTTAACTTCTCGTTTACATCATTCATTTCTGCAAGATTTTGAGTTGCAAATTTTCTCCCCGGTTTTCCCCTACCCACCACCCCAAAATAGCAATCCCACAGGATATCCCCTCCTCCAATCTGCTCTCTCCTATATCTTCTCCCATACCCCCTCCAACTTTCCAGTAGGGCATGGTGGATCTCTATGCCCCAGTGCCTGTATATCTTACTTCCCATATGCATGTAAAATAATATTGATAATAGTGTATATATATATTCTTTTTAAACATTTGATTTTAAAACTTTGAATTCCAGATTCATCCCCTTCCTCCCTTGTCACCCACCATTACTGGGAAGATAAGCAATTCAATATAGGTTGTACATGTGTAGTTATGCAAAACATTTCCATAGTGGGTATATTTTAAAAGACTGACTATATTTCCCACCCTCCTATCCCACCTCCCACTTGTTCTATTCTCTGCTTTGATCCTGTCCTTTTTCAAAAGTGGGTGCTCCCAACTTCCCTTCTGTAATGGTAATGTAATTTTGAATTTGAAGATCCCTTTGTATTGGCAAAAGTAGCAGCTACTTAGCACTTAGTAACTGATCAAGCCTCTGTTGGGGAAACAGAAGGTATGAACTCCTGTCTCCTGTTGCTGATGTAACAGGAAGGGGTTGGCTGAAACAGGAAGTTGCTAATGCTGTGTATATAAGAAAAGCTCCAGAGAAGCACAGTCAGAATTTTCTTGAGTCTAAGATCTGGTGGCAGAGCAGCTACAGAAAAATGGAGAACTGAGCCAGAATTTCCTGGGAGCTTGTGGTGGTGGAGCTTCTTCTGGATGGGAGCCCGGAGCCAGGGGCCCAGGTGACTGAGGAAGCATGATTGGGATGCTGAGACTTTGTTTGTGGCTTGGTTGAGCCTTTAATTCCCTGGAGCAGAAATGGTGAAGGATCTGACATGGACCAGACCCTGTGAACTTCAGTGTGGGGCCAGACCTACCCAGAGAGCTGGTCAAGGAACTGGGAGCTGTCTGCCATTGAACTCAGGTGACAGTCTGGTGAATCCAGGTTGAATCCGGGACCATGGAAGGGGATCCAGGGAATCTCAGAATAGAGCCCACGTCAAGATGAAAAGACCTCTCCTTGGGTACTGAGTAATTATGGAATTATAGTTTACTAGTGACCTAAGGGGTGGAGGATTTTGTGTATGATACTTAGTAAGACTTTGCTGAATAAGTGACTGATTGAGTTAATCAAGACTTTGCCCCAAGAGTGGAAGACTGACTATGTACTTTGAGACTACTGATAAGTGACTGATTAAGTTAACTTAAGAGTGACTATTTTACTTTGAGACTATGTTGTGAATGTTATATTGTGATTTTCTGTGATAAATTGTAATATTGTGAATATCTTACCTTGATTTTCTGTGGATGTTTTCCTTTTGTTATGGAATAAATAGAGTGATCACTATACTGTGTAATCAGAACCTTAAAAGCTATTCACAATAGCATTTTTCTGGAAAGCTTCTGTGAATGGTATTACAACTCCCTCACAGCCTGCCCTCCCTTCCATTATCCCCTCTCATCCCTTTCTCCCCTACTGTCCTGTAGAGTGAGATACCCTATTTAGTGTGTATTTCATTCCTTCTCTAAGCCAAATTCAATGAGAATAAGGTTGACCCATTCCCTTTTGCCTTCCTGTTCTTTCCCTCCATTGTAACCATTTTCCCTTACCTCTTCTATAAGAGATAGTTTACCCTAATCTGTCTCTCCCTATGTCCTTTCATTATATTCCTCTATCACGTCTTAAGTTCACCTTTTAAGTATCATCCCTTCCCATTAAACTGGTCCTGTGCCCTCTGTCTATGTATACCTGTACACATATATACACACACATTCACATATGTATTCATACACCCATATACCCTCCTATATAGACATATATATGTATGTGTGTATTTCTATTCCCTTTGATTATTCTCATATTGAGAAAAGTTTCAGAAGTTACAATCATCATTTTTCCATGTAGGAATGTAAATAGTTCAACTTTGATAAGTTCCTTATAATTTCTTTTCCCTGTTTACCTTCTCATGTTTTTCTTGCTTCTTGTATCTGAATGTCAAATTTTCTATTCAACTCTGGTTTTTTCATCAAGAATGCTTGAAAGTCCTCTATTCCACTGAATGACCATATTTTCCCCTGAAACATGATACTCAGTTTTGCTGGGTAGGTGATTCTTAGTTTTAATCCCAGCTCCTTTGACCTCTGGAATATCATATTCCAAGCCCTTTGATCCCTCAGTGTAGAAGCTGCCAGATCCTGGGTTATCCTGATTATGTTTCCACAATATTCAAATTTTTACTTCCTGGCTGCTTGTAATATTTTCTCTTTGATCTGGGAACTTTGGAACCTGGCTATAATATTCCTAGGAGTTTCCTTTTTGGGATCTTTTTCAGGAGGTGATTGGTAGATTCTTTCAACCTCTGTTTTGCCCTCTGGTTCTAAAACATCAGGGCAATTTTCCTTGAGAATTTCTTAAAGGATGATTTCCAGGTTCTTTTTTTGATTATGGCTTTCAGGTAGTCCAGTAATTTTAAAATTATCTCTCCTGGATCTATTTTCCAGGTCAGTGGTTTTCCTAATGAGATATTTCACACTGCCTTCTATTTTTTCATTTGTTTGGATCTGTTTAATAGTATCTTGATTTCTCATAGTCACTAGCTTCCATTTGCTCCAATCTAATTCTGAAGGAATGTTTCTCGTCAGTGAGCTTTTGAGATTCTTTTTCCATCTGGCAAATTTGGCTTTTTAAGGCATTCTTCTCCTCATTGCCTTTTTGAGCCTCTTTTGCCATTTGAGTTAGTCTATTTTTTAAGGTGTTATTTTCTTCAGTCAGGTTGTTGACTTTCATTTCATAATTTTCTTGTGTCATGTGCTAAGCACTTTTTTTTTTAAGGCAATCGGGGTTAAGTAACTTGCTCAAGGTTACACGGCCAGTTATTTCTGGGTGTGGTGCTGAGTATCTGAGCCCAGATTTGATCTAGGTCATTCCAACACTGGAACCAGTGCTCTTACACGCTGTGCTACCTGACCGCCCCATGCTAAGCACTTTAAAAAAATATTTATTTTATTTGATCCTAAAATCAACCCTATGAGGTGGATGTTATTATACCCATTTTACAATTGAATTTTCTTTTTGCATGATACAAACAATTTCACTGATCATGGTTTGCTTATAATCTAGAATGTTGTAGGTTCAAAGAAATTTCATTTTTTTTTTGTAGGAATAAAGGCCTTTCATTAAGTTTAGTTCCTTACCATCTTATCAAATTGATGGAACAAAGCTGGCCTGTGTTCCTTTAAAAATTTATTGCATACCTAAATACAAGTATATTTTCTCTCACTGTAAAAGTAATTTTGAGAGATCTGATTACAGTAAAAATGAATATTTTGCTCATCATCACTATAGTTATTTGGAAAGAAGGGCCAATAAGCTGTATGTGTTCTGTAGGTTACAAGTTAAGCAGACAGAAGCTCATAATTCTTTATCTTCACAATTTACAAAGCATTTTCTTACAAGTTATTTTATTTGGTCCTCATTGTGACTCTGTTAGGTAGATAAACAATATTATCCCTATTTTGTAGAGCAAAAGCTTGAAGCTCAGAGACATGAATGATTTGCCCAGCTAATAAGTGGTAGAGTCAGGGAGCTATTTGTTTATTTGGAGATGAGATAACATTCTCTACTCCAGGAGTGTTTAAAGGTTTACATAATGAGAAGGATACAGCCAAGCATCTCTAAAGTGGAACTCCCTATTTTCCTCTCTCTCAACCTGCTCTCCCAAACATTTCTGCTTCTGTTGAGGGCCCTCACCACTTCCCCCAGATTTGTAACCTTGGAGTCATACTCAGTTTTATTTAATCGGCTTCTGAATATTGTGCATCTTACCTCCACAACTCTTCTTGTATCTGTCCTTGTGTCTCTACTCATGCAGTTCCTTTCATGGTGCTTTATCTTTCACCTATGTTACTGTAACAATCTCCTGATTCCCCATTTCTGCAATCTGCAAAGGATCCACTGTACAGTTATCAAATTAATAATCCTAAAACGTAGATGTTACCACAACCTGACTCATCCCTCCTACCTTCCCTAGGATTGTGAAGGGCAACATCCTCCCCCCACTACCTCAGGCTTGCAGTCCGGAAGTCAATCTGGACCCCCTCTATCTCTCACTCCCTACTCCCCATCCAATCTGTTGCCCAGGCCCGTCTATTTCACCTTTGAAATGTGTCTCTAATATGCCCACTTCTCTTTTCTGACACTGCTTTCTGACACAGGCCCTCATACCCTCATGCCTTGATTATTGCAATAGCCAGACGGTGAGTCTGCCTGCCTCAAGCGTCTCCTCACTTGATTTCATCCTCCGTTCAGCCACTCTCATCATTTTCCAGAAGCATAAGTCTGACCAAGTCACTCTCATAATCTTAATTAGCTCACTGTCACCTCTCTGGGATCAAATACAAAATGCTGTGTTAGACATTCAGTCTTTCACAGATAAGCCCCCTTCTTAGCTTTCCAGACTTTTTACACTTTACTCCCTGACACATCCTCTTCAGTCCTGTGACTCTGGCCTCCTGTCTATTCCATGAGCAAGACTTTCTATCTCTTAGGCTCAGGCATTTTCTCTAGCTATCTATAGTCCCTGGAATGTCCTCCCTCCTCAACTCCATCTACTGACTTCTCTGGCCTCCTTTAAGACCCAACTAAAATCCTGTCTTTTATTGGAAGCCTTCTCCAAACCCTCTTAATGCCTTCCTTCTGTTAATTTTTTTCCAACTTATTCTGTATATAGGCTCTTTGTATGGATTTGCTTGTTATCTTCTCCATTAAATTGTAAACTGCTTGAGGACAGGGACTGCCTTTTGCCTCTTTTTGTATACCCAGTGCTGCATATGACACATAGTAGACATTTAATAAATGTGTATTGATTGGTGCTATGATATATATACGGTGTATGTATTATGTGTGTGTTGACACATGACTCTTGATGTAGAGATGAACTTGGATTCAGGAAGACATGTGTTCAAATCTAGACTCTGACATTGTGACCTGCTTGAGCCTGGGCATATCACTTAACTTGGCTTCAGTTTCCTCATCTGTAGAATGAAGAGATTGAACCAGGGAGTCTCTAAGGCCTCTTCTAACTCTCAGATTTTAGGACCAATGTCACCTTCCTGCTAAAAAATAAGTGAATAAAAAACAAAACTTTCACTGCTCTCTATTGTCTTTAGGGTAAAATACAAACCCGAACTGACATTTAAAGTCCTTCACAATCTAGCCCCCACTAGCCTTTCTAGACTTATTTCATATCATATATACCCTTTCAAAGTATTCCATAGTCTAGTAAAAACTGGTTTACTAACTGTTCCCTAGACTCTACATTCCATTTCCAATTCCATGCTTTTTCACAGGCTGTGTGTATACCTCCAATGTACTGCCTTATCACCTCTACTTCTTAAAATCCCAATCCTGCTTTGAGACTCAGGTAGATCCCACCTCCTACCTGTCTCCTTTCTTCTGCCTTTCTCACTTTTCTTCCTGCCCCCATCTACCCATCATGAATGCTTTTCCCTTCCTCCACTATTCTTATATTTACTTATATAATATTTATTTTATTTCTCCTGCACCTTTCACCAAACAGAATGTAAAATCCCTGAGGGCTTCTTAGGCTTTGTATGCCCATTAAAGAATTTAATCTTTAGTTGAGAGGCATCCCCAGAGGCTATTCCTTCCAATATCTACCTGAACAAGAATATCCTCCATAACGTGTCTGGCCAAGGGGTTATCTGTCCTTCCTTTGAAGATCTCTAGTGAGAGGGAAATACGTCATCTTATTTTGGGATAGCTCTAATTCTCAGCAAGTTTTTCTTCCTATCAGGTTTCAGTCTGTATCTTTGGAACATCCTCCCATGAATGCACCTCTGACACTAGATAATTTTTTCTTCAGTTTACAAGCCCTGCATGTTCTTGCATATGTCAGCATTCAGCATATTAGATAAAAAGTATGTAATATTTTTACACAGAGTAGGTACTTAACAAATGTTGAATTGAATTTAAGGTACTGATAAGTCCCTTCCCCAATTCCTCCATGAAAGAAAAGGCATGTGCCTGTATCAGTGGTTCTGAGAATTTTTTGTAATTGACATAGTTGACTAGTAAATTTTCTTTTCTTAGAATGTGAAATGATTCAGGTAAAAAGAATTAATTTTAAAACATCTGGAGGATAATAAAGGGTAATATTCCTGATATCCATCATTCACTCAAATATTTTTTTCTGTGTATATTCTTCAATCATGTATAGTTTAGTACCAAATTTTTAAAGGCCTAAATAAAATAACCCCATCAGTACTTTTAGTTTAAATCTGAAACCACAACTTCTCTGCCTACAGAGGCTTTTCTAAGTGCCATGTGTTTTCTATTTGCCGCACAAAGGATCATTAAAGATGAGATACCAGAATTCGAAGACCTTGTGGGGAGGGTGAGAGGAGGGGAAGGAAGCAAGACTGAAATAGATTGATTCTTCTATATCTCTCATCCATCACTTATCACTAACACTGTTCTCATCTTTCATCTCTGTTGATGGGATAAAGTACGGGTTACCTTTTTACTTGCCACAGTCCCATGAAGAGCAGCTGCAACAGCTGTTGGCCTCCCCCTAAACTCCCACTTATTCTAATTTAAGTTTAAACCTGAACTTTAGAAGGGAAAGGCATGCATGCTGAATGTGAATATTCCCCTTCAGGTAGTTGAAGATCAAATACTTTTGTCGCCCCTTCCCTTCCCCCACCTTCCCTTGAGAAACACTCTGATAAAGTGGAAGATAATTATGGATATGTTTTGCGTGACTACATATGTATGACCTATATCAAATTCCTTGCCTTCTTAATGGGGTTGGAGTGGGGAAGGAGGAAGTGAGACAATTTGGAACTTAAAGTTTTAAAAACGAATGTTAAAAATTGTTTTTACATGTAACTGGGGAAAAAGAAAATACTAAATAAATAAAAAAAGAATTACTGATTTTCAAAGAAATAGAAATGAATAAAATATACAAAACTAATGAATAAATGAGGAAGAGTTGCAGATATGCAACGGTAAAGAAAAATTTCTTCATGAGTGATTCCCTACACTGATGAAAACATAGGGCCTAACTATGTTCTTCCTCAAATGTTTACTTTCTCACTGGTTTACTTAAAAAAAAAAAAAGTAGAAGATAGAAGATGGGACAGCATTGGAGGGTAGAAGACCTGCATCTAAATTCTATCAAGTGACTTAGTTCTGATGAGATGGGAGGGAGTTTCTACATTTCCTCCCCAGAAATACTTATAGATCTGAACCACCTGAAATACCACCTTAGTCTTTGAGAAACACAAAAACTCTCCCACTGTGACCTTTCAGTCCAAATGGTACTTTTTGGAAAATCAAAGAGTTGTTAAAGGAGAACAGACTTGGAAGATAACTAGGTTTCAATGAACTTTGCAATGATTTTTTTATTAAAACAAAAGTAGTGTAAATTTTAAAGATATATTAAAGTTGCAAGAGTAGTGGCAGGTTAGGATCAAGAATCTCATATAATCTCTCCAAGTTCCTTTTTCTTCTATTTTAGAATAATGCTATTAAAGGAAAGAAGAAGAAATTATGTTACTAAGCATGCTATATAACTTATATGTTCAATCAGTGGATATACTTTTGCAGGTATGCTTTAATACTGAGAGTAATATCTGACATTTATATAGCATTTTCAGATTTACAAAGGGTTTTTGTCTATTAACTCCTTACAACCCTTCAAGGTGGTATAACCTCATTTTGTAAATGAAGAAACTGAAATCCAAAGAGGCATGACTTGCACATGGTTGCACAAAGCCAAAATACAAAGGAAATATAATCAGTTTTTATGTTTCTAGTGAGTGAATGACTTTCCTTCTGCCATCCTCATAGGAGAGAGCTGAGGTCTGCACAGGATGTTTGGAAACACTATTTTACAGAAGCAGAAAAAGTTCAGAAGAACCTTAAGCGGAATAAAGAAGAATTAGTTATCATGTCTCAGGAAAAAACTGAAGTGGTTAACAAAGTGGACACATTAACAGCTGCAGTGAGTATTACATAGTTAATACAAATCAAGATTCTTCTAATGTAAAAAAAAATGTAAAATCACAAAAAACTATGAATTATAAACTGAAGCTAAATTTTGATTAGTGGGAAAAACAATCTGCCCAAATAGCTATATTATTTGAATTCACACTCCCAATTTCCATTTGTCTGGAGCCAGTTAAAACCAGTTCTGCTATGACTTGTGTTTTGAAAATGTGAATTCGTTTCTCTGCAATTGACATATTAGGGAAAACTTTGAACATAATATGAATTTCAAATTTGCTTCTGCTCGATTTCTTCTGTGAGAAGCAGAGAATGCAGAAAATGATGCTATTTCAGCATATCTCACCAGGTGGCCTTTCCAAGGCCCACTTTCACAGGTAAAATTCAAGTCTTTTTTAAGGCAAAGGCCCATGTTTATTGTGTATCGTCTGATGCAGGAGGAGAGAGCTACTACACTCCTTGAGTTGGGTCTGCCCAACTTGCATTCAAACGCACTACAATTTATTGTAGTGTTTATGTACTTCTAAACCATTTAATGTGTTTAAAATGGAGTTATTGTTTTTATCAGGTTCCTCTCTTTTTATAATACTTTGCTGACAAAGTTTTGAGTATTATTCCCCTAACTGTATTTATCATAAGCGCTGTAGTTTTTATTATGTGACTTTGCATAGCAATGCTTTTGGAGAACATGTATGTCCTGTTATAGTAAAACTGACTACACCATATTTTAGGTATATTTATAATTTTGAATAGTGTGAATTCAAATTCATGAACTCAGGGGATATCCATTAGTCACATTAACTGTGGCCTATGGATTTTTAAGGACTTTTGGTTTCCTTTTGTTAGTGTGGGAATTCTTGCTGTGTTAGCTCCCTTTGATATACTGAAAATACCTGAATAGTTGCTGTAAAGAAATAATCATAAAATGGTAAATTAAAATTCATCTGATATTTTTGTCATTGATACTATAAATGTATCAGTAGTTCAGAGATTCCATAATTTCACTAGTGTGGGTACTCCCTCCACCACTAATCTCTATTCCTTAGCAGATAGTATTTGATTATGACCTGTTTGTGGTTGAGAAAAGAGCTCATCTCATGGTGCTCAAACATTTGTAAATATCCTTCAGACTACTCTTAACTCCTATAAGAAGTTTTCCCTTGTTCCTATTTCTCTCATTCCCAATTCTCTTCCCCCAACTCCCATATCTTCCCTTTGAGATTATCCCCAATTTACCATATATGTATATATATGTACACACACACACACATATATACATACATACATACATATATTGTTTATGTAGGGGCAGCTAGGTGGGACAGTGGACAAAGCACTAGGGAGCACTGGTCTTGGAATCAGGAAGACTCATCTTTCTGAGTTCAAATCTGGCTTCCAACACTTCTTGACTGTGTGACCCTGAACAAATCATTTAACCCTATTTCCCTCAGTTTTCTCATCTGTAAAATGAGCTGAAGAAGGAAATGGCAAAGCACTGTAGTGTCTTTGCCAAGAAAATCCCAAAAGAGGTCATGACGAGTTGGACACACTGAAAGAACTGAACAAAATACCTTGTATGTATATACATAGTTGTCTCCCCATTAGAATGTAAGGGTTTTGAGGTTAGAAACTGCTTTTTTTTCCTTTTGTTTCATATCCCTGGTATTTAAGCACAGTGCCTGGCACACAGTAAGCACTTAATAAATGATTCTTGATATGATTTGTTGAGTCTTTCAGAATTTATCTAGGCTGGTCCTCAGATCTTAACTACTTAAGACTTAGTAAGACCTTTTGGAAGTTCTGCTGTCCTACCATAGGCTTCAAGCATATAGGGTTCCTGACATCTCATGTTGTGGCATCAGAGAAGACTTAATGTCCATCATGTAAAAAAGTTCTCATTAAATTCCCCTTATCTTGGAGGACGGCATCTTTGTTTAACTCCAGGCTTCAACTGAGTTCCCCAATCTCATAGTTCTACTCCATCATTGGTATTCCTTTTGGAATTATGGAGCTGGGCCATTTCCAGTTGTTTTGATCTATATCTTGCCACTGGACCCAGATATCTATGGAGGAGAAAATGAGGCTGGTGACTTTGCACAGCCCTCCCTCACTCAAATACAATACACCATCTTCCTGAGGTCATGATCCACTTGGACAACTAAGAACAAACCACAACCTGGAATCATGGAATTAGAAAATGTAAGGTTGGAAGGGACTTTAGTGGCCTGTTGGACCAACTCATGCCTGACAAAGAACTCCTTCTTAATGCTCAATTTTCCAGTAACGTCCAGCTCTTCATGACCCTGTGGACCATGCTATCCATGGAGTTTTCTCAGCAAAAATAGTGGAGTGGTTTGCCATTTCCTTGTCTAGTGGATTAAGGCAAACAGAGATTGAGTAACTTGCCTAGGGTCACACAGCTAGTAAGTGTCTGAAGCTGGATTTGAACTCAGGTCTTCCTGATTCCAGGTTTATCACTATCAACTGAGCCAATTAGCTGTACTGAAAAATCCCTGCTACAACTTACCTAATAACTTGTCATCTATCCTCTCCTGGAATACTCCACTACATACCAAGGCAACTGATTCTGCTTTTGGATAGTTCTAAATTATTATTTTTTAAATTTTATTTTAGACTCAAGCATCAGAACACAAACACAGAATAGAGAAAAGAAACAAAAACTTATCATAAATTTAAATACAAAGTAAGAAAGGGGGGAAAAGCATGGCATGTGCATAGCAGAACACGAGAGGATTCAAAATATACATCAATACATTTTCATTTCAAGACAGCCTGTATATTACACGTTGTGTTGAGACCTGTCCATCTTTTGTTTGCTTCCTTGTAAGTTTTCTTTTGTTCTTTGCTGTGTACTTTTTTCCTTTGTTCTTTTTTTCCCTACCCCCCACTACAATTAAGTGTGAATATATTTCTCTATAGCTACAAATATATATATATATACACATATATGTACACACATATACATATATACATACATGATGCCTGCTACTTATAGCACCAACTAAAATGTGAGTGTGGAATGAATGAAGAATGGTGGATCAGGCAGAGATTACATTCATATGTTTATTGGATGCTAAGCAAATCTCAAATAAGCATCTGAGGGCTAGGGTTTATATACTGTAGCTAAAACGCTTACATCATACTTTCTCATGGGAAACTTCATGTAGTTTGCTGCATGAGGCACCTAACTTGCAAGGAGGTTACTCCCATGGGACACTTCCTTGCTTTCTTATCTCATGTGTCATTATTTTATCTACACGACTCAAGCAGCCAGGGTTTCAGGGATGGTCAGAGTGTTCCTAGCCTCCCTTACATGGGGGATGAGTGACGGGGGGATGGTGAGTCAACATCCTGAGATATAGTGGGCACAAGCAGGTGGGAACAAAGCCCAAGGAGGTCCTTGGCCTGTATTCGCACCCATGACTGACCCCTCAGAGCTAACCTTCAACATCACCCCCTACACATACATATATAGAATAGACATATACTTTCCCAAACACATTCTACTCCTGATCTTTGTTTTTATGTTTGTGCTTATCTCATTTCCTATCCCTCCTGCCTCCTCTACTTTACTTCTACCTGCTACCTTGCCCTTCTGTTATCTGCCTGCCCGCCTCCAAGTGTCCCTTCCCTATCTTCCCATTCCCATAAATCTAAACACCCTTCTATAGCCCCCATAACCTGTTCCCTCATCCTCTCCTCTAAAGATCCTTTCCTTACCCTCCCATTTCCATTGATCAAGCCGCTGTTCTATACCCCACTTTTACCTATTCCTTCACCTTCCTCTTTAAGATCCCTCCCTTGGCCTCTCCCCCCTCCCTATCCCCTTAAGGTTTTATTTCTTCTGAATTTAGAAGACTTTTATACTCTTCTAAGTATATATGTATTGTTCCGTCTTAAACCCATTCCCGATGAAAAGAGGTTACTAGAACTAACAGCCCTCCTCCCCCATCTAATTATTCTGTATCAGATTCTTCCTCGCTCGCCTCGTTTATATAAAAATAATTATTCTTTTTAGAGGTTCCTAAATGGTTTTACTTTCTAAATTCACATCATACTTAGATTTACCCCAATCTTTCTTATGAGCTACCCAATTATTAATAAGAGTCTTAGACATACACTTTATATTTTACATATATAAAAAGTAAATGGTCTGTCCTTATTGAATCCCTTGTAATTAGTCTTTGGTATGTAGCTTATAACTTATGTTTCTCTTGGCTCTTGTAAGTCAAATCTTCTATTAAGTTCAGGGTTTGTTTTTTTTAAGCAAAGTCTTGAAAGTCTGACAGTTGATCAAATATCCATTTTTTTTTCATTCAGGATTATGCTTAACCTTGCTGGGTATGATTATTTTTGGCCAGAACTCCAGTTCTTTTGCTCTTTAATATATACTGCTCCAAGACACGAAGTCCTTTAATGTCTTAGCTTCTAAATCTTGTGTGATTCTAATTGTGGTACCATAATATTTAAATTGCTTTATTCTTGTTGCTTTTAATATTTTATTCTTGAGGTGGGGGTTTCAGAATTTTACTATAATATTCTTATGAGTTTTCTTCATAGGATCTCTTTTAAGTGATGGTGAGTGGATTTTTTTTTAATTTCTACTTTGCCCCTTTGTTTTAATGCTTCAGGACAATTTTCTTTAATTATTTCTTGTATTATTATGTCAAAATTCTTTTTTTGAACATAGTCCAGTTATTATATTTTCTCTTCTTGATCTATTCTCCAGATCTGTTGTTTTTCTTGTAAGATGTTATGCTTTCTCTTCAATTTTTTCATATTTTGTTTAATTATTTCTTGATTTCTTATAATTTCACTGGCTTTGCCTTGTCCAATTCTAATTTTCAAGGTGTCATTTTCTTCCTTAAGATTCTGGATCTCTTTTTCTAATTGGTTGATTTTCCTTTCATGATCTTCTTGTTTTTCTTGGATTATTCTTGTATGTGTGTGTGTGTGTATGCATACACATACATACACATATATACATATGGCTATGGCTATATATACATATACACACATACATATGCATATACACATCCATATATACACACACAAACAATGTGTGTATACATGTAAAAGTTTTTCCTCCATCTGTCATTTGATTTTTAAAGTCTTTTTAAAGATGTTCTATGAAATTTTTTTGGGTAGGTGAACATTTGACATTACTCTTTGGAATAGAAGGGAGGTTTTTTGTTTCATTATTCTCCTCTGAAGATAAACCCTGGTCATCTCTATTCCCATAATAGCTCTCTATGGTTGGATTCTTTCTCCTTTGCCTGTGCATTTTTTGTGGTAATAGCTTAATTTTTGTAATCACCTGTATATCCCTGGGGCATGGGAAATGGTGACTCTTGCCCCAGATCTTAAGTTCTCTCCTCTAACCTGTAGCGCAGTCAACCCTCCAACCTCCTTTAAGTGCCCACAGCCAGGGGTTTTCTGCCCCACTGCTTCTGCACTCACTGGGGGTGTGCTGGTTCCTTCTTGCCCCCCACCACTCTTGGCAGCACAGCTGAGTCTGGAGTTCCTTGTCAGTAGAGGATCCCTTCTTCTTCCCTGACTCAGATGCCCAACTCCCTCACTATCCTGGGGGTAAAAGTTCCTGTGGCTAAGGCCCAGACATCCTCCCAAACCAGATAACCCCAGGGACGGCAGCTTGTTGTTAAAGTGGACCCTGGTCTGGAGGTGTTTACTCTTCATGGGGACCAGATCTCATCAGGAGATTTTTCTTCTGACCTTCTCAAATTGGCCCAGGAAGAGCCCTGTTGTGCCCCTATTCTTATTTATTTTTACCCACACTTTGTCCTAAGGTGCTATTTTATCTCTTTTGTAGGGAAAAATCTCGAGAGCTTGGAATTCTCTGACCTATTCCACCATCTACCCAGAATCCTCTCCTATAGTTCTGATTTTTAGGAGACTTTCTTGACACTAGGCTTACATTTGGGGCTGGGCAGCTTCTACCTATCACAGCATTTAAGACTGGTGAGCAGGCAATAATCCCTGTCACAAAAATACAATGTGAGGTCTAGATCTCCATTAGACTATGAGCTCCTCAAGGGCAGAGACAGTCTTGCCTTTTTTTGTGTCTCCAGAACTTAGTGCAGTTTCTGGTATATAATAGGTGCTTAATAAATGCTACCATATATCACTCTTAGGAGGCCTGTTGCATATGAGCACATGCAGCTTGTCCTATGCCTATGCTTCAGACAGCCATTAGTAGTAACTAGTATTGCTTGGGTGTGTGGGGGACCTGTTGAGGTTTGGGGTTTAGGGGTGCTTGAGACCCCAAAATACCAACACAGTGGTTCCTGTCAGAATGAATTCAACTCAAGCCTTCTCTCAGCCAAAGTAAAACAAAGCTTATTAATGATTTGCCATAATGGGTAGACTCTTAAGGAGCCTGAGCATTTGTGACACTTGTATTGAGCACAATCTGACACATTCTGAGTCTCAGTGCCTTCATAGAGGCAAGATGGATCTTACATACAGAAAGATTGTGGGAGGGATTTATGGGTGGTCTAGCAGTCTGGGAGGCGGGGTCTAAGGAGCATCTTGAGGAAGAATCTAAGGATCTGATGGGACTAGGGTGATTAGAGGTCAGACTTCTGGGACCAAGAGAATGGGATTAACAGTGAGAAGTAGTTGAAGGCTACCTGGAGATAATAGACAATGGAGGGCTAGGCTAGGTTAAGGGTAACAGATTTGGGAACTGTGATAATGGAAGGTTTATGGTCTCAGGCTAATTCCAGATCAAGGGGAAAGATTCAAGGGGGTTCCCAGAGCCTTAACCCTATCAGACTCACTACTCTTCAGAATCTACCCTCCTCTTCCAGGACCTCAAAGACAAGCTTAAATGAATGAAAAGAAAACCCAGAAGATCTGTAGGCTCCCTTTTATAGGGCAGCATGAAGACAATGCATCCTTCTGATACATTTTGTCCTTTAACAGTGAGAGTCAACCAGCTCATTTCAGGAGCTGTTTCTATCAGTGAAACTCATCTTCCATTAAGTGCCAAGGGGTCTTCTTAGGGAGACACAAACAAAATCCCCGGTAAAGGCTCATCTCCTGTTGAGCTTAGACTTCATCAGGGAACTCTCTTGATCAGCCCCTTGGACAATGACTAGATCAGGTCCTGGATTCTGTAGGATGGTTTCAATTTCAAGAAAACAAAGACTTTGGAGAATGTTGTCCCTGTATGAATAAGCCACAATTTACAGAGCAACTGGCTGGGATGTGATAGATACAGATCTATTTACATGAATATATATGTGTATATCTGCTTACAGATATATTACTTATTTCTAAAAATTCTTTCTCTTCATTTCTGTAAAATTATTAAGTTTTGCTCTCCTTAATCTAACATGATATTGATATATGACATTAAGATATTTCTAGCTATAAATCAGTCAATTAGCAATCATTTATCAAACTCTTACTTATGATTAAGGTATTTCTAGTTATAAATCAGTCAGTTAGCAATCATTTATTAAACTCTTACTCTAAGCTAGACTAAGCCCAGGGGAAACAAAGAAAAAGCAAAAACATTCCTGGTCTCAAGGTATTTATATCCTAATGGTTTAGACTTGTGGTTTAGGGAAGTCATACACAAAGAGAAAAGGATGCCCGATTCCGCCCCCCCCCCCCCCCGAGGGGGGGAAGGGCAAATTGACTTAGAAAACCACAAATTAACATTAGCAATGTTGCACTGAATTTTTATTTATTTTTTAAACATTTTCCATTTACATGGTAATCTGGTTGGGGCCACACTCTGGGTTTTGGGAGTGTGATGTTCCTAGCAAATAAGTATCAGTAGATGCATAGGAAATAACACAAAGTAGATGGAGGTTAACCTTGGAGAAGGAATTAGCAGCTGATTGTGGGGGAGGAGGGGTGTTGAAGGGGAGGGGCAGGGAGTCAGGAAAGGCCTCCTGAAGAGGATGGTGTTTGAGCTGAAGAATTTTAGCTGTATTCATAAAGTTAATAAAAATGTATTTATAAGGTTAGTATGGAGTTAGGATAGAAGCAGGCAGCTAGGTACATCAGATGTGGAATCCGGAATACCTGAATTCAAATCCAACCTCAAATACTTCCTAGCTGTGTGATCCTGGGCAAGTCACTTAACCCTGTTTGCCTCAGTTTCTTTACCTATAAAATGAACTGGAGAAGGAAATGGCAAACCACTCTAGTATCTTTGCCAAGAAAATCCCAAATGGGGTCACAAAGAGTGTGACATAACTGAAATGATTAAGCAATAATCACAAAGGATAGAAGCATCAATAAGTAGTGGATAAAACTCTGGACTTGGAGTCAGAGAGATCTGGGTTCTTTCTTGCCCTCAAACACTTGATAATTATATGACCTTGAGCAGGTCACTCAGTTTCTTTCTATCTCAGTTTCTTCCTCTGTTAAATAGGTATAATAATGTTTGCTTCACTTGTTTGTTGTTAGGATAAGATCACATATATAAAATGCTTCCCAGACCTTAAAGCATTAAGTGCTATCATGATTAATTAATAATAAATTTAATAATAATGACAATGTATAATAACAAGTAATATATATATATATATATATAGAGAGAGAGAGAGAGAGAGAGAGAGAGAGAGAGACAGAGAGAGACAGAGAGAGAGACAGAGAGAGATATCTATAATATATAATAACAAATGAATGTTTTTAAAACTACTCATAAGTTCTTTAGGGACTATCACACTTTTAGTGAAGATGAATATATTATTGTTGTTCAGTTGTTTTAGTTTGCCATTTCCTTTTCTAGCCCATTTTACAGATGGAGGAAACTGAGGAAAATAGGATTAAGTGACTTGCCCAGGGTCACATAGCTAGTAAGTGTCTGAAGTCACATTTGAACTCATGTCTTTCTGACTCTAGGCCCAGCACTCCATCTCCTGTGCCATCTAGGTGCCCCAAAGAGCTGAGTATGATAAAGCAGAAATTTATTAAAATCTTGCTATAGTCTTTCCTTATTGTAAAACCTTTAAGAATAGATTTTTCAAAAGAGTTCATGTTAAGCACTCAATTAAAAGCATTGATGTGCAACATTTTCATGCACAAAGAAATAGAATTATTTTTAGGACTGCAATTGAAACTCCTAGTTGAACTAAAAATAAAAGATTTGTGCTGCCTAATTGCACATATGCAACCAAAATGATTTTTCAAAAATTCAGGGAGTTTGCACAGTCCCTTCCTCATTAGCATACATTTCTTTTCCAATTTGTGCTGTCATTTGCTTTATGTAAACAACTTCTTTCCATCTCAACAAAGAATAGCTTTTATAATCCAAAAGACATTTAATAACTTGTAAGGGGTTATTTTTAATAATGCTAATATCAAGTTATTGTTGGAATTTAAAAATAGACTCTCCATCTTCCCTCTCCCAAATAATCCTTTTCTTTACTATATTAATTGGAGTTTGGCATATCATTGCTTCAGGAAAAAAAAATGTATTACCAAAAAAGAAATCACCATCTGCTATGTTTCCTATTAACAAAGCAAATATACAGACTTTTCCTCTTATCTTTTCATTGGATAGCATTAAAAGAAATGGCTTTTCAAGGATTTCAACCAATTTAGTAATAAGCTTGATTTTCATATTTTCCTGGACACTGAGATCTACCCTGAGCTGAGGAGTGTTTATTCTTCAGTTTACAGTTACTAGTTACCTAAATCCTTGGAACAAAGAAAGGTTAAGTGAATTAAGAGATCATAGGTTCCTCTTGCTCATGAGGCAGTGTTTCATGACTTTGGATGGCATTTTTGTTAAAATATTCAGCAGCCAGTTAATGTTCAGCATTAGCTTGTGGGCTATGTAAGGTCCAATGCAAATCAAAACACCAGAAAATATCTTATTAAGGTATGAATGTGCTTTTCATTTATAATTTGGTGTTATTGGATTGACCTTGTGAATCATTGTGTTCACATTACAAAGCATGTTTTAAAAAATACATTTTTATTTCTGTATAATTTACATCAAGGTTAGATGGTCCCTAAGGCTAAGGCTAGACATTAGCCGATAATAATGTTGATATAAGTTTTCTGTAATGTTGAAAGTTGATGTAAGATTTTTATCATTGTGTTGATTAATTATTGCTTATTTTGGGTACAAATGATATTTCTTGAAACATTTCAGTTATAGTGATACTTTAAAATCTCGTGGTAAAAAGTACAGACTCAGATATTTTAAATCAATTAAGTTACTTATTTGATTTCTACTCTGTGCTCAGCACTGTTGTAGGTACTACAGGGAAAGTGAAATATGAAATATTTTCTTTTCTTCTCAGAGACCTTATAACCTATAATACTAATATTAATGCTAATGCCAACACTAATTATGGCTAGTATTTGTATAGTGCTTAAGGTTTGCTATATGCTTTATAAGTATTATTTCATTTAATCTTCATAAGAACAGTCCTAGGAAGGAAGTGTGATTATTATCCCCATTTTATGGGAGAGGAAGCTAAGGCAAACAAAGTTTAGAGACTTATCCCAGATTAACATAGCTAATATGTGTCTGAGGTTGAAATTGAATTTGGCTCAATTGGGGAGACAAGATGAACATATATGAAACAATTTTGAAAAAAATAAACCCCACAAAACTGTATATAATTGGAAAGGCCATGTAGAGGGAAAACGTTTGGACTTGAAGTCAAGAGATAGTTGTGTTTGAATCATATCTAAGACATGAGTTAAATAGAGTTTAAATTATCTTCCAACCTAAATAACTCCACTTTTGTTTTAATCAATCCTAAGACTGCTGTATTTTGTTGGGAGAGAAACAGTGCAACAGTGCTTACTTGTGAAAAATCCTACACATCCTATTTGAACAAATATTTATTAACTATAGCTAATGGCCTATACTATATATTATTGATGATCCAGTTCTAATTGGGTATACCTGTATGTTTTAAAACAAAAGTTTAATGAAGAGAATGTTTTTACTCGTATGCATTTGTATATACTGTTAGTAAAAACAAAATAGCCAACCAAAATAGAATAAGTATTTTCTTATATTTTTTGTTGCTTTTCTTTGTATAAGAGAGGGGAAATATAGGAGCTTGGTCATGAAGTCATATCATCTTGCCTGTTCTGTAGAAGGCCCCAAGGGGCAGAGGATGGAAGAAGTCTTGTCCAAAGGACATTTTGGTGATGGGGAAGGTCCTGGGATAGGACTCTACCATGGTGGGGATCTGGAAGTGACCCCACACCATTTATGGAGCTTTCTACTTAGGTGCTTTTTGGTTTGTCTGAGAACTACTATGTTTCATTGTATCTTTGTCTCATTGGTGATATGGTGCTTCATTGCTTTTTGGACTTACCTAGCCTGTTCCATTGAGCAACCTTTCTCTTTTATGATCAATTCCAAATAATGATGATGGTTATTATCTTTACAATATACTTGGAGAATGCTAATTCATTCTTGTATTTTATTACTGCTTTTGATCTTTTGTTTTCTAGATGAATTTTATTATTTTCTATAGGTATACAAAATAATCCCCTTTATAATTTGGCTTGGTGCTCAATCTGCAAATTAATTTAGGCAGTTCAGTAGTCATTTGTCTTAGGTTACAATCTGTGCATTCAATGAAAATCATTGAAAAAACTCATTTCAATACTTTCTATACTAGACTTTCAGCTTTCTTTTTTTTTTTAAGTACTTAGGGTTTTTTTTTATAACTTATTCCAAAATGTCTTTTAAGATATTTGTAGCCTGCTTTCAACTCTCAATAACTAGAGAGTAGACCTAACTTTCCTTAGTCTCATCAATTCCAAATTATTCTCTTTCTTCCCTCACCAATCAAGCCAGGCTCCTGTTTGTTTTACCAACTTGCTTCATCCACCAAACCACCTTATTTTATTTACCTTTGCTTTCTTATTTTGACTTGCCATGACTATTACCTTCTTCCATGGGTTCTTCTCTGGTACTTTTCCTCCTTGTCATTCCACAATATTACTACTCTTTCAACTTTCTTTCACAAAATCTGAAAGTAGAATCTGGACCTATAGGTTGTCATTCTTCCATTTTCCCTCAATTTTTTTCCCCAATTTCTCCTCCCCAAATCCAATTTTGGTCCTCTTCAAAAGTCTGAACCCTTCCACAGTCTCTACACAATTTCCTTTTCCATATTCAGCGCAAGGTATTCAGTCTTCTACTTGGAATCATAGTTTGAAAGCGTTTGAGAGTCCTCAAGGACCATCTAGTTCAACCCTCTCATTCTTCCACAATCTTCTTCCAGAAACAGGAAATGTAAAGTCCCTGAAGACATGAAATTACTCAAAATCCCAATGATAAAAAAGTAACAGTTTGAACTCCAACTTAGTTTCAAAGCTTAGTGCTTTTATCACTATAGTATACTGTGCCAGCAACAAAACTTGAACTCTTTTTATGGTATAAAATCTTGTCAGCTGGTCATATCAAACCTATTCAAAAACACCAAATTTCTTCATGTAGAATTTCTTGCCACCTCAAACATAAAAGGATGTACAATGGTTAGTCATCACTTAGACCTAAGTCAAAGACCTACTTAGTTAATTAGTGTTTCAGGTCTCTTCTTGACAACTCTGAGGAAACCAGGGTCTTGGTTTATTAAAGGCTTAATCATCAATTTATTACTGTCTGAAAGTACACCTTGGTTCTTGTCATGGTGAATTTCTTATTGGAAATAGCCAACTTTATTCTTTGCCTTAGGGGTTCTACAGCTGCCAACTGTCTTAATTTTTTCCATGAAATGTTCTGCCTTTATGGATTCCTTTTAGAGATAATTTCCTTCCAGGAACCCACATTTATTTCACTCTTGGTAAAACCTTTTCTCTTCTCTCAAGGGCATTCTCCATCTCTTATCAGACAAAGATTCACAGACTGATGGGCAAAGCAACAGAGCTAATTAATGATCCTCTGGGAAAGTGCCAATTTTGTTTTTCTTTTGGCCAAAAGGACACTTGGGCTACACTTTCCCTTATGGTCATATTTGTACATCATGTTTTCACACATATATTCCTCCTTTTAGAGCATACCTTTCTTTTCCATTAATTTTAGGTTTCCTTCCTCTTATTTCAGTTGTAGAGATGTATGATTATTAAGATCTAATCCTCCCAGACTATTTTGTAAATGCTAATGCAATATATGTAGAAGAAGAGGCTTGTAATGTTAATGTAATTTGAATTTGAAGATCCCTTTGTTTTGGCAAAGGTAGCAGGTACTTAGCACTTAGTAACTGTTCAAGCCTCTGTTGGAGGAACAGAAGGTATGAACTCCTGTCTCCCATTACTGACTTAACTGGAAGGGGTTGACAGAAACAGGAAGATAATGCTGTGTGTATATAAGGAAAGCTCCAGAGAGGGAGAGTTAGATTTTCTTGGAGCAGGCTGCAGTGGAGGCAGAAGCTGCTGCCTCCAGTGAAGCTGAAGAGGAGCCAAGGAGGCTGAAAAGGAAAGCCCTGCCCCAGCCCCTGGGTGGAGAGGATGATTTTATTTGGAGAAGCTGGATGGAGTGATTTTGATTCTGGGAACCAGGTTGCAACTTCTGCTGAGTCCAAGGGCCAGCTGGAGTTGCTGAGGCTGTTAAGGATTTCCAAAGGCCAGCCAGAGCTGCCGAAGACTGAGGAAGCATGACAGTGATGCTGGTACTTTGTATGAACCTGTTAGTGGCTTTCTTAAGCCTTGTCTTCCCAGGACCAGAGACTGTGAAGGATTTGAGATGAACTGGACACTGTGAGTTCCAATGTGGAACAGGAACTGCACAGAGAGCTGGACAAGGACCTGAGAGCTATCTGCCTTTGAACCCAGGTGATAGTTTGGTGAATCCAGGTAGGATCTGGGACCATGGAAGGGGATCCAGGGATTCTGAGAGACCACCCTGAGTCAAGCTGAAAGAAGACTGTACTTGGGTACTGTGTACTGACTAAGAAGATTATAATTTACTAGTGACCTAGGGGTAGAGGGTCTGTGTATTTTCTAATGATTGAGTAGTGAATAATGAAGGATGATTGATTGACTAAATGATTGTACTTAGTTATTAATGACTGAATAAGTAATTGATTTGTAGCCTAGTATGCTCCATGAGTGGAAAACTTTGACTATTGTACTTTGTGATTGAATTAAGGATTTTGTGAATGCCTGAGTTAAATGATTGTTCTTTGTTCAAAACTTTGTGACCACTGTAGTGGAAACTATGTGGCCATTTTCTGTGATAAGTTGTTGTGAATGCTATATTTTGATTTTCTGTAATAAGTTGTGATATTGTGAATGCTGTGCTTTGATTTACTGTGAATGTTTTGCTTTGATTTGTTATGGAGTAAATGGAGTGTTTACTATACTGTGTAATCAGAATCTTAAAAGCTGTTCACAGTAGCATTCTTCTGGAAAGCTGCTTGTGCATGACATTACAAGGCTGTTAGTGACAAATGTCAAAAAAAGCCATTGTAGGTGGGAAGACTGTCATCATAGCAGGTAAAATAGGTGCTATAACATGTGCTCTGGTACTTCTACTGGGGTACTTAAGGGACCTAGATAATGAGATGGTCAATCTGTCTTGTATCAAATTGACATGTGTCTGGTTGTAAGGAAAGCACATGTACAAATATACCACTAGAGAAATTTAATTGAGTTTTAGTGGGGGAGAGGGATTGGGAAGCAAAGCAGCTTTATCTCCTGTGGCTTTTGGACCTGGGTCCTTTTGTCCTTCTGTCCTCATTGTAGGTTGGGGGAATTCATAGGTATCTGTATAGGTTAGTCCTCAAAGCTTGTGTTCCAGAGCCTGTACACAGAATGCGCTAGAATTAGATGAGTAATCAGTAATGAAAGAGATAGATGCCAGCCTAGAGCTGCCAATCTTGATAGTATCACTAGAACATTTTCTTGATTTTCTGTTCCTAGGGAAGCAAGCTTGGCAGTGGTCACTGGGTACATAGCAAATACATAATAGTAAGGGCTCTTTTACCTTTCCAACTGCACACCCCCATTCTTCTCATCACTAGGAATTTTCTCTGGCTGTACTCCATGTCTGGAATCCTCTGTCCTTCATCTCTACCTCCTGGCTTCCTTCAAGTGCCATCTAAAATCCCACCTTCTACCTTCTACAAGAGGCCTTTCTCAATCCTTCTTAATTCTTGTGCCTTCCCTCTGCTGATTATATCCAATTTATCACATATATAAAAACTTATATATATATATATGTATATATATACATATAATGTGTATATATTTATGTATGTATGTATATACAGATACATAAAAGTTTTTTGTACAAAGCTATTTACTTGTTGTCTCCTTCATTAGATTATGAGCTTTCTCTAGTGTGGGGACTTTCTTTTACCTTCCTTTTTATCCCTGGCACAGTGCTTGACACTTAGTAAGCTCTTAACAAATATTTATGGATGGACGCTAGATTCTCAGCTTACCTCTACTTCTGGTGTCCCAGTCTGTTTGAGTTAGATGAGTGTGTCTGTTAAACCTAATAGCCCACCTGCAAAGAGGTGCCCTGCTAAGTATTCTAAGAGCACTTTACTTCACTACTATCAAAACCATCAATTTAAAGTCTTATTAAGTTTTTTAAAAAATTATGTTCTAAGTCCTCTGTTAAGCTCTGAGGGATACAAAACAAGAGCAAAAACAAAAGAAAGTAGTTCCTGCCTGTAAGATGCTTTCATTCTAAAAAGGGAGACCAAATATGTATGTGTATATATACACGTATACATATATATATGTATGTAGATAGATACAAGTAAGATAAATACAGAATAAATAACATGAATAGAAGCTAAGCTTAAAGGAGAAGACCCCCAAAGTTCAGAGTGGACTGGGGAGGGATCCTGCAGAAGGTGTGATTTGAGTCAAATCTTGAAGTAATCCAGAGGTTCTCCAATAGAAAGGTGACAAAGGCAAATGTTCCAGGTAATACGGACACGTGGGATGGTTTGTTAATTAGGGCTGATGCAGAAACTGCAAAGGAATTGCCTAATTAGTAAGGCTTCATGCTTAATCAGGTAACTAATACTAATAATGAAATAGAATCATATAATTTTGGAACTGGAAAAGACCTTAGTGATCACTGACAGTCTAACTCAATTATTTTATAAATGAGCAAACTTGGGTAGCTAGGTGGTGCAGTGAATAGAGCACCGGCCATGGAGTCAGGAGGACCCGAGTTCAAGTCAGGCTTCAGACACTTAACACTTAGTAACTGTGTGACCTTGGGCAAGTCACTTAACCCCAATTGCCTGCCCTCCCCCCTCCAAAAAGCAAAAAAACAAAACAAAACAAAAACAAACAAACAAAAAATAAATGAGCAAACTGATGGCCAGATATTAAATTATTTCCCCAAGCTCAATCAATCAATAAACATTTATTAAGCTCCTACTCTATGCAAGGTATTATTCTAACCACTGGGGCTACAAAAAGAGGCAAAAGATAATATCTGCCTTCAGGAAGCTTACAGTCTAATGGGGGCAGACAGCACGCAAACAAATATATGCCAAACGTATATTGGATAAATAGGAAATCAATAGACGGAAGGTCCTAGAATGAAGAGAGGTTGAGAAAGGTTTCCTGTAGAAGGTGAAATTCTAGTTGGAACTGAAAGGGAGACAGGGAGGTCAGTAGATGGAGCAGAGAAGGGACAACATTCCAGGCATGGGTGACAGCCAGAGAAAATGACCCGAGCTGAGAAGTCGTCTTTTGGTGGTGGTACTGCCAGAAGGGTCTGGTGTCACTGGATCAGAGTGTGCCCTGGGAACTTGTTGTTCTGTTTATTATTGTTGTTATTTTAAAGCAATTGGGGTTAACTTGCTCAAGGTTACACAGCCAGTTATTTCTGGGTGTGGCGCTAAGTATCTGAGCCTGGATTCGAAACCCAGGTCATCCTGACAGTGGGGCCGGTGCTCTTACTCACTGTGCTACCTGGCTGTCCCTGTTCTGTTTATTATATAGGAGATATAAAAGGTCCTGGGCTCTATCCTGTCCCTCAGGCCAGCTCTTACCACCCTATAGTGATGGTTACCTGCCTTGTCTCTTATTTTTTGGCAGTTGTTCATTTCTATCCTCCTTTCTCAAGTATGTGTTCTCTCCTTTTCCAGGTTCTTCTTATGCATCCTTATCTCATGGGGATAGAGATAAAAATTGGTACTGGACCTATTCATTGACATACACAGGGAATTCCCAGATAAGCAAAATTCCTCTTATTCCTTTTTCCTGAACCATTCTTTCTAATATATTTCTCACTATTCCTCCCTTTTACCACGTAGAATGGGAGTCATTGAATATTAGAGTGAATATTGGCTGAATTTGGAGGTTCTTATCAGATTCGTTATAGAACTTCTTGACATCTTCATCCTTAGCAACTGATAAGCTGTAACACAAGCAACAATTATTGTCATAGTGATATTTTAAGCTTAGTACTTTCAATACTTCAAAATATGAAGAGGAAATATACCACAAAATCATGACACTTTTGCCTTTGGATGTGAGATTTCTTTTCTGCCAACTCTTTTCTTTGCCTCTCTGAGGAGTACCCATAAACCCATCCTTCCATTTAACAATAAACATGATTGATATTTTGGAATAGTAATGAACTCTATGGTATTTTGTCTTCTATAATTGAAATTATAAATGAAAACTGGATACAGATGTTATTTGAATCACACAATAAAACCGTGAAGTAGGTGTTATTATCCATCTTACAGTTGAAGAAACTGAGTCAGATAGGTAAAGTGACTTACCCAGTGTCATACAACTAATATCTGAGGTGATCTTTGAACCCAGGTCTTCCTGACTCCAAGTCCAGCACTCTATGCACTACACCAGAATTGTGTAAGATAAACTCCTTCCTCATTTTCCTTTCACTTGTACTCTTCCAAAAGTAAGATGGGCCTCATGCTGACCAGGGGCACTAGGTCCAACTAGACTTGCACTAACTTTTTGTTATTGTTTGTTTCATGTAAGTTCAGTAGAACCAACCATAGTTGCAGGCATAACAAGATTCAGAATAGATACAATTGAACTCTGATTTTTTATGTTCCGCAAACTTTTTGCTGAACAAAAGTCTTTTAATAACATATAATCTTTTTAAAGGCCCCAATTTCTTCTGAGTCTCCCTGTATCCTGCCTCTCCTACCTGTGTATTTCTCCTGCTCCCTTGGTTATTACCTTATTAAATTTAATATATACTTAAAAGAAAAACTATACATTATGAAAGTTCGATTTCTTGGAGTCATTCTTTGTTATTTTTAGATCAAAATGTTTGCTTATGAATGCTAAACTAATAGTAAAATACAGAAAATAATTTCGGAGTGTATTATATAGACACATATGCAAACATACATATGTGTGTGTATCTGCCTTTATTTTCACTAGTGATTTATAATTCAATTGTTCCCCCTTTTTGTTGCTGTTTATTATGGAAACTATGCTTAGGCTTACCCCTCTAATTCAGAAAATTATGATGAATCATGCCTCCCCATCTGTTGGCAAAGAGGTAAAGGACTAAAGACAGGAGACATGCATTTTTAAACATGGCCAATGCTTATTATTATTATTATTATTATTTTGCTTTTTGGAGGGCAGTTGGGGTTAAGTGACTTGCCTAAGGTCACATGGCTAGTTTTTGTGTTAAGTGTATGAGGCTAGATTTGAATTCTGGTACTCCTGACTCCAGGGCTGGTACTCTATTCACTGCACCACCTAGCGGCCCCCAATGACTATGCTTATTTCTTCCAAGTTTTTGTTCAGTTGCTTTTTCAGTTGTGTCCAACATTTGTGAGCCCATTTCGGGTTTTCTTGGAAAAGATGCTGGAATGGTTTGCCATTTCCTTCTCCAGTTCACTTTACAGATAAGGAAACTGAAACAAAAAGGGTTAATTGACTTGTCCAGGATCACATAGATAGTAAGTGTCTGAGGCTAGATTTGAACTCAGGAAGAGGAGTTTTCCTGACTCCAGGCCCATCGGGCAATCTTTTTGCCACCATTTATTATAAGAGAGGATGTTTTTGGGTATGCAGTGGTGAGGGTGTAAATGAATGGGTAGTGATGGAGGCATAGAATGAAAAAGGAAAGGAAAGAGTATTAATAGAATATTAAAAATAAACAGAAGAGGCAGGAAGACTTTTTGTTACCATTATGTTAAATTTAATGTACTCTAAAAGGAAAAAGAAACAAACCTTTATTTAACTTGTTTCACATTTTCACATACAGCCTTCTTTTTTTTTCCTTATGTAAAATGTTTGTGTTTGTTGATAATTGCTAAGGATATAGTAAAAAAGGTTATAGAAAAAACAAACTATCATTTACATTGCTTATAATCTAATCAACAATGAATAAGGTTAAACAAAACCTCCACAAACCTCTTACATGGTCAATCTTTTCTGATTAGGAAAATGACTGTCATCCCTACTGATTATCTCTCTTAAGACATCAAAATGTGATTACAAATTCCACAAACTGAATTCTTCTGGAGTCTTGTAAATTCAATTAAATTTACTGAATGCCCTAATGTGCCAGACTCTGTGCTAAGCAATAGTGCTTAGGATGAAAAAATAATAGTCACACATTTTTAAAAAGTTATTTTTAATTGAATATTTTGTACATTTTAGTCTATAATAGAATCTTACATGAGGGAGGAAGAGGTTTTAAGAGTTCGTTATTGTTTTTCAGCTCAAGAAACTTCTTTTGTTTCTCCCCTGAGTTCTTCCCTCCCTCTAAATGTAGAGCCCATGGACATATGCTTTTACTAATATATATTCTTTGGAACTTTCATCCACCCTCTAAGTTTCTACTTTCATGACTATGTGAATGGCTCTTTGATCTGTTCATATCCAAAGTTAGTAAGATCCTGAGCTTCAAGTCTACCCTCCTACTTTGTTCCTATAGATGTAGATGGTCTACTGTTACCTCTAAGGCTTTGAGGGGTATTGAAAAGAGCACTAGACTGGTTGTTATTTTTATATTATACTATGTTGCGAAAATGCTTGTTTTATTCCATAAATTAAAAATAAAATTAATACAAATTATTTATACAAGATAACTAAATTCTAGTCCTGGTTGGGATCTTGGAGCATAGATTTATCTGGGGTAGCATCTTCCCTTTCCTAGATTGTTATTTGAAATAACCTTCTAAGGAGTTTTTCCACTATCTATATTTCTAAGATATCTAGAAAATGAATACATCTGAAACACTTATTTGTACATATCACATTCTAGTTCAAAACCTTTGAGTGGGGACTGCATTAAATGACATGGAATGATGTTCAAACACCTTAGATCAATGTCCAAATTTCTTTTACATCTTTCTTCCTGCTCCATTACAGGAAACCTCTGATCCAGCCAAGCTAGTCTATTCATCAATTCCTGAACAGAACAAGGATGTGTACCTCTCTCTCTACTTTTTCTCAAAGCATTTTTTTCTTTGCTAAAGTCTATTTCCACTATCCCCCCCTCCCCATTAGTTTAAATACTGTCATTTGTTAAGGATCTGGCCAAAGTCCCATGTCCTTCTCTCTTCCAGAGTCCTCAGCTAGCATAACCCTCTCTGAATGCCTATTATACTCCTTGCCTATACTGCTTATTTTCTACTTCATATAGTCCCTGACATTGCTGTTTTCCTTTTTTTTTTTTTTTTTTAAAGCAATTGGGGTTAAGTAACTTGCCCAAGGTTACATGGCCAGTTTTTTTTGTGTGGGTGTTAAGTATCTAAGGCCGGAACTGATTCCGGGTCCTCCTGACTCCAAGGCCAGCACTCTTACTCACTGAGCCACCTAGCTGCCCCTGTTTTCCTTTTTACATATGTTTTTTCAATGTCCTTGAGGAAAGGGGCCCATATCATATATCCCCCTGTGTACACAGTGCCTACCATAGGACCTTGTCTGGAGTTAGTAAATGTTTGTGGTGGTGATGATGGCTTAACCCTTAGGTAATTCTAATAGCCTTTAACTGATCTTATCAGTATTTATTTAAAAACAAGAACTTGGCACTGGGCAAGTCCCATAATCACTATGGTAGGTATTTCACCCTACAGTACAGGAAAAATACTAGGGAAATATCAAGCTCTCTATGGTTCTTAGAGCATGGATGACCTCATCCCCAGCTCTGCTTCTCAGTGAGTGCCCATACCAACTCACCAGGTCTAAAGAGTGTGGTTAGTGTAGACTCAGCCAATTGGAATCAGCTCTGTGCCACCTACCTCCAGGAAACCCTGCCTTTTCCCTGAACTTGCTATATTTCACTGAGTCTTCTTCACATGGCCTTGACAAAATGAAACTGCTACCCACGAGAAGAGAGAGAACATTCTTAACTGTCTATAGTACTCTACTCTTGGCATAAAATCAGTAAAAAGCAGTGAAATGATATCTAATAAAGCATCTCCTGCTTGGCTACCAACCCAGGAATTCTAGAGAAGGCACTGGCTGATTTGTTTTGTCTGTGTCCCACAACCATTCATCTGGAGTGCAGACAAAGGAACTTAGACCATGCCACTACCGTCCCCACTTGGTGCTCAACTCATGCTTCCTACAGTATGGTCAGTCTTGATGTAGTTCCTTTAATACTCAGAATTTGGCGCCTCTGACAAGGAACTTGTTCTTTGGGTATGATTTATAATTCAATTTTCCCCCTTTTTGTTGCTGTTTATTATTATTAGCCTTGCTTCTTAAGTATGATTGAGTTAAGGATTTATTGAATGATATCTTTTGTTTAAAACTATGGGGGAGGCTAGGTGGCGCAGTGAGTAAAGCGCCGAACCTCTTCGCAGCATTTTTAAATGCACAAAGAAAAATACATAGATGGATTTGCTGTTGCTGTTGAGTCATTTCAGTCCTGCGTGTCTGACTCTTCCTGACCCCATTTGGAGTTTTCTTGGCAAAGACACAGCTCTGGAGTGGCTTACTATTTCCTTTTCCAGTTCATTTCACAGATGAGGAAACTGAGGCAAATAGGGTTAAGTGACTTTCCCAGGGTTACACAGCTGGTTAAGTATCTGAAGCTGGATTTAAACAGATTTGAACTCACTAAGATGAATCTTTCTGATTTCAGGGCTAGTTCTCTAGCCACTGAACCACCTAGCTGTCCCTCATAGTTTCAATAAAGGACATCAATCATTTTGAGTAACAGTTAAAAGCACAAGAACAAGCACCCCTTCCGCAATAGTAATAATTTATGGACCCCACTGGATCTGGAATCAAAGAACCCGGTTTTCAGTCCTAGCTTTACTGCTTGCTATTACTATGACATTGAACAATGCTCCTTAAGGATGATGGAGTTACATACTTACCGAATGGTATCTTTTGTTTAAACCTGTGTGGCCACTTTGGTGAAAACTATGTAGTCACTTTAGTTATAAGTTGTTATGTTATAAGATTGTGAATGCTGTACTTTGGTTTCTGTCAATGTTTTGTCTTAGTTTATTACTGAATAAATAGAGAGTTCACTACAGTATATAATCAGGACCTTGAAGCTGTTCACAACAGCAGTCCTCTGGAAAGCTGCTCATGCTTGGCTTTACGTAAGTGTCTGAGGCCAGATTTGAATCCAGGAAGATGAGTCTCCCTGACTGCAGACCTGGAACTCTATCCACTGTGCCACCCAGCTGCCCTTCTACAGGAAGCCTTTACCAGTGCCCTTTAATTCTAGTGCCTTCCCTCTGTTAATTATTTATTACTTATCCAACATAAAGTTTGTGTGTATATATTTGTTTGAATGCTCTTTCCCCCATTAAATTGAGCTCCTTGAGGGCAGAGACTATCTTTTGCTTCCTTTTATGCCACTAGCACTTCATATAGTGCCTATTACATAGTAGACCAGTTCATCTTTTGTAAAGTGTGTAGACTGAATTTAGTGGCAGAAAGAAGCCTAGTATCATGATCCTGTTCTGGCAAATGACCTTGATGTAGCATCTCTCTCTGATGCTGTATCTCATCACTCACTCCACATCAGTTTATTCCTCTCCTTTTTTTGTTTTGTTTCATTTTGGGGTTGGATTTTTTTTTTTTTTTGCTTTTTGGAAGGGGGAGGGCAGAGCAATTGGGGCTAAGTGACTTGCCCAAGGTCACATGGCTAGTAAGTGTTAAGTATCTGAGACTGGATTTGAATTCAGGTCCTCCTGATTCCAGGGCTGGTGCTCTATTCACTGTGCCACCTAGCCATCCCTATTCCTCTCCTTACTCACAAGGTACCACCATTCTACATATTAGGAGAGGTGCAGAGAGAGGAAGAGGGGTACTCTGTAGCATTATAGGATGGAAGTTTTGGAGCTAAAAGAATTCTCTGAAGCCATTTGGTTCAAACTTCTTATTATACAGATGAGGGAACTGAAGCCTAGGGTGGAGTCCAGGATCACCTGTTACGTATCAGAAATGGGATCAAAAGCCAGGTCCTCTGACTCCAGCACCGCAGTGCCGTTACACTTTGCCAACTGCCTCCCATAGGCATCTTATCTTTTGGCATTCAGCCAGGGTGACAGAGAGGAGAAGTTATGCTACCGAAGAAATCCGTCCTTCAATCGTGATTTTTGTGTTTTCCATAAGTATTCATAGTAACAGGGATACTAGATTCATTCAAAGAACCACAAAAGATATGTTGCAGGATCACACAACTCTGAGCCACTCAAAAACATAGCTCTCACATCTGCCAAGGTGTTTATTTTTGTTTGTTTTTTTGGAGGGGGGAAGTCAGGACAATTGGGATCAAGTAACTTGGCCAAGGTCACACAGCTAGTAAGTGTTAAGTGTCTGAGGCTGGACTTGAACTCAGGTCCTCCTGACTCCAGGGCTGGTGCTCTATTCACTGCCACCTAGCTGCCCCCAAGGTATTTATTTTTACCAATGGGTCTAGGGGTCAGCAAACTATGGCTTGTTGGCCAAATTTGGCCAGCATCCTGTTTTTGGTTTTGTTTTCTTTTTATAGCCAGCAATCTAAGAATGATCTTTACGCCTTTAACTAAAGCTTTATCATATTTAAATGTGTAAAAATATTCTTAGCTCCCGGGTCATAGAAAACAAATTGTGGCCTGGATTTGGACGATGGACTGTATGTAGTTTAATGACCCCTGAATGAAATCAAGATACATTAGTTCAAACAAAATGCAAATTAAATAGCATGCCAAAAAGATGATACACCTAAAAAAAGATATGCAGATGGGACAGATGTACTGTCTCACAGGTGAACTCATCATGCACCAAAGAGAAAAACATTTTCAGGGAGCATACATAATGTAACACAAATGCATTCCTATGTATACACACATATGCACACATCACACACCCACGCACACAATACATATATACACATACACATGCATAGATATATGCAAGTGTGCAATATACTCATATGTGTATATAGACACACACATACATATAAAGACACACGTACACATATGCATGTGTACATATGCACACACATATATGATACATACCACACAAACATGAAAACCCTGCATGGCCAGGGCATGTATATGACTGTGGTAATTCATACCACTAGTTCTTCAGGTTGGTTGATGTTCTCTTGTAATGTCATCACACTGCTCATTGTTGGGCTTCCCATTTCTGCTTGACACAAAGCTTTGCAGAATCTCTGCTGGATATTGTGTTGTCTCAGTTGGATGCCAAATCATCTCTGCTGCTTATCATGTTTCCATTCTCTAGAACTTTGTCTCTGTTGACCACCTCCACTGGTGTGCTGCTAAGCTGCTCTGTGCCAAACTCTGTTAGGCTGCTGCCTTTTAGGATCCTTTACTGTTCTCTGTTCTTACTGATTGATGTATAGAGGCTAGAAAAGTTGATGCATTAAGTTCACAGTCCCAAGAGATCTGAACCACACCTAGCCAGGCAGCTAACAGAAGTCCAAAGAATGCCCCAGATTAATATTTAATTGGTTCTTTTGACTGCTTTTCTCCCCGTTCAGACTCACAACCCTTCGTCTTAGACAAATATCTGATTAGAGATTAGAAAATTCCATTTAAACTCTTGTTAAATCCCTTATTGGAAGTCTGTATCTCCAAAGCTCATTTTAGGTGCTCTGACCTCTTTTCCCCAAACTCTACAAAGTCTGAATGAAGACAGGAACTCTAAGGTTCCACCCCAATTTCAAGATCCTCTTTAATTGCCTCGCAAGTGAAGACAAGATCATGACAAAACCGAGGTAAAAAGATAAGACTGACTCCCTCTATTTTCTTTCTGTTTTTTTTTTTTTTGGAGGGCAGTTGGGGTTAGGTGACCTCCCTCTATTTTCTAGCTTCACATTTCTACACACCCCCTCGCTGCATGCCCCTCCCCCCTTTTTCTTTCTTGCATATCTGCTAGGAACAAAACCCCTTGCTTTCATGTTGTATTCTGTTTAGTCCAAAGCCTTACTAGTCTTCCTACCATAAAGAGAGTAGTAGTAATGCTGATAGAGATGTATGTAATTTTTTTTTCTTTTAAGTAGCTTAAAAATAATCCATGTTATCCAGTTTTCTCATTGATCTTCATAATGTCATGTTAAGGAGAGTTGATATTTATCATGGTCTGTCATAAATCAATATCTTATTGCCTATGCATCAAGCTGTTCAACAATCATTTTTTTTCATTCAAATGGTAGCATTTGAATTTCCATTTTTCATCGCCTTTAAAGAAATATCAAATTAAATAGTGAATGCTAGCATTATAAAATATCCCTTTTAAAAATTCATTCTGTCCTTTCTGCTAGGTCAATTTAGCTAATGTAGATCATCTTTGAGCTTTATTCAGGTAGTAATTAATGCAACATGCATTAAGCATCAGTGTGCTCCTCAATGCATCTGTCCCTTTGATTAATTTTTAGCTTCTAAGTTGTTTTTGCTTTTTTTTTTAACCTCAAGTACTTTGGAGTTCTAAATGAGTCATTATACTAGTAACTATTAGTTGGTAGTGACAGCTTAAATATATCTCATGATTAGATCTGTTAGTATTTAATTCACATGTGTCATATTTATTTCATGTTTAGGACATTGTTACTGCTATCATATCCAGAGAGTCTCTATTATCTATCAATCATCACTCTTGGCTCTCCTTTGTGTGAATAAGAATTTTCTGATATTCTTTTACCTGGTCATCTTTTTTTGACAAATGGTTCCAAGCCTTTTGCTAGATGGCTGGCTGGGGTTAAAGTTTACATTTTTGGTCATGGATCAGAGATGAAAGTATGAATGAAGAAACAAAAATACATTCCACTTTGGAAAAAAAAATAAAAACAACTTAGTGCATGTATAGCAGATTACTAGTATCATCCTTATGTACAAAAATAGAAAGCTACAATTAGCTATAAATTATAGTGCATTTCACAAAATTACTTAACATATCTATGACATTTAGATGTGTATATGCATCTCCTTGACTAAAGTCCTACTCCATTGCCTAATTTTGTTGTAGAAGTGATTCTGGGTTCTCTCAGGAATGCATCTACTTGGAGTACAAGCTTTGGCAGGTTCTCTGAAGCAAGAAAGGTTCTGAATATTGTCTGGGTGATGGCTTTTATGTCTGATGCCCATTGACCAGTTTAGTTGCGTGTATGGAGGCTTATCACTCAGGATGCTAGAAACTGGTTGGTAAATATTTTGGCAACAGCAACTCATGAGGAATTTTCTGCTGAGGTATGGAGGCATTTTAGTTTACCTTAGTGGAAAGGGTTGCCTGTGCCAACCAAGAATTTTTTGAAGTAATAGCCTATAGAATTAAAGCAAAAGGATGGAATTTCATTCAGAGCTTAAGGGGAGATAAAAATATGGGTAATGATGTCTGACTTGTAGATATTGTCCAAAGTATACTTAGTCAAAATTGTTGGTGAAAATATTAGATACAGTCATTATGATTTCTTTCAAAATAGAAATGAGAAGTCTGACCAAAGATGATGTGCCCACAGTAATTAAAAAGAGAATGAATTACAACTTCCTTTTTCTGGAATTGTGGGCCACAAAAACACGCATGATAGTCTGGTCAAATTATATAACATTGTAATTTCTTAGAATAACAAATATAAGATCTTGAGAGGACCTAGAATGCATTATAGGCCAGTGAGCCTGACTTTGAATCTTGCCATAAATGCTGAATGAATCATTAAAAATACTCTGGAAATCACGAAGAGGCAGAAAGGATTCATTTTATAAAAAGTTACACCTGCTAACATCATATGTTTTTATGTTAGGTGATCAACAAAATGCTACAGGCATAGTATACCCAGATTTCAACAAGGCTTTGGCAGAATCCATTGTGATATCCTTTTGGAAAATATTTTGATATGCTGTTGGATGGCCAGCCCATTTAATTGGTACATCTGTGCATATATCTAAGATAGGTTCTGCAGATGTATAATGAATTGCATGCCAGAAATGAGTAGGGGGTATAAAGTGGGCTGAATTGCATTTGGGAAGTTGTGGAATACTTTGGCAGTTTGTAGTGGCTCTTTGACACAAAAATAATCCATCTTTTTAACGACCATGTTGACTCAGTGATGTTCTGTGGTTGGAATATTAGAATACAGTAGTATCAAATCAAATGTATATAAATTACCCTCGAGGCTCTAGGTTTCCAGATTTAGTTTAGAATGAACAGTCTCTTGGACTACAATAATTCTAAATTTACCTTTACCAAAAATTATCAGATGATTCAGAAATCAAGGATACCGAATGTAAAATCAGACCCAATAGCAGGTACAGTCAGTGGATGTATTCAATCAGTCATTCAACAAGATTTATTAAGCATTTAGTATAAGCCAGGTGCTGTGCTAAACACTCAGAAGACGAAATACAAGCAAAAGGAAAGATAGGCCCTGCCCTCGAGGAGCTTACATTCTAATGGGAGATGACAACACATCAAAGGTGGGAGTTGAAGAACTGGAGGAAGTATGAATCAGGTGCCCCGTGAGAGGGCATGGCGGAGGAAATCCAGAATATAGTCTGGAGAAAAATGAGACATGGCTGGACTGTGCTGTCTCCATAATTGGAATACCTAAGAGGAAATACCTAATCAGAAGGAGAGACTGTGGAACAGGGACTGTTCTTCAAAGTGTGAATTCCACAGCTGAAATAAGCTTTCAGAGTGAAGAGGTCTTTGGAGAATGGTTGAGAAAATCCAGAGTGCAGCCTGGCACATTTTTTCCCCGTGTTTCTCCTTGTCCCCTACCATAAGCCTTGTTCCAGGTACAAGTAACAGCAGAACTCAGAAGGTAAGGGTGCTGTGAGGTCAGAAATAAATGACACCCCTCCATTGCTTTTCTATCCCCAATGGTGGATTCTGTGTTAGCCTAGGGATTTACTCAGACAGTTGTCAGAACAGAGTCCATATGATTTGGGACACTGTATCTGAATTCTCTCGTCCCTTTAGTTTTTAGCCTGGTTTTTCTGGACATTTTTTTTCTATGTCTACTGTCCTTGAATTCTAGGTTGTTTTTTTTTTTACAGCAATTAGGTCTTAGTGGGGGGTCATAGCAAGATTTTGCCAAGGGCTGTAGTGTAGTTAAGTAGTAAAGTTAAGAAATATGGATATGTATGATCAGAAAAGGAGATTGGCCTGTCATTCAATTCTGTTGTCAATTCAAGCATTTATTAGGTACTTTATGCCAGTTAGTATAGAAATATTATTTTTAAATTATTTAGCCTTATTAATATATACATACAGATACATACACATGCATAAGTATATATGTACATGTATAAATATACATATGTACATGTATGTACACATACATACACACAGTTCATCTCCCTCATTCTCCAAGGGTCTGGCACAGTCTCCTGTATCTCCTTTTTCAATGTCTGAGGTCTCTACTAGTTCTCTCTATAAGTTTCTATTTCCTGTCTTCAAAATACTCCCAGTTTTCAGCTTATTTACATAGTGAAGATGAATGACATTTCCTGAGCTCACAACTTTCCCAGCTCATATTAACAGTTTTACTAGTTTTTCCTGCTTCCACAGGTTCTTCCTGATGATTCTTCCATAAGGTATATTTCCAAAATAATTGACTTTTAAAAATAGAGTCTTGATAATGTTTAATGTGAAGGTTTTTGCAGATCCTATATTTGATTGCATGCCACCATGGTGGGGAGGGGAGAGGAGAGGGAGGAGAAGACAATTGAAACTCAAGGAATTGTGGAACTGAATGCTGTAAACTAAAAGTAAATTTTTTAAAAAAGGTGCAAATATGACTATTAAAAAACTAGAGTATTGTCATTACAATTTTTAAAAAATGTATATATGATACACACATATATATATATACATAATATAATATTAATGTGCATGTGAGTATATATGGATTATACATAATACTTTTTATAAAAAGAAAAAAAAAGATTGGCTTGATATTTCATGTATTTGAGTTTGAACAAGTCTTCTGAAGATTTTGCCATAATCCAAAGGGACATCTTGAATGGTCAGAGGAGTAGCTATTTTGAGGCAGGTAGGCCTATTTATAAATAGATGGCTACTAGCTTTAGCCAGGTGAAGATCAAGCCTAGTTTGTGCTAATTCAACCAGTTAGGGTCTACTGATAGGGTTGTCCATTCAAACTGTTTGTTTCTAGTCATTTGTTTGTGCTGTTGGTTGACAAAGTAGTCCTGAATGATGGTTTGCTCATAGCTGCTAGCATTCAATAGACATGGAATGATCCTGTTCTGTGAAATCAAACTCATCTAGAAAAACTATTTGATGACCTGATATCTATAATCAATATACTTTTCTATGTGCCAAGAGGGTACAGTGATGGATATCATTATTCCTTCAGTGAATTGATAGTCTAGTTTATCATAATTTGGGTGGCTTTCTAAGTGTATCCATCTATAAATGCAAGGCTTGGATTAAATAATCACTAATTTCCATCCAGAGAGAAAGTTTGTGATCATTGATACGTGTGTCCAGAGTATAAGAAAATACTAGAGTCAGATGGTGCTGGAACTATAGTCCTAAGCTATAAAAATCTCTACCTACTCCCACTAAACTATTATAGTTAGCTCTCAGTTGCATCTGTTTATTCAGTTTTATCAATAATAAGAGTGTTGATTGCAGTTCTGTGATTTGAGTAATCATTGCTCATTATTCAAATGTATATGTGTTTTAATGAGTAAAAAATGAATTGTTTCTAAGTTATGAATATTGTGGGGAAAAGAACAAAAATTTGAGAAGTAGTGTTGTTTACAGGTTGGTGAGAGCTAATTGTTTCTAATTATACATATCTTTGGTATGCGTTGAAAGTTGCATTTCCATATTGCTACGCTAATTTCCTTGAAGGTAATTAAACGAGACTCTTGTTAAACATTTCATTCCATAAATTAATAAAAGCTGTTTTCAAAACTTAGTTTACTAAGAATGACAAGATTGATTATTGTAGTATTTATTTAATTAGCAACTTTGCTGAAATAAAACCTAAAATTGTAATTATTAAAGCATCTAAATTGCATGATATACTAAAATATTGATATTAACGTGAGTCTTAAATAAGAGAACAGTATGTAATTCATCCACTTAAGATGAAATTTTATGGAAAATTAAGATTATGAAGAATTCTTCATAATTAATGATCCTGGTTTCTCACTATAAATATATATATATATATATTTCCTTATAATAAAAAATACATTTCTTTGCTTCAACGCTAGAGCCTTAGAATTAGAAACTTAGAGATTCTAAGATTCTTTAGAGAGTCCAAGACTTAGTCAATACATGGTGCTGCCATTTAGTACATGTGTGACCTGAGCTAAGGCACTTTCTTTTTTGTGGGCTTGCTTTCTTCCTCTGTAAAATGAGGGCCTAGGACATAACTTCACAATATTCTGATTTTATGAACCCCTTCATATTACAGGTAAGGAAACTAAAGACAGATCACATAGATAATAAGTGGTAGCAATGGGTCTTTGGTTCCAGTATCCTAATTCCCAATTTGATTCTCTTTCCATTATACTTAAGAACTTTAGAAAAACTTAGCATCACCAGTTTGGTAGTGGTTTGGCATACCCAGGATGGTTGCTAGCATAGGTTCTTAGATATGCTTTACTAGGAAAGATAGCTGTTTAAGGCGCCAACAATCTTTTAAATTACATTCACTAGTTCAGGGGAAAAGACAGTACCCTGAACTTCGGAGAAAATGCAAGCGGAGAAATAAAGACCAACAGACAGGGCTCTGACTGCCTGAATCAACTATACACTTTACATATATTCCTGAGCAGTCAGGGAGCTCTGAACATATGGTCACTCAGAATCTTGACCAGGGAATCACAAGATCCTTCTCATAAGCCAGCCCCCAAAGCAAAATACCAACTCAGAGTATATATATATATACTTCTCAGAGTCAGAGGCCATCACAACCCTCCTGACCCAGTGCCTAATTAGAAATTAGCAAACGGTGTCGCCCCTAAGTCTCCCCTAAGCAAGCTTCCATTAATGGGCTCCATGTGAGACCTATTAAGAGTTGGAAATATTTTAAATCCCATTAGCATCATAGTAGTCTATAAAATATGGGTTGTAGATAGAGTGCTGGGCCTGAACTCAGGAAGACACAGCGCCCTCAGTTCAAATCTGACTTCAGATACTAAATAGCTGTGTGACCCCTAGTTAAGTCACTTAACTCTGTTTGCCTCAGTTACCTCATCAGTAAAATGAGCTGGAGAAAGAAATGGCAAACCACTCCACTATCTTTGCCAAGAATACCCCAAATGGGGTCTCCAAGAGTTGGATATGACTAAAACAACTGAACAATCAAGTATAGGCAACATGGCATAGAGGGTGGACACCCAGCCTCCAAGTCAGGAGACCTAGGTTTAAGGCCTGTCTCTGATATATTCCTGTCTGTGTGATACTGGTCATGTTACTTGAACTCTTAGTGCTCCAAGCCAGAGCGGTCAAACACATTGCTGGGGGTCACATGTGACCCATAACACCACTGAGTGTAGCCAAAACAAGATTAAAATATAACTGGGAAATATTTAACAAAAATAAATAAAAATACAATAAAGAATCAATAATAATATGTGGTTTTGAACATCAATATGCATCCCACAGAGATCTTTATGTATGATTTAGTGGTCTCTGTTTCTATTTTTCTTTTTGTTTTGAGATTAAGTGACTTGGCCAGGGTTACATAGCTAATAAGTATCTGAGGGTAGATTTGAACTCAGGTCCTCCTGACTGCAAGGCCAGTACTATATGCCCTGCACCACTTAGCTTTCCCTGGTGTCCCCTATTTCTATTTTAATTTGATCCCCCTGCTCTAAGCAGTTTTCTATGTCTATAATTGCAAAGAATGTGCTGATCTGTGTTGATAGGGGATGAAATTCATTCCCTCATACCTTCACCTTGGTATTTGCTGTACTAATACAAATACAGCTGCAGTCACTATCCCTATTCCTAACCCTATAAATTATAAGAAGTGTATCTGGCATATTCAGAAGCATCTTTAAAATTTTTTTAAATTATTTTTTTTTTAATTAACAGGTATTTGTTTTAATTTTTTTTTCAGTTGACAAGCATTTACTTTGCCCCCCTTCCATTACTGGGAGAAAAAGAGAGCAAGAAATAAAATACTTATAACTTAATACTTATAACAAATAAACTTGCTCAAAGCAGAACAAATTCCTACACACATCCAGAATGTGTGTCTTATTCTGTGTAATATTAATCCATTACTTCTTTTTCAGAAGATGGATAGCATTCCTTGTTGTCAAGCCTTTGTAATCATGGTAGATCATTGTGTTGATTATAAACCTTACATTTTTCAAAATTGTTTTTATAATATTAATGTTATAATATAAATTATTCTCCTGGTTCTGTTCACTCTACTCTGTATCATTTGCTGTAAGTCTTTTCAAGTTTCTCTGAAACTATCCCTTTCCTCATTTTTTTCTTTTTCATTTTCTTCTTTGAAGCTGGACCTTTCCATCTTGCTCAGGCTGTGGAGTAAGGAAGACTCATCTTCCTGAGTTCAAATCTGGTCTCAAACACTTACTAGCTGTGTGACTTTGGATGTCACTTAGCCCTGTTTCTTTCAGTTTCCTCAAATGAGCTGGAGAGGGAAATGGCAAGTCACTACAGTGTCTTTGCCAAGAAAACCCCAAATGGGGTCACAGGGAGTAGAGCATGACAGAAATGACTGAACAATAACAAAAGTATTCAATTACCATATTTTGTTCAGCCATTTCCCTATTGATGGGCACCCATTTCCACTTCTTTGCCAAATAAAAAAGTTGCTATAAATATTTTTGTCATGTGTATTCTTTTTCTCTCTTTTTAAAAAAAAATCCATTTGGGGTAGAGGCCTCATAGTATTACTGGTCAAAAGATATGCATTATTTAGTAACTTTTGGAGTACAGTTACAAATTACTTTCCAGGTTAGATGTACCATTTCACAGCTCTACTAACAGTTAATCAATATGCCTGTTTTCTCCAAGGTCCTTTAGCAGCTATTTTACTCTTTTTTTGTTGACTGATAGTTTGATGGAAATAAAGTAAAGCATCAGAGTTGCTTTTGGTTTTTTATATCTAATTTTTAGTGATTTGGAATTTTCATAATATGTATACAAATCTATGTATGTGTGTATATATATGCGTGTGTGTGTATGCACAGATAAAGATATCTTAGAAATACAAATAATAGATATATATTTTTAAATATATATAATGTATCGTGAATATATATTATACAAATATATAAACATATATTATTTATCTTGAAAATGAGATCTTTATCAGCGAAAGTTTATGCAAAGATTTCCCCCAATTGTTTCCTTTTCCTTTTGATTGTGCAAAAACTTTTAAATTTTATGCAATCAAAATTGTCCATTTTTTCTCTATGAGCCTTATATCCCTTTATTGATCATGAATGGTCTCTTTATCGTTAAATCTGAACAGTAATTTCTTTCTTGTTCCTCTAATTTGTTTTCTACCTAGGTAATATGTCTATTTGGAGCTTATCTTATTATAATTATACACTGAAATCACTAAATCTTAATTTCGGCCAGACTGCTTTTTAGTTTTCCCATTAGTTTTTGTCAGAAAGTGAGTCCTTACTCCAGTAGTTGTATCTTTGGGATTATCAAACCCTACTATACTAGATTTGTTTATTTTGGCATATCATGTAACTAAAGTGCTCTATTAATCAACCTCTGCATTTTTAAACCAGTGTCAAACAATTTTTGATAATTATTTCTTTCTTCTATAATTTGATATCTGATACTACTAGGATCCTTTCCTTACCACCTTAAAATACTTGTTATTATTTTTCCTAGTTCTAAGGAGTAGTTCTTTGGTACTTTGATATACATTGAATAATTAAATTAATTTGGTTAGTATTGTTATTTTTATTATGTTGGCTAAACCTGGGGATTTCTGGCTTGAGGGAGTGGGATAGTCTAGAAGTGATTCTTTCCATCTTTGCCTGGTAATTTTCTTTCCTGATTTCTTAAAATATAATATATAAGTGCTCTCTCTCTCTCTCTCTCTCTCTCTCTCTCTCTCTCTCTGTTTCCCTCTCCCTTTCCCTCTCTCCCCACCCCCTCCCTATCTTCCTCTCTTCTCTCCCTCTCTTCCTCCCTCCCCCTTTTTAATCCGTACTTTTAGAGAATCTAACGATTCTTAAATTATCTTTCCTTGATCTGTTTTCTAAGTCAATTGTTTTTGAAATGATGGCATTTTCTTCTATTTTTCAAACTTTGGACTCTGTTATGATTTTTTTGTTTTCTCATGGAGACATTAACTTGTATTTTGTCTGTTTAAATTTTCAGGGAGTCTGTTACTTGGATAAAGTTTTGTATCACTTTTGTTAAATCTCTTTATAAATATCTCATTCATAGCTCATTTCTTTTACAATTGTTTCCAAGAGCACTATCATTCATTTAACGTATCATCTTAACTCTTTAAAGACTCAATTTATTTCTTCTAGGAATCCCAATGATCTTGTTGCCAAGCCATATTTTTCTTTGAGGTTTTTTAGAGTTATTCCCTTTTTCTGAGGTTTTGTCTTGGGCAACCTTGGCATCTTAATAGTCCTCCATCTTTTTGTTCATCCATTCTTTCAGTCTTATTTCCTGGGTTGTGATTTTGTGTTAGGGCTAAACTCTGTACACTTGTGGCAGGACAGTTAGTGACCTTGTATGGTCCTGGTCTTTTTATATGGAATCTTGATGCTGAATTACAATGACAGCAATGTGACTCTGTTTTTCTTCTAGGGTCTGGTTCTGTGATCCATTCTTCTTGGTTAGAGAGACAGAATCGATAGCCTTCCTCTGCCTACGAGGTCTGCCTCCAAGATAACTTTTCCCAATAGCTTGTGTACCTGTGAGTTGAGTCATAGATCCTTGTGCCACCCCCACAATCAACACACAAACACTCAGGGTCAGACAGCCATCTCCCCTTATGGTCTGGTTCTGACTATAATTCCAGACTATACCTATTCTATAGTTCCTGCCCTGGTTGCTTGCCTTTTGTTATATTTGTGATCTGGTGCTGAAAAGATGACTCACTGTGGCAAGAGAACATGATTATTTTTCTCTTGTGTTGATAACCAGTTATTGAATTGGGACTAAGATTTTTTTCCATTTCCTATTTCCTCATTCAGAAATTAGCCCCTGTAGGTTATTCAAATAGGCCTTGAAGTACAGGTCTGATAATGAGATGGAAAACTTAGATCTGATCAAAAGGTAAAGAAATTCTAGTTTAGGTAAATCAATGAATTCTGTTTTAGTCAGACAGGTCTGGGTGGAAGTGGATTCCCCCTTTTGTCTAGACAACCCTAACTGGGGGTGGTATGGATATCTCTAAGTCTCTTTGATAAAGACTGAGTGATCAGTCATGTCCCCCAGGCTCTAATTAGAATTAGTTCACCTCTTGTTATAATATTAATTCTCTTATTACTTGTTAACCAATCAGAGTTGCTTTCTACTTTCAGGAACTCCCACTTTTCCAAGGGCAAGTAAGTGTTGAGTCAGTTCCATGATCTTTTTCTTAATTATCTTCTAGCAATAATTAATAAAGTGATTAATTACACCCAAACTATGTCTCCCTCCTTAGATTTCTGATCAATACTTGGTCTGGTGCCGATAAAACCTTTCTAGGATGAGTTGTCAGGGGAGCTGGGCTGTCTTTCTCCTTGTCTTCCATCTCAGCTGGTGTCCACACATCTTAATTTTTTTTTTGTATCTAACCCCAATTCTCCCTAACCTAAAAGAAAATCCTTATAACAAATATTCAGTCAAGGAAAATAAATTCCACATATTGGAAAAAAAAACCCATATTTCATTCTATATATTGACTTCATCACCTCTCTGTCAGGAGGAGGATAGCATTCTTCACCCTCTGGAATCATGGTTGGATACTGTGTTTGTCAAAAAATTTAAATTTTTCAAAGTTGTTTGATTTTACAATGTTATTTGTATGTCTTTCTGTTTTTGTTCACTTCCCTTTGCTTGTTATTATTTCTTATGGCACAAGAGTATTGCATTTTATTCATATTCGTATATTCAAATAGTGTTTTATTCATATTTTTGAGATATACATATAATTTTTTATAATTCTCCTGATAACATCTTTTATGTTGCTTTTGTTACGTAATTTTTGTCAGTAATAACATACTCTTATAATTATAACATTATCCAAAATGAATGAACTATATTTTCTGTGTTTATTTTTAGAATTCATCAAAAATGAGCACTTTGGGGGCAGCTAGGTGGTGTAGTGAATAGAGCACTGACTCTGGAGTCAGGAGGACCTGAGTTCAAATCCAGCCTCATACACTTGACACTTACTAGCTGTGTAACCTTGGCCAAGTCACTTAACCCCAATTGCCCCGCCTCTCCCCCCTCAAAAAAAATGAGTGCTTTTTGGAGCTTTGGATTCTTGAGGTTCATCAAAACTCTAAGGAGATTATGTGCAATAGAAAAAACATTGGATTTAAAGTTAAAGCTATTGTTTCAAATCCTTTATTTATTACTTGTTACCTAAGTGACTTTAGATAAGTCACTTAAATCTGTGCAACAGTTTTTTCATCTATAAAATGAGAGGAGTGAGATTAGATGACCTTTAAGATTCTTCACAGCTCTAATCTTTTATTCTATGTATAATATTGTGCATGAACATCTTGGTTTCTCTTTATTATGATCTAGTTTCTTTCAGACTTTAACATTTCCCCTAGTAATTTTTGTCAAATAGGGAATTCTTCAGTTTGTGTTTTGGGGTTTATTGAAGACTGAGTTTCTGTTTGTTTTAGCTACTTTTACAATTTTCAACCAAAGAATTTTATTGATTACTATTTTACAATATAGTTCGAGGTCTGGCAGTGCAATTCCCTTTTCATTCCTACTTATATTTCTTTTTCCCTTGATAGTCTAGGTATTTTTGATCTTCAAAATGAATTTTGATACTAGCTCGGTAAAGTATCCCCTTGGTAATTTCATTGGCACACAATACTAAATCTGTAATTTACTTTTAATTGTAGTATTTTATTTTTATAATCTTGACTCACTTCAGTCAATGATCACAGAATATTCTTCTGGTAGCTTAAATGGTTCTTTACTTCCACAAGGAGCATTTTGCAGTTATATCCATACTGGTATTGAGTGTGTTTTGTTAGATTGGCTCCCAGATGTTTTATAAATATTATCATTATTTTGAGTGGAACCAAGCTTCACCTTTCTCATCTGTGAAAATGAGAGAAATGCACTGACTGTGATCTCTCTCAGCTCTACAACCTAAGAGACAGTGCATAGCAGTGGAAAGTGGTTGCTTGTTGTTCATCCTTCACTCTCGAAGAGGACCGATGATGTCAGGAGGGTGATGTCTTGACTTGACTTGCAAGTGTTTGGGATTTCAATGAGGCAGGCTGTGCAAAATTATCTGCCTCATTCTCTCCTCTGGTCTTTGGAATCCAGTGGCAAGACATAGGTCAGTATGACTGGCAAAGGCCCTGAATGCAGTGAGCGACCTTGACCTTTTAAAGCTAAGTCTTTCCCAGGTCTCAGTTTAACTGAGGCAATACCCATTCAGTAATTAAAGGCTAGGTAAGAACTGAGGCAAAAGGTAGCCTAGTTTGCCTTCACAAAAGAATTGATCAGGTGGGGGCGGGGGAGGGAAGACCCTTAGAGTTTCTGGCCAGAACAAAAATACTTGTGCAGGATTTGGGATCAGAAGGTTGCAATCTCAGCTCTGCTTCTTACTCCAGGTGTGATTGTGAGAAAGTGATCACACCTGGACTAAGTCACTTTCCTTGAAATTAGTGAGTGACACCAGATGACCTCTTTTAAATTAATTTTACTGCAGGAAATGTTTTTAAGATTTTTCTTTGCCAATTGGCTTTCCCTAATGGAGCAGTATTTTAAATTTGCCGTTTGAGAACATTCTGCTTGCTTCATGTATTTTAATTGTGTACTAAAAATTCTATCTTGGTGCATGTTGGTAGTTTAGTTATAAAGAATGTCATCTTATCCAGATGATCAATGAGACCATCTTTGGTCTGGATTTCTCCTTGTCTGTTTATCCTCATGAAGACGCAATGTCATAAGTAGTAGGAATCCATTCCTTTGCCTAGTTTCATACCTGCATGGGGTGACTTTAAATATGTCGTGCCTCACGCAGCTTTTAACCTGTTGAAATATTTAAGAGTAAAAATTGGCTTTTAAGGCATCCTCTTTCCTTCTTTGTAGTGGTGGAGTACTATGAATGTGGAACATTACAGATAATGTCAGACTTGATTGGTTGAGTTACGCTGAACTTTTTTTCTGACCCCTTTTTTATTCTTATACTCTTACAATGAACTTTTAAAACTTTTTTTAAAAATTTAGTTAATTGAGTTACAAGAAGCAGTGGATCTTCACGCCATGAAGATTCAACAGTTAGAAGAGGAATGTGAAGAGGCATTGATTGAATATCTAGATGCGGTAAGTTTTCTTCCATCTGTGAATGCTCATTAATTATTGCTAAAAATAATTCTCTGCCTATCTTTTGCAATGGGAAAGGGAGAAGCTTATATCTTACCTTATGGATCTTATTTTACTTCTTAAGAAAAAGTTTTGGAACCATGAAATCCTGAAACTACAGAGTGAACTTGAAGCAATCCTATTGAAAGCAGATTTACTAATGAAAGATAATAAAGCACTGGTGGCAGAAAACCAAGCTGCGTTGCAGGGAATCAAAGACAGGTAATCCCAAACTTTTATCCAGAATGTGCTAAATCCAGATGGAAAATCTGGATGAAGATCAAAAGGGAGACCTGGAGGAAAACATTTTTACAATAGACTGACCACAACATAACTGTGATGTGAGAATTTTGACAGATTAACCTAGATCTAGAAACACAGTTTCCCAGAGTGGGCAATGCTATGCCTTTGGGGGTGTTGGAATGATCCCGGGCCTAGTAGCAGCCTTGGGTGCAATTGGAGGACACTGAATGAAAATAGTGTGTCAGTGGAAGCATGAGGCAAGAATTTTGAAGAATCGTTTGTACATCTTTCATCTGTAGTGTCACAGTGATTGCACTATTTTCCAAATAAACACAAAAAAATGCAAGTTATAATGCACCAGTGGTAAAGTCTGCTGACAGATCTTAATAAGCAAGTGTTGGCAGGCAAGCTTGTAGCACATTGTCAAAAAGTCCAGCATGCATTGTCAGGAATATGTGTGTGTAATGACTTGTTTATGATATGATGTTATCCAGTTACATGATGCAATGTTGTATCATCAAAATTTCAATGCAGGAAAAAATCCACAAATTTATAATGAATTATTAAATTTAAGATGTGTCATTAAAAAAAAAAGTTGTTAAAGGGTTAAAGACAATAGATGTGTGTGTGTGGGGGGCAAGTAATTTTTTTCTTTTAATAGGCCAGATAAGTTTGGGAATCTCTGATCTAGATTATAAAGTGGGGACATTCAATTTCCTTTTAAGAAGCACAAATTTAGGGCAAGCATATCTGGTTGAGTCCCCTTCTAATGTTTATTATCTGTGTGTGTGTGTGTGTGTGTGTTGTGTGTATGTGTGTGTGTGTGTGTAGACAAGTCACTAATTTTTAATTTAATCTCAGAAATTCTCAGTTGCAAAATGAGGATAAAGAATAAATATATTACCTATCTCAACAAACTTTTCAAACTATAAGGTGTTATTTAAATGGGAAGAATTATTTTTAATTAATATTGTCACTAATTTTTAACACAGGATGTCTCTTCTTTTTTCTTTTTCAATACTTGCTCTGGTTTTTGGTTGTTAAATGGTTGACAAATTAGCTATAACTACAATTTCTCAGGCATGCTAAAGTTAGCTGGTTATTGTTGGTGTTTGTTTTCACATCATACATTTGGAACACGGTGACCTTATTTGTCTTCAAATCCAGCCCCTTATTTCATAGGAGCTGAGGTCAAGAGAGGTTAACTGATTACATGTCCAAGGTGGAATTTGAACTCAGGGCTTCTTATCTTTAAGCCCAGTGCTGTGCCATACTTTTCTTGGCTATGGGAATAGTTCTACTGTTTTTTGGTTTTTTTTCCACTATTTCTCTTGAGATTTCAGAACTTTTACTCCTCCAAACGAATTTTTAATACTTTTTTTTTGCCTGGCTTATAATAAATTATGCCTCTGGAGTTTTTGGTATAGGAATAGATCCATAAATGAATTTAGGTAGTATTGTAATTTTTATGATATTGGTACAGTTCTACTTTCCATAAAAATTGCTATTATGAACATTTTGATGTATATGAGACCATTTTCTTCCATTTTTTCCCTCCTTGGAGTATATGCATAAGAGTGAAATTTTATGGTCAAAGTAAATAGCCAAATTATTGTGTCTTGGGTTAGCTGGACCAATTCACTGATCTACCAACATTGGTGATTACTAAATGATAATTATAAAGACTCTCTGTATTTTTCAGCTTTTTATGGTACCTATATAAAAATTGAACATGTACTGAGACATAAAGAACTCAAAAACAAAGGCGGTATGGCAGAAAATTAAAGAATCCTTTATTAAAAAATACAATACTACAAAAACAATTATCATCAATAAAGATAATTTGAAAAGATTTAGACTTAAATGGAGACTAAATTATATAATTGAAAAGTTAAGTGGCTCTGAGAACAAAATAAAGAAATATTACCTAAATTTTTCAAAGAAAATGACAGTAATGAAACAACAAATATAAACTTTTGGGATGTAGCAGGAACATGTTGATCAGCAAAAGAAAAAAATATCAGTTGAGCATAAAACTAAGGCATAACTAATGTAAGGATAAGTGTTGCCAACTTAAAATTTTATTGTATTTTTATTATCACTTAAAATTTTATATTAGTTTATTATTCAACCCATTTAAAATAATTACTTTTATTAAATAAGAATATTTCTTGATTGAGGACTGTATACTTTTTTTTTAATTAATCAAAGCTATTGTGAGGGAGACTTGGGCAAGCACTTAGTAATCTGTGTACAAGGATGGAACTCTTAGATTCAGGAGAGAGATTCTGAAGGGCAAGCATTCCTTTCCTGAATACCTCTGAGGATTCAGAGGTATGACTGAGCTACAGTAAAGAAGGGAGGTATAAAATAAGATCAGTTGCTTTATAGACATCTATTTTCACACACACACACACACACACGCTTGTGTAAAATTAGACAGAGACCAGTCTCTATCTAAATGTTAGGAATTACTCTCATTGGTATCTCAGAGAAGCTTTGAGAAGACAAGTTATAACACATGTAATAAAATTTTGATACCCTCTGTATCCTGATTTCAGAGGGGGGAAGGGAGAAGTTTCCCGACTTTGGCAACCCACTGGAATTTTGGTGCATCAAAGAACCTCTGGTTCCCAACTTGGTTGATCTTTTTGGTTTATGCTACTGTGAGCCTGATTTTACTCCTGCTTCAGTTTCCCCATGAGAAACTTGCTGTACCCCTAGTTTGAGAGTTTGCTATAATCTAGTAGTTTTAAATTTTAATGTAATCACTAGATGTTACAACAACAAATGAAAGTTTGACATTTTTTTTTTTTGGAGGGGGGTAATAGATGTTCCAAGGAATCAAATGACTCAAAATTCTATTTAAAAAATTCTCCTTTAGGGAGTTTACAAAGTTGTAAAGAAATTTGACGTAAAGAACCCATGCTATATGTTTCCAGTTAGAGAAAGGTTCTCCAACAGTGGCCAGGGACAAGTATCCTAATCCCAAATTAGGAAGGAACTTCCTGGTTGATCTTTGAACAGCTAAAACCTCCAGATTTCTATCAAAACCACTAGTGAAAAGAGATCTGGGCAATATAAAGTATAAAGGAGGCAGCTTATTTCATCACAGGAAAAGCAATTGCAAATCAGTGCTTGTTAATGAACTTCAAATGGAGGAAGAGGAGGTTTGGAGAGAGACCTTTCAGTGCTCTCACATTCCCTGCAGTGTCCCTGCCCTGGTGGGCATTTCCCACTCTGTAGTGTCAACAGTATGGAACATTTAAAGCTTCCCCTATGGCCTAGGAAGCCAAATGTCTTAACAAATACTGACTACAGTACCTTGGTAAGTATTTATTAATTGCTTACTATATGCCAAACACTGTGCTGTGTGTTAGGGCTTGTTGTGCTTGTCCTTTGTCTTGCAGAGCACCATACATCAGGAAATGATGACATGACTTGTAGTTGATTTTGATTTGAGTGAGGGAGGGCTGTGCAAGGTCACCAGACTCACTTTCTCCTCCAGAGCCATCTGGGTCCAGTGACCAGATATTCATCTGGACAATTGGAGATGGCCCAGGATGCAATGGGAGACCCTGACCCTTTTAGGCTTATGTCTTTTCAGGTTCTCAGTTTGAGTGAATGGGCCTCTTTAAGAAGTGAGTCAAGGGATGGCCCCTTTAACTAAAAAAAAAAAAAGAAAAAAAATGAAACTGGGTGAGGAAGATCCAAAGGCAAAACTGTTGTACCCTGAAGGAGCTTACAACCTGAAAGGGAGAGGGTGGAGGGGGTGGGGTGGGAAGGGTAGGAAACATTCAAACAACAATGTATAAACAGTATGTAGCCCATAGTTCTGGTAAATTGGAGATACTCTCAGAGGCAAGGTATTAGCATTAAAGGGGACCAAGGAAATCTTCTAGCTGAAGGTATGTAAGGTGAGATTGTAGCTGGGAGCTAGGTAGTAGAGATAAAGAAAGACAAGCTGTCTCTCTCTGGAACACAGTATAGAGAGGAGTGTAAGAAGATTAGAAAGGTAAGAAGGGATAGGTTATAAAGGAATTCCAGCTGCCCCAGATGCCATTGCCCTGGGAGAGAAAGTCAACCCCTCTCTCCTCTCTATCAGTGATGCCTTAATATTCAAGGATCTTGTAATTTCAAACTGGAGTTCTAGTATAGGAAGATAAGATAAAATAAAAACAAAATAAACAGCAAGCAAGCAAAGTACCAATCCTGGAATGCTTAGTGAAGGTTTAAACTTCGCAACACCAACCCCAGGAATTCATCCAATGAATTTTCACACTTACATAGTTACAATCTCCTTTTATATTAAAAAAAAAATATTACCTCTACTTTTCATGAAATAGTTCATGCAGGTAATTTTCTTAGCTTACATTTTATTCAAATGAAATTAAAAATTTATTGTAATTCTCATAACAGCATACGTATCATAAAATATCATAGCATACACATTTATTGACAAAATCCTTGCAAAATTACATGTTATATGTTTTATAATTATAAAATTAAACACCAACATTATTGATAGAATAGGTGGACAAAGTTTAGTAAAATGTGATATCAGCTTATTCAACTACTAATAGAGGGCATTATTTTATTTTTATAACTGTAGCAGAAAATCTCATTTCATACAAATAAGGTGTTATGAGTTTAGTAAAATTCATACAGCCAAAAAGAGAAGTCATTCACACATAACCAAAAGACAACCAGCTTTTCACATTCAAAAACTTGTTTCAACATTAGATTATTGTGAGATAAGTTTATTAACTCTTATTGTTCATATGGTGTAAGAACAAATGTATCGTAGTTGTTCGTGGCAAATAGTTTCCTTATCCAAATTCCATAAGATCTAGGCATTTAAAATAATATGAAAAATATTTCTCTATATTGATCAAGTCATTAAAAAGTGGGCTTTTATTTTCTTCTACTTTATTTTTAAGGTAGTTATTTTTTAGTTTGGGAAGCATATCAAACATATTATTTTGCAAATGTATGACCCATAGCTCTAACTTTTTCGTAAACCTAGTTTCTTTATGTTTATGGATTAAAATATGCTGAAGACCTTATATGGATTTTTTCTGTATTTAATTTCTCAAAAATGTCCACCAAATACATTGTAAGTTTAAGAAGGAATTTTTAAATAAAATTTATTTGCTTTATATTCATTATTACTATTCATAGTCACTAAGAAAGGTTACAATTTATTCTGTTAGCTCAACTCAAACATCCTTTAAAGTGCTTTGATATGAAATTTGTTTTACAATAATGTATAAGCATGTGATGATCTGCTCCCATAATGTAGTCACAGTGTCAGTTTTTAACCACAAATTTCATTCTCTAACTCAAAATTCAGTGCTTTTTCTGCATTACCATACTATACTGCTTACATTCTAATATTCTGGCCTTCACCTGTCTCTGACCAGTCTCCTGGTGGTTTAGATTCAATACTGGAACAAAAGGAAACAATTTTAGATTATTCAATAATTAACAGAAGGAGATTTACCTAGCTATAGCAAAAGAATATTCACCAGCATTGAGCATAACTTGAGTTGTTTAGTTGGGTAGTGTCCCCTTGCCAGAATTGACCATGATTATCAACCAGCATCAGAATGTGCCTGGAATTCCTGGTGACTACTCTGTTCTCAGGTAACTTGGAAGCTCTTGTCTCTAGAGCCAACCAAGTCTTGCCATTATCATAGTACTTTAAAGGAAAAGCTAGCCTAGTTTGCTCAGGGCAGGAATTAGAATATTGCTCTTATCGTACCTCTTTGCGTCACCTTTCAAACTCATACTATTACTGCATGCCTTTCATACCACTTTGATTCTTTTCTTTCTCTCTTTCACACATGATATAGCCCCTGCCTTTTGTTTCCACGATTATTTCTCCACCCTCTACATTTTCTCTCCAGGCTTCTTTCTGGTTCTTCCACAATGACCTCCACCTTCTTTGCTATGTCCAGGGGTTCCTGGAAATACTTCATTTAAGCCAGGGGTTCTCAGATGGTTTTTCTAGGCACAGTGGGCATGCTTGGGGGGCGTGAAACTCTTTCATATAAATGTGACCACATGTGTGAGTTCCATAAAATACACCTAGCCATAGTGTACCTCTGACACACCCTGTGAGAGTCACCTACTGAAGTAATATAACTTGCTTAAATTTCCTTTCTCTTTAACCTCTATTAATATGGTAATTAAATTCATTGCATTAAGCAGAAAAAAGGAGAATCCTTCTGTAATCCTTGCGTTATGTCACATATATAGTAAAACAATGATAAGAGATCCTTGATTTCCCCTCCTTTACTAACCTACCCCCTCAAAACTTTCTCATTTCTGTTTAGGCTACCACTATACTTCTGGTTTTCTAAGTTTGCTAACCTCAGAATTATATTGTGCTCTTCTCTCTGTGTTTTAGGAATGGTGTAATTAGAGGGAGACTATCCAAATGAATAATGAAGGACCTTGAGGTCATGATAAATCATGATCAATTGAAGGAAATAGGGCTTGATTGAAGAAGGGTTAGGGAAGATATGATAACTCTCTAAAAAAGAGTTTGAAGGACTTTCTTGGGGAAGGAGGATTAGACTTTTTCACTTTAGTACCAGTGGACAGAACCATGTTCAATGGGTAAAAAGTTTCAGACACAAGTTGAGGTTCCTTATAATGGAAACTTTCCAAACATATTAAAACCATCCAAGAAATGGTAGGTACTCTTCAGTAGGTGAGTGTGGCCCCTTATTAGTGATCTTCAAGTAAAGATTGGAGGATCAATGTCAGTTATGTTATAAAGAAGATCCTTATTCAACTCTAGGTTGGATTTGATGCCTCTGAGATCCCTTATACAGTTGGGATTCTGTAGTTCTATTATCTAGGCTGAAATATTGGTTCAGGCCCCAGAATATGTTATTCATATAAGAGTTTAAAAGCTGATCAGTATACTCAGCCCAGCAGGCAGTAATGTCCTTGGAATATTATACTAGGTATATAGAAAGTCACTTTTTGCTCTCTGACGATCTAGTTTTGTGGAAATGGAGATAGTTTGAAAATAGTTCAAGGGATCCAGAATTAGCAACAAAGAGTGTTGAATTTGAGCTGTTATGGTGCCCTGGACCCAGGCATCATTACAAAGATATAACTTTGCTTCCCACAAAGATGGATTTCTGAGTGGAATGAGGACAACTTAGCTCTTACATATTTTCATCAGCAAAGTCTTAACATTAACACTAGACTGAATAATGATCAAAAATGCAATGAGAAACTATACTAAGTGACTTATATCCCTGAATTGTACAAGTCAACCAGAAGTAGGTGGACCGTAAAACTCCCTTCCTGCCCCCCCCAAACCCCCAAACAAAACAGACTGCAAAACTCTGGGTCTGAAGTCATTGAGATGAGAGGACTCCTCTGAGAAAGTCTCAGGATAATCAGATCGCCTTGGGGGCCCTTGGAAACCCAGCTGAAATATTGGAAGCAATAAGAGCAGGACCGTCCAGATCTGGGGATTCAGAGGTCCCCAAAACTCTCTCTTAAGATGAGAGGGCCCCAAAGATATAGAACTCTGTACCTTAAAGATCCATGGAAGTCTTAGTCTGGGAGGTGGAGGTCAGTGGAGTCAGGATTCCAGGAAATCCAGGGCAAGGTCAAGTAAAGTCTACCTCCCCACCCAAAAGAACAGCAGTGTGCAAAGCCTAGCCCAGGCACAAAACCCCACTCCAAGAACTAAAACTGGAGAGATGAGGGAATCAGAGAAAACACTGAGTAGTATAAAAAAGTGATTGCAAGTTTAGAGATCTCCAGGCAGCAGTGAGTAAGACTATAATCACTACTAGCAGAGATTTAAAAGGGAAAAATGAATTTTCATATATATATATATATATATATATATATATGGGTATAAAAAGTGTAATCAATAGTTAGCTGTATATATGGGGCAGCTAGGTGGCACAGTGAATAGAGTGCCAGACTAGGAGTCAAGAAGACCCATCTTCCTTGAGTTCAAATCTGGCCTTACTAGCTATATGACCATGGTCAAGTCACTTAACTCTGTTTGCCCCAGTTTCCCCATCTAAAAATGAGCTGGAAGAAGAAGTGGCAAACCACTCTAGAATCTTTACCAAGAAAATACCAAGTGGGGTCATGGAGAGTCACATGACTGAAAATGATTGAACAACAACAAAACACTTTATATAGCACTAATTGTATACCAGACATTGTGCTAAGCACTAATTATTCTTTCATTTGATCCTAACAATAACTTTGTAAGTCCTATTACAATTCCCATTTTAAAGAGGAGAAAACTAAGGCAAACAACAATTAAGTGACTTGCCTAGGTTCACACAGCTATTAAGTGCCTGAGGCCAGATTTGAATTCAGGCAATCCTGACTACACTACACCACCTACTTGCCCATGCATGCAAACATGGAGGAAGGGGTCAAGGAAGTGGGCTTCATATGAAACTCACCCTTACCTGAAATAGACAAAGGAGGTATTGAATACATGTGCACAAAAAAATAGTTCAGTTTAGAAATACATTAAATTCATTAGGGAAACAAGTGAGGATAGACAAAAAGGTAAACTTAGGAAAGAGGATAATATCAGGGAAGGAATTGTTACAAACAGATAAACTTCTTGATCCTGCAAGGGGGATTAAAGGGGCAAAAAAAAGAAAGAAAATTAAAAAAAACTAGAAATTGTGGAAGTGCCTTAAATGACCTCTTAGACAATGAAAGAATGACTGAACAAGTCATGGCATATGGAAATAATCTGGAATATTATTGTATCTTTGAGAAATGATAAAGGAGGTGATTTCAGAGAGTCCTGAATAGGATGAATTGATGTTGTATGTAATCAGTTATATCTGTGCTGCTAACTGACATCACACGATCACTTCTCAACAAAATTGTCCAATAAGAAGGTCTCCATTCTTGCTCATGTTCCTGAATCCCTATGGAATAGTCTGTACCTTAAAACAGTATCATTTTACTGAATAGTATACTACAGGAAGGCCATCCAAATAGTCACCCTCTGTTAGGACGGCATAATTTATGCATGAATCAAAAGGTACCCCCCATACCATTTTACCATTTTTATCTATCTCAGAATCCTGTGGTAAACAGACAAGTGATGAAGCAGGAGGTGTGGATACACTGGGAGTCACAACCCTGCACATAGGTGGCCCAGGCTGTAGGGTTGTCATTTCACTGGAAGCAGCAGTGAGATTTGGCAGCCTTTTAAGCCACACTGTTCACCTTCTGGTGTGAGGAAGGAGCTAGAAAAGATGTCCTAAAAATTGTCTGCTTTATCCAGCCCTGGCCTGCTTACGGTGGTAGGTGGGAATCCCATTTGTGGTTGAAATGCAAAAACTGCAAAGATGATTCCACTCACAATTGATACATGGAATATGTGTATGTTTATGGACAACAAACAAGTGTAATAGACCTGAAAGATGAACAGCTCTTGTTGTGAGAGAAATTAACAGGCGTCATATCCAAATAGCAGCCCTGAGTGAAACAAGACTGGCAAATGAAGGCCAGCTTATTGAAGCCAGGGCTGGATGCACCTTTTTCTGGAGTGCATACTGCGAAGGAGAGCATGGTGAAACTGATGTAGGTTTCACAGTCAACACTGATCTTGTAAACAAGCTTGTGTGCCCACCCAAGGAGTGAATGACAGGCTCATGACAGCGCAATTTCCACTGGCAGAAAGTGCCATGCCACCATCATCAGTGCCTATTCTCCCACCATGATGAATCCTGATGAGGTTAAAGGGAAATTTTCTGAAGACCTAGAGACCTTCATGTGCCAAAAGAAGACAAACTTATAGTTCTGGGTGACTTTATACAAGAGTAGGCATAGACTACTAGACATGGCAGGGAGTCCTTGGGAAAAATCGAGTTATAAACAGCAACAGCATGGTCACTTACTACCGAAGACTTGGGTATCTCATGATCAACACTGACATAACATTTATGTAAATGCAATAAACCTTCATAGATGCACCTTTGTAGGAAACTTTGACATTTAATAGATGGTGTTATTATAAGGAGAAAAGAGAGACAGGATGTGAGTGACGAAGATGATGTGTGGTGCAGCGTGCTGGACTGATCATAGATTTATCCTCTCCAAGTTAAATGTTCTAATTCAACCGAAGTGGTGTCCCCAAGACAAAATGACTACCAGAAGACTTAATGTCAACAGATTAGAGTGATTCTGAGAGGGGACAGTTCATTGTTAACTTGGGAAAGCTGAGCCAACACAGTTGGCAACAGTGGACAAGAAAAGAAGTGCACAACTTTCAGAGATTAGGTGTCCAGCACTGCATTTACTCAACTGGGTGAGAACACTCACAAACATTAGGACTGGTTTGGTGAAAACGATGGGGAAATTCAGAAGCTTCTAAATGAAAAATGAGAACTTCATGGGTTTTATCAGCAGGATAATTCATCCATTTCTAAGAAAGCAGTGTTTAACTCCATCAAAAGTAAAGTGCACGGGGCGGCCAGGTAGCACAGTGAGTAAGAGCATCAGCTCCAGTGTCAGGATGACCTGGGGATCGAATCCTGGGCTCAGACACTTAGCACCCACCCAGAAACACCTGGCCGTGTAAACTTGAGCAAGTTACTTAACCCCAATTGCTTAGGGGCGGCCAGGTGGCACAGCGAGTAAGAGCACAGGCTCCAGTATCGGGATGACCTGGGGATCAAATCCGGGCTCAGATACTTAGCACCACACCCAGAAATAACTGGCCATATAACCTTGAGGAAGTTACTTAACCCCGATTGCTTTAAAATAAAAAAAAAATTAAAAAAAAGTAAAGTGCAAGTGAAATTTAGAAAGATGCAGAATTCTGGACTCAGTAAGAAAAATGATCAAATCCAGTTTTACGCTGATTGCAACAATCCCAAACACTTTTATGATGCTCTGAAAGTTATTTATGGGCCAAAAGCCTATGCTGTATCTCTACTTAGAGCTGATGGAGTCACATTGATTAATAATAAGGACATGATCCTGGAGAGATGGACTGAACAGTTTTCTCAACATATCATCATCAATCAATGCTGAAGTCACTGATGGAATACCTCAGGTTGAAGTCAATCCCTCTCTAGCAGAATTTCCATAGGAATTTGAATGCCATTTGTTTCCTCTTTTATGGCAAAGCACCTAGTGCTGATTCTGTTCCAGCTGAGATTTACAAAGCTCATACAAAAGCTGATGGAAATTTTCTGGGCTGTATGGCAAGAGGTGTTTCTTCTCCAGGAGTTCAAGGATGCTTCCATTGTCCATCTCTACAAAGGTAAAGGAAATAGATTGTCCTGTGGCAATCACAGGTGAGTCTCTCTCTTATTCACTGCAGGCAAGATGCTTGTCAGAGTCCTCCTCAGTAGATTGATCCTTCACTTGGAAGATGGTCATCTATCTGAGAGCCAGTGTGGCTTCAGAAAGGGCTGAGTAATGGTTGATAGGGGGTTTGCTGCCTGACAACTCCAGTAGAAATGCCTAGAACAGAACACAGGTTTATACAGAACATTCCTTGATCTAAGACCTTTGATACTGCTAGACATGAAGACTTGTGGACACTTACATCAACATTTGGTTGCCTGGAACCCTATAGCCTGGGCCACCCGTGTGCAGGATTGTGTCTCCCAGTGTATACACACATTCTACTTCATCACTTGTCTGTTCACCATAGGACTCTGAGATAGATAGCAATGGTAAAATGGTATGGGTGGTATCTTTTGATTCATGCATAAATTGTGCAATCCCTACAGAGGGTGACTATTTGGATGGCCTTCCTGTAGTATACTATTCAGCAAAGTGATACTGTTTTAAGGTACAGCCTATTCCATAGGGATTCAACAACATGTGCAAGAACAGAGACCCCTTCTTAGCGGACAATTTTGTTGGGAAGTGATGGTGTGATGTCAGTCAGCCGCACAGATATAACTGATTGCATACCCCAAATGTTCAAATGAACGATTTGTACCTGGATGATAGAACATTCTGAACCCATATTGGTCTAATTAGCCACAGTCTGACATACTGTATCTTGACTAATATAGTGATGTTATTTTGGTCTTCTTTAAGAATAAAGGACAACAACCAGCTAGCCAACACTGAGGATTCATTTGGATTTCTAGCCCTCTCTAGTGAATGAACAGCCATCTCAGAAGCAAGAGGGAAAGATTAAAAACACCTCTCTCAAAGTCCAGGCTAGCTTTGCTTTCAGAGGTGTCTGACAACTGGATGCCTCAGAGAGGGATAGAGGCAGAATTATTGGGCACAGCTGCTGCCTTCCTTCTAATAAATTGCATGCCTTCCTTATTGTGAACAGTAACAGGGTAAGGATGAATTCAGTTCACTCTGCATCAGTTCAAAAAAATTCAACAAAGTTTAAGTGTTGACTATGTGCATAGAGCTGGGAGGCATAGTGTTACACTTGGAGTCTGGAAGAACTAAGATCAAATCCAACCTCAGACATTTACTAGCTATGTAACCATGAATAAATCACTTAACTTGTCTGCCTCAGTTTCCTTACCTGTGAAATGGGGATCATAATAGCAAATACCTCTCAGGGTTGCTTTGAGAGTAAAGTGAGATGATATTTGTAAAGTACTGTGTAAACCTGAAAATACTATATTAATGCTAATATTATATATTTATATTATATAATTTTTTTGTCTTTTAAAAAATTATTATTATACGAAAACAATAGTCCTTGTTCTGAAGAGTTTACATTCTACTAGGGTGGGGAGAGGAGAATCCACAAGTGTGTGTGTGTGTGTGTGTGTGTGTGTGTGTGTGTGTGTGTGTGTGTGTGTGTAAAATTTGAAGAGAGAGAGAATGCTAGCAAGTAGGGGGACTCAGGGAAGACCTTGTATATGAAGTGGCACCCGAATTTAGTTTTGAAGGAAGTCAGGGATTCTTTGGGACAAAGATGAGGGAGAAGTACGTCATGAACATGGAAGAATACTTGTACAAAACCAGGGAGAAATGTCATGTGCAAAGATGAAATGTTACATACAGGTAGGTAGGAACTAGATTGTGGAGGGTTTTAAATGTTCTGCTGATAAATTTTCATTTTATCTTGGGGACAATAAAACTCCATGGATGAACTTTGAGTATGAGGGTGACATGGTCATATTGTGTTTTGGGAAAATGAATTGGTAGTGGTATGAAGGGTGGATTGAACATGGAGAGATTAGAGGCAGTGAAATCAGTTATATGGCTTTTGCATTCATCTTGGTGATAAGTGATGAAAGCCTAAATGTGGAAGGTGAGGTAGAGGGAGGAATCAAGAATAACTCTTAAGATTATGAGCCTGGGTGCTTGGAAGAATAGTGATGCTGTTAATAGAAATCAGGAATTTTGGAGGAGAGATTGCTTTAGGAGAAAACAGAATGGATTCTTGTTTCTAAATGTTAAGTTTGGGATGCCTGCAGAACATGCTGGTGGAGATACTCAGCAGGTGGTTTGTAATGTGGACATGGAGTTTAGGAGAAAGAGGGAGAGACAGATACATAGAGAGACAGAAAGAGACATAAGAGAGAGAATGATAGAAAAGGAAAGAGAAAGAGAGAGACAGAGAGAGAGAGCGAGAGAGACTGAGACAGAGAGAGAGAAAGAGCAACAGAGAGAGAGAGAGAGAGAGAGAGAGAGAACTGGGCATATAGATTGAGGAGTCTTCTGTAGAAATAGACCATGAAAGAGTATGAGAGTGGTGTATATGGCAATTTCAGCATTATATTGTGGTAGAATACCTTGCTATCTTGGGTTCTCTGGTGAGCTCAAATGTGATTTTTTTTTTTCCCATTTCTACTCTGAAGATTCTGTTGAATAATTTTGCTCAGTGAATGAGATTAAAAGTAAGTATCTTTCATATCTTTTCCTTTTTTTACAGTTTAAGGAGAAAAGGAGAATATGATGATATAATCCAGGAATTAATGAAACTGAAGAGTAAACATGATGAAGTGCTCCAAAAATTGTTAAAAGATATTGCTCATGTGATTAATGTTTACAATGCAACCAAAATGAAAGCAGATGAATGGGAACAGAGGTTAATGGAAGAAAGAAAAAAATTCATGGTTGTATACCTTTTATATTTTAATTAGTTCTTGGTTTTAAAAACATCGTTAGCTACATTATTTCTAATTCATGCTTAGGAGTTAGTAAGTACAATAAATGTAATCATGTTGAGTATTGTAAGTTGAGGACTGATTATTAGATAAAACCAGAAAGAAAAATAATTGAGTATCGAGAAAAGTTCTCTTTCTTTGATTATGTTGATTTTTTAAAAAATAGGTTATTATCAATATCTTTTACTTGTACATCATGCATATACCCCACTGTATCTTTCCCTCACTTTCCAGAAAACCATCCCTTATAACAAAGAATTTTTAATTTTTTCAAATATTTTATTTTTTTCCACTTACAGACATAATTTTTTAAAATATTCATTTAAAAAAATTTCAGTTCCAAATCCTCTTCCTCCTCTTCCCCTTTACTGAGAAGGTAAGCAATTTTATATAGGTTATACATGTGTAGTCATGCAAAATATTTCCATATTAGTCATCTTGTGAAAGAAAACAAAGACAAAAGAATACCAAGGGGAGAAAAAAAAAGATTTGCATTCAGGTTTCATCAGTTTTTTTTTTCTCTGGAGATGGATAGTATTTTTCATCATGAGTCCTTTGGAATTATCTTAGATTATTGTATTGCTAGGAAAAGGCCAGTAATTCATAGTTGATTATTATACAATATTGATGTTACTGTGTATGATATTCTCATGGTTTTTTCATTTCACTTTGCATCCATTCATATAAGTTTTTCCAGCTCTTCCTGAAAGCATCCTTAACCTAATTTGTGTTTTTTTTTAGACAAAAGTTTTATTAACTTCAAGTTCACATCATTCATTTCTGCAAGATTTTGAGTTACAAATTTTCTCCCCATTTTTCCCCTACCCACCACCCCAAAATAGTGATTCCACTGGATATGCCCTCCTCCAGTCTGCTCTCTACCATATCTTCTCCCATACACCCTCCAACTTTCCAACATTGCACTGTGGATCTCTATGCCCTGGTGCCTAAATATCTTATTTCCCAATTACATGTAAAATTATATTGATAATAGTATATATATTAAACATTTGATTTTAAAACTTTAAATTCCAGATTCATTCCCTTCCTCTTTTGTCACCCACCCTTACTGGGAAGATAAGCAACTCAATATAGGTTGTACATGTGTAGCTATGCAAAACATTTCCCTAGTAGATATGTTGTAAAAGACTGATTATATTTCCCTCCCTCCTATCCCACCTCCCAATTGTTCTATTCTCTACTTTGATCCTGTACTTTGTCAAAAGTGGGTGGTTCCAACTTCCCTCCCCCCGAGCCTGCCTTCCCTCTTATCCCCTTCCCCCCTACTCTCCTGTAGGGGGAGATACCGTATTTAGTGTGTATGTCATTCCCTTCCTCAGCCAAATTCAATGAGAATAAGCTTGACCCATTCCCTTTTGCCTTCCTGTTCTTCCCCTCCATTGTAATCATTTTCCCTTACCTCTTCTATATGAGATAGTTTACCCTAGTCTGTCTTTCCCCATCTCCTCTCGTTATATTCCTCTCTCACCTCTTAATTTCACCTTTTAAGTATCATCCTTTCCCATTAAACTGGTCCTGTGCCCTTTATCTATGTATACCTGTACACATATATACACACATTCACATATGTATGTATATGCCCATATACCCTCCTATATGGACATATATATGTATGTGTGTATATATGTATACATTTTTATTCCCTTCAATTATTCTCATACTGAGAAAAGTTTTATAAGTTACAATTATTGTTTTTTTATATAGTAGTATAAATAGTTCAACTTTGATAAGTTCCTTATGATTTCTTTTCCCTGTTTACCTTCTCATGCTTCTCTTGCTTCTTGTATCTGAATGCCAAATTTCTATTCAACTCTGTTTTTTTCATCAAGAATGCTTGAAAATCCTCTATTCCACTGAATGACCATATTTCCCCCTGGAACATGATACTCAGTTTTGCTGGATAGGTGATTCTTGGTTTTAATCCCAGCTCTTTTGACCTCTGGAATATCATATTCCAAGCCCTTTGATCCCTCAGTGTGGAAACTGCCTGGTCCTGTGTTATCCTGATTGTGTTTCCACAATATTCAAATTTTTTCTTCCTGGCTGCTTGCAATATTTTCTCCTTGATCTGGTAATTCTGGAACATGGCTATGATAAACCTAGGAGTTTTCTTTTTGGGACCTTTTTCAGGAGGTGATTGGTGGATTCTTTCAACCTCTATTTTGCCCTCTGGTTCTAAAACATCAGGGCAACTTTCCTTGAGAATTTCTTGAAGGATGATTTCTAGGTTCTTATTTTGATCATGTCTTTCAGGTAGTCCAATACTTTAAAAATTATCTCTCCTGGATCTATTTTCCAGGTCTGTGGTTTTCCCAAAGAGATATTTCACATTGCCTCCTATTTTTTTTCACTTGTTTGGATCTGTTTAATAGTATCTTGATTCCTCATAAAGTCATTAGCTTCTATTTGCTCCAATCTAATTCTGAAGGAATTATTCTCTTCAGTGAGCTTTTGAGATTCTTTTTCCATCTGAGAAATTAAGGTTTTTAAGGCATTCTTCTCCTCATTGCCTTTGTGAGCCTGTTTTGCCATTTGAATTAGTCTATTTTTTTAAGGTGTTATTTTCTTCAGACAGGTTGTTGACTCTCGTTTCATAATTTTCTTGCATAGTTCTCATTTCTCTTCCAAATTTTTCCTCCACTTCTCTTATTTGGTTTTTAAAATCCTTTTTAACCTCCTCTATGGCATGTAACCAGCTCATATTTTTCTTTAAAGCTTTTGGTGCAGGAGTTCTGACTTCACTGTCTTCTTCCTGTTCCATGCTTTAATCCTTTTTGTCCCCAAAATAAGCATGTAAAGTTGGGTTGCTCTGTTTGCTTTGCTTCCTTTGCCTGCTCATGTTGTCACTCAATTTCTTGATTTTTGGGCTTTTTGCCACAGCAGGAATTTGCCACCAGACAGGGGAGCTTCATCCCAAACGCTGGGGTTTTCTCAGCTGCTGAAGGTATTAGTTGGGTGTACTCTCTGAAGCCTCCACACACTCTGGCAAGCTGGTCACACACCCCAGGACCTCCACCCTAGACTGCAATCCAGATCCAAGCAGGTTACAGCAAGAGCAATTATGCCTCAGACTGTTTGCTTTGTCCCTCTACAGTCTGCAGACCAGGAGCTGAAGCTGCCATGTGGCAGCACCTGCATTGCTGCCGTGCCTCAGTGACTTCTCCCTCCAGGGGATAAAGGCCAACCGCACTCCTAAACTACTGGATCCCAAAGTCCACACTGCATTGTCCTTTCACTTTGTCCTTAATTTCTATGTGCTGATAACTCTGGAAACCACCACTGCTGCTGGTGATCTGATGTCCCTCTAGCTGGCAGCCGGTCAGGTCCACCCTGAGGCTAAAACCTCTGTCTTGTGCGGGGCTGGGGTTGGCTCCCAGAGTGCTGTGCTGGCTGCTCCCTGGCGGCCTGCTGTCCTCAGTGGGAGGTTAGCTTTTCTGTGTCATTTTGTGGGTTCTGTAGCTCCAAAGTTTGTTCAGAGTCACCTTTTACATGAATTGGAGTTGGTGGGAGCTGGAGCCCTGTGGAAGTTCTGGTTCTACCTGCCATCTTGACTCTGCCTCCCTAATTTGTTAAAAAATATTTATTTATTTTTAGTCTTCAACACTTCTATAGGATTTTGAATTATATATTTCCTCTCCCTTTCTCTGCTTCACCCTCCCCAAGAAGGCTTGCTGTCTAATATAGGCTATATATGTACAATCATTTGAACATATTTCTGCATTAGTCATGTTGAAAAGAAGAATTAGAACCAAGGGCAAAAACCACACACACAAAAAAGAAACAACAACAACAAAAACCAGAAAATAGTATGCTTTGATCTTTATTCAGACTCTATAGTTTTTTCTCTGGATGTGGATAGTATTTTCCATCATGAGTCTTTTGGAATGTCTTAGATCCTTCTATTGCTGAGAAGAGTTAAGACTATCAAAGTTGGTCATCACATAATGTTGCTGTTACTATGTGTAATGTTCTCCTGGTTCTGCTCACTTTACTCAGCATCAGTTCATGTAAATCCAAGTTTTTCTGAAGCCTACCCGCTCATCATTTCTTATGGAACAATAATATTCTGTCACAATCGTATACCATAAATGTTCAGTCATTCACCATTTGATGGTCATCCCTTTGATTTTCAATTATTTGTCACTGTAAAAAAAAAGTTGCTATAAATATTTTTATACAAATAGGACATGTTCCCTTTTTTCTCATCCGTTTGGGAAACAGATGTAGTAGGTCAAAAATATGTATATTTTTATAGCCTTTTGGGCATAGTTTCAGATTCCTTTCCAGAATGGTTGTATCAATTCACAACTCCAGCAACAGTGCATTATTGTCCCAATTTTCCCACGTCCCCTCCAAAATTTGTCATTTCCTTTTTCTGTCATATTAACCTATCTGATATTCATGAGGTAGTACATCAGATTTTTTTAAAACTTGCATTTCTCTAATTAATAGTGCTGTAGAACATTTTTCATATGATTGTATATAGTTTTGATTTTTTTTTCACTAGAACAATGCCCCTTCAAAACCTTTGACCATTTATGAATTGGGAAATGATTTGTATTCTTATAAATTTGAGTCTGTTTTTATATATTTGAGAATGTCCTTTATCAGAGAAACTTGCCATATTTTTTTCCTCTAGTTTTCTGCTTTCCTTCAAATCCTGGCTGCATTGGTTTTAATGTAATCAAAATTACCCATTTTACATTTCATGATGCTTTCTCTCTCTTACTTGGTCATAAATTCTTCCCTTATCCATATATCTGACAGGTAAACAATCTGATGTTCCCATAGTTTGCTTATGGTATCATCCTTCATGTCTAAATCATGTACCTTTTTTGACCTTACAATGTGAGATGCTGGTCTATACCTGGTTTCTGCCAAACTGCTTTCTAATTTTCCCAGCAGTTTTCATCAAATAGCGAGTTCTTGTCCACAAAGCTTAGAGCTATACATTTATCAAACACTAGATTACTATAATCATGTACTACTGTGTATTGTGTACTTAATCTGATCCACTGATCTGCCAGTCTATTACTTAGCCAGTACCAGTTTGTTTTGATAATTACCATTTTGTAATACAGTTTGAAATCAGATATGGCCAAGCCACATTCCTTAACTTTTTTAATTCATTTCTTTGATATTCTTGGCCTTTTATTCTCCCCAAATGAATTTTGTTATTAATTTTCTGGATGTATAAAATAGTTTTTGGTATCTTTGTATGACACTGAATAAATAAATACATTTTAGGTGGAATTGTCATTTCTATTATATTGGCTTGATCTACCAATGAATAATTAATATTTTTCCAATTGTTTAGATCTGTCTTTATTTGAATGAAAAGTGTTTTGTAATTCTGTTCATGTAGTTCCTGGGTTTGTGTTGGCAGATAGATTTCCAAGTATTTGATATTGCCTACAACTATTTTTTTTTAAAGCAATTGGAGTTAAGTAACTTGCTCAAGGTTACATGGCCAGTTATTTCTGGGTGTGGTGCTGAGTATCGGAGCCCAGATTTGATCCTGACACTGGAGCCGGTGCTCTTACTTGCTGAGCCACCTGGCCACCCCTAAGCAATTGGGGTTAAGTAACTTGCTCAAGGTTACACGGCCAGGTGTTTCTGGGTGGGTGCTAAGTGTCTCAGTCCAGGATTCGATCTCCAGGTCATCCTAACACTGGAGCCAGTGCTCTTACTCGCTGTGCTACCTGGCCACCTCTACAACTATTTTTAATGGATTTTTTCTATATATCTTTTAGTCTTTGACTTTTGAAGTAATATATAGAAATGCTGATGATTTATGGTTTATTTTATATATTATATTTATATATCTATATATACATTTTATATCTATATATATTATATATCTATATATTTAATATTTATATATATAATAAAGGGTTTATTTTATATCCTGAAACATTATTAAAGTTGTTAATTATTTCAGCTAGTTTTTTAGTTTCTCTTTTTAATTTTATTTTTAATTTATGAAATAAAGCAAGCATTTCCATAATAGCAGAATAATAAAAAGAAAATTGCACATGAAACTGTTTATTATGTACAACTTGCTATCCCTTTTAAATATATAATAAAGTTATTGTGTATATTTCTTTTTTTCTTCCTCCCCCTACTCCTTAGAGATAGTTATTACACACAAATATGTGTACATACATATATGTGAAGTCATTTTCTATGTGTTTTTCTATTTTTCAGATTTTTCTCTGAATACAAATACCTTCCTCCTTCATATGACCTTTATGATTAATTTGGGTGTTTATAACAGAATGAATTAGTCACTTAAAGTTGTTCTTAAAACAGTATTGCTGTTACTGTATACAGTGTATTCTTGGTTCTGCTCATTTTGCTCTTCATTATTTTGTGCAAGTATAACTATATTTTTCTAAAATCATCAAGCTCATCATTTCTGATAGCACAGTAGTATTCCATCATGATCATAGACCACAACTTGTATAGCTATCCCCCACCTAACAGGTATCCCAGCAATTTCCAGTTCTTTGCCACCACAAAGACAGCTGCTATAAATATTTTAAAATGTATGTGTTCTTTTCCTTTTTCCCTAATCATCTTTGGAAATAGACCTAGTAGTGGTATGGCTTGATTAAAGGGAATAGGCAGTTTAATAACTCTTTGTGCATAATTCCAGATTGCTCTCCAAGATGGTTGGATCAGTTCACAATTCCACCGACAATGAATGGGTCACAATTTTTCCACATCTTTTCCACCATTTGTCACTTCCCCCTTCAACCATTTTAGCCAGTCTGATAGGTATAAAATGATACCGTGTTTCCCCGATAATAAGACCTATCCCGAAAATAAGCCCTCCCCTTACAGTGTAAGATTCCTGTAAAATCAGCCCTCCCCTGAAAATAAGCCCTATTGAGATTGCTACTGTAGTGAAGGTGATCCCCTGCACTACACGCTACATTATGGTACCCTCTGTATGCACCGTCCCCTCCCCCCCCGGGTGAAATGCACACCGCGCTCCTAGCTGCATCCAATCAGAGCTGCAATAGTGAGCACGTCATCCTGTTCTTCCCAAGTGATTTGCTTATTGAATGAAGGTACATTTTTTTGTTCACATTTACCTGTTTATTAAAATTGCTGTCAATGTTCATTAAAATAAGCCCTCCCCTGAAAATAAGCCCCCTGGTGTTTTTCTGTCCAAAAAACTAATAAGACAGTGTCTTATTATTGGGGAAACACGGTATCTCAAGGTTGTAATTTGCATTTCTCTAAATAATAGTTATTTAGAGAATTTTTTATATGACTATAAATTGTTTTGATTTCTTCTTTGGAAAACTGCCTTTTACTGTTTGATTGTGAAATAACTTGTATTCTTATAGATTTTTACAAAGTTTTCCTATATTTAAGATATGAGACTTTTATCTGAGAAAGTCTTTAAAATGTTTTTTTTCCCTGATTTTCTGCTTTCCTTCTGATATTGGCTACATTTGTTTTATTTGTACAAAATCTTTTAAATTTATGCAGTCAAAATGATCAATTTTATACCTCTTTGCTCTCTATCTCTTATTTATTCATAAATTATTGGACTGTTCATAAGTCTGATAAGACTGTTCTGTCTTCTTCAGATCTTCTTTTAATATCTCTCTTTACATCTACATCATTTTGACCTTGATTGATTCTCTAGGATTCTCCAAGTACAACATTATATCACCCGCAAAGAATGATGATTTTGTTTCCTTCTTGCTTATTCTAATTCTTTCAATTTTTTTCTTGTCTTATTGCTCTAGCTAGCATTTTTAGTACAATACTGAATAATAGTGATGATAATAGGCATCCTTGCTTCACCCTACTCTTATTAAGAAGGCTTCTAGCTTACCTCATTTAAGAGAATGCTTGCTAATGGTTTTAGATAGATACTCCTTATCACTGAGAGGAAATATCCATTGATTCTTCTTCTTTCTTGTGTTTTTAATAGGAATGAGTATTGTATTTTCTCAGAAGCTTTTCCTGCTTCTATTGAGATAATCATATGACTTCTCTTGGTTTTGTTATTGATATGGTCAGTTATGCTGATAGTTTTCCTAATATTAAGCCAGTCCTGATTCCCTGGTATAAATCCAATCTGGTCATAGTGTATGATTTTTGTGATATATTGTTATAATCTACTTGTTAATATTCTATTTAAAATTTTTGCATCAGCAACATTCTGTAATAATCAACTGTGATAGACTTAGCTCTTCTCAGTGGTACAGTGATCCAAGACAATTCCAAAAGACTCATGATGGAAAATGTTATCCACATCCAGACAGTACGGTCTGAATACAGATCAAAGGTTACTATTTTCACCCCCCCCCCCTTTATGGTTTTTTACTATTGCTCTGATTCTTCTTTCCCAACATATTTAACATGATTGTACATGTAAAACCTATATCAAATTTTTTGCTGTCTTGGGGAGGGGGGAGGGAAGGGAAGTAGGGAGACAAATTTGGAACTCACAATCTTACAAAAATGAATGTTGAAAACTATCTTTACATATAATTGGAAAAAAGATAAAATACTATTAAGTGCAAAAAAAATTTGGATACTATACCACTTGGTGCATATATGTTTAGTACTGATATTACTTCATTGTCTATGGTACCTTTTAGCAGGATCTACTTTACTTCCTTTTCTCCTTTAATTGAGTCTATTTTGCTTTTTCTTTATCTGCGATCTGGATTGCTACCCTTGCTTTTTTTACTTGAGCTGAAGTGTAATCGATTCTGCTCCAGCACCATCTTGTATTCATTTTCTGTTTCTCTGCTTGAAATGTGTTTCTTGTAATCAACATATTATACGATTCTGGGTTTTTGTTTCTTTGTTTGTTTTTATCAATTCTGCTGTCTACTTCTGTTTTATGGGAGAGTTCATTCCATTCACATTCACAGTTATGATTACTATGTATTTCCTTCCATCCTCTTTTTCCTCTTGTTTGTCCTTTCTCCCCTTTTACCCTTTCCCTTTTAGACAATGTTTTGCTTCTTTTTTACCATCTCCCTGGTCTTCCCTCTCTTCTGTGAGTTCCTCCCCTCCCTACCCTGCCAACCTTTACTCAACACCTACTTTTTTTTTTTTTTTGGCTCATCCTTTTTGGGCTTTTTCCTTCATTTAAATTTGAGTTCTGCTTCCAGAGTGGAAGGGGCATTGTCTTAGGCTTCTTGTACCAGGGCTACAAACCCAGGCTATTTGCCTAGTGCTGCACTGATGTTGCTGTGAGGCCTTAGGGGGATCCTCATTTCTGGCACTACACTGAAGGGTTCAGGTGGAGGTTGGGTGGTGCTGCTGGAGGCTGTAGGGGTCTGGCAGCTTACCTGGTGCTGGATTGGGGTCCTAGTGCTGGTGTCTGGTATGTGTTGAGGTCAGTGATGTGTTTCTGCATTTTCCTGGGGCTACACTGAAGCCCATGATGATCTGGCTGCTGCAGGCTACCTGTCTGCCTGGGGTTATGCTGGAGCATGTTCTTAGAGCTGGAATATGCCTATTTCCCCTGGCTATGTTCAAGCATGTGTGTTGGGGGAGGGGGTCCTGATGTTGATGTTTGCCTGTTGTGCCACACTGGGACTCAGTATCTCCCACTGGTTTGCTGTGGGGGAGCTTGCTGCTGGTTTGCTGGAATCATTTCTGTTCTGGACTGTACTCTCCTTTTTCCTGAATGAGACAGACCTTTGCTGTTGACTTTCCAAGTTTCTTGGGCTAAAAGATTTTTTTAGCCTATCTTTTTGCTGTTTCTGCTGTTCCAGGCTTTGTTTTGGGGTACTGTTTTATGTTTGTTTGGAGGTGAATATGGGAGAATTATGGTGATGTACTGCTTACTCCGCCAGCTTGGTTCCTGGAAGTAGTTTTGAAAAACTGTTTTTCTTCTGACTGCTGTCTCTCCCAATGCAATCTCCATTCTGTCTGGGCCCTTACCTATTTCTTTTCTTCCTCTCTACTTCCTGGTAGAGTAAGATAGATATCTATACCCAACTGAGTGTGGATGTCCTTCCTTTTAAAGCCAATTCCACTGTCCTCCCCTCTCCTGCCCCGCTACTGGCTCTTTTGTGCTTATCTTATATAATTTACCCTATTCTATCTCTCTCTCCCCTATTCTTCTGGTGCATCCATTTTTCTCATTACTTAATTTTACTTTTTTGTGTTTCATTCCATCATAGTCAACTTATATCTGTGCACTCTGTCTATATACACTTCTTCTAACTGTCCTAATAATGATAAATTTCTTAGGAGTTACAAGTATCATTTCCCCTGTAGGATTGTAAAAGTTTAATCATATCAAGTTCCTTCTGATTTCTCTTTCATATTTACCTTTTTATACTTTTCTCGAGTTGTATATTTGAAAGTAAAAGTTTTGATTCAGCTGTGGTCTTTTCATTAGGAATTCTTGAAAGTCTCCAATTCCATTAAATTTTCATTTTTTCTTCTGAAGGATTATGCTTAGTTTTGCTGTGTAGGTGATTCTTGGCTGTAATCCTAGCTTTTTTGCCATCTGGAATATCATATCGCAAGCCCTCCAATTCTTTAATGCAGAAGCTGCTAAATCTTGTGTTATCCTGACCGTGGCTCCACAATATTTGAATAGTTTCTTCCTGGCACTATTTTCTCCTTGACCTGGGAGCTCCAGAATTTGGTTGTAATATTCCTGAGAGTTTTCATTTTAGGCTCTTTCAGGAGGTGATTGGTAGATTCAATTTCTATTTTACCCTCTGGGTCCAGGATATCAGGGTAGTTTTCTTTGATGATTTCTTGAACTATATCTAGTTTTGTTTTGTTTTATCATGACTTTCAGGTAATCCAGTAATTCTTTTCTTTTTTTTTTGGAGGGGCAATTGGTGTTAAGTGACTTGCCCAAGGTCACATGGCTAGTAAGTGTTAAGTGTTTGAGGCTGGATTTCAACTCAGGTCCTTCTGACTCCAGGGCCAGTGCTCTATTCACTGTACCACCTAGCTGCCTAGCCCAATAATTCTTAAATTATTTCTCCTTGATCTATTTTCTAGGTCAGTTATTTATTTTTCTTTCTGATGAGATATTTTACATTTTTTCTATTTTTCTGTTCTTTTGAATTTATTGTTTTATTGTTTCTTGATGTCTCATGGAGTCATTAGTTTCTACTTACTCAATTCTGCCTTTTTTTTTGCTTTTTGGAGGGCAATTGGGGTTAAGTGACTTGCCCAAGGTCACATGGCTGGTTTTGTATGTGTGTGTGTGTGTGTGTGTGTGTGTTAAATGTCTGAGGCCAGATTTGAACTCAGGTCTCCTGACTCCAGGCTGGTGCTCTATTCACTGCACCACCTAGCCACTCCCTCAATTCTGCTTCTTTTTTTTTTTTAAGCAACTGGGGTTAAGTAACTTGCTTAAGGTTACACGGCCAGTTATTTCTGGGTGTGGTGCTGAGTATCTGAGCTCGGGATTCGATCCAGGTCATCCCGACACTGGAGCCGGTGCTCTTACTCGCTGAGCCACCTGGCCGCCCCTCAATTCTGCTTCTTAAGAAGTTCTTCTCTCTAGTGGATTTTAGTGCCTCTTTTGCTATTTGGCTTATTCTGTTTTCCAAGGTGTTATTTTCTTTAGTAATTTTTGTTCCTCCTTTACCAAACTGTTCCCTCTTTTTTCCCCATGATTTTCTTGCCTTGTTCTCCCTTCTTTACCCAATTTTTCTTCCACCTCTCTTATTGGGTTTCTAAAACCCTTTTTGAGCTCTTCTGGGATCTGAGACCAATTCGCATTTTTCTTTGAGGTTTTGCATGTAGCTGCTTTAATTTAATCATTGTCTTCCAAGTTTGTGTTTTGATCTTCCCTCTCACCGTAGTAACTTTCTGTTGTCAGTAACTTTCTTTGTTGTTGTTTTTTGCTCATTTTTTTTCTCTAGCTTATTTATTTACTTTTAACTTTATGTCAAAATAGGACTCTACTCCAAGGGTTGAGGGGACACTGTTCCAATCTTTAGGATCTGTGTGCTTCTGTTTTCAGAGCTAGCTCAGTGGGTTTGCCATCTCTCAGTTCTTTCAAGGTGGTATGATTTAAGGAGTGGTGTGGTCACAGTTCTCCTGGTCTGTGAGTCACCAAAGGTACTGTTTTCTGAACTGGAACAAGGACTAATGTCTCAGCTTCTGGTAATGTTCCTCTTTGCCCTGGGAATGTGACCAGGAACCATGTGTAGGCAATGCAGCAGAGTCCCACTTACAGTGCCAGCAAATGATCTTTTGTAATCTCCTTCTGAGCAGTTGTCTGACTCCCTTACCTTCTGTGGGCTGGGAGCTCAGGAAACTGACAGAGCTGTCTATTCAGTCACTCCTAAAGCCTGCTGGTGACTTGTTGGGCATAGCCTGTACTGTGACCTGCGCTGGACTGCATTCCACTCTTAACCCAGTGAGACAGCCCTTTCCTACTGACATTCAAAGATATCTTTGCCTGGAAAATTTTTTTGCCCCATCCTTTTCTTGGTTCTGCTACTCCAGAATTCATTATGAGACATTATTTTAAAGGTTTTTTAGGGGTCTATTTGCAAGAACTCAGGTAAATCACTGCCTCTACTCAGCTATCTAAACTCCATGCCTACAAAGACTTTTTTTAAAAAGAGGAAAAGAAAAAAATTGTCAAAACCTATCAACATATCAAATTAATTTGATATTATATGCAATATTTCACCTCCATGGATTACAATCTTTATAAAGGAACAGGCAAAGATATCTTCTAATGTCTCTTCTTTAGGACCAATCTTGATCTTTTTAATTTTGATTTTTATATTTTTCCAGTTACATGTAAAAATAGTTTTGAAATAATTAAAAATGATATTTGCAAATTATTTTGAAAATTTTTCAATTTTAAGTTCCAAATTCTCTCCTTCCCCCACCCTTGCCTCTGCCCCCCCCTTGAGAAGGCAAGCAGTTTGCTATAGATTATAATATGCAATCATGTAAAACATAGTCTTTTAAATTTTGAAGCATTCAATTTTGGTTGTTTTGTGGTTACTGTTATTTCCTTACATTGTTGTCATTGTGTTTGTTACTTTCCTGGATCTGCTTACTTTCCTCTGCTTTAGTCATGTAAGGTTTTTTTTCCTGCATCCTGGTATTCATCATGTTTCTTATAGCCCGGTAATATTCCATTACATTCATGCACAACAATTCATTTAACCATTCTCCACTTGATAGGCATCTACTTATTTCCAGTTCTTTACTATAACAAAAAGGGCTGTCATCAACATTTTGTTGTATATGGAGCCTTTTTTTTTTTTTTTTTTTTTTTTTCTCAATTACTTTCTTGTGATGTATAACAATCTATTTTATATGTCAAAGAGTTGCAGCATTTTTTTTTTATTCTTTTTTTTAAATTTTTTTTTTCTTTTTGTTTGCTTTTATTTATTTTAATTTTTTTTTTAATAAAAAGGGCTGTCATAAAAATTTTTTTTTTTTTGGTGCTTTTTTTTTTTTTTTTTTTGCTTTTCCTCAATCACTTTCTAGGAGTATATGACAAACTGTGAAATTTCTGGGTCAAAGAGTATGAGCATTTTAATCATTTTATTTGCAAATTTTAAATTGTTTTCTGGAGTGGTTATACCAGTTCCCAGTTTTATAAGAATCATTAGTATGCCCATCTTTGCACAACTCCTCTTATATTGACTACTCCCATCATTGGTTATCTTTGCCAATTTGTGAGCCATGAGGTAAAACCTCAAGGTTGCTTTGATTTACATTTCTCTTATTATTTAGAACATTCTTTCATATGGTTATTAATAGCTTGCACTTCTTCTTTTGAGAATTGTTTGCTTAATCTCCTGACAGTTTATCTATTTGGAAATGAATTTTGATCAGATATTTTTATAATTTTTTATGCCTTGTTTATATTAGAATAGACTCAACTGGTAAATAGTACCTCTGAGCAAAATTTTTGGCATTTTTTTTTAGCAGTGTCATTTTTATTAGGTTTTGTTGGGGCAACTGTTTTCTAACTGTGGGATTAAAAAGGAGTGACTATGGCTTTAAAAACAACTACCTTAAAGCCTAAATGTATCATAATTTTTTTGGCAAGATCTCTGAATCAAAAGCATTCCTGATAGCCCAGGCACTCTGAGTCTCAACTTCTTAATCTACCAGATGGGGGAAATAATTATTACAATAAAGGTAATAGTAGCTGCTATTTATATACTACTTTAAAACTTCCAAAGTGCTTTATAGATATTATTTCATTCAGTTCTCATAACAATCTTATGAAGTAGATGCTATTATTCTCCTCAATTTACAGATTAGGAAAAGCAAGGCTTATATATCCGAGTCTGAGTCAGGATGCAAACTCAAGTCTTCTTGAAACTGAGTCCAGCATTCTATCCATGTGGCCAGGCTATCTACTCCCTACTTAACTCTGAGTTGTAAACACATTATATGGACCAGTTCTCTTTATTGTTTCTTTTTCTGGGCTCTGGTTACCATACACTTCCTAGTCCACTGCTTGGGAAATACAACTTAATGAATGGTGAGTAGAACTCACTGACCTAAGGCTGACTCAAGATTTTGTGCTATGCTTAGTGATTTGTCCTCTAGCTGCCTTCTGAGTTCTTTGGTATAATCTTAAACAGTTTATCCTGACACTAGATTAGTGATTTTGAATGTTTCTTTCCATTCTGGCCTGAGTTACTGAGGAAGTTTTGGAGAGAGTAGGATATAAGAGATTAGGCATTAAGAGAAATCTAAGCCAAATTTGGGCACTGAGGCACATTCACATCCTGCTTTACAGATGATGAGATGTTTCATTAAAGGTACTTCATGGCTCTTAGGGCCTTTACCCTTTAGTCTCCAATTTCAAAATGAGTGCAAGGCAGAAACCATATCTTTTCTAAACTTTGTATCTCTTCCAGTGTGTAACACAAATGTATTCACACATTAGATTCTTAAGAAGTGATTATTGAATGGAATTGAAAATTAAATTGCTTCTAGCCCTAAAATTCATCTTTTAAAATGCAGTTTATCCCATGTTCACTGAGACCTGGATATTAAAATGTCTTTTTCCTGACAAGATATTTTTCTTGTGCTTTGTCACTTTCGTTCTAGGTTGCTCCTTTATTTTTTTTTTAAGTTTTACTTGTTCCTACATTGTTTGACTTAACCAATGATGATAACACATAGTGATATTGTTTAAATTACACCCAAGTTTTTCACTTTAAGTTCATTAATTTTCTGCCTTGATACCTGGAAGTAGATGACCAGAATTCAAAACTTCCTCTCATGGGGATATCTGGGAAGCAGAATCTAATACACCAAGATGGTAGCCAATGAGAAATCCTTCTTACAGCAACAAACAGAAGGCATGGTCTTAGTTGGTGGCAGTAGCATTATATTGTCACATTTTAAATTGAACAAAAGGGTAAACTGAGGCCATTCTCCAAGCAAGATAACATTTATTAACAGGGGCAATGAGGTCTATTTATTGAATGGGCATTATATCACTCAAAAGCAGAACCTTAAAAGACCTTAGCCCAAAAGGGCCAGGGTCTCCCATTGCATCCTAGGCCATCTCCAGTCATCCTGATGAATATCTGGTCACTGGACTCAGATGGTTCTGGAGGATAGAGTGAGGCTGGTGAATTTGTACTGCCCTCCCTTACACAAATACAAGTCCACTGAAAGTCACGCCATTATCTCCCTGATGTTGTGGTCCTCTTTGAGAATGAAGGACAAGCACAGGCCTGCCAATAAATAGGTCAATATCTTGCCTCCATTTATGCCAGAAGAGCCTGAGTAAAAGGACAGCTTCCCTTTTATAGAACAAAGAACATAACGGGGTAGATGACATCATGGGATCAGGGATAAAATGATTGGTTACTAAGCTGAGGTACAGGAACAACAGATTGGTTGAAAGTTTGGTAATGTGGGCTAGTAACAACTCCTACCCCCGCCCCTTCTTCTCTCATGAGACTAAGAAATTCTCATGGCTTGGATCCCGGTGTGAGGCAGCAGCCCAGGCATTTGAACAGCAAACCAGACATTGCTGAAGGATAGCTTTGTGGTGTAAAGATATCAGGATTGACTCCCTTGATTTCACATACATTTCCCAAGATCAGTTAAGTTCCTTGAAACAAGAAAAGCTGAACTTTTAGACTTAATCCATTATAGGCCAGCCTAACTAAATTCAGAGACAAGGAGCCATGGCTTAAGCAGTTAAAGGACAAAATCAATTAATTGTAAATAGGATCAATACATAAATGATACAGGATCAATGTTAATCTCAGGATGTTAAGATACATACATATAAGGAGCCAGAGCACTTGAGTGAGAATCAATGGAACGGCTGTTGTCAAGGGACTGCACAACAGGCTGCCTGTACAAAAAGAGGAGAGAGATTTCAGAAAATAGATCATAAAATGACCATAGATAATGCTATAGTAAGGGGTGTCTGCCATAGCCCATTGCCAAAAGCAGAGCAGCTGATACATTCTTGACTTGGAGTAGTGATGATTCCATTCATCAAAAAAATAGTTTAAAAAGATAAGAAAAAAGGTGGTAAAAAAAAGTGTACATACAGCAGGCCTGTTGTATATTCCCCCATTTATGTGGCATGACCTGCTTTTGATGATGTCATACTAGTTCTTTATATTCAACATTTCTTTTTCTAGGCATTTTTACACCATCCCTCCGGTATTACATTATGAAATTTTGTCAGGAATTTATATCTCTTTCCCACTAGGAGATATTCTGGAGGAACGTCAAGCTTTTCATGGTTACCCCAGAGCAGAGGACCTTTTGATCTCCCTACTCCACCTCTCCATGGGTGACCATTCCCCATCCCTAGAAAGTATTTCTTATACCCCTCTGCCTCTTGGAATCCCTGACTTCCTTCAAGTCAGCTCAGGTAGCATCTTCGACATGAGGCATTTCATGTTGCTTGTACCCCTTCAAAATGACTTTGTAATTATGTTTTGTATGTACTTATATTCATCCATGTTCTCCTCCTCTTTCCTCCATTGCCTCCCCAGAGAAGATAAGGATGGGCTAATTCGGTTTTGTTTTTGGCATTCCCAGTGCTTAATAAGGACTTGTTGATTAATTAATTGATAAACAAGCTAGTACCTTTGATTAAGTTAATAAGTAAGTAAATACCTTTTCCTTAGGATCACAGTCTATTATACCTGGTGCTTTGCTCACAGAAACAGAATAACTCCTTATCACTGTCTTGTCAATATATTCTCAGTTGGTAGATTTAGGCCCCATGTGGCAAGGCCTCTCATGGTGTTTGATTTGAAGGGAGGCAGAATAGACAGGTCTAGCCTTTTCTTCCCCCACCTTTCTCCAAGGGAGATTTTCATTCCTTCCAAGAGGGGAAGCATGAGGTTGGGGCCAAAGGCCACTTGTTCCTCCCCCTCCAACTCCTTTTCCTCCTCCTCCTCCATCATCATCATCATCATCATCATCATCATCATCATCATCATCATCA
>NW_027186304.1:50907129-50920133 GCF_028583685.1 Petaurus breviceps papuanus | reverse complement strand
TTTTTTTCATTTGTATCTTGATTTCTTATAAAGTCACTAGCTTCCATTTGCTCCATTCTAATTTTTAAGGAATTATTCTCTTCATTGATTTTTTGAAATTCCTTTTCCATCTGACCAATTTGGCTTTTAAAGACTTTCTTCTCCTCATTGGCTTTTTGGGCCTCTTTTGCCATTTGAGTTAGTCATTTTTTTAAGGTGTTATTTTCTTCAGTCAGGCTGTTGACTCTCTTTTCATGATTTTTTGCATTATTCTCATTTCTTTTCCCAATTTTTCCTCCTCTTCTCTTACTTGATTTTCAAAATCCTTCTTGAGCTCCTCTATGGCCTGCAACCAATTTATATTTTTCTTGGAAGCTTTAGATGAAGGAGTTTTCACTTTGTTGTCTTCTTCCAATTTCATGTTTTGATCCCCATTGTCCCCCCAAAAGGATTCTGTAATCTGATTGTACTTCCTCTGTTTATTCATCTTGCCAGCCAATTACTTTACTTTTGAGATCTTTGCCACAGTAGAACTTTGCTTCCAGAGTGGAGAGAGCTGTGTCCCAAATTGCTGGGGTTTGTGCAGCTGCTGCCAGAGCTGTTGTCAGAGCTATGAGGAGGCCACCCTCTCTACAGCCACCACAAGCTCTGGAACACTAGCATTCCCCACCCTAGTACCACCACCCAAGACTGTGACCCAGATCCAAGAAGGTCAAAGCAAGAGCAATTACTCTCTGAATGGTTGCTTGGCCCCCCTATGATCTGTAGGCTAGGCACTCCAGAGGCAGCCATAAGGTAGCAGCTGCAGTTACCACACCACCACCACCTCTGCTTCCCTGGGGGCAGTTGCCAGACTGTGCTTTTTTCTCACCCAGTTCCAACAGGGTTCCCCACTGATCTTTTACTTTCTCTTTGGCATTTATGTGTTGAGAAGTCTGAAAACTCCCAAAGCTGTCAGTGATTCACTCTCCTGAAGTAGGCTCTGGCTGGTCTGTGTGGCTGGTTTGGGCTGCAAGTCTAGGCCAGTGCAGCTCACCCGGGACTGTGTTTGGCTCCCAGCCCGTGTGATAGACCCTTCCTGTGGGCCTGCCAGGCTGCCTTAAGTGGGAGATTTGTTTCTTTCTGTCACTCTGTGGGTTCTGTAGCTCTAAAATTTATTTAGAGTCATTTTTTACAGGCATTAGAGGTTGTTGGAGTGGGAACTGAAGCAAGTTCCTGCTTTTACTCTGCCATCTTGGCTTCCCAAATAACTTTAAAATAATACCTCAGGTCAAATTTTGGAGCAAACAAAAGATCAGCGTGGACCATTTTTCTGACCAAAGAAAACTTGAAGGTCAGCTGAAGTTTGTGACACTGTTGGGGGGTGGGTAAGTGGGGTGGAAGCCTATCTGGACCCCACAAATGCAGCAGCAACAATGGCTTTTGGGAACTCTCAGCCCAAAAACATTAAGGGAGTTAGATAGTTGGTCAGAAAGAGATTACAGGAAACCCTCTTTTGACATTGGGTACAGCAGACACTGATTGGCAGCTCTGTTGTCCATATACAGTTCTGGGTTGCAGTGCTAGGGTGGAGAGGAATGTTGGGGATCTGTTACAAGGGAGAAGGGGCCCTGGTTGGTGTTCCAAGGCAAAAAGAGTTCTAGTTCTTGTGTCTGTAAAAAACCAGGGATGCTTCTTGAGTAAAGACTAGAGTACAGATTAGGAGACAGTAACCATACCTCTCCCAGGATCACACCACCTTGAAAGCACCAGACCCCCATAATCAGCTTGTAAAACAATATCAGGAAAAAAGTCTGAAGCTTGAGATAATGCATCCTCCCCCTTCCCCAGAGAGCAGAACCCAACTTTACCAGAAAGTTCAAAGTCAGGAAATAGGATGGAAAATAAGCAAAGAAGAACAAAAGAATTTGACCATAAAAGGCTTCTACTATAGCAAGAAAAACTAAGAAACAAAATCAGAAGATAGCAATGTGAAAACAGCTACAAACAAAGCCTTAAAGAAAAATGGAACCAAGCCCAATAAGAATTCCTGGAAGATAAAGAAAGAGATGAGTGGTAGAGAAGAAAATTGGGAAAATAAATTAGAATGATGCAATAAAATTATGAAAAGATTATTTAACAGCTTGGTAAGAGTCACAAAAATACTTAAGAAAATAGCACCTTGAAAAACAAAATTGGCCTAATGGTACAAGAGACACAAAAATCACTAGAGAAGAGAACTTAAAAAGTAGAATAGTCCAAATGGAGAAGGAGATACAAAAATTCACTAAATAAAAGAACTCCTTAAAATTTAGAATTGGGCAAATGTAAGCTAATAACTGCACAAGACATCAAAAAACAATAAAACAAGGTCAAAAGAATGAAAAAATAAAGAAGATAATGTAAATGTCTCTTTGGAAAAACAACTGACCTGGAAAATATATAATAAAGAAATAATTTAAGAGTTATTGGAGTACCTGAAAGACATGATCAAAGAAAGAGCCTAGACATCATGTTTCGAGAAATTATCAAAGAAAACTGCCCTGGTAGCTCACATCTAAAGGGTAAAATAGAAATTTAAAGAATCTAATGATCACCTTCTGAAAGAGATCCCAAAATGAAAACTTCCAGAACTATTATAGCCCAATTCCAGAACTCTCATGTCAAGGAGAAAATATTGCTAGTAGCCATAAAGAACTGATTTAAATATCATGGACCCACAGTCAGGAAAACAAAAGATTTAGGACCTTTGACATTAAAGGATCATAGAACTTGGAATTTGATATTCCTGAGGGCAAAAGAGGTAGGATTACAACCAAGAATCTCCTCCCCATCAAAACTGATGTAATCTTCAGGAGAAAAATAGACATTTAATGAAATAGTGGACTTTCAAACTTTCCTGATGTAAAAAAAGAACTGAATAAAAAATTTGACATTCTAACAAGACTTAAGAGAATTAGAAAAGGGTAAACATGAAAGAATAATTATAAGGGACTTAATAAAGTTAAATTCTCTATATTCCTACATGGGAAAGTGATACACATAATACCTAATTACTTTATCATCAGTTAAAAGTTTGCATTAAAAGAGGACATTAATGTGACTGTTATTTTTGACTGATCTCTAAAAAATGAAGAGGTATGAAAGAGAGATGCACTGGGAAAATGGGAATGTAGAAGATAAAATACAGAAAATTTTCTCACATGAAAGAGGCATGCAAGGAAGAGCTTTTAAGGTAGAAGGGAACATTGGGCATGGTGGGCAATGACTGAACCTGACTCTTATTGTAATTGGTTCAAAGGAGGAAGAATATATATATATATATCCACTCAGTTGTATATGGAAATGTAACTTACTCAATAGGGAAATAGGTGGGAAAAGGGCTAAGAAAGAGAGGGAAGATGATAAAAGGGGGGACAGATTAAGGGAGGCAGTGGTTAGAAGCAAAAAACACTTTTGAGGAGGGACAGGATAAAAAGAGAAAGAAAAAAAGAAACAGAAGGAAACAGGATAGAGGGGAAATACACAGTACTCATAACTGTGAATGTGAATGGGATGAGCTCACCCATAAAACAGTAGTGGATAGCAAAATGGATTAGAACCAGAATTCAACAATATGTTGTATATAAGAGACACTCTTGACACAAAAAGACACACACAATTAAAAGACTAGAGCAAAGTTTAATAATGTTTAATAATAATATGCTTCAGTTGAACTAAAAAGAAGACCGTAGTAGCAATCATGTTCTCAGACAAAGCAAAAGCAAAAATAGATCTAATTAAAAGAACAAATCAGGGAACAATATTTTGCTAAAAGGTACCATAAACAATGAAGTAATATCAAAATTTATTATAGCAAGTTTCTCTAAACGCCTCATTTCTAACCTGTCAATAAATAAAATAAGAGCCATTCCCCAGTTGATACATGGTCAAAGAATATAAGCAAGCAGTTTTGAGAAGAAAAAAATCAAAGCTATTTAAAATCATATAAAAAATGCTCTAAATCACTACTGATTAGAAAAAGGCAAATTAAAACAGCTCTGAGGTAACACCTCATACCTTTTAGACATGACAAATGCTGTAGAGGATGAAGGAAAAATAGGTACATTAACGAATTGTTGGTGGAGTGGTGAACTGTCCAACCATTCTGGAGAACAATCTAGCAGTAGGCTCAAAGGGCTCTAAAATTGTGGCATAACTTTTGACCAAGCAATACCACCACTATATCTATATCCCAAAGAGATCAAAGAAAAAGGAAATGGACCTATAGGTACAAAATCATTTATAGCAGCTCTTTTTGTATTGGTAAAGAATTGGAAATTGAGGGCTTCTTCATCTATTGGGGAATGGCTGAACAAATTGTGGCATATGATGACGGAATACTATTGTGTTGTGGGAAATGATGAGGGATTTGGTTTCATAAAAACACGGTGAGACCTATATGAATTGGTGCAAGGTGAAGTGAGAAGAGCCAGGAGATCACTTTACATGGTAAAAGCCATGTTGTAATGATGAACAACTGTGAAATACTTGGCTATTCTGATCAATGCAATGATGAGGCAATTCCAAAGGACCAATGATAAAAAAAATGATATACACATCCAGAGAAATTCTGAATTCTGAGTGAAAATTTAAAAATATTTTACTTATTTTGTTTTTATTGCTGTTTTTTGAAATATGGCTAATATGAAAATATGTTCTACGTGATTTCACATGTATAATTGATATCATATTGCTTGCTTCTTCAGCAGGTAGGAAAGAGGCAGGGAGAGAATTTAGAACTCAAACTTTACAAAGAAAAGAACATTAAGAATAAATCAAAATTTAAATGGTTTTGATGAACCTGCTTTAGAATTTTAGGGGATATTAAACATTTTATAATTCAACTTCTCACAAAATTCATGGATCCCTTATATAACATCCAGCTTTATTTGAGTACTTCTACTGATGGGAAGTTCACTACTTCTGAGGAAGCTCATTCTATTATAAGCTCCAAATGCTAGAAATTTCTTTCTTATACTGAGTGATTTCTTCCCATTGGCCCTAGAAATTTCTGAGCAAGACAAAAATAACATGACTTCTTCTTCCACATGACCACCCTTTATATCTTTGAAGATAGTCATCGCCCACTTTAAGTCTTTACTTCTCCTCACTAACCACATCAGTCCCTTTAACTATTCTTTACATGATATGGTTTTCAGACCCTCAGGCTCTTTATCACTATTTTTTGAATGAAGTCTGTTTAGCTACTATTTCTCAAACTATGGTGCCCCAAACCAAACATAGTAATCACGACATTATTAGATTAACATCTATTGAAGTAGGTCTATTACTTTTATTGATTTGGACTTCATGTAGCCCAGGAGTGGGGAACCTGCAGCCTTGAGGCCACATGTGGCCCTCTAGGTCCTCAAGCACCACCCTTTGAATCCAGACTTCACAGAACAAATGCCCTTAATATAAGTATTTGTTCTGTAAAACATGGACTCAGTCAAAAGGCTGCACTTGAAGGAGCTAGAAAGCCACATGTGGTCTGGAGGTTACAAGTTCCTCACCCTTGGTATAGCCCATGATTATATTAGCTAACTTTAATAGATAGATTATACTTTTGGTTCACTGTTTGTGGTTGACTAAGGCAACAGATTTTTTTTTTCACATGAATTTCAGTTAAAGGTGTATTTTCACTGCTCTCTATATACACAATTGATTATTTGGGTAGAAATATAGAACTTTTCATTTATTCCTATTAATTTAAGTATTGGTTTGGACTCATCTATTGGATATATATTTAATAGTATTTCAGAGGACTTTTGTCTCTATTCTGTTATTTAGCCTATACTTACTTATTTAATTTACCCATTTACTTATTTTGTGTACAAGGTCATCATTTTGTAATATTTCTTACTAAAACCAGGATATCCATGATATCACCTGATCTAACCATCTGGTAAATCCATTAACAAAAAATGAAGAGCTTACTTTAGGAAAGGTTGTTACTAAGTGAACTCATACTATCTCATAGATAACTATTTTTTTTAGTGTTTATAAACCATGCATTTCACGAATGTGTTCTAGAAATTTAAAGAGCATCTATATGAATATTGATGGTTTATAGTTTCTAGAATTCACATTTTGCCCATTTGCACAGTTTCCCAGTGATTGTTGGCAATGATCCATAATCACATCTGTAAGTACTTTCCATATAGTTGTTATTATAATTGTCATTGTTGTGGTTATGCCTCACATTTACCCATTGTCTCAAAGTTTATAAAGTACTTCAGATCCTTGAAGTTTAATTTGCTTATGCTTAGAGAAGAGAACTAATTTATAGTAACTCTCATTATTATTTAGCATATAATGAACCAAACAAAAAACTTCAATCAAATAGAACACAACTATGTTTTTAATTAGGCTTATGCAGTGGTTTCGTAACAGAGATAAGAAATTAAACTTTTTATTTGAGCAATTTCTAATTTGAGATGAGAAAGAACATGCATTAGTCCTATGGAACATTTAATTTCTAAATACAGGTATGTTTTGGGGCTTTGATCTACAAAACATAATTGAATTTTTCTTCTTATTTTTATTGACCTCTCAAAACAGTGGTGAACCTGTACTTTACACAGTTATTTTCAGTAGAGCTTTTGAAGAAATGATCTTATGACATCATAGGATCATAGATTTAAAACCTGAGAAAACCTTAGGAGTTGTATAGTCCAAGACCCTCAATTTATAGAAGAGGAAATTGAGGCTACATTTTCCATGTAGCTTCAATTAATTTCTGTTGCAGTCTAATGTGTAACATGACTTCCATTCATTAGTACAAATAGAGTTCTATCCTTCAATCAGATGTTTTATTGCTTCTCCCCCACCCCAGTCCTTCATACATCCTTTCAAATCATACTTATTTCTTTCTCAAATAAAGAGACTTTTAAAGTAATTACATTTCTAATCATCTGATGTGGTTCACATGTCGTGGCCGGGGGTCAGAGGGCAGGTCCTTTCATCTCTCCAGCTTCCAGTCTGAGAAGGATGTTGCCATCGTAGAGGAGTTATACAAGAACATTCCCTTGTGTGGAGGAGCTTAAGGGGTGAGGAACCTGTGGCCTCAAGGCCACATGTGACCTTCTACATTTCCTGTGACCTTGCACAGCCCTCCCTCACTAAAATCAAAGTCAACTGTAAGTCATGTCTTCATTTCCCTGATGCCCCGGTCCTCTTTGAAAACGAAGGACAAATGCAACCTGGCTGAATCCAAATAAAAATCCTTAATAAAAGGATGTGTTCTGCAAAACTTGGACTTGTTATGTGCTATCTCCAATTAAATCCATGCTCTGGTGTGTAACTGCAGGGCACCAATGTGTAAAATTATTGAGCTAGATAATATTGATGGTGAATTAGCAGAGACATTAGTTTATTTCACATAGGACAACTTGGAGAATAATCATAGATTCTTAGCATTGGAAAAGATCTCAGGGGTACTCTAGTTCTACTCTATTCCCAATCTCCGCCCAGCACACACACATACTACATCACCAACAAGTGGTCATCTAGCCTTTTTGAACTCCTTCATTGATGGGGAACTCCTAATAGAAAATGTGCTGGGTCTGGCATCAGAAAACCCAGTTGTCAGGTGAAAATACCAATTCTGGCACTGTGTGTTACTTGGACAAGTCACTTGACCTTGTTAGAGCTCAATTTCCTCATCTATAAATTAAGGCTTGGATGAAGCACCTTCTAAATTTTTGTCAGAGTCTAAATCTTCGATCCTATGATCTCATAACACCATTTTTGGATAGTTCTAACTATTGGAAAGTTAATGCCTTTATTAATCCCATAAACTACATGTTTTTTTTCCTTTTTATCCATTACTTTGGGGTTCTTCCAGTAACTGCTAATTGGTCCAAGAGCTAAGCTTGCCCTTTCAAATACTCTCAACTTACCTGCCCACTCTGTAGAATTTATAAAAAATCGATACTATTCAAGGAATTTGAAGACTTACGTTACCTCGTGCTAAAACCTTGGATTCTGTCCTGCTAGGCATCCACAGTTTTCAAAGTGAATAAGTTCATAAGACAAGGAAAACTTTCAGAGTAACAGCTTTAATAGATGGGACTATGGGACATAGTTTGTCTTTTTTGATCATTTTGATTTATTATCCATTCCAGAAGGACATTTGGTTATAATCAGCTAAGAAAACTAGGCTTAAAATTACTTTGAGAGTCTGTTTTCTGATAGACAAAGCACATCTCTCTAAAATGCTTTGTCTCCAATTACATAAATTCATTTTTGTTTTATGGGACCTACTTTATTAAAGATGAGTGTTATACTCTGGGTTATTGCTTACATGTAACATTTTTTCATTGGACTTTTTCTTTGAAAGCTGTATTGTTAATGAGACCAAAACCCTAATTTCTTATTTTATTTGACACTTTTTAGTTCCTGGAAGCATACTTTAAAAAGTTAATCCGAGATCAAGCAGGAATTGGATTAATGGTTAAGGTAAAAAAAATGTCTGAATTTGCTTTATTTTGTGCATTTTATCTTAGCCTTTAAAATCATCCTGTGAATGAAGCATCTTTTCACTACATGAATTGCCAGCACGCACTTTTCCTCTCTCTTGCTGATGACAGTTGCCTTCTTTGTACAACTGGCAATGTCTGACCATGCATGAAGAAACTGACCTCAAGTCCCCATACCTCATTTTGTGGACTAATGGGAATTTCTGCCAGTCTAGTAAAAGGCCAGTAGGATCTTATTCCTAAATGTCCAAGTCCCTTGTTAGCGATGTGACAATGACATTCTTTACTTTTAGTGCCTTCCTTTTAAGCTTCTTTATTTAACCCTGAACAGAGTATCATTGAAGAATACATTTCCTTAGTAAGGAATTTTTTAAGCTTAGGCATATCCAGTCTAACTGAATGGTCTGTGGAAAATGTGTCATTTTTGACTGGATTTTTTTCCCATGGAACATATGACAGGATACCTACTGTAATGGTATATGTACACAAAACAGCCTTAGAAAAATTTGATAAGGAAGGCAAAAGAAAAAAAATCCTATGTGCACTTCACAGATGAATATAACTAATTTTTAAAAGATAAACCCATCTTGAATTTACAATTATTTATGATTCTCCCTTCCTTACTCTGTTCCCTCCCCAACAAAATAAAAACAAACAAGAAACTCTTTGTAACAAATATATATAAGCCAGTAAAAAACGAAAATCCCACATTGGCCCTGTTCAAAAATGTATGGCCCATATATAATTGATTTTTAAAGCTAAATACCATTGGAATTATCTGTGCCACCAAACTCCTTCGAGACTATAGAAAATTTGGGGATTGATTTTATGCAAAAACGAATATTCTCCGGGTATTCTTTCAAGTTAAATTATATATAATTCCCTCAGTTCTTAATTTTTAACATAACTATTCATTTTTTGTGTTGCTATATAGGCATTTAGTTATACTTGTTTTTCTTATATCTCACTGACTAACTTTGGATTGAGTCTTCAGTCCATATAAATATTGCTGAGCTTGTAGTTTTTCATGGTATTTTTGATAATTCATTTGGAAAAGTATTTTAAAAAATTTCAGAGAATGTTTGCTGCTTGCAATGTATAAGGCACTGTGACAATGAGATAAAGATATACATGCATATACAAGTACACATACATGTAAGCAGTTCTGTGGAGAAGTCCATTTCTTGAGGTTAGGGACTACATAGTTATATACATGTAAATATATATATATTAACATATCTATGTGTATATATTTATCTGTATATATGTATGTACATGCACACACACACATAGGAGAGTCCCAAAAGTCTTAGTTTATTTTTAAGCTTCAGTGTTATATATGTTATATAGTACATAAGATGTTTATATGCATGCATATACATATGCATGTGGTACCTATGTGCCACAGTGGACAGATCAAATCAAGCCTCAGACACTTACTGCCTATGTGACCCTGGCCAAGTCACTTAACCCTGTTTGCCTTATTTTCCTCATCTATAAAATGAACTGGAGAGGGAAATGGCAAATGACTCCAGTGTCTTTGACAAGAAAATCCCAGATGGGGTCACAAAGAGTCAGAAATGACTGAAAATGATTAGACAACAAATAGATATATGCATATTAATAGCTAGGTAGAATTTCCTCATTATGAGTTCCCTGTACCAATTAAGACCCAGGTCTGGGAGTGAGGAAACTCTTATGTATCTATGCTGCTAATTACATGGTTTTCCATTTATGGACTTAGACAGTTGCTTGGGGGGATTGAGAGGTAAGTTACTTGTCCAGGTTCATACAGCTAGTGTATTTCATAGTCCAAGAGATCAGGTCTTCATGGTCTGGGGCAAGCTCTTCATCACTTAAGGACTATAGTTTTCCTATAATATTGTGTGTTTTAAAAAGTCATGAAGAAATTCGTTTGTGAGTACAAAAGAAAGGAAAGATCACGTCAGGCTACAAAGATCAGGGAAGGCTTCACCAAGAGGGTGGCATTTGACTTGGACCCTGAAGAGTGGGTAAGAGTACTACAGATGGGGGTGGAGGCAAGGTATTTCAGGCAAGTGGTACAGCACATGCCAACACAACAAAGTAGAAAAGCAAATGGCTTCTTTGAGCAATGCCGAGTGCTTAAGTTCTAATGTGGACTAGGACCTATAAAGAGGACTAATATGGGACAAAATGGAAAGGAAAGTCCGAGTGCCAAATTAAAGACTTTGTGCTTTCGTGGGTGGGGATGAGAGAATGTTGCGGAGCGAGTGCTATGCTTTAGGCAGATTGAAGGCCAGGGAGAATGCAAACATCTTGTTAGTAGACCTTTACTATATTTTCACATGGAGCCTTTTCATCCATTTTCCTTGAGGACATTTCACTTCTGATTCCCACATACTGCTTTCTTTTCATTTTTTATCAATAGAATCGAATGGAAGCAGTCACGATGGATCAAGAACAACAGAAAAAATACGTTCAAGAAAAGAAAAATGAAATTTTACAGGCATTTGCCAAGGTTGAAGCACCTTTTCTCGAACTCTTGCAAGAAGCTCAAAAAGTCAAAGAAATCCAAGAAGAACACACTGAGGTATTCATAAAGGAATGACCGATTTCTTAGCAAGACAAACGGGGGACTCTCAGCAGGTAGTCCTACGCTCTACAAAATGGGGGGAAGATAGATTTAGAATGTGAAAACGCGTAGGTCAGTACATGATTCTCCAGAACTCCTCCTGTCCCACATCACTAACTACTTCTTAGATGTTACCAACTGGATGTCCCCAAACCTGGGAATTATCTTCAATTCTTCTCTCTTCCTCACTCCTGGTATCTAATCACAGGAGCCCTCTCTCTTCACTCACCACCTTAATTCAGGTTCTTATCACTTCTAACCAGGACTCTTTTAATAACCATAATAAGTCTTTTAATAAGTCTCTTCATTTTTAATCCACCATCTTCATGGCTGCCAACATTGATATTACTTGAAAGACAAATCTGAGAGGTCTGGACCCCAAAGTTATGTGGCACAGTGAATAGATGCTGTATTTTAAATGAGAAAGCCTGAATTCAAATTTGGCTCCATACACTTAGGAGCTATGTAAACTGGGGCAAGTGACTTAAACTCCACCTCCATCAGTTTTCTCATCTGTAAAATGCAGCTAATACTAGCACCTATCTCCCATGGTTGTTCTGAGGATGAAATGAGATAATATTTCTAAGGTATTTTGCAAACCTGAAAGTGGTGGCATGTAAGTGATACTGGCAATGATGATGATGATGATGTCAATGTCATCATCACTACCCTGCTCAAAAAGTTACAAGGGCTCTGATTCGATCAAATACAAATGCCTCTGTTAAGCTCTGAAAACCTTTCTTGACCTCTCTTCAGCCTGTTTTTCCAGGCTTATTATACATTACTCTTTCAGGTTTAATATTCTCTATCCAAATTGACTGTAATTGGGCAGCTAGATGTCATAGTGGATAGAATGCTGGGGCTAGAGTCAGGAAGACAACTCTTGATGAGTTCAAATCCAGCCTCAGACACTTACTACTCAGACACTTATGTTGGACAAGTCACTTAACCCTGTTTTCCTTAGTTTCCTCATCTGTAAAAATATCTGAAGAAGGAAATGGCAAACCACTTCAGTATCTTTGCCAAGAAAGCTACAAATGGGGTCATGAAGAGTCAGGAATGACTAAAATGATTGAACAACAAAAGCCACATGGGCATACTTGGCATACTCCAAAGCACACAGTGTTCCATATTCTGTTTCCAGCCTTTTACACTGACTATTTATGCCAGAATGCATTATTTCCTCACTTCAGCCTTATAAAATTTCTGGCTTCCTTCAAAGTGCAGCTCAAGCAGAACACTGTAGTCCTTAGCCTGCTTCCCCCCTGCACCTCCCTCCACCCCTTACCCAGTTTCTAGTGCTCTTGAACCTGGAAATTACTTTGTATTTATTTTACATATGTTTTGCATTTATTTAATCATTGTGTTGTTTCTGTCTAGAAGCACATGAACAGATTGAGATAAGGACTTATTTTTTGCCATTATGTCCTAAATGCTTCAGATATTGCCCTAATACATACATACAGTAATAGTGCTTAGTAAATGCTTTTGACATGAATGAGGTGACTTGTGAAATGCTTCACAACTAATTAGTGATGGAGGAAGACAATTTCTAGCCTAAATTTCTAAAAATACACATATAAATTTTGAATAAATAAATAAACTGGTTAAGCTGCCTCTATAACCAGAGGAAAAATGGGATAGGAAAGACACCTTTGAAACTTGTTTAATAGAATTGAGATGGAGGAGTTAATATCTTTGAAGCATTATGAACTTAACTCAGATTTCCTGCTTTGAGTCTTTTGAACAATTTTACTTTCAGTCTCACTTCCCAAAATGAACTCTGGTTCAGTCAAACTGTCTTTCCTTCCTTCCCCCTTTGCTCTTTTCCTCCTTCCTTCCTTCCTTCCTTCCTTCCTTCCTTCCTTCCTTCCTTCCTTCCTTCCTTCCTTCCTTCCTTCCTTCCTTCC
>NW_027186304.1:50905626-50907119 GCF_028583685.1 Petaurus breviceps papuanus | reverse complement strand
TCCTTCCTTCCTTCCTTCCTTCCTTCCTTCCTTCCTTCCTTCCTTCCCCCTTCGCTCCCTCCCTCCCTCCTCCCCTCCCTCTCTCCCTCCTTCCTTCCCTCCTTCCTTCCTTCCTTCCTTCCTTCCTTCCTTCCTTCTCCACAGGGCATATCTATCTAGTGCCTGTCTGGAACTTATGGAAGCTTGATAAATGCTAATTGATTAATTGAATAAATAATTGGGAATTAATTTTCTTAATCTCCTGCAGGATCACCCTCTTATCATTGTTATCATCTCTGGTGATCAATGGCACTGGTCTAATACATACTTTTATGGAACTCCAGGGGAAATGTCTAATATTTCAAAGTATATTACTAAACAACATTCTGATCTTACTCACCTGTGCTCATTTAAATATTTATGACCCATGATTTATAATTGGTTGCTGTGGGTCATGTAACAAGCAGGAGGGTGTTTGAGTGGAGAGGACAAAATGGAGTGAAAAGAGACTTGAGGCAAGAAGTTCAGTTAAGAACGATAGAGAAATAGTTAGCTGGGAGGAGGTGAGGTCTGCATTAGGGTGCTGACTGTGTGAATGGAGAGAAGAGTAAGAGCTACTGCAAAGATAGAAATGACAAGAATTGACAGCACAATGGATATATAGGGTAAAAAGATCACACCACAGTTGTGAGACTTGGAGACCTGTTCAAGGAAGATGGTAGTACCATTGAGAATAATACTAGCTTTGCTAGGAAACAAAACAAAAGAAAACAAAAAGCAAAAACCACCAAAATTCTTTATGGAATTAAATATTTTTATTCTCCTTGTTCATTATTAATTTTGTTTTTTGTATAGTTTTAGCTGCAGTTTTTTTTCCTTTTAAATCACATGCAGAAAGACTACATTATAACACTCTGTCATGATAATTATATTGGTTCCTGTGTTTTCAAAGTGTAAAATGTTTTGCTTATTGAAGCTTGTACTTTTTGTATACTTTGAGAATAATTCTTTACAAACATGGAATAATCAGCCTTCTAAAATGAGACTTTTGTGGGAAATCTGACATAAAAAAGTACCATTTGGGGCGGCCAGGTGGCTCAGCGAGTAAGAGCACCGGCTCCAGTGTCGGGATGACCTGGATCAAATCCAGGCTCAGACACTCAGCACCACACCCAGAAATAACTGTCCGTGTAACCTTCAGCAAGTTACTTAACCCCAATTGCTTTTTTAAAAAAAAGTACCAATTGCCTTTTTTTTCTTTTACTATTTGTTGGCTAAATTTTTTTTGATGCCTCTAGTAATGAATTTTGAAGTATCTATTTTTAAAAGAAACAAGTATTTTCAAAGCAGTCAGTTAATGGTAATAACTAAAGCTATCAGTCTGTCCCAAAGTAACTTAGTAGAAACATTACATCATCTTTTTGGAAACCTAAAGGGGAGCTCTGAAATCTATCTATCTATCTATCTATCTATCTATCTATCTATCTATCTATCTATCTATCTATCTATCTATC
>NW_027186304.1:50853927-50903927 GCF_028583685.1 Petaurus breviceps papuanus | reverse complement strand
AGGGTAGGGAGGGAACATTGAAGGCAGCAAGAGCTAAGTTAATGTTCTTCCTCTGATACAGGATGATACTGTCACCCTGAGAAAGTCATTCAATCTCTTTGTGTTCCAGGCAAATTTCCAAGACTGTAAATTGCAGAAAAAGTACCTACCTAATTTAGTGAAGGGAGTTTCCTTACTTTCCTAAAGGAAATGAAGGAAGTTCTCATATCAAAGAAATCCCAGGTACACTCTCTATCCCTATAAAACCTGCAGGTGGCTTACAAGTGGTATGTGTATCTTTCCTCCATTGAAGACAAAATAGATTGAAGTATTTTTAAGTGACTTAAATACTTGATCAATAACAGGATAACGTTGGACTTTTTAGTAGCACATTTTAAATCTGATTGTTTCTAGAAAATTCAAGTTATGGAACAGCACAAAGAAGAAATTAAAAGATTGGTGGTCGAGGTAAAAACAAACTTGGTTCAGAGAAGACTGACAATTAAAGAAGCTATAGAAGCTGCTAAGGTAAGGAATTTAATGCCATCAAGCAATTTTGAAATGAGAATTTGTAAAATCAATTTAATTTCCAAATGCATTTTATTATGTTATTTCTATTTAGTTGATCAGGATGAATTATGTACACAGGCATCCTGATGTATTTGTGCATGAATATATGCACACATTCTGCTTTCTTTCTATTTGAGTCAGTTTAGTTTATTAGGTTCATAACCTTGAGTTGGATTAAAGTAAAATTTAAATAGGTAAGTTCTGTGTTTTATTCATGGGAGGGACAGGGGGAAAGATATAAGGGGGGGGGGGGTTAAAGATTTAGAACATAATACAGCTTGCCTGCAGATTACACTTTTGCTCAGTAGATGGCATCTTCTTGTAAATGATGAGGTTGGTCTGTACCAGCTACAAAACCGAATAAACTACAAAGAGAATTTTTAAAATTTTTATCATGAATGTCTTATTTTACAGGAATGTTTTGGTAGCTTTAAAAATTAATTTTAAAAGGTGCTTGGAGACCTCAGAGCTCATGTGGATTATACGTATAAAGAAAAAATTTGCTTAATTTAAAGTATATGGGATAGAAACTTCTGCTCCTTTTAATTAAAAAAAGGATTGGTATGGAAAAAGTTAGTTTTTAAATCCTTTAACTATTAGAAGAAGAAAAATTTTTTGAAAACATCTTTTAAATTTGCCTACCAGCAACATGTTGCTGCTGGAGAGTTCTTTACTCTCCTGACTTTCTGGCTACCTGAGTTTCTCTTTTAAGCTTTTCTCCCTCTACTTTTGTATCAAATTTTTAATCAAATGCTTTATTAACTTCTAGTTTACATCATTCATTTCTGCAAGATTTTGAGTTACAACTTTTCTCCTTGTTTTCCCCCTAGCCACCACCCTAAAATAGCGATCCCACTGGATATCCCCTCCTCCAATCTGCTCTCTCCCATATTTTCTTCCATACCCCCTCCGACTTTCCAATAGGGCATGGTGTATCTCTATGCCCCAGTACCTGTATAGCTTATTTCCCAGTTACATGTAAAATAATATTGATAATAGTATATATATATATATTTTAAACATTTGATTTTAAAACTTTGAATTCCAGATTCATTCCCTTCCTCCCTTGTCACCCACCCTTACTGGGAAGATAAGCAGTTCAGTATAGGTTGTACATGTGTAGCTATGCAAAACATTTCCATAGTAGATGTATTGTAAAAGACTGACTATATTTCCCTCCCTCCTATCCCACCTCCCAATTGTTCTATTCTCCACTTTGATCCTGTACCTTTTCAAAAGTGGGTGTTTCCAACTTCCCTCTCCCCCAGTCTGCCCTCCCTTCCATCATCGCCCCTCTCATCCCCTTCCCCCCTACTCTCCTGTAGGGTGAGATACCCTATTTAGTGTGTATGTCATTCCCTCCCTAAGCCAAATAATGTTGACCCATTCCCTTTTGCCTTCCTGTTCTTCCCCTCCATTGTAACCATTTTCTCTTGCCTCTTCTATATGAGATAGTTTACCCTATTCTGTCTCTCCCCATTTCCTCTCATTATATTCCTCTCTCACCTCTTAATTTCACCTTTTAAGTATCATCCTTTCCTATTCAATTGGTCCTATCTTTTTATACCTGTACACATATATACACACATTCACATATATATTCATATGCCCATATACCCTCCTATATAGACATATGTATGTATGTGTGTATATATATATATATATATATATATACACACGTACACACACAATACATACATTTCTATTCACTTCAACTATTCTCATACTGAGAAAAGTTTCACAAGTTAGAATTATCGTTTTTCCATGTAGGATTATAAATAGTTCAACTTTGATAAGTTCCTTATGATTTCTTTTCCCTGTTTACCTTCTCATGCTTCTTGTATCTGAATGTCAAATTTTCTATTCAGCTCTGTTTTTTCATCAAGAATTCTTGAAAGCCCTCAATTCCACTGAATGACCATATTTTCTCCTGAAACACGATACTCAGTTTTCTGGGTAGATGATTCTTGGTTTTAACCCCAGCTCCTTTGACCTCCAGAATATCATATTCCAAGCCCTTCAATCCCTCAGTGTAGAAGCTGCTAGATGCTGTGTTATCCTGATTGTGTTTCCACAATATTCAAATTGTTTCTTCCTGGCTGCTTGAAAATATTACAACTCCCAGGAATATTATAGACAGGTTCTGGAATTCCCTTGATCTGGGAATTCCAGAACCTGTCTATAATATTCCTGGGAGTTTTATTTTTGGGATTTTTTTCAGGAGGTGATTGGTAGATTCTTTCAACCTCTATTTTGCCCTCTGGTTCTAAAACATCAGGGCAATTTTCCTTGAGAATTTCTTGGAGGATGATTTCTAGGTTCTTTTTTTGGTCATTACTTTCAGGTAATCTAACAATTTTTAAATTATCTCTCCTGGATCTATTTTCCAGGTCTGTGGTTTTCCCAAAGAGATATTTCACATTGCCTTCTATTTTTTCACTTCTTTGTATCTGTTTAATAGTATCTTGATTTCTCATAAAGTCACTAGCTTCCATTGCTCCAATCTAATTCTGAAGGAATGATTCTCTTTAGTGAGCTTTTGAGATTCTTTTTCCATCTGGCAAATTTGGCTTTTTAAGGCATTCTTCTCCTCATTGCCTTTTTGAGCCTCTTTTGCCATTTGAATTAGTCTATTTTTTAAGGTATTATTTTCTTCAGTCAGGTTGTTGACTCTCATAATTTTCTTGCACAGTTCTCATTTCTCTTCCCAATTTTTCCTCCACTTCTCTTATTTGGTTTTCAAAATCCTTCTTATGGTCCTCTGTGGCCTATAACCAGCTTGTATTTTTCATAGTAGCTTTTGGTGCAGGAGTTCTGACTTTGCTGTCTTCCTCTTGTTCCATGCTTTGATCCTTTTTGTCCCCAAAATAGGAGTATAAAGTTGGGTTGCTCTACTTGCTTTGCTTCCTTTGCCTGCTCATGTTGCCACTCAATTACTTGACTTTTGGGCTTTTTGCCAAAGTAGGACTCTGCTACAAGACAAGGGAGCTTTGTCCCAAGTGCTGGGGTTTTCTTACCTGCTGAAGGTATTAGTTGGGTGCACTCTCTGAAACCTCCACATGCTCTGGCAAGTTGGTCGCACACCCCAGGACCTCCCCCCTAGATGGCGATCCAGATCCAAGCAGATTAAAGCAAGAGTAATTATGCCTTGGACTGGTTGCTTGGTCCCCCCTACAATCTGCAGGCCAGGAGCTGAAGTTGCCATGTGGCAGTGGCTGCATGGCCTCTGTGCCTCAGCTGCTTCTCACCTTGGACTGTATCTGTTTGTTATATATGTGAGAAATGACTTTCAATTTCCTATACTATTAGTATAGGGAATTTCCTGCTTAGGAAACTTTCTTCCAGTACAAATGGTCATTGATTGGCAATTTACACTATCAGAGGGTTGCTTGGGCCACTATGAGACTAAATACATTCCTCAGCAGTTTGAACCTAAGTCTTTCCTGATTTTGAGTCCAGCTTTTTATCCACTGCACCAAACTGCAGCTCTTTTCCTCATTCCCTTATACATTTAAAAAATCTATACATTCATTCGTTTGTTTGTAGTCTTGTGGATTATCATTTTAACTGGAGTATTGGGCATAAGTAGTGATAAATTATATATTACCACAAAAGCAGCAATAAAGTCTCCTGAAATTTAGATGAACATTAAGGAAGATAAGCCATAAGGCTCCATGTACTGCTTATTATTTCTCTAATTGGTATGACTGATTTTTCTCTATTCATTCATACTTTTTTTCCTAAAATATTTCATCACTTTTCATATTTTCCCCCAATACATGTTCACATTTTCACAGTTAAAATGGTTGGTAAATTTCCTGAGACCTCAACTCTTTGGAGAATAATTCTGCCATATTTTGGAAGTGAAGTTCAGCCTATATAGGTATAGCAAGTGTTTGCCCATGTTGTATAATTTGAGGATTTCTGGTAAGATCCCTCAGCCTTTTGATGATTTCCTCATATAGGAAAAAACAATTCCACCTTTACTTCAGTATTGCCCTCTGCTTTGGGGTGGGGTAAGCCTGTCTTTTTAAAAAATACAAATATTTCTGGAACAAATAAGATGTCAAGTCATTTCCAACTTAGGGCAAATTAGTTATAGGCTTTCCTTCATGAAAACAAGAAGGGGGGTTAGCAAGAGAGCCCAGGGCACACAAAACCATTAAGGGGAAATGGAGATGGAAGATAAAGAAAATTTTATCCCCAGAGAGAGGCCACAGGTACCAAGACTTCCCTTCATCTGCTTCACAGTTTCCCCTAAGGCTCTCTTTGTTGAAGGGTATGTATATTTGACACAGTAGAAGTCACTTGATAACAGAATAAAAACCAGATTCAAATCACTACTGAATTCAAGTTTCCTAAGACTTGCAACTCTTACTTAATCCTCCAGTTTCCAATAGAATATATTTGCAGCTTAGGGAGAGAGAGATAGAGTAGTTATGTAGTGGAAAGGGTCCTCAACTTAAAATGCAGAAGAATCGTAGGAGTTCAAGCAGGCCACAAGTCAAGTCTGCACTTGACTAAGCATTGCCTATACACAACAAATCACCCTCCAGTCTTGATTTGAAGATTCCTATTGAGGGAAAACCTACCTCCTGAGGAATCCTATTTCAACTTTAACCCAGTAGCTATAGTTCTGCCCACGGGGACAGAGCAGAACAAAGGCAAACAACTCCTACATAACAGCCCTTCAAAAACTGAGTGCTCCCAGGTTCCCTTTGTATTCTTTTCTCCCAGCTATGCATGCATGGTTCATAAGATCATAAGATCACCTATCTCCAGGACTTTGATCATATTAACTGAGGAGGGTTCTGACTCTCTTAGCTTATTTATATCTTTCCCATCCTTAAAAAAAAATTAGACAAAATAGTTCATTAGATCTTCCACTCAAGTTATTGTCTTTTAATTTTCCTTTTTTCCCTACAACCAAACTCTTTTTTTTTTTTTTGCTTTTTGGAGGGGGGAAGGCAGGGCAATTGGTGTTAAGTGACTTGCCCAAGGTCATGTGGCTAGTAAGTGTTAAGTGTCTGAGGACAGATTTGAACTCAGGTCCTCCTGACTCCAGGGCTAGTGTGCTATTCACTGTGCCATCTAGCTGCCCCACAACCAAACTCTTAAAGGAAAAAGAAAACCAAAAACCAAAAAATACAATTGTCTACTCTTGATACCTCTATTACCTTGATCTTCACTGACTTCTTAAACCTTTGCAACAGGACTTTTCACTTCATCACTCAAATGAAACTATTATCTTCAAAGTTACCAGTCATTCCTCTTTAAAAAAAACTGGCATATTTTGTTTTTACATTGCCTAAATCTTTCCCTCAGTCTTTCCCTTCCTCTTCCCACAGAAGCATCCCATAAAACAAAGAATTTATTTTAAAAAGAAGAAAGCTGAAAAAATCTTCTCTTCACTGGGTAATTTAGATTTTTGTAAATATTCATCCATTTCATTTAGATTGTCAAATTTATTAGCATACAGTTGAGCAAAATAGTTTCTAATTATTGTTTTAATTTCATCTTCATTGGTGGTGAATTCACTCTTTTCATTTTTGATACTGGTAATTTGGTTTTCTTTTTAATCAAATTAACCAAAGGTTTATCTAGTTTATTGTTTTTTTTAATAAAACCAGCTCTTAGCTTTATTTATTAGTTCAACAGTTTTCTTAATTTCAATTTTATTGATCTCTCCTTTGATTTTTAGAATTTCTAATTTGGTATCTAATTGGGAATTTTTAATTTTCTAACCTTTTCAGTTGCATGCCCAATTCATTGATATCCTCTTTCTCCATGTTATTCATGTAAGCATTTACAGATATAAAATTCCCCATAGGAACTGCTTTGGTTGCATCTCATAAGTTTTGTCATGTTGTCTCATTATTATCATTCTCTTGGATGAAGTTATTGATTGTTTCTATGATTTGTTATTTGATTGACTCATTTTTTAGGATTAGATTATTTAGCTTTCAATTAATTTTTAGTCTATCTTTCCATGGCCCTTTATTACATGTAATTTTTATTGCATCATCATCTGAAAAGGATGCATTTAATATTTCTGTCATTTTGCATTGGATTATGAGGCTTTTATTTCCTGTTACATGGTCATTTTTTGTGTGGGTACCATATGCTGCTGAGAAAAAGGTATATTCCTTTCTATTCCCATTCAATTTTCTCCAGAGGTCTACCATATCTAACTTTTGTAAAAACTATTCACCTCATTAACTTCATTCTTGTTTATTTTGTGTTTAGATTTATCTAGTTTTGAGTGGAGGAGGTTAAGGTCCTCCACTAGTGTAGTTTTGCTGTCTAGCTCTCCTCTAACTCAGTTAACTTCTCCTCTAAGCATTTGGATGCTATACCACTTGGTGCATATATGTTTAGTATTGATATTACTTCATTGTCTATGATACCTTTTAGCAGGATGTAGTTTCCTTCCTTATCTCTTTTAGTTAGATCTATTTTGCTTTTGCTTTGTCTGAGATCAGGATTGTTATCCCTGCTTTTTTTTTTAGCTGAAGCATAATATATTTTGCTCCAGCTCCAAATCTTTATTGTATGAGGCTTTTAATTCACTCTGCTATCTTCCTCTGTTATATGGGAGAGTTCATCACATTCATATTCACAATTATGTTTACTGTGTTTTTCTCTCCATCCACCACCTCTCTTACCCATTTATGCTTTTCTCTCTCCTTTCCCTCCTTTCCAGTATTTTGCTTCTGATCACCACCTCCCTCAATCTGCCGTCCCATCTATCAGCCCCCTCCCTTTCATTTATCTTCTTCTCTACTACTTCTTCCATCCCTTTTGCCCTCCCTTCTCTCCACCTCCCTCTCTTTTCTTTTCCCTTTCCCCTCTTTGTTTCCTATAGGGTAAGATAGATTTCTATTCCCTGTCAAGCATGTATGTTATTTACTTTTTGAGTTAAATTCAGTGAGAGTAAGGTTGAAACAATGCTTGCCTCTCCTCCTTCTTTCCCTCTACTGTAATAGCTCTTTGCATCTCTTCTTGTGATACAATATATTCTTTTCTGCCTCCTCCTTTCCTCTTCTCCAAGTACAATCCTTCTTCTCACCCCTTACTTAGTTAATTGATATTTTTATTATCACATCATAGTCCACTTATACCCACACCCTCTTTCTATGTATGCCTCTTCTAAATGCTGTAATAAAGGTATAGTTCTCTAGAGTCTCAAGTATTATTTTCCCGTATAGGGATGTAAACAATTCAACTTTACTGAATAACATATTTTTTCCTCTTTTCTTTCCTATTTACCTTTTTGTGCTTCTCTTCAGTCTTGTTTTTGAGGATTAAGTTTTCCATTCAGTTCTGGATTTTTTTTATATCAGGAATGATTGAAAGAAAGTCTCCTATTTCATTGAATGTCCATATTTTCCCCTGAAAGATTATACTCAGTTTTGTTGGATAGTTGAATCTTGGTTGCAATCCAAGTTCTTTTGCCTTCTCGAATATCATATTCCAGGCCCTCAATCCTTTAATCCTTAAGCAGCTAAATCCTAAGTAATCCTGACTGTGGTTCCATGATATTTAAATTGTTTCTTTCTGACTGCCTGCAATATTTACTACTTGGCTTGATATTTCTGGAATTTGGCTACTATATTCCTTGGAATTTTCTTTTTGGGATCTCTTTCAGGACAGAATTCTTCCAATGACTATTTTACCCTCTGGTTCTAGGACCTTAGGGCAGTTTTCTTCATAATTTCTTGAAAGATGATGTCCAGGCTCTTTTTTTTTTTGATAGTGACTTTCAGGTAGTCCAATAATTCTTAAATTATCTTTCCTGAATCTTTTTTTCCAGGTATAATAGCAAGTACCCTAGTATACACAGGATGGCCTGCTATCACAGGTTCTTTGACGTGCTTTTTTAAAGGAAAGATAACTTTAAAGGAGGTCAACAATATTCTTTAATTACATTTACTCATTCAGGGGAAAGGTCAGCACCCTGAACATGGAGAAAATACAAAAGAGAAAGAACATTCACTAGTTCAGAGGAAAGGGCAGAACCCTGAAAATGGAGAAAATACAAGCAGAAATTAGCACAGAGATTCAACAGAAAGGTCTACCATCTGAACAAAGTAATGCAACCACCTACATACACCACTGGATCAGAAGAGCAGTAACATCTGAGTAGTCAGGGGGGATCTTAACAGACAACTACTCAGAGTTCAGTCCAGAGAATCAAAAGGTCCTTCTCATGAGTAAACCCCCAAAGCAAAATTCCAGTCTCCCAGAATATATAACAAACACATGGCCCCTGGGAAACTGAACTCCAAAAAGAAAACAACAATCTACTGCATTTTTGTGTTTTTCCCCCTCTGCTATTATTTATTTCATTTGTAATTTTCCATTTTCTGTTTAGAATAGAAACCCGTTCTGTTTGTTCTTATGGTGGTTCTGGTTTCATGTCTGGATGGTCTAGTTATTGTTTTGTTACTTTATTGGATTGGTGAACTCATAAATATGACCATTCCTTCAAGTTATTCAGAACACAACCTTTCTATATACCTTTCTATTTTTTGTGACTTTTGTCTGTGTCCTACCATAAATCCTTCCTAAGTATGTATGGGGCTGCATCTACATCCCTTGATATTTCCTGGGTACCAAGGGATCATGTGAGTGATCCATTGGTTATTTCTCTTCTCTACATGATCAATTCACCTCCTTTTCTATTCACACATCTCCCTGATGACATCCCTTATACCACTTCTCCCCTGCAATTTTTTCCCATAGGTAAAATGCTATAAGCCATGTGTTTCTACATTGTCTCTTGGGTAACCTTCATCTTTAATTACTTGGAGACTAGTGTTCCATGTCTCATTGTTATTCAGTAGCACCAGAAGAATATTGATGTCAAATGTGGGTCTTTGATTAAGGGATAAGTTGTCATTGTAGTAATATTCCTTTCTTCTCTAATTTATTTTCACTTTCTTCTACCCTGTAGTATTAATTTCATTAGGGTTTCTTCTGTGATTATTAATTTTATCACAGTCTGCTAGGTATTTGTGTGTGTGGTGTGTATGTGTGTGTGTGTGTGTGTGTGTGTGTGTTTGAGATTATCCTTGTGAAGATCTTCCTTTCTTTCTCCTACTTTTTTGTTTGTTGTTTCTTTTCTTTACTGTATTTTATGCTTTTATTTTTTATTTCAATCAACAAACATTTTCAAGTGCCTACTATATGCCAGTCACTGTGCTAAGAGGTGTAGATACAAAAGAGTCAAAAGACTTAGCACAGTGACTGGCATATAGTAGATACAAAAGAGTCAAAAGATGGCACTTGCCCTCAAAGAGGCTCACAATCTCATGGGAGAGCCAATATGCAAATATATACAAAACAAGCTATGTACAGGATAAGTAGGAAAGAATTAACAAAGGGAAGATGCTAGAATTAAAAAGATTTCTGTGAAAGGTAGGATTTTAGTTAGGACTTGAAGGAAGCCAGCAAGGTCAGAGTAGGGAAGGGAGAGCAAACAAGGCATGGGGAACAACCAGAGAAAATGCTCATAGCTGAGAAATGGAGTGTCTTATTCATCAAAGAACCAGGAGGCCACTATCACTGTATTGAAGAGTATTTGTCAGGGAGTAAGGTGTAAGAAGCCTGGAAAAGTAGAAGGAATTTAGGTTATGAAGAGATTTGAATGACAAACAGAACGTCTTGCAGTTGCTCCTGAAAGCAATAGGAAGTCATTGGAGTTTATTGAGTGGAGGATTGAAGGTTGAAGGTGAAATGATTGGACCTGAGCTTTAGGAAAATCACTTTAGTGGCTGAATGGGGGATGGATTGTAATGTAGAGAAACTTGAGGCAGGCCAACCCACCATCAGGCTATTGCAATAAAGAAGGAATGAGGTAATTGGGATCTGCTCTACAGTAATAGTAGTGACAGAGGAGAGAAGGGTGCATATTTGAGAGATGAAGTTGATAGACCATGGCAATTGCTTGAATATGGGGGGAGGTGAAAGATAGTGAGGATAACTTCTAAGTTGTGAGCCTGAGGGACTGGGAGGATGGTGTTACCCTCTATGGTAATAGGGAAGGTAGAAGATAAGGGGAGGACTTAGGGAGAAAGATGGTAAATTCTGTTTTGGACATATTGAATTTAAGGTGTTTACTAGATATCCAGTTTGAGAAGTCAGAAAGGTAGTTACAGAAGCAAGATGAAAGGTCAACAAAGAGATTGGGTCAGTAAAGATAGATTTGAGAACCATCAGTGTAGAGATGGTAATTAAATTCATAGGAGCTAATGAGATCACCAAGTAAGGTAGTACAGAGGGAGAAAATAAAACCCTGAGAGACATCTACAGTTAGAGAGTATGGTCTGGAAGAGTATCCAGCAAAGGAGAGAGGAGAGGTCAGCTAAGTAGGAGGAAGACCAAAAGAAAGTGGTGTCCTGAAAACCTGGAGAGAAGAGAGTATCAAGGAGAAGAGGGTGTCAAAGTGTGTCAGAGTGTCAAAGGCTACAGATAGGTCAGGAAGAATAAAGATTGAGAATGTATTGGATTTGGCAATTAACAGATCATTAGTAACTTTGGAGAGAACAATTTCAGTGGAATAAGGTCAGAAGTCAGATTCTAAGGAGTTAAAAGAGAGTTAGTAGAGAGAAAACAGAGGCACCCATTGTAGATGGCCTTTTAAAGAAATTAGCTACAAAGGGCAGAAGAGATATAGGATGATAGCAGGGACTGCAGGGTCAACTGAGAGTTGTTTTTCAGGCTAGGGGAGACATAGGCATATTTATAGGCAGTAGGAAATGAGCCAGTACAGAGGGAGAGATTAAAAAGAAGTGAAAGAAGGGGAATGACAGAGAGAGCAGTCTGTTGGAGGAGACAGGGGTGAAGGATGAGAGAGTGGCAGAAGATTCCTGAGTGATAGGTGATGAGAAAGAGGGGAAAAAGGAAGTTTTCAGTGAATGGCCTTAAATTTTTAAAAAATAATATATGAGGAATAGGACCTAGCTGAGAGAGTTGGGGGGAAGGAGTGCCATGAGAGGTTTGGGGAGGGATGAAAAGGTTTGGAAGAACCTCTGTGGAGAGTGGGATAGTGAGTTGATAAAGAAGGTATAGCAGGATTGCCTAGTAGAAATGAGGGCCCAATTTACGTGACATAAACTTATAGTGGTGTGATGTTAATGGGAGTTGAAGATCTTCCCTGCCCATTATTAGGCCTCACTTGGAGTCCAACAAGAAAAGTTTGATTAGGGGAGGCTTGTTTTTCACACCTTTTGTTACTTTGTAATTAAGCAGTGGGTCACAAGGGTTGTGATGCCCTCTGACCCTGGAGAAGTGTATATATACTCTAAGGTTAGCATTTTGCTTTGGGGCTTACTTATGGGTAGAGTGTTCAAGTTGTGTACTCAGATGAAACTCTGAGTAGCCATTAAGGAGCCCCCCAGACTTTGAAAACCCAGATGTTGGTGCTTCTCTCTCTGGTAACTATGTGTATATGTATATAATGTTCGGACAGCTGGATCTGTCTATTGATATGTGCTTTATGTATTATTTGGCTAGAGATGTTTAGAAGTCCTGTCTGTTGGTCTTTATGCTGTTACTTCTGCTTGTAATTTTTGTTTATATTTTCTCTGAAGTTCAGGGTGCTGACTTTTCCCCCTGAACTAAGTAAGTGATGTTTATGTTTGATTAAAGTAAGATTGCTGAAGTCTTTTGAGTTGCTTTCCTGTAGAAAAGTAGATCAAAGATCCTGTGCTAGCAACCCTCCTGTGTGCTGGTATTATTGGTCTTACAGCCCCACAGAAGCTGCAAGTAGCATTGTTGTTACAAATGGTTGGATGGTTTTCTACACATTCATTCAGCAGTATGTGTGTTGAAACAAAGGCAGGGGATTGTGGGTGTGATTCAAGGTTGAAATCAGATGAGTGTAATCAATGATATGATAAGGAGGCTAAGGATTCAAAAGAGGAGGACGGCATAGAATGGAATTGATTTGTAGTAATGAAGCTTTACTAATACCAGCCACCTACGTATCTTGTTGGAAGTGTCCTATCACTTCCTTTCCTTCATTTGCTGTCCTAAACATCCATCAAAAGCCACTTCTTCCTAAACTGTCACTGATTTCCATCAGCTTAAAGGGATTTCATAGTGTATTTTGCTCCTTTTATATACTTGTAATATTCTTGTCTGTATTTTATCTACTTGTGCATATGCCCTATATCTCAAATTAGATTTTAAGCTACTTAAGGGAAGGAATTTTTTCTCCTTCTATCTCCCTCATTGTTTAACATGGTAAATTTCAGGTATAATGTTCTTAATAACTGTTTATTGAATTAACAGATTAAATAAAACAATGAATGAATAGCATATGTTGTTTGAGGAGAATTCAGTTATCTAATATGAAATGGTGAGCTCTAACACTTGTAATTGATTCTTTTAAATAATTTAATCAGAAATTATATTGCTATGGTGAAAATGAGAGAAAATAGCCTTTGCCACTTATGTGTAATGGTCAGGTAAAAATTACATTAAAAATCATAATAGGTATTTCAGTTGCTCTTTTGAAAATAATTTGTTTTTTGATAGCCAACTTTGTGCTGTTACTATTTATATCCTCAAAATGTACTTTTGAGACAGTAGATATTTAAAATGAAATATTTTTAAACTATTTTCCCCCAGGAAAAACGTGTCACTATTACTAACCAAATTGAAGTAGCCAAAAATACAGTAATCACTCTTCATAATAAAATAAAACAAACAAAAATAGCACATGAAACAAAAATGGAAGAGAAAGTAGTCCTGGATAAAAAACTTGACAAATTAAGGTAAGTTCTTAGCTCTTTTCAAAGTTTTAAAGAAGCATTTAATAGTAAGAGCTAGTATTTATATAGCACTTTAAGGTTTACAAAGCACATTACAAGCCTTATATCATTTGATCTTCACAATAACACTAAGAGGAAATTGTTATTATTATCCCCAAGGCAATGGAGGCAATTAGAGGTTAAGTGAATTGCCAGGAGTCACACAACAAGTAACTGTCTGAGCCAGGATGTGAACGCAAGCTTTCCTGACTCTGCGTACCATCTAGCCACCTCAGATACTTTCAGTATTCCTTATCAGATGGGATAAAATTAAATTAATAAACTAATATGTATTGATTCTTAAAATGTTTCATGTGTCAACTGTTACCACACATGGGGCATGATTAATGTCTTTTTGTTGTTGTTATTTGACATTATGAAATGCCTATAACAAGATATTACCCCCATTGTTCATTATTTCTATTTTCTCATAATTAGAACTTTACATAAAGAATCTCAGAGAATCAGCAAAGAAGCAATTTGAGAAATTAATACCTTTAGCTAAGTAGCAACATACAAAACCAAACCATAATTACCATAAGAGTTCTATAGAACAATAAGGAAATAATAGGAAGTACATCCAAAACACACATACTCACTCAGTCATACACACACACAAAATGCAAAAAATATGTGTGAGTCAATCTTATAAGGAACATTCAGCACCTCTATAGATAGAACTACAAAATACTTTTTTTTGTTTGTTTGTTTTGCTTTTTGGAAGGGGGAAAGCAGGGCAATTGGGGTTAAGTGACTTGCCCAAGGTCACACTGCTAGTAAGTGTATCAAGTGTCAGAGGCCAGATTTGAGCTCAGGTCCTTCTGACTCCAGGGCTGGTGCTCTATTCACTGTGCCACCTAGTTGCCCCCAAAATACTCTTTAAAGAAATGAAGAACACATTAAATAATGGGAAGTTCATACTGTTTTCACGGATGGGCTAAGCCAACATAAAGCAAATAATATCACCTAAATTAATTTATAGATTTGAGGTTATCCCATAAAACTACCAAGGGAATACTTACAAAATTCATTTGAAAGAGATAAAGATCTAGAATCTCAAGAGAGGTAAAAAAAAATTTGGGAAGAAGGGAAATTATGAGGTAAAGTAGTATTCATCAAAACTATTTGATACTGTGATGGGTGAGATCTGAATAACTGAGGAAACAAAGGTTCAAACTTCTGAGCATATTGATTTATTAAGCAATGCATGCCAATTACATAACAAATTGGGAGCAGACCTCATCGGTTTGGCACTGAATCCCAATTACAACGAAGGGCATTTTTTAATACGGTAAAAGCAAACAATCAACAGGACATAAGCCAGGATACAAAATTACGTAATTTTATTTCTAATTGGAGGAAAGATTAGGGGCTTGCTGAGTGGGTAGAGAGATAAGTGAACAGGTACATTTCCCTGATATTAGGAAAAGAGGTGTCCCACTCTCCTGAACTATCTGTATTTGAACAAAGGAGCAAAGAAACAGTAACTGATTGACTGGTACAGAGCCAGTTTTCAGATAAGATGAATGGGTTGTATAATTGTGAGAAAACTACTTGCATCAATCTTTGGAACTGATTGTGTTTCTGGTCAGCATAACCTAGGTCCTTAAGTTAAGGGTCTCTAAGCAACAGGTAGAAGTAGTCCAGCTTCCTAGACATGCGGGGCTATAGGTTCAAACAGTACAATAAAGTTTTTTCACAATTCTTACAATTGAATAAAATTATATCACCAGAAAGAATTTGGACTAAACCCATAATTAAATAGAAAGGGAACTAAGCTTGATCCAGAAGGGAGTTACAAAATAGAGTCAATGTGGTCCACCCAATTCCTAGATAAGTAAAAAAGAAACAAAGATACCCGACAGTCAGATTTAGAGTTCTTTTTGTACTCTCCCTGTCTGACTCTTGGATATCTTTGTTGATTGTGATCCTGTTTTTCTCAGAGAAACTGAGAAAGTGAGGAAAACTGAGCGTGCACTATATTTCCGCTATGATCCTTTCTTTCTGCTGGACTTTTGTAAAGCCATGCACAAACAGCTTTACAGAGGACAGCTGCTGTGAGCAGCTTTCAAGGTTCTGATTACATAGTATTAGAGAATTCTCTATTTGTTCAATAACAAATCAGAGCAAAACATTCACAGAAAATCAATTCACAATGGCATAATAACTCAACAACTTATCATTAAAATGGCCACATAGTTTTCACCAAAGTGGTCACATAGTTTTGAACAAAGTACAATTATTTATTCAGTCAATCACTTAGTAACTCAATCATTCAATCATAAAGTACAAAAGGTCAAAGTTCTCCACCCATAGGGCACACTAAGTTACAAATCAGTCACTATTCAATCATCAGTCACTACTCCTCAGTCATTAGTTACTACTCATTACCCTCTTAAGGGGTAGTGGAAAATACACAGGCCATCCACCCCTTGGTCACAAGTAAATCACAATTTCATCACTACTCAGTATCCATGGAGAGATCTTTTCATCTTGACTCAGGGCAGGCTTTCAGCTTCCATGGCTCCTCTTCCATGATCCCAACTCCCACCCAAATCTAACCAACTGCCACCTGAGTTCAAAGGCAGACAGCTCCCAGCTCCTTGTCTAGCTCTCTCTGCTCCTCCTGATCCACATTGGAGCTCATAGTGTCCAGTCCATCTCAAATCCTTCACCATCTCTGTTCCTGAGAAGACAAGGCTTAACAAAGCCACAAGAACATTTATACACATTAACAAAGCCACAACAACATTTGTACAAAATACCAGCCCCACAGTCATGCTTCCTCAGTCTTCTGCAGGTCTGATGGGCCCTTGGAAATCCTCAGCAGCTCCAGCTGGCCCTCAGAAATCTTCAGCAGCTCTGTTCTCAAAAACAAAATCACTTTCTCCCATTCTCAAAATCAAAATAACTTTCTCCATGGAAGTTCCAGTCCAGCAGCAGCAGCAGCCCATCCTTCAAATGCTCATCCCAAGAAGTTCTGACTGTCTAGCTTGTGTTCTTCCTTAAATATGGTATAGCTCTTCCCCGTTCAGGCCCTTCCTGTTATGTCAGCAACAGGGGTTCATACTTCTGTTTCTTTAACAGGCTTAATTTGAAACTAGGTGCTAAGTACCTCTTAGCTTTCCAATACAAAGGCATCTTCAAATTTCATTACAATTACATTCCCACACTCCAGGATCCTTGGCCTTACAATCTCAATTCAAATGGTCATGGATCCTGGAACAAATAGAGGCACTATACTTTGTAATCCTACCGACTATGCCATAATGTAAAGCCATGCACGAGCAGCTTTCCAGAGGACTGCTGCTATGAACAGCTTTCAAGGTTCTCATTGCATAGTATAGTGAGCTCTCTATTTATTCAATAAAAAATCAGAGCAAAACATTCATAGAAAATCAAAATACAGCATTTACAATGTTACAACTTATCACAGAAAATCAAAATACAACATTTACCATGTCACAACTCAACCACTTATCACTAAAATGGCCACATAGTTTTCACCAAAGTGGTCACGTAGTTTTAAACAAAGTACATTCATTTAGTCAATCAGAAAATCCTTAATTCAATCACAAAGTACAAAAGTCAAAGTTCTCCACCCCTAGGTCACAGTAAATCATAATCTTCTCAGTCAGTACACAGTATTCAAGTGAAGTCTTCTTTTAGCTTGACTCAAGGCTGGCTCTCGGCTTCCATGGTTCCTCTTCCATGGTTCCAGCTCCAGCTGTTGCCTGGGTTCAAAGGCAGGCAGCTCCCAGTTCCTTGTCCAGTTCTTCATGCAGTTCCTGTTCCATATTGAAGTTCACAGTGTCCAGTCCACCTTAAGTCCTTCACAGTTCCTGTTTCTGAGAAGACAAACTTGACAGAGCCACAATAATATTCATACACATTGCTGGCACAATCATCAATTCACTATCTGCCTGCTAAATCAACTCAGACCCACAAACAAGGTCTGAGCACTCAACACAAATCATCAACATAGAAATCAACACAGACCCACAAACAAGGTCCAAGAGGTCAGCACAAATCATCAGTAAAGTCCAGGACCTCCAAAACCCTCCTGCAGGACTTCTGTAAACATACAACTAGAAAATCCTCTTTCAGGGCTTCCAGTAAGGTCCCAGGGCTTCTGTACAAAGTACAGAAAAAACAAACATCAACACAGACTGAGCAGACAAACAGAGTGCCAGGATTCTTGACTCTGCCACAAGAGTCCTCTTCTCAGTTCTGCTGTCTCTAGCCTGGGCCTCTCCTTATACATGGTCATTAGCTCCTCCCCTTCCTGTTGCAGTAGTTCATGAATTCTATGGTTTACAAGTTGTGGGTTTTGCAGGTTCTGTTTCTTAACAGACTTGATACAAAGCTCAAAAGAAACTTGAACAGAAACAAGGTGTGAATTAAAGAGTTGAAACAAGGTGTGAACTACTTCTGTGCTTGCCATTACAACTTTAGGCCACAATTGCTTGTTATCTGCAGTTATCCCTACATTCCGGCCCTTTTATGTGTGTTTCTGCCCCTGTACAATTATAGGGGACATAGATTTCCCTCAAACATTTATTAAGACACTTTTGGATGACTGGCCATTTCAATTGTCTTTTCCTATGTTTTTATTCTTAGAATTCAATATTTCAGTGCCTCCTTGATTTCACTGATATCCTTATCCCCTACAATGAGGCACATTATAACTCATCTACGTCATCTCCTCTAGTGCAATTTTTGTTCCTGTCTTCCCACAAATTTTCCATGGAGGATCAACTTAACATGTGAGAAGCCTTGCTTATTTTTAACATTCCCCAGGTTCCTATCAAGCCCTTAGGTGACCTATCTCTTAAATCTCTTGCTACTTAACAAACCTTATCATCCAATCATCTATTACCTATATGATCATTCGAATGGCATTTCTTGCATGCAAATTATCACTGGTACTAAACTGAAGCCTATTTATGCCCATCTTTATCTTATGATGCCTCTTAAGTTAACCATATTTGATTAAATATGGTGTTAAAAAATTAGATTTTGTTTCAAGAAGTGGCTTTGGATAATTGAGAACACTGTATGCTTCCTCAAATGCAACTCAGTTTGTTATTCTTTCTATTCAGTTCTACAATTTCCTTTACAAAACATATGTATTGATGCATTAATTCAATGAATTGGTTCTCCAGTTTTTTCTATATGTTTGTTTTTCCTGGGTGGATCATGGTCATGAATTTTATTGAAGAGATCCTATCATATTGAGGCATTTTATACAACTGGCAGCATTTTATTCACTGACAGACATCTAGACGATTTAAACATCAGAAGGAAATTCCACCTCTCTTTTCATTCTGATTAGGGTACCTTTCATGACAATGACAAATACTAGTGTTGAGAATTCATTTTCCTTCTTTATGCCTTGTTTGTCATTGATAATCAGAAGATATTTGAACAAAGTTTTAGCTTCAGTTGTATTTACAAAGGACTTTTCTATCATTTTAACACATACATGGCAACACCTGTTGAAGGAGACACTATGGAAGTGTTCTACTATCAGGTTGAACACTTTAAAAAAAGAAACAAAAAAGAAACTTGAAGCAAAGAGTGCCATCATGTCCCTGAAGAATTTTCATAATGGAAAGGAAAGTACAAACAGTTGCTTAGTGGCCATTTGTAGAAGCAAACAGGTTAATGGCAAATGTTTTATCAGAGGTGTAATATACACTGTAATCTTCAAAGTAGAATGTCAGTTGTTTTCCAGATGTTGTTGAGAGCTGCAGGGATGTATCACAAGCAGTGCTGCCCATGTAAAAGTTGAGTGACTCATACATACTGAGCACATCCAAATTTATGGCGTCTCCAGCTTTAGCTCAATGTTTTCAAGCTGTTGTGCAACTTCTTCATGTGTCAAATACAAAACACAAATTGAGAAGATTCATAAAAATTGCACATTGGGTTCATTATTTGTATCACAGCTATGGTGTCCTGCTTTAAGAAGAATGCAAGTAAATTGAAAAGGGAAAGAGTTTTTCCTATACCATTCCAGACCTGCTGCTACTCATATATTATAACAAGAATAGCCTGTGAATTTTTATATATTACAAGGAATATTATGCAGGTATTGAAAAAACTGTACACCATTTATTGATGGAAGAAATGGGTATCTTTGTGGAACACGTTTGCCAAATAAAATGATACTGAATTCCAGTCAGTTATTGAAGCCAGCAACTGAATTCTTAAATATTTTCAGTATTTTTTGACACTCTAGATCTTTTGCTCCTCCAAATGAATTTTTATTATTTTTTTATCTAGCTCCATAAATATACCTTTGATTTTTTTCTTATACCATCAAATCTGCAAATTAATTTTTCATATTTGTTGTATGGCACGGTACAGCTGTGAGCACTGACTTTTTGCAACTATTTAAATTGTTCTTTATTTCTTTAAGTATCATTTTGTAATTGAATCTATATAGGCATTTAATGTGCTTTCATAGGTTGACTCCTGAATATTTTATGCATTTTGTAGTGTTTTTTGTAGTTATTTTAAATGGAATTGTTCCTTTCTACCATCACATCTTAGATTTTGTTATTATTCTATTGAAAGGCTGTTGATTTTTATGAATTTTGTTTTTTAACCTGCAACTTTACCTAAACTATTATTTGTCTTAATATCTTTGCTGATTCCCTGGGATTTTTTATGTAAACCATTTTATCATCAGCAAAGAAAGACAGTTTTTTCCCCACTTTACCTATCTTTATGCCTTTAATTTTGCCCTTATTGTTATTGCTGGCATTTCCCAAATATCAAATAATAGTGAGGAGAACAGGCATCTTTGTTTCATTCCTGTTTTTATTGGACAAAGTTCTAGTGTATACTCATTGTATGTGATGCTTGTTTTTGGTTTTAGATATTTTTTATACTACTAAAAAGCTACTCTATGCCTGTACATTTTAGAGTTTTTAGCATGCATTAATGTTTCACTTTATCATTTTTTAATCTATTGAGATAATAATGAAGTTTAGGATAGTTTTCTCTTAACATGATTGTGTTGATTGTTTTTCTGATGTCGAACTATCCTTGCAGCCCTGATATAAATCCAGTTTGGCAGAATTGATGATTTTCTGGATGAATCATCGTAGTCTTAACAGTATTTTATTTAAAATTTTAAATTAATATTTATTAACTTTATTGGACAATAGTTTTTCATTGTTGTTTCATTCTTCTCAGGTTTAGGCATTAGAACTATGTTTGTCTCATAAATAGGGTTTGGCAATATGCTTTGTTTCTCCATTTTTGAGAATGGAGAATATATATAATATGGGTATTAATTATTCTTTATGGTTTCATAGAATTCCCCTGTAAATCCCTGTACCCCAGGATTTTGCTCTGTTGGTAGTTATGTGATATAAGCATATATACATATTCACATATATATGTGTATGTATATGTATTTATGTATCTCTGTGTGTGCATGAGTATGTATATAGCTAATCTATATCTGTATCTATGTCTATATCTATCTCTATCCTTTTCTGAGATTGGATTACTTAGCATCTCCATTTATTATCCTTTTAAGTATTTTAAAATTTTGAAGAGGATCTTTTATTTCTTTTTTTGTTCTCAGTTTATTACAATGTAACTGTGCATAGTAGTTTGTGAAAATTCTTTTTATTTCTTCTAGTTTTGTTGTAGCTTCACTTTGTTCATTTCTTAGTTTGTTAATTTAACTTTCGGTCCTCAACTTTTCTAGCCAACTTTGCTAAAGATTTTTTAATTCAGTAAACTCTTTTACAGAACTAAATTTAAGCTTTTTTGAAATATTTTTGAACATTTTTATTTAAAGTTTTGAGTTCCAAATTCTATCCTTCCTTCCCCTGTTCCATTTCTGAGATAGTAAGCAATCAGATATAGGTTATATTATACCTGCACAATTATGTAAAATATTTCCATAGTAGTCATTTTGAACACTATGTAATCAGAATTATCAATTTTACATTTTGTAATGATCTCTATATCTTCTTCGGTCCTAATTTCTTCCCCTATCCATAAATCTGACAGATAAACTATTACATGCTCTCTTAATTTGCTTATGGTATCACCTTTTATGTGTGTATCACGTACACATTTTGACATTATCTTGGTATATAGTGTGAGATGTTGGTCTATACCTAGTTTCTGCCATACTGTTGTCTAGTTTTCTGAGTAGATTTTGTCAAATGAGTTTTTGTTCCAAAAACTTAGATCTTTGGGTTTATCATATACTAGATCATTGTGATAATTTACCATAATGTAATTTGTGCCTTATCTGCTTTGTTCATTTCTTAGCCAGTTACCAGATTATTTTGATAATTACTGCATTATAAAACAGTCTGAAATCTGGTAGCACTAGACTACCTTTTTTCATATTTTTCTTTCATTGATTTCCTTTATTTCCTTGAGCTTTTGTTCTTCCAGATGAATTTTGTTATTATGTTTTCTAGCTCTATAATTTTTTAATAGCTATATTGGTATGGCACTGAATAAATAGATTAGCTTTGGTGGAACTGTCATTTTTATTATGTTGCCTTGGCCTACCCATGAGCAATTAACATTTTCCAGTTATTTCGATCAGTTTAAATTTTTTTTTAAATTTCAGTTCTATAGTCTGTTTTCCAATTTACTTATTCGTATAATTTTAAGACTTCTTTTGTACTTATTTTTAGCTTTTTAAATTTGTTACCTTTCTAAATTTTAACAAATATTCAGTTCATTGATCCTCTCTTTTTGTATTATTCAATATATATATTTTTAGGGTTTCAAATTTTTTTTCCTGGAGATTGCTTAGCTTTATCCTAGAAATTTTTTGTGTCACCTTGTAATTATCATTATTTTTCATATAATTTTATATCTTTATATAATTCATTTTATAACTCTCTCATTATTTAGGATTTTATTATTAAATGTTCATTTTAGTCTGGGTCTTTTATGTTCATTGAAATAGTAATATTTTTTTTTGTATTATGGTTTGTAAAAGGTGTACTCATTTGTTCATTCACTTGTTTGTTTCTTCCTTTTTTCTTTCCTTTCCTTCATATAATTCTTCCTTTTCCCCCTCCAAGTTACTGTTGAATTAAAAATATTCCCAAATCCAATGATTCTTTCGCAGTTTTCATCCTTCTTGACTTAACAGAAGGTTTTGACAATATGACTCACTCACTTCTTGATATTCTCTTCTCTCTAAGTTTTTGCAACACCACTTTCTCCTGGTTTTCTTCCTAACTATCTGACTATTCCTTCCCTATCTCCTTTGCTGTATCCTCCTCCAGATCATGCCCTCTAACCCTAGGTATGTTTCAGGGTTCTGTTCTGGGATCTCTTCCTTTTTCCTTCTATCTACTTCACTTGGTGATCTCATCAACTCCCATGTATTTAATTAATCATCTCTATACTGATGATTCTTCAATTTATCTTTCCTGCTGCATTCTCTCTGCTGACCTCCAATCTTGCATCTACAACTGCCTTTCAGACTTCTTAAACTGGATGTCTAGTAAACATGTCACACTCAGAACTTATTATCTTTCCCCCTAAACCCTCTCCCTCTCCTACCTTCTCTTTCACTGTATAGGGCAACTGGTATGTATGGGTATTCTGGAAGACTAGCACCTCTGGTGTGATGGCTTGCCAAAGCCCCTTTCAGAGCTATTCATCCATCTTCAATGTTCACCTGATTCACCCAGCTCTCACCTGTGGCTTCAAGAAACTGTAGCACACACAGTTGCCACAGCCCAGTAAACGGTCTTGGCAGATGGGTTAAACCAGGTTGAAAATACTCAAGAGGCCTTAAACCTCTCAGTGAGTTAGGGTGATATCTACCCCAAGCTGTGACAACTGTCCCTGGTGAAATGGAGGGATGAGAACAATCATGAAGGTGACTGAAACAGGCCAGGACCCTGCAGTTTATTCAGACACTGAAGATACCAAGGTCATCCAGTATATCCCAGGCCATCATCAATCATCTTGACTTTGGTCTTGCCACTAGACTTCAATACTTCAGGAAAAGAGAGTGAAGTTGACGATTTTGTGCAACTCTGTCTCACTTAAATTCAATTCATGTATAAGTCAGTACATCACCCATGATATCATTGGTCCTCTTCAAAAATGAAGGACAGACAACAAAAGGGCAACACCATCAAGGTGCATTGTAAGTGCTTAATAAATGTTTATTGGTTGATTGCTTTTTTTTTCACCTTTTTAAAAGAAAGCTTTTTTTACCTAGTTTTCTTCCTTAATTCTCTTCCTTTTCAACTCTAAACTTTTATTCTTTGATTCATGATCTATATACTTATAAGTTCATTATATAATCCATTTGTATTCCACATGCAATTAAAACTTTTCCCTCTTCCAACCATTTTCTGTGTTATTGCCTGGTAGAGCCTCTTCCCTTGTCCCTTTTTCCTACCATTGTGGTGTCTCACTCTCGGAAATATCAGTTAATAAAAAACAATGATGATATAAGCATTGCCCTAGCTTAGAAATTATCATGTGTCCTAAAATATGTGATCTAATGCTATCTCCTGCCTCCTTGTAGTTGTTCTCTTCATTAGTAATACTTTTTTTTATGGGCTCATGTCCTCCCCGCATTCTGGGTACTGGTTTTCTTTAGAAGCTCCAATTTCCCTTCAGTTGAGGCATGATATAGTTGTGGAGGCCCAATACTTTTTTTTTTTTTGCTTTTTGGAGGGGGGAAGGCAGGGCAATTGGGGTTAAGTGACTTACCCAAGGTCACATGGCTAGTAAGTGTTAAATGTCTAAGGCTGGATTTGAACTCAGGTCCTCCTGACTCCAGGGCTGGTGCTCTATTCACTGTGCCACTTAGCACCCCCCACCCAATACTCTTGCAGAAGATGTAGCTTCTCTAGTCACAACTCCCATCCATTACCAAAAATATACCTTTTCCTGCATGGGAGTTCAGGAACTCCTTTCATTGGATTAAGACCTTTCCCTTTAATTCTTTGTGTTTTAATTCATTCCTTCTATCATCTCTCCCATTCTCTTGTATGATTTATGATTATTGGATGAAATACATTTAAGGGTCAGGTAGATATAGATGGCTGAGGCATGAGGATTGGCTTACTTATTTTCCAATTTAGAGCAGTTCTGCTTAGGGCAAGCCCAAAAGATGAATTGATTAACTTCCCTAGGTAGGGTGTCTCTGTAGAGCCTTCCATCTTTCCAGGGGAATGGCTCTCCTTTGATACCAGGGTTATACATAGAAAAAACATCTTTTAGCAGATAGTATATATCAAAAGGACATTTTCTCCACCCGTATGATATGAGAATACAAAAGAAACAGGAAATAGTTCCTCTGTTCTCATTCAAGAAACATCTTCGTGGATAGAGTGATGGACATGGAATTGGGAAATATTGATGATGAATCCCTCCTCAAACATTTGCAAGTAATGTGACCTTGGTTAATTCACTAAATCTCTCCTGGCTTCAGTTTCCTCATCTGTAAAGTGGAGACAATAGAAACACCTATTTTATGGGATTGCTGTGAAGGTCAAATGAGATAATGCCTGCAAAGTACTTTGAAAGCCTTATGCTGGTGCATACATGTTAATTACTACACAAATATACCAATGAAAATCTATGAGCCCAAGGAGTTCCATAGCAGTACAGACTGGAATATGTGTTTGTGTCATAAGTGGTTGAGAACAAAATAAAACAAAAAATATTGCCCCTAGATTCTGGAATTCTAGGGGTGATCAAACCAACCATTGGGAATTTTAGAAGAGCCAAATTTGAAATCTTTTAAGCTTGGTAGGACCTGGAAAAACTTGTACTTCACTAGCATTGCCCTCAGGAACACTGTAGTTGTTAGACAAGGACTTCAGTGGATCCTAATCAAATGATTTTAAGTGCCAGATGGCACTTGAATAATTCTTTGTGGTCATAATCAAAGAATATCAATATTGGCTCAAGTTACTGGGGAAGCTGAATACTTAATTTCAGTCTACTAAATTACCTATATTAACAGAAAAAGCTTCTGTTGTGGAAAACATAAAATAGTGATTGACCTTTTCCTTCCTTCTTCATTGCCATTCCCCTCTGTTCCCTTCCTTGGAGACTTTTTATTAGTATCATACCTTTGCATGGCTTCACTCCCCATTGCCATCTTTGCTGCTTTCAGTGTTATTCTGATTGATCATGCCTGGCACTTTCCTAGCACCAAGGACACAAAGAAAGGTAAAAGATGTCTCTGTTCCCAACTACAGATGGACAAGTTATCTGTAGGATATGTGGGAAATCCTCAACAGATGGGAAGCACTACAATCAAAGGGAAACACAGAAGTCATCCCATAGAGGTGGAGTTTTAGCTGAGACTTGAAGGAAGTGAAGGAAGCCAGGAGCCAGAGCATTCCAGTGTTTAGGTTTTTATGTTGTTTTTTGGGTGGGAAGCAGGGTACAGGATATATTTTATTTCATCCCTGCTAGCATATGTATATGCTACAAATGACCCAGAGGTTCATACATAGGCACAAAAAACACCTAAGGTACCCAGATAGCTCATCAACTTCTACAAGAAGGGAACTAAACATGGGATTGCTCTAAAGTAATGCCTGGATTGCTTGATCCCCTTTTCCATTCCTCACCAAGACTAATACCACCCTATGGTTAACTTCCCCCAGAAGGTTAATGTACTTCAGGGCTGCTGAACAAGAAAGCCCTTCCCATCAGACCTGCACTATCTGAGTAACGCCCTGGCTTTGTTCTTCAAGTAGAATGCTGTTTAGCAGTTGGACGTGGATGGTTTCCTTCATTGACCATAAAGCAAATTGCACCAGAAACCCTTCTTCTCTAAAGAATTGGATTTCCGTGTGTGTGTGTGCGTGTGTGTGTGTGTGTGTGTGTGTGTGTGTGAGAGAGAGAGAGAGAGAGAGAGAGAGAGAGAGAGAGAGAGAGAGAGATGGACTCCATTAGCAGTTTGGTGAAACCTCTGGGCCTCTTCGCAGCATTTTTAAATGCACAAACTAAAATACATAAACGGATTTGTTGTTGCTGTTGAGTCATTTCAGTCCTGCGTGTCTGACTCTTCCTGACCCCATTTGGAGTTTTCTTGGCAAAGACACAGCTCTGGAGTGGCTTACTATTTCCTTTTCCAGTTCATTTCACAGATGAGGAAACTGAGGCAAATAGGGTTAAGTGACTTTCCCAGGGTTACACAGCTGGTTAAGTCTCTGAAGCTGGATTTGAACAGATTTGAACTCACTAAGATGAATCTTTCTGATTTCAGGGCTAGTTCTCTAGCCACTGAACCACCTAGCTGCCACTCATAGTTTCAATAAAGGACATCAATCATATTGAATAACAGTTAAAAGCCCAAGAACAAGCACCCCTACCGCAATAGTAATAATTTATGGACCCCACTGGATCTGGAATCAAAGGACCCGGCTTTCAGTTCCAGCTTTACTACTTGCTATTACATTGAACAATGCTCTTTAAGGATGATGGACTTACATACTTACCGAATGGTATCTTTTGTTTAAAACTGTGTGGCCACTTCGGTGAAAACTATGTGGTCACTTTAGTTATAAGTTGTTATAAGATTGTGAATTCTGTTTGGTTTCTGTGAATGCTTTGCTTTAGTTTATTACTGAATAAATAGAGAGTTCACTATACTATTTGATCAAAACCTTGAAGCTGTTCACAGCAGCAGTCCTCTGCAAAGCTGCTCATGCTTGGCTTTACAAGTCTTTTCTCGTTTTAGCATAACATAATCAAGGGAAGCTTTTCCCTTCGTGTTGTGTATACATCCAGACTAGCACTTCTTGAAAGCTGATAAGTGTTGAATGTAATCCTTTTTTCTTAAAGGGAGATATTTGGATTTGCAAAATATAAAAAGGAGAATTCTAAGATACTATATGACATGCTCTTAACTGAGCTGAAGACCTTAGAAGTCAGACTTGATCAGGAAAAAAGAGCAATTGACTATATACTACTGGGAAGAAGAGAAACTCAGCAGAGAATAATGGTGAGTACAGTGGAAATGTATTTTACTTTTTCAAGAATGAGGAGAGCATCTTTATAATTAACTTATTGACTAACTTAGGGCACAGATCTTGAAACTTGAAGTAAAAAGTTTGACATTTTTTTGGTTCACATTGTCCTTTCTAAAAGAGATTCTTCAGGAAATCTGCATATCGGCCCTTTTATTTCACCAGCTTGACCTGATTCATTCTGTCTTCCCTTGTGCCCTTCTCCATGTGTACCAATAGGTTGCACAGGAGATGCTCATACTTTCATATGCTATCATGTTGCTTAACTATTTTTCTTTATTATAACGGAGAGATCAACAGGGGGGTGTTATTGGCATTTTTTCCAGAAAGTCTAAAAATGTATCAACAATTTTTTAAAGTATAACAGTTATCAAATAAGTTATTGTAGTTCTCTGAAACTATCTCAAATTTGTCTCTTGATGGTGAAAATGTAGTTGTTTTCAAGCATATTTTTTATTGTTTTTAATGAACAAATCATTTCTCTGGTGAGTTCTTGCTAAGGGACAAGCACATAGGTGATATTTTATAATTACATTTTCAAAGCAGTGGTATTATTTCAATTAAACTCAGGCAATATGTTTCATTTATGCCGAGCCATGTTGACTAAGGAATAGTTTCTACCCTTGAGAAGTCCACAATCTATTAAGGGATTCATATGCTGTAGCACCAAGCACCCCAGCGTTCCCAGGGTGGCTGCCAGAACAGGTTCTTGATCTGCTTTGATAAAGGAAAGCAACTCAAAATGGGTTAACAAGCTTACTTTAATCAGTCAGATAAGTATAATTTACCTAGTTCAGGGGAAAAAGGTCAGCACTCCGAACTTCAAAGTATACAAGCAGAATTATCAAGACAGAAACAGATCAAGTAGACAGCTTTCCAAACTGTCCAGCCATTACATCCATACTAAGTCAACATCTGGGTTTCAACATCTGGGTTTTTCAAAGCCAGGGGGCTCTGGACAACGGCTTCCCAGAATCCAGATCAAATCACAGAACACTTCTCAAAGTGAGCCCCAAAACAAAGCTACACATCAGGGCTTATATAGCCTTCTCCTGGCTCAGAGAATGTAACAACCTTATTGACTCACTGGCCAATCAAGAAGTATCTACTGAAAAACAAGCCTCCCACCCCAGGCTCCAGGTGCACTTTAGCCTAGGGGCAGGGAAGATCTTAAAAATTTACATTCCCATTACATATGCTAGAATGTTTTTTGTAAAGTAAGAAGAGGGTAAGAACTGGACATAGGATTTTATTTATTCAGGAAACTCTCAGAGGAGGAAACTCCCTCTACCAATGCTTGCTAGCAGCTAAAAGAGCCTTGCAGAGTTGCCTAGGACATTGAGAAGTTAAATGGCAAGACCAGAGTCACCTAGCCACTCTGTGTCAGAGGTAGGATTCAAACCTAGACTCATGAGGCCAGTCCCTTATTCATCGCAACATACTGCTTCTATAAGTAGATTAAAAAAAAGTCAGTGGCTGAAGATTGAATATTTCTTACAAAACTTTCCGTATATACCTGTGCTGACACGTCAGTACTTTGCAAACCTCAAAGCATTATATGAATGTTAGTTATTATTTATGATTATATACTGCCAATGGTTATAGCCTATTATTTAACTATAGTGTGAATAATAACTTTGCAAATGGTCCAAAATATCGAGAAACAGGCTAGATGTGACCCAGATCATTAGGAATGAGAGAATCTGCCCAAAGAAAAGGAGCTCTTCTCCATGTATTTGAAAGTGTTTCCATGTATGGGCCTTTGTTGTTGTTTGTGTCACATTCAGAATAATTATTCTTGTCAGAAATTGCTTGAACCTACCCATTTCTAAATTTGAATATGAACGATGACGTAATGTGGTCTGTAGCTCATTTTTTCATAAGATGATATTAACTAAAACAATGTGCATATACTTAACATATGCATATATTAAGTAATATATATATATGCTTAATATATATGCATATAGTTACTTATATATAACATATACATTTAATATATATGCAGATATTAAGTAAATATGTTTATATATTTATTATTTATATATGTACATATATTTATAAGAATATATAAACATGTATGTGTTTTGTATATATTTTAGTATTTGTGTATATATACACATATATAAAGTAAAATGTATATGCATACACACATCTATAATAAAATATATACAATATGTATATATATTACTTAATATAATTTATATCTACATCTATATTTGGAGCCTTCTTTAGTGCTGTTGGCAACTAGGTGGTCCAGTGGATAGAACATTGGACCTAGAGTCAGGGAGATCTGAATTTAGATGTAGTCTGAGACATTTAACTAGCTTTGTGATCCTGGACAAGTCACTTAATCTTGGTCTAACTCAGTTTCCTCATCTGTAAAATGAAAATAATAATAAAACTACTTTTGAGGGTTGTCATGAGGATCAAATGAGATACTATGGGTAAACACTTAACACAATGCCTGGTCCATAGTAGGTGCTATATAAATACTAATTTCCTTTCCTTCCTCCTCTTAGACACCCATTCTTGTTGGAAAGCATTAGTAAAATTAAACAATTCAAACTATATTGTATCAGCAATAATATTACATGAATTATTTCTGTTCCTAGTTTATAACTGAAGCCATTGCACACACTCAAAAGTTATTACCTTTTTGCACTCATCATAGGAAAGAAGATGCAGAAAAGAGCAAAGAATGGGACTTATATTTTTCACCAAGAATACTTGGTGCCATCTAGTGGCCATTGTCAGTGAAGCTTTTTGAAGAATCACTTACATATATGGATCTACTGTTTGAGGCACCAGGAAATTGAGTGTACATTTGACTAACTGGAATCCACATCCCCAAAGGGGCATTGACCTTACGTTCTGATTGCCGTAGCACAATAATTAATTTGGAGAATTAGAATCAGAAAAAATCTTGGAAATTGTTTTGTCAGACCCCTTCATTTTGCAATAGAACTGAGGCCCAGGAAGTTCATATTATTAGTACAAAGTCACACAGGTAGAAAGTTCCAATCCTTAGATTTGAATTTAAGTTTTCTAAATCCCCAAATCCAGTGAGCTTACCTCTGTACTATTCTAGATTTCATAGGGACTGTGACATACCCACAGTTACACGATTAGTATGCATTGTTGGCAGGATTCACACCCAGGTCTCACCTTATTCTGAATCCATAGCTTTTGAGAGTTCAGTAAATATCAAAGCATTCACAAACTTAGTGGACGTAATATTAATATAATAAGTGGCCAAAAGTGATAAATAGAAGGGAGATGAGGAAAAATTATAGTGAACTAGTAATTAAAAAATTGAAAATTATCTTACTTCATAAAGGAAAGGAGGGAGGAAATAAGCATTTTAAAATTTTATCTCAGTTTGATCATCACAACAGGCCTGGGAGGTGGATGATATTAACCCCATTTAATAGTTGAGGAAACTGAGGCAAATAGAGGTTAAATACTTTGCCCAAAGTCCCATAGCTAGTCAGTGTCTGGGGCTGGATTTGAACTCAGGTCGTCCTGATTCCAGACCCAGCACTCTATCCACTTAGTCACCAAGTTGTCTCCTAAATACTTACAAATAAAAGAGTATGATAGTTGCACAGACAGCTAACTTTACAGAGTTTTTTTTTTTTAATAAAGAAAATGCTTGTAGATTTTGAAAATCTATAGTATTACAGGTTATTTTTCTAGAAATTAGGCTCCATGAAGGCAGGACCTCATATGATCTAAGTTTTGTATCTTCCCCACAATTTGGCACAGTGGCTGCACATTAGGATAGTGACTATACCTATAATTTCATTGATATGGGGAATTCCCAAGTGAAGAAGTAGCCTCAAACAGTTCAGGAAGTCCTTTCTGTACAACTTATACTCTTAGTTTCCTAGAGCAATGAACAGGGTATTTAACTTAGGTATGACTTGGACCTTGATCTTGCCTACTCTGAGGCTACCACTGCTCCTAACTCTCTTTACCCCTGCATACCATCTTTATTTAAACCTCTTGTTGAGTGGATACATACATGTCTGCAGGCGTGCATGGTTGACGAAATGAAAGCATTTCCTTTGGTGGCTAGCACTTCTACTTATATTCTAATAACTGAGTTCAGTGTTTTTTAAGCATGGAGGCTCAAGTGAACTCTGCTAGTTTCCCGCCAGTGATTATAGTCGAAAAGATTCTGTTACCTGCATTACTTTGTCCAGCGATTATACATTGAGCCTCCTACCTCCTGACTTGGTAGCATTTAGAACTGGTGTTTTTACCAGTTATGATGGCTTCTGAGGATCTCCTTTTCTCAGGAATTGCCCTAGTCCGTTTCCAAAATTAGCCTCCCTGTTTCTTCTTACTGGAAGTCAAAAATGTTCAAAATTGTTCAGATTTATGTTTTTGCAGTAATCTTGGATGGTATCTATTAAGGTCACCAATTTTGGCAGGTGCTTATATATACCAATCTTGTGTCTGTACCATGAGTGACCCAGTCTTAAAGCTGAGTTGTGACATGTATGATTTCCAGGCTGATGGACCTGATTATTAAAGACCCCTCTCTCTAGCAATTTGGTTAAATATAGTTCTCAGGTACTACTGATTAACCTAGTAGAGAAACTTTATGTGATGCCAGATCATAGTCCATTGTCATCCCTCTTGCATCCATTCACATGAATTCATCTCAACAATCATGTGCCTACACATGCAAGACACTAAGTATGATTAATATTTTTTGCCCTTAAGAAGTTTACATTTGATTATGTATACAGAATGTACACAAATGCATAAAAACAAGATTTGGTTGAGAAGGAATAGAACACAGAGAGCTAGGGGAGATTAGGAAAGGCTTCCTTTATGAGATGGCACATGAGTTGAGAGGATGCTAAGGATTCTGAAGATCAAAATGAGGAAGAATTGCCTTCCAGATTGTGGCTGCCACTACTCCCGATTGTGGGATTCAAAGGCTTTAAAGGTAGGGAGATGATGTAGTTATAGGATCATAGATGTAGAACCGGGAGGAAGCTGAGTGGTCAACTGGTTCAACCCCTTCATTTTATGGGTGAAGAAAATGAGGCACAGAGAGACTGAGTGACTTCCCCAAAGTAACATAGGCAGTGAGTAGGATGCCAAGTTTGGGAAGCAGCAAGGCAGCCAATTTGTCTGGAATGTGGTTATGGAATGTTTGAAAAGGTAAGTTGGAACCAGATTGAGAAGTGCTGTAAAAATGCTAAACGGAGGGGCGGCCAGGTGGCTCAGCGAGTAAGAGCACCGGCTCCAGTGTCGGGATGACCTGGGATCAAATCCCAGGCTCAGATACTCAGCACCACACCCAGAAATAACTGGCCGTGAAACCTTGAGCAAGTTACTTAACCCCAATTGCTTAAAAAAAAATGCTAAACGGAGAGTATGTATTTTGCATTAAAAACAATAAAGAGCTGCTGCAGATGCTTGAGATTGTTGTTCGTTCTTCATTCGAAGAGGACCAATGACATTAGGAGATATTGAATTGGATTTAAATGAGGCAGAGCTGGGAGAAGTCATCAGCCTCACTCCTTCATCCAAAGTCATTCAAATCCATTGGCAAGTCCTAAGTCAAGACTTTTGGCAATAACTCAGGATGCATTGGATGACCTTGGCCTTTCTAAACTAAATCATTGTGGGGAAGTTACCTTTGCCTCTCTGAACCTCAAATTCCTTTTCTGCATTACTGTTGGTTCCTTATGATTCTGTGATACATACATATGCACAACCACCTATACATGTACACGCATGCATATGTGTGTATGTGTGTGTATGTGTTAAACTTAGCTGGATGCAATGATGCAGTGGCTCATGTGGTTCTTATGTAAGTTTGAGAAAGTCACTTAGAGAAAATCTATAAGGGACATACTTTCCTTCACAATGAGAAAAATTAATATTATGTGATTATATGAATAACTAATTATTAATTTGTGATCCATTTTCCCCTTCTATTTTCTGTAAGGGCCCAACTCCTGTTAATGTCAGTCAATCTCTGAAGGGCATGACTGATTGATGAGATTGCTTCTAGACCTCAAGGCCAGGACCCCACCCAACTAGGAGACCCATTTCTGTCTAGAGTATAAACAAAATCCAGTCGGGGAGAACTCTTACCCTGGGGAAAGGAACCCCTGTCTTTGGTCTTCTCCATTAGAGTTTAGGGTGACTCAGCTTGTGAAAGAGAAAACCAGCCAGAGAGGTCTGAAAGGAGATGACTTCTCCCTGTCCAGATTGTTGGAGTCTGTGGAGTCTCATGTTCAAGTCATGTTCTCAGCAGGAAGAGCAAAAGTTCACTTCCTCATTAAATGTCCACCAATCAAGGTTGATTTTTACTTGTCAGAGGAATTCTCTTAGAGAAGTCATTTAAACATTTCAGGGTCTCCTTTGGCATCTTTGGTTACTGAAAGCATTGACCATCAAATTTTTGATTGCTGGTTGGCTTAATTAATAAATTGATTATTAATTACCTAGAAACTCTGCCTTTGAGGGGCTTTCATTCATCTCAATAATAAAGTGAGGATGTTGTCAGGGCTTCTTAAATTTTTTCCACTTGTAACCCCTTCAGTGCTTTTTAAACTGTGGGTCATGACCCTATATGAGGAGAGATGACCCCTGAGTTCACTTCCAGCTCTAAATCTGTGATTCTGACTTATAAGTAAATGTTAGGAAGGTTAATTTTTGCTTGGAGATTTAATCCTAGGATCACAAATGTGGAGAAGGAAGGGTCTTTGAAGGTTATCTAATCCAAGCCTTGAATTTTATAAATGAGGAAAATGAGACCCAGAGAGGTTGTGACACCTATGTTTACACAGGTAGGGAATATCAGAGATAGGTTTGATTCCAGGTCCCTTGACTCCAGGGTCATTGATATTTCAAATGATTATGGCATCACACTGCCTTCCTCAAACCTTTGTTAAGTCATACACAGACCTACCTACTAATTAAATTCTGGCCATCTGTTGGATCTGGACATTATGTCATAGATCCCTCTCATCATAGATTTACTTTTTGTCAAAAAAAGTCCATAGGATCAAAGGGTCATAAATCTGGAAGGGACCCCAGATGTCATCTAGTGTAACCCCTTCAATTAATAGAAATTAAAGCCCATGCATAGGTGTATGACTCACTTAAGGTCACACAAGTAATAAGGGATGGGTGCTTATATCTTCAGACTCTAAACATAGTGTACTTAAATTGTCATCTTACTTTTTTTGGTCATTTCCAGTTATGTGCAATGTTTTTTGACTCTTTTTGGGGTTTTCTTGGCAAAGATACTAGAGTGGTCTGCCATTTACTTCTCCAGCTTATTTTACAGATGAGGAAACTGAGACAAACAGGGTTAAGTGAATTGCCCAGGGTCATACAGCTAGTAAATGTCTGAAGCCAGATTTGAAATAAAGATGAGTCTTCTGACTCCAGGCCCACCAGCATTCTATTCACTACACCACCAAGAAGCCTTCTTACATTACATCATTTTTTTCTTCAAGTGATTAATATTCTCTCTCTCTCCCTCTCTGTCTCTCTGTCTCTGTCTCTCTCTCTGTCTCTCTGCCTCTTTTCAAATCACAACTTAGCTTGGGAATATAATACTTCTATATATGAAATCCTTAATAGTCATTTAGCAGAATGATTTCTTTGGAAGACCTACATATTTGTTTGTTTTTTTAAGCTTAACTTAGCCTTTTTTGGGGGGAGTTTGGGATCCACTGAGCACTTTTTTTTTAATAACCTAGAGTCATCCAAGGATCTGTAAATGTTCTGAAATGTAATTCATGCTTTAAAACAATGTCAGCTCTCTCCTTTCTATTAAGACAAATTTTTGAAGGACAGGAAAGTAAATTACTGACATTTTACATCACCAAGCCTTGATAAAGTGCTGCTTCAGCTAGCACTGTTAACGAAGGCACGTGCAAAATGACATTACATCTTATTAAAGATTATTATAGAAAAGTGCTAAGGTATTGATGAACATAACCAAGAGATTTTAAAAAACCCAACAGATCTAAACTGTACCTGAGCAGTGCTGATTAGCATAAAAATTATCTAGCTCCCTCTCTTATGTATAAAAATTAGGAGTGGAAAAGACCTTTTTTCTATTCTCTTGTTCATTGCCTAGCCTGAGGTGTGCATGATTCTTGCAATTTTATCAGGAAGGTTGGCATATTTAACTTTTTCCCCAAATGAATTTAATGTTGAATAAATTGGGGACTGGCAGTGTTGTAATGAAAGTAAATCCATGACTAAATATTTGACAAAAAGAGAGTTGTTTAAAGTTACAAAACAGTGTGTGTGTATGTGTGTGTGTGTGCGCAGAACAAGGGTAAATTGTTCAGTTCTCGCTTTGTCTTTAATTAGCCAACTCAGTGACTTCCAGCAATGTGCTATACTAGTATGTGTCCCATGTTACAGGAGAGACTTTTGAATCTTGTTCCTTGCTTCTGGAAAGACTGAAAAATATCATGAATTTGACTTGCATGCTGTCCTGTGGGGAGTGTTGGTAGCATTATCCAAACATCCCTCCCACTGTCTGATTTATTGGCTTAGAGAGAACTTGTACACCTGACCTCCTGAGGGAGCTGCATAGCTGAAATTTGGGTGCCATGATGATAATAACAGTTTGAGAGAAAATGAAATAGGCTATAAAGAGAGAGAAAATGGAAAATATAAACTATTGTACAGTGTCATGTTCATTTACAGTACTATATAAAATAATGAAAATGTTTTTCGATAACCTTTGTTGATTTTTATAATGTGAAATACATTTTATGGAAAAAGACAATGAATGTGGAAAAAATTAGAAAACTACTTTCTGCATTTGACTTAAATTTGTGCATTTTTTTTTTTATCGTAGGTTCAGATTAGATAGAGCATGGTTCTGGCCTTAATTCTTCATAGGTATTGTTTCAGAAAATCAGATTTTGACTAATATTGACATGTGATTATTGATTTTTCAGAGTTCTCAGAGACAGACAAATAGTTATTTGATACAGATTGATAATAAAGGCATAAAATGAAGAGGGAGCATGTTACAGTCCTCACTTTTATACTTGAATGCCTCTGTGACACTGGGGAAATTGCTTAACCTTTCTGAGACTCAGTTTCTTCATCTGTAAAATGAAAGGCTTGGACTAGATTATATCCAAGGTCCATTCCAGTTCTAAATTTGTGATTTTAGGATTGTCTCTCCCCTATTCAAAAGGAGGCAGCATTCTTTCCCTCAGCCATTTTTACACGTCAGTATTTAAAGTTTCTGTAATTTTATCAGTGTGATCTTTTCCATCACTGAGACGCTCAGATGACATTCAAGATTTCCTGAGCACAAAACAAAAATATGTATCACCTTGTGGTCAACTTCATGTTGTTTTTCTCCAAACTATAGCTAGACCTGTTGTTGGAGAATAGTTAATCATCATTCCTGTCCTCAGAGCCTTTCAGGACTGTGAAGGGCTGTCAGAACTCTTACTCAGCTGGCTTCATCTATGGGAAATCAGAGTCATCTGCACAGTGAGGCATTGGGGGAGTGAGGGGACAGAAACCTTAATGGAAGCATTTCTTTGTATTTGTACCTATTCCAGATCTGTCTCTAGCCGATATACATTACTAACTGCACTGTGATGTACTTAATGGGAAAGAGTACATATACATATATATTCCGGAATAGGAATGGAACAAAACAGATTTCTGATATGACTATTTTTGCCTGTTAAACAAAAAATTCAAAACTTGGTCATGAGATCATAAATATGTTATAGATGTTGAGTAGATTTTAAGTTCTTTGAAGGTCAGGCCAATATCTTCTCTACATTTATATCTCTTATATCACCTAGCAGAGTGCCCTTATAGCTGGTAGACACTTAATTTGTTGTACACAAACTGTGTGGGCCTGTAAATCAAAGACTGAATTACAGTTATGCAAATATGTTTGTTTTTCATCACTGACGGATAAGCTGGGGATGATTTCAGAATCAGAATGACCCTGGTTCAAGTTCTAGCTTTGAAACTTACTGACTTAGTGAAACTCAGCAAAGTACTTACCCTCCCTGTGCCCTGGGCAACTCTACAAGACAGTAAGATGCAGAAAGGAACCCTAATGTCCATTGGTAGAATAATGTTCCCTCATTAACATTTCTCTGTATGACTGAAGTCACAAGTTCAGAATCTCCCTCTTCACCATACAAAGTTCAAAAAATTTATCATTAATTTATTAATATAAATGTAAACTTTATTTTGCTTAACTGTTTTAGAGAATTTTACTCAAAATCACACTTTAGAAATTATTTAGGATAGAGACTGTAGTGTGTCACTTCATACTCAAGTATTTAGCATGAGACATATACCACAACTGAAAATCTGGCTGTTGAAATATTATAACATTTATATAGAGAAATGATCCATGCCATAACTCTTAATGGTAAATACATAGACCTAGATTTTTACAGATCCATAACTAGCATGGGATAGGTAGGACTCTCAGGGTGCTGATGCCTCAGAGGGCACACTTCCTACGGCGACTACTGCTGCCATTTTTCCTTTTTTGTTTGTTTGGTGTTATGTAGACTAACCACTTCCAGGTAACATGACTCTAAGAGTTCTATTGCAATGGCACCTCTCTACCAAGGCTCAGCTTCTCCTTAAAGGACTGAGGGTTGAACTCTTTGGGCAGCCATACCCCTCTTCTGCCAGTTTGACTGTTGATATGGTTAAGTTTTCCTTGTTTTCTTTTCTTTCTTCACTCAACTGGATTTTCCCAGCCAGTTGTGTTACAACTCTTATTGTTTAATTCTACAAAGTTTAATTATTTAAGTCAACAACCAAATATTAGAATATTAGAAATAATTGAACTTATTATTCTCTATTATCTAAGATAATATACTTATTATTTTAAAGATCAAAGTTATAAGAAAGGGCATTTTTATATAATTGATCAACCTCAATCTACAGACATTTATTAAGTGCTTATTATGTGCCAAACACTTTTTGCTGAAGATACAAAGTAAAAACAGCTCCTATATTCTTAGTCACCATAATCTTCTCCATCTTATAAATAGAACAGAGCCCTTGCCATATGACATCTTAAAAATTTGGTAAAAATTCTGGCTCGCAAATTGGACCAATTAAATGTTGATTATGGTAGCTATCATCCTCCGCAGAACAATAAGTTTTAGTTTTCACCTTAATGAAATGGATAATATAAAACAATTTGCTTATAGTTGAGATGGTTGTTCCTGGAGCTGGTCATTAGGTCACATCATTTGTTTGAGCTTACTTTTTATATCAGAACTGGGATTTGAATTGTCCCAGCATTCTATTTTCTTTGTCACAGTTTCCTATAATCAAGATATTGGGAATCTCTAAACAAAATAATCTTGGGGGTGCTCTTTCCTTAAAAGTTGTAAATTTTTGACATTTTATCTAGTTGATGAATTGCTTATTTAACTCATTGTGTCTGTGATACAGATTGTTCTATTGCAATTGTTTTTTTTTTTAACCAATAATAACCTAGTTTGTACCTATCATCACATACTACATTAACACATTACCTTGGATTTACAGAATAGACTAATGACAGGAAAATGATTGTGGGTTAACTTGTTTTAAAGTTCTACATTTAGGGAATGACTGAATAAGTTGGGGTACATGATTATGAAATGATGAGCAGGATGGTTTCAGAAAAACTTGAGAAGATTTATAGGAAGTTATGCAAAGTGAAGTGAGCCAAGGGCGGCTAGGTGGCGCAGTGAATAGAGCACTGGCCCTGGAGTCAGGAGGACCTAGGTTCAAATTAGGCCTCAGACACTTAACACTTACTAGCCGTGTGACATTGGGCAAGTCACTTAACCCCAATTGCCCTGCCTCCCCTCCTCAAAGTGAATTGAGCCAAAGCCAGGACACCATTGTACACAGTAACAACAACATTGTGATGATGATCAGCTCAGAGAGACAAGCTACTCTGATCAGGACAATGATCTAAGATGATTCCAAAGGAACACTGATAAAAAATATTTTCCACCTCCACAGAAAGAACTGGTGGACTCTTGAGTATAGATTGAATCTTGCTGTTTAAAAATGTCTTTATTTTTCTTGCTTTTTTGGGGGGAGAGCATGCATTTTCTTTTGTAACATGGCTAATATGGAAATATATTTTTCATGACTTCGCATGTATGGTTGATGTTGCTTCCCTTCTCAAGGGTTGTAGGAGGGGCAAGAAAAAGGGAGAAAATTTGGAACTCAAAATTTTGAAAAATGCATGTTAACTTTTTTTTTACATATAATTGAGAAATATTTAATGAAATAATAATATATTTTAAAAAATAAGGTACTACATTTACTAGGATCATAGAATTAGATCTGGTCCACATAGCCAATCCCTGGTCCTACAACATCTCTTTAAGGAGTTATTTATTCAGCATCTGGTTGAACGGCTCTAGTGTTGGGGAGCTCATTGCTTCCAAAGGCAACAGACAATTCTAATTAACTAAAAACTTCTTCCTTATGCTTCATTCCTTAAATGATCGTAATCTCTTTGATTTAGATGTTCTCTCTAATGAATGCCCATACATGCCTTCTCATCCTGTGCAACTCATCTCTATCATTCCATCAATTCCACTGAGAGATCCACAAAGATTCCTCTTTGGATTGAGCAAAATGTGTTTCCCTTTGATGTTTGCTATGCTATTAATTCTATCCATCGGAGACACAGAAAATGTCTATTTCCTCATTCACATGATAACTTTTAAGATTCTTAAAAAATTGATACCAGTTCTGATGTGTCATGTTTCCTCTAAGACTTCGCTCATTCATTCTTTCACCAGATATTTATTAAGTGTTTATGTAAGTATGAAGCACTGTCCTAGGACTTCACTATCATCCCTCTCCTGCATTGTCACCCTGGGATCTCCCTCAGTATCTGGGGTCTCCTCAGCCTGGAACTTCTTTTTCAGTGTTGTCTGTCCACATTAGAATGTACATTCCTTGAGGTCAGGGTTGATGTCTCTTTTTCTTGAATTGGTATCATCAGAAATTAGCACAGTTCCTGGTACAAGGTAAGGGCTTAATAAAAGCGTGTTGTCTTCCTTTGTACTGTAGAGCCAAAATATCAATCAGATGATCTCCTGTCCCAGTTTTCACATTATCTTACTTTAGCTTGCCATTGGTAACAGCCTACAGGACTTAACTACATAGATTGAGGGGACCTAGGAGCAGCTAGGTGTTGCAGAAGATAGAGTGCCAGGCCTATCTTTCTGAGTTCAGATCTGGCCTCAGACACTTACTAGCTGTGTGATCCTGGGAAAGTTACTTAATCCTATTTGCCTCAGTTTCCTCATCTGTAAAATAAGCTGTAGAAGGAAATGGTCAATCACTCTAGTACCTTTGCCAAGAAAACTCCAGATGGGATCAGGAAGTGTTGAAAACAACAAACAACAACCTATGTAATCTGTTTACAGCAGATTCTTTCAGTTTTATTGTTTTGAATTGTTTATGTAACCTGCTTACCTCCTATCTCCTATATTTATCTAAATTTTAGCGCCTAATTCCCCTGTTTTGATTCATTAAGCCTTAGTTGTTGCTTGTGCTACAATGCTTGATCCTTATTGGTTCATTCGTTGAGCCGACAAACTGGTTAGTATCTCTGTGGTGACTTAGGCTGCATGTCTATAAAAAGCTGGCACCCGCTTTCATTCCTTGGGTAACCTCAGTCAAGGGCCCTGAGTCCCAAATGGCGCCAGGTATTTCTCAGTGGGTGAAAACTCCAAAGGTAGCTTAAAACATTTGTGTGTGAACTTAGTGCATACACTGTGTACTGTCACTATGAGCACTGAATTTGGCTTTTACAAAGCAAGGAGACCAAACCAATAAGCTGCTTTCCTTGTCTACAAAATGGCAGTAGATTACTGTTATTATCCATCAAGTGTGATATGTGTCATATCCATGAGGTGGCAATGCACTCAAAGCACCAACCAAGTGGTCTCACCAGAGTCTCTCTGGCACATGAATGGGAGAACCTCACCATGCCACTTGGTGGAGGCGTTGAACAATTTAAAGCTTGCCGGCCAGGTTCATAATTTAGCTACAGGAGGATATGGTATATTGTCTGCATATTATAAGTAGGAAATCTATGGCTCTAGCTTACATACCTTTCATCTGGAATTTCTCAGCCAGTGATTTCCTGTATTTACTGGACAAAGGTACTCGGCCAACTGTGGCCACGTTGTTTATTTGACATAGCGAAAATGAAAGGAAGTGAGTAGTTAAAACTCCTACACAATGTTCCTACCCTATGTATCTCCCACAACTCTCATACCCATGTCTTGTGGAAAGGATTAAAATAAGGTTTTACATACCTCAGGCTCAGGAGCTCTGCCAAAGGAAAGAAGGGGAATTGCAAGGGAAAGAGAGCTATTTCACTAGCCCAGGGGATTTTAAATTGCTGACAGGTCCTGCAACTCTAAATTTATATAGCCTTTGCTACATGATGTCCCTACCTTATGTGTCTCAGGCCACAGGAGTGATAACTGGTGCTAACTATATGAACTCTCTCAAATCAGGGGTTCCTTATTACCCACTCACAGGTCTTATAATTTCCTCCTATGAGAATTTTTTTGGGGCCCTGGGCTCCGCATAAAGATGAAATAGCATTATAGAAATAGCTGCAATATATCCATGCCTCTAAATATCTCAGAGTTCAAGAATCTTGAGAGTTAGAGGGGTATTTTGGGGTAGTGAGAGTTTAGAGACAGTCAGGTGGCACAGCGACTCGAATGGTGAACCTTAATTCAGAAAGACCTGAGTTCAAATCCTACCTGAGACACCTACTAGTGGTGTTGCCCTGGGAAAATTACATCAAACTGTACTTAGACTCAGTTTCCCTATCTGTAAATTGAGGATAAAAATTAAAATAAATAAATAAAATATTATATTTAATATTATTAAATATTTAAATTGAAATGAAATACTAAATTAAAATTAAATAAAAAATTAAATATTAAAATATTTAATTTTATTAAAATAAATAAAATATTATGTATAAAATAAAATAAATAAAATAACCCTGTCTCCCAGGGTTGTTGTGAGGATCAAATAAGATAGCATGTGTGAATATAGCACTTTGCAATACTTACAGTGCTTTATAAATTATAGCTACCAGACCACAAGCAAGCACTATGTCCATCTCTTCCAAAGGTATTCAGCATAATCAGGCCTTCCTACTTCTTACCAGAATTTACACCATTGTGAAATACTGTGTTGCCTTTTGCATGGAAATAGTGAAATAACGTGTCTTTGGTTTTGCTTTCACTCTGCAATGCTGCATTTATGGGGGGTAGTCTTGATGAGGATGAGATGTCTTTGGTCCTCCAGCCATACTTCTTTGAATTTCCCGCGGGGCCCATCTACTAGGTCTTGGTAGTCATATGCCACACAGCAAAAAACAGAATTCATTTATATCATCTCCTATTCTTCCTTCACTGCTGGCTCTAATGATGATGTAATTCTTTTCTTTGCCAAGGCAAGCTCCTCTGCTTATACACTTTATCCCATCCCCTCCTATATCCTTTACCATATTGCCCTAATAAACACCCCCACCCCAATAATTAACCTCCTCCCCTCAACTGCCTCCTTCTCTGCTGCTTACAGACATACTCTGACCTGATCCTACCATTCCATTAATCAATTATCCTATGACTTCCCTCCATTTCTCATTCTCCTAAAAAAATGTTTGCAGTTATTGCATTCACTTCCTTTATTCTCACTCGTTCTTCAATGCCATGTAAGTCTGACTTCTGACTTGATCAGGGAATTGAAACTGGACCATCTAAAGCTGCCTCCGATCTCTTGAAGGCCAGTAGCTCTTTCTTTATTCTTCATCCCTTCTCACCTGTCTGCACCATTTGATGTCGTTCACCACTGTCTCCTCCTGGATACTCTCTTATTGGATTTTCATGACATTCCTCTCCTTTACCTATCTTACCTGCTTGAACATTCCTTCTCAGTCTGTGGGCGTTCTCTCAGGCTCTGCCCTGGACCCTCTTTTATTCTCTCTGTCAGTGATGTCATCAACTTCCAAGGTTTCAGTTACAGTCTCTATGTCAAAGACTCCTAGATCACCATTCTCTCTCCTGTGCTCCCGTCCCACATCACAAACTGTCCAGTGGACATTTTGAACTGGATGTCTCGTAGGTATCTCAAACTCGTTAGTCCAAAACAGAATTTAGTACCTTTCCATCCCTCTTTCAAAATCCTCTATTGCTACTGAGAGCATCATCAGCATCCTTCCAGTCCCAGACTGACAGCCTCAGAGTCACACTCAACTACTCATTCTGTTTTACCCCATGTATCTAATCAGTTTGTCTTGTTAACCACATCCACAAGCTGGCATTTGGCCCCTTCTTTTCACTCATATGTCAAGCCATCTTGTTAGACTCTCATAATCCTCCTTGTAGACTATTGCCATAGTCTTCCAATTGATTTTGTTCCGTTTCTCATCACCTCCTCTACCCACTTTAATCCAACCTCCATATATTCCCAAAATGTTACTACCAAAGTACAGTCTGGACCACTTCTCAAAAAGCCCTAGTGACCCCAGCCTCTAGTGTCAAGTACAGACTCCTCTGTTTAACATTTCAAGGCCTTCCAAAGTTGACTCAATTCTATTTTCTGAGGCTTATTATATTCTACAAGTTCTTTACATGCACTGCAATTCATGCAAATTGGCTTTCTTACTATTCTTCCCATGAAGTGTTTAATTTCCCATCTCTGTGTCTTTGTAAAAGGTTCCCTTCATGACTGGCATGTGCTTCTCCCTTGTCTCTGCCTCTTATAATTCCTAGTTTCTTTGAAAGCTCAGTTCAAGTGGCACCTCCTAAATATTATTGCCTTTCTGATTCCTTCCAGTTGCTAGCCCCTTCCCGTTGCCTTTACATTTTATTTACTTTTTACATATTGTATATATTTAAATACGTACACATTTTTTTTCTCTTGATGGACAGTTCTTCAAAGAGAAAGATGGTTCCATTTTTTTCTTTTGTCCTCAATCCATAGTACAGTTTGATTTGTAGAAGAAAATTAAAAAATATTTATTGATCAGTTCCATAGACTAAGATGCCATCTGCGCATTCAACTCAAGAGAGATGAAAGATTTTCAAGAATGAAATTTTGGCAATATAAATAATTCTGATAAAGAAGAAAAAGGAAGCCATTTAATGACAGTCATATACTTACCCAGGGTTAATATTTACCAGATTAGACAAATAATGAAGTAAAGAAAATTAACTACAGACATACAAAATAGTGGTGTACCCTTTAAAAAAATTAGAGTTTTTAAAACTTTGGATGACCTGAGTCTTATAGTGAATGAGTGCTAATAGAAAATAAAGACACCACTATTGACATGATATACCCAGATTTCAGCAAGGCATCTGATCAAGTTTCTTGTAATAGCTTTATGGCCAAATTAGCAAGATGTGTGCTAGAGGATCCTGCAATTAGTTGGGTTTGAAACTAGTTTATTCAGTGGAATTTTGATTAATGAATCCACATTAACTTTCATAGAAATAAGAGGGCCTGAAACACTAGAAAGTGTCTGTTAAGAAAGATATCACTGGGAAAGGAAGTGGATATTTGTTGTTCAGTCGTTTTAGTAATGTCTGATTCTTCATGATCTCATTTAGGGTTTCCTTGGCAAAGATACTGGAATGATTTGCCATTTCCTTCTCCAGCTTGTTTTATAAATGAAGAAGAATAATTTGAGTAAAGAATAATCTCCTAAGTTCATTTTTTTTTTTTGGACAGCTCTGTTAGAGCTAGTTTTCCTTGCATTGAACCCAAGTCAGCTTCTCTACAATTTTTCTCCATTGCTCTTGGATAAGCCTTCTGGAGCCAAGCAAAGCAAATCTTTTTTTTTTTCTAAAGCAATCGGGGTTAAGTATCTTGCTCAAGGTTACACGACCAGTTATTTCTGGGTGTGGTGCTGAGTATCTGAGCCCGGATTTGATCCAGGTCATCCCGACACTGGAGCCGGTGCTCTTACTCGCTGAGCCACCTGGCCGCCCCAAAGCAAAGCAAATCTAATACCTCTTCCCTGTGGTCATCTTCCAAAAATTTGAGTATAGATAATCACATCTCTTCTAAGACCTCCCTTCTCAAACTTAAACATCCCCAATTCCCTTAACTTATCCTTGTGTGACATGGTATGGTACCCTTCACCATCACAATCACCCTCCTAGAGATTTATCAGTATGCTTTTCTACAATGTGGTATCCAGATCTGAACACAGTCCTTCAGATTTTGTTTGATTAGTACAGATTAGAGTGGGCCTTTCACTTTCCTCGTTTTGTACATTATGCCTCTAAATGCAGCCCGAGATCACATTTGTTATTGTTGCTATTGTGGTTTTTTGGTTGTGGTTATTTTTAGTTGTTGACATACGGAAATTGTAGTCCACCAAATCCCTTGACCTTTTCCCTAAAAAAATGTTTTTGATACCTCATATCTTCATATCATAGCTATTTCTGAGAAAAAGACAAAGGCAAAAATAATGTCCCTCTCCCCTGCAAACTGAACCCTTCTTAGTGGCAAAACCAACAAAAAGAAAATAAAATGCATTCAATATAATGATCACATCTGACCATGTATGCAACATTCTGACTTAGTAGTCCCCTCCTTATTGTCATAAAAAAGAGGTATGCAACATTCTGCCTTAGTAGTCCCCTCCTTATTGTCATAAGAAAGGAGGTATGCAACATTCTGACTTAGTAGTCCCCTCCTTATTGTCATAAGAAAGGAGGTATGTTTCATTATATGTTCTTTGGAATTTGTTCATATAAACCTTCCCATATAAATCCAGATTTTGACCACTATCCAGAGTGGGATAATTATTCTCAAAGGGGAAAACTCCCAGGTTTGGACACAGTTCACAGGAGCCCAGTCTTTAGAGGGACCCTGAGCCATGAGTTACATAGTACTGAGCCATTAACCACTGAACTTTGTGGTCCATTCGTTTGAACATTTCTGAATATTTCCCAGAAATGATACCATGAAAACCTTTGTCAAATACTTTGCTAAGACCTAGGCAAACTATGCTTATAACATTCTTTTGTTCTACTAGTCTGGTAACTGTCAAAGGAGAAATGAACTGTTAGGTCTAACATACTAATAAAACCATCTTGGTTCTTTATGACTAATCTTTCAATTTTTAGATCTTTATTAACTATGCTTTTACTGATTTGTTCTACAATTTTATCAGGAGTCAAAGTTTAGCTCTTTGGCCTATATTTTATAAAATATGCTGTCTTTTTCTCTCTTTAATTGGGTTAATTGCCTTTAAACAGTGGAACACATTGATGTTAGGGAGATCTTAAAATATTACAAATGTCACAAGTAGCTATTAGAGTAGGTTGTATGTGTGTGCATGTGTGTGTGTGTGTAGTTTAACTGCCTCTTTTTCACTATCTATACGGAATTATTATAGAGTATTTAAGAAAGATACATGAGAGTAAAATGACAAAAATGAGACAAAATTCATTACCCATTTATATTTACGTGTATCTTGTTCATCATTTGGTAGATACTACGTTTAAGGGACTCAAAGGAACAGTTGTTGTTAAGTCCCTGTTAGTAAGTAAAGGAAACACCGTAAAGTCACATTTCCTTGTGATACAGGTGAACCTGAAATGTTTTCTAAAGTCTCCAAAGATTGCTTACTGATGGTGATCTGGACAATCTATTAGGGAAAAATAAAGTCAGCGTAATTATTACCAGTTTAGATTTGTCTTGCCTTCTTTCTGTGGCAGCTCTTAGTAAGGTGTGCTTATGTTATACTAACTCAAGTTTTGCAATTTTACCCTGTCGAAATTTTTTAGGAATTGTCCCAAAATGATCCGTTAGTATACAAGCATAGTTCTGTTATTGATATTGAAGGCAGCTAATCAGTACCATTAAGGCAGCTAATTGGTAAAATGGGTAGAACACTGACCACAACTATCGCTTTTCCTTTCCTTTTTTCCTAGTTGATGGCAATGAAGAACACCCAAGTTACTTTTACTCTTCACTTGGGAATTTTGTGCAAAACAAGATGATTTAGGGAATTATTTAATTGAGTATTCCTTCTTTTTAAAAAATGTTTTGGTCTTTATTAATTTGTCTGTTTACTTTTAGTTTACAAGATTCAGTTCCACAATTCCTTGAGTTTCAGATTTTCTCTCCCTCCCTCCCCTCCCCCCACCATGGTGGCATACTATCAAGTATAGGATCTGCAAATACTTTCACATTAGACATTAGTCAGGTTATAAAGAAGGATTGTATCAGATGGAATGAACAATGGGAAAGAGGAGACAAAACCAAACAAGAAAAAGAAAAAGAGCAGGTAGTTTGCTTCAATCTGGATTCAAACTCTGTTCTTTCTAGTTCTTTCTCTGTATGTAGACATCTCTCTCCATCCTGAGTCTTTTGGGATTGACTTATAACCCTGCATTGCTGAGAAGAGTCTGGTCTATCAAAGTTGGTCGTCACACATACATTGTGTCTCTAACTGTGTACAAATTTCTCCTGTTCTGCTTTTCTCACTCAGCATCAGTTCGTATAAGCTTCTCTAGTATTCCTTCTTAACTAATAGGTCTGAATCCTTCAACAATGAGAAGAGCTTACAGCAAAATTCCTTGCATTATGCCATTGTAGCATAGAAGGAAATTTAGAAGTCAACTAATTCCTCATTATACAGATTAAAAAAAAATGAGACCCAGAGAGATCATATGACTTGCCCAAGGCCACACAGATATTGAGTAGCAAAGTTGGGATTGGAGGTCAGTTTTGATTCTAAATCTGAGTTTTAGATTCTCAGTTGGAATTGTCCTAATTTTCTTTATTTCTCTCCTCAGTTAGTAACTTTTTATACCTTTTAAGATAGTTTATTATATAGGGTGGCCAGGTGGCTCAGCGAGGAAGAGCACTGGCTCCAGTGTCGAGATGACCTGGATCAAATCCGGGCTCAGATACTCAGCACCACACCCAGAAATAACTGGTCGTGTAACCTTGAGCAAGTTACTTAACCCCGATTGCTTAAAGAAAAAAAAAAGATAGTTTATTATTTTAAATATAGTATAGTTGTCTTTATATATATCAATTCTTGAAATATATTTAATATTTACAACTTACCTCAACTATACTTATACACAATTTGTTATGCATAATTATATATTAATAATAAAATTACATATGATACAATTATTATAGATATGAGTACACATACATGCATATCATAAATGCATACTTATATGTATATGTGTATGTGTATATAAATGGAGCAGTAGATACAGTGCTAGGCCTGGAGCAGGAAGACCTAAGTTTAAATCCAAATTTGAATCAAATATTTATTAGCTGTGTCAACCTAGGCAGTCGCTTAACCTCTGTTTGCTTCTGTTTCCTCATCTGCAAAATGAGGATAATAATAGCATCTACCTCCCAGGATTGTTGTGAAGATTAAATACGTTTGTAAAGTACTCAACACAATGTCTGGCATATAGTAAGTGCTACACGTTAGTTTTAGAGCATATACATGTATTTAACATAGATGATTAAATATGTCATATTTATACTTTATGATATTGTTAAATATATTAATAATTCCCCAGTATATCTCCTTGCATCGAATTCTTTTTTATAACAAATAAAAACTGAATTAAAAGTCATTGTGTTTGACTGTAGATGACTAAATTCTGCACCTGTTGTTTTTTCCACGAAAATAAAGGAATGTATATTTCCGTCTCTTTTCTCTAGGACAAAGATTTTCCAAACTTTTTTTTTTTAACTCCTAGGAATAGATTGCTTTTTTGAGTATTGGTATAGTATCATGGATAATTTCAAATGGCTGTATCAGTTTATAAATACATTCTGCAGCATAATCTTAATCTCTTTGTGGCTATTGGTATTTCACATGGAGCCTGGACAGTGCTGCCAAGGTTCTTTTTTTTTCTTTCCTTTTTTGCCATGAAAGGTTCCTGACTTATTTGTTCTTTAAAGCCAGACTTTCTCTGTCACAGTACTTACTCTGGAAGAGATTGGGGTTTTTCTCTGCTCATTCATCCTTGCAAGTATCCCTTTGTACTTCCCAGGCTTTCCTTCTCTGCAGTAATTGCAATGGAGGATGAGCACATCATTCCCTTTCCCCCCCTTCCCTCTTCCCTAAATTCTTTCTTCAAGCTGCAATGTACTTTATCTGGCAAGGAGGGGGGCTGTGGAGTTGCAAGACCTAGACATTTAGCCCTGAAAATTTAGTGGCTGATTTTGCTGTTTGCTGTTGTCATACCTGAGGGAAAGAAGACTGTGTCCAGATCTCAGCTTGGGTCTTTTGCTGTCTGCTGTAGATGCAAATTGACCCCAAGATGCTGCCTCGCTTGAGTGTACCTAGTTACACAAATGAGAGTAACACCACAGTGACCTGATTTAGTTAAGTAACTGTGAGCAGGTTAAGTAAGTCTGAGTGATGGCTACTCAGTGCTCCTTGAGGTTTATTTAAAAAATAAACAAACAGCAACAGCCAAAAATTCCCAAGTTCTACTGTTAGGCCTTCAGCATATGTTCCCATTGTTTTTCATTGGTTCAGTTTTTAAGTCTTACC
>NW_027186304.1:50782802-50851027 GCF_028583685.1 Petaurus breviceps papuanus | reverse complement strand
GATAGATAGATAGATAGATAGATAGATAGATAGATAGATAGATAGATGGGTAGATTGATAGATTTTTCCCCCCTGATTTTATCTGATCCCTTGTGCTTTGTCCAAAATTCCCTAACAATCACTTGGCTTTAAAAGATCAGTTTCTGGAAATTTCTGCCATCAGATACTAATCTTCCACTTGTTATTCAGCTTTGATGCAGCAACACTATAAAGTGCTCACTTTCCTACATCTCTCTACCTTAATCTTGAAGGATTTGTGTCTAATGGCGTAAAGAGATTTCAGGTTATGTGTTATTTAATCCTAGTTCTCTTGTGAAAAGTGATAAATTCCATGATAAAACTAAAATGTTATAAACATTTTTTTCTCCTCAAGTAAAGTATGATCAGCTAGTTTGCATTTTTCCCCCTTCTTTCTCTCTTCCCCATCATTTTCCCATGAAAAAACGTAGGACTTCTCTGCCGTTTCTTTTCCAGACATGGGATATTGGAAAGGAATATTGAGAACTGCAACATGCAAGGTGTTGTAATTGTAATACTATCTTTTAACTTCCTGTGATGTTCTCAGCAAGGGTGTAACTCACTCAGGAGTTTCATGGGAAGGCATTTTAGTTAGAGAAATGTCATTTGCATTTTCTGCTTTCTTGTTTTGTTGTAAGGGTGGCCTTTCAAACAAATTTAATAAAGTTCATATGGTTGGCAGCAAATATAGCAACACCAAATTTTGATACTCCTTAAATTCAATCATACTTTAGATAAAACACAGCCTATATTAATGTATGGGCACTGTTATAAACTCTATTAATGTAGTTGAGAGCCGTCAAGCACCAGTGACTCTTAGAAACATAAAAAAGTTTGTATTAAAAATCACTGAACAGTACAAAAATGGGAACAATACATATAAATTATATTCAACACCCAACTTTATATAACACCTTTTTTTTAATTAAAAGATGGTCTATGTCTGCATCCATTCTGTTGTAGTCCAGTAAATAAAAGGTTTTTAAGATGAGAATACTCACAGCTTTCCCCTCTTAGGAGACACGATTATGTATTTTTAGCCAATTCATTAATGCATTTTTATTTTTTTATAGTTTTTAGACCCTCCCCCCCTTTTCCAGAGGAAGTTAGTAATAAGAATGGCGGTGTTTACTGTTGTCTGCATCTGAGTGGCTCACAGCTGAGCACTTCTCTCGTGCATTCAGTGACAAATGGCAATCACTTTATCATTTATCTTATGACAAATAGCAGATTCAGCCACAAACTGCTGGCCGTAGCAAACTTACAGGATGAAGTTCTTTATTGTTTATGGTTTGTGGGTTGATGTATTCATGCCTTGTTTATTTGTGAAATGAACAAAAATCAGTAAGCAGGCATGAACAGAAATTTGGCCACACAATCAATTGTACTTTTTTTTTTTCTCCAGTCTTCCAAGGACCTTGCAAGGAAATTCGCTGAACTAGGTCTAAGCTGTAAGCTGCCTTTAGAAAAAAAAAGTCATTAGAGGATGCACCAAATTGTGACATTATGCCCTTAAGCCAAAATAACACTGAATGGAGTTCCTACCTTACATTAACCTTCTGAATAAGGGTCTTTGATTTGATAGCTAGCTCTTGTCAGAGACAAGTGGGCCAACAGGAAGGGCCAATAGAAGAAGAAAACTATCACACTCTGCTAACAGTTTAGCTGTTGTGTTCAAGTTTTGATAATGCCCTTTCACAGACTTATCAAAGGTATTTCTAAGTCATCTTAATGCTTTGATGGATAACGTGGCATATGCATGAGACATATTAAGACTTAAGCACCATCTTTTACAACAAAACTTTTTCTGATTCCTCCAACTTCTAGGAGAATCTTCTCTTCCCAACTATCTGTATTCATCTCCATAATTACCTCCTATTTATTTTATCTTTCCTTCTTACATTTATATACTTTTATATCTATAGATTGTCTCTTCCAATGGAATGAAAGCTCCTTGAGAGGAGGCACTGTTCAATATGTTGTCCTTATATTTCCAAAACCCAGTTCTCTATAGGCCTGACATATAGTAAGTGTTAAATTAATCAGTAAACATTTATTAAGCTCTTACTACATGCTTGCTAGTTGGTTCAGTAACAGAACACTGAACCCAGAGTCAAAAAGACTCATCTTCCTGAATCAAATCTGGTCTCAGACACTTATTAGCTCTCTGACCCCGGGCAAGTCACTTAGCCCTGTTTACCTCAGTTTCCTTATCTGTAAAATGAGCTGGAAAGGAAATGGCAAACTGCTCCAGTATCTTTGCCAAGAAAATCCCAAACGGGGTCACAAAGAGTCAGACAGGACTGAAAAATGACAACAACAAAATCAGCAAAATGCTGAGAGCCATTTGTCTAATAGCAGATATCACTTCCAAAATGTGATGGCTACCAATGTGATGAAGTTAAACCTTGATTAATATAATAAAATTTTATTTAGTAGAAGAGGTACTTTTAGGCTGTGTTACCAAATGCAAATTATAGAAACTTTTAAACAAATCATAGAATTTTTTAATGTATTCAAACAAAACAAACAATTGCAGCCTTGGAACATGATGATGATGATGGTGGTGAGGATGGCTAATTTAGGTAGTGCCTACTATGAGCCCCCACTATGCTAAGCACTTTTTACAAATATTTCATTTTTTAAAAAAAGTTTATCTATTTTTAGTTTACAACATTCAGTTCCACAAGCTTTTTTTTGAAGGGGGAAGGCAAGGAAATTGGGGTTAAGTGACTTGCCCAAGATCACACAGCTAGTAAGTGTCAAGTGTCTGAGACTAGATTTGAACTCAGCTCCTCCTGAGTCCAGGGCCAGTGCTCTATTCACTGTGCTAGCTAACTGCCCTCAAATATTTCATTTGATCCTCACAATAACCCTGCAAGGTAGTTAGTATTATTATCCTTATTTCACAGTTGTGGAAACTGAGGAAGACAGGGGTTAAGTGACATACTCAGGTTCACACAACTAGTAAGTGTCTGAAGCTGGATTTGAATGCAGGTCTTCCTGACTCTAGGCCTGGCACTCTCTCCTCTGTACCACCTAGTCTCCTATTTGAATTACTTGCTCTAAGAAGACTCTGTCAAACTCAAAAAAAAAGAACAAAGTAAAAAAGTGCATAGCAGAGAACAAAAGAAAACTCACAAGAAAGCAAAGAAAAGATGGACAGCTCTCAATACGATTATTATTTATCATGTAAGCTTTCTTGAAATGAAAATTTATCATTACAAATTTTGAATCCTCTCTTGTTCTGCTATGTACATGACATGCTTTTATTTCTTTCTGACTTTGTATTTAAGTTCCAATATTTAAGTTTATGATATGTTTTTGTTTCTTTTTTTTTATAATCTGTGTTCTGGCATTTGAGTCTAAAATAAAATTTTTTGGAAATAAACCCCAAAACTCTGTCAATAGGAATTTAGTAAGCGCTCACTGTGTACTACATATTCCACAAAGCTCAGAGAATACAAAGAAAGGCAATATATTATGGTCCCTGTTCTCAAGAGAGTCACAATCTAACAGGGAAGGCAACAGGTAGATGTCTGTACATATTAGATTATGTAGTGTAAATTAAATTAATCTCAGAATGTAGGGTCTGAGAAAAAAGGGGGAATGGGACAAGGGAAGGATGTAAAGCAGAAGCTGAGCTTTCAGTGGAGTCTTAAATAAAGCCATTGGAGCTAGGAGTCAGAAATGAGGAGGGAAAATAATAGGGAGACAAGCTATGCAAATTCATGCAAACAGGAGATAATATTGTTTGTGAATTACTACAAGTAGACCAGGATAACCTACTAGGGTGTATGTATATAAAATAAAGGGCAAGAAAACTTGAAAGGTCAAAAGTACCACGTTGTGAAAGGCTTAAAATGCCATACGAAGGATTTTTTTTTTTATTTGATCCTGGAGCTAATAGGGACCTGTTGGAGTTTATTGCTTTGAAGGTAGCAGAGTCAGTCCTATATTTTAGGAGAATAACTTTGGAAGCTGAGTAGTGGAAAAAATATTTGAGGTAAGGAGAATAATTAGAAATAATTCAGAGAAGAGGTGATGAAGGTGTATAGTGATGAAATCTTGTGTGGGGTTGAGCATGCAATCTTGAGAAGCTAGAAAAATGGTGGTGCCATTGGGAGGAGGGAAGAGTTTGAGAAAAAAGAAGATAATGAATTCTATTTTGGATATGTTGAGTTTGAGATGCCCTCAGAATATCTACTACTAGATGTGCAAGAGATAATGGGGGATTGGAGCTCAGGAAAGAGATTAGTTCTAGATAGACGGATCTGGGAAAACACTATTAATTTAAACAACCAATAAGATTTGAAGTTTAGTAGAACATGAATGCACAAACCAAGTGAATGAAAAAGCTTTGAATAAATGCTTACTGTGACAGATATTTTGCTAATCACTGGGTGTATCAATATGATCAAGATAGTCCCAGTCCTCCAATAGTTGATATTCTAATAGGGAAGACAACACCTTTGCTAGGAAGGAGTGTTTGGGAGTTGTTCAGGCATCTATTTTTATATATCTTTCCAATATTTTCTGTTACAAATTCACAATTTTTTGTCCAGCTTTTTGTCCATGCATTTTGTAGATTTTTGAGTTTAAAATTAACATTCTTGGAGAAAACTGAAGTTAGAGGTCCAGAAAAAGCTATGATGCAGCTCTGAAATTTGCATATACTATCTGCTGGGCTCATCAGAGGTGAATGATAGTTTTCACCCCACTTCGTTACAAGCCAATCTAGATGCAGTTATTTGCATAAGCAATCTGATTGACAAACATTGCTCTGTACCTCCATATTACAAACTTTTGGGGAACAGAAACTCTGGCTATTTTTAGCCCATTTTGAGATTATGTTATCCTTGCCTACAATCAACTAGAGAACTAGCAGTAAAGGAGAAAACAGACCACACGTGACCAGAGATGGAAAGACAAATAGGAGAACGAATGTTTTCACATTTCTTGACAAGATTGTATGAAATATAGACTTGAGTGGAGCTGTCAAAAGTGGAGGAAGCTAGGCAGTATTGTTTGTCCTTCATTCTCAAAGAGGACCCGTGTTCCTAGAGTTAGGAAGACCTAAGTTCACTGCTGGCCTTGGACCTTTACTAGCTGAATAGCCCTGGGCAAGTCATTTAACTTCTTTCTTCCCCAGCTGTAAAATGAGGATCAGAATAGCACCTACTTCCTGGGGTTGTTGTGGGGATCACTTGAGATAATATTTGGATTTAAGTGCCATCCTTATGCCAATGATTCTCAAGTCTACCATTACCTCTTTGCTGACCCCCAGTCTCTCTTCTTCATCACCCTTTCAGACATTTAGAAGTGGATGTCCAATAAACACCTTAAACTCAACATGTCCTAAGCTGAATATCTTTCCCCTTAAACTCCCTCCCCTTTATTTCCCTATTATTCTTGAGGGCAATACCATCCTCCCAGTCCTTCAGGCCCATGACCTGCATCTATCTCTCACCTTCTTCATTCAATCTGTTGCCAAACCTTATAGATTTTTAATTCTGAAACATCTCTTAAATATTTTCCCTTCTCTATGACACTGCTGCCACCATTGTACAGGCCTTTATCTTCTCATGCCTGGACTATTGCAATAGCCTGCTAGTGGATGTGCCTGCTTAACGTTTCTCCCCAGGCCATGTGATCCTCTGTTCAGTCCATCAAAGTGATTTTCCTAAAGCACAGGTCCGCCCATGTTAGCCCCTTACTCAATGACTCTATCTGCTCTCTATCATCTCCAGGATCAATTAAAAAATCATCTGTTTGACTTTCAAAGCCCTTTGCTTATATCCCTCCCCTATCCCTGTTCTCTTCAATCCTACAACACTGGGTCCTTGCCGTTTCATGAACATTAAACTCCTTATCTCTGCTCTGGGCATTTTCTCTGGATGTTCTCCTATGCCTCCCTCCTCAATGCCATTAGAGAATAATTCTTTCCCCTCCCCATAAAATAGAAGTATGTTAGAACCCATCAGAATTTTAACTGATAGAGATATGTTACTTGGTTTAAGTTGAAAGAGAAGGTCAAATGAATTAGTACTTGCCCATTGAATTGAAGTAGTCTGGAAAGATAATGTTCAAAAAAGGTCACTCATGTGGGGACATGACAAAATATGTGTAGCCTGCAAGCCAAGCTACTTAATAATAGTCCTAATTAGTGTGCTAATGCAAAAATAATTCATGCACGAGAAAGAAGGGAAACTGAATGAATAAATTGTAAAAAAAAATCAACATCATGAGGTTTAGAATAGGAAGGTACATTTTTTCCACTCCCTGAAAAGTTCACTTTGTGAATATACAAACGGTAAATGGGGGAACAGGTTAAAATAATAGCTTAGAAAAAGAGGTATTGGCTGCAACAAAGTAATAGTAATAGTAATGACAATAAAACATTCTTTCTACTTCAGGAAATCTAGGTGTGTTTAGCAGATGCAGATCAGAGGCATCAAATAATAAACAATAACAAGGCAAGGTGGTTTAGGGATTGTCAATCAATTAAGAAATAGTTATTTTTTAATCTTTTGTCTACTCAACACCATAGCGCTATGGGGTATGTGGAAATTGTGGTGTGTAAAAAAGGAAAGGACTACAGAAACAAAGGTTCAAGATTCCTAGCATATTGATTTTATTAAGCAAAGCATGCCAACTGCCTAATAAATTAGGACTAGTCGCCTGGCTCAGTTTTGGTACCGGACCCTGAATAAAGGGGGAAATAGAATTTTATACATTAAAAACAATCAAATAAAACCAATTAAGTAAAAGGAAACAAAACAGCATTAGGTAATCTGATTTCTAATTGGAAGAAAGCTTAGGGACTTTCCAAGGTGGGAGGAGGAGGTACAATCACCCACTCCCCTTAAGTGTCTGTAAGCAACCAAAGGAACATGGAAACAGTAAGTGGTTGATCAGTACAGGCCCACTTTTCAGGTAAGACCTATGGGTTGCTCGAGGTGTACAAGTGTGAGAAAATTCCTCAAGTCAATCTTTCGATCTGACTGAGTTTCTGGTCAGCATACTGTAGGTCCTTAGTTAGAGGTCTCTAAGCAACAGATAGAGGTGGTCCAGCTTCCCAGACACACAAGGCTAGGTTCAAACAATGCAATGCAGTTTTCTCCCAATTCCGACATTTGAATAAAGTTTTCTTACAAGACAGAAATTGAGCTATACCAATAATTGAATAGAAAGAGAACTGACCTAGCTCCAGAATCGAGTCACAAGATGGTTCACTCAATTTCCCACAATTAACCACTTGCTATCCTAATTCCTCCAATTCCCTCAAAATTTGAAATATGATCCCCGTTCAAAAATGTGCATATTATTGTAGAAAACTTAGCTCTTAGATAATAATGCATGAAACCATAGAGAGAAGTCTTAAACAGTACCTTATTAAGTGACAGATTGTGGGGCAAAGACTTTAAAGATGGTAAGAATTCAAAACCTCTTATATGACTGAATTTCTGAGGCCATTTCAAAGTCGTTTATAATGTAGGATATAAGAAGATAATCTGGCATAGACCTTAGTCATCAATTCCCATGTACTCATTATAGCAATGACAACAGTGTGACAGTGACAGCATTTTCCCCTTTAATATTCTTACAAATCAATACATTTGGTGACTGTGTGAAACAGATACGTTGTTTGACATGTTATATAAAACTCAGGACTAATGTGTATATAATATGATCTGTTGTAGATTCTGGCGAGATAGAATAGAGATTGAAGACTACTTAGTCGTGTTAAGAAAAATTGTAGGATATGATAAAGAGGTGATTGCTAGGTAATTAAAAATGTACAATTCTTTAGCTTAGTGAAGACAAGGCTAAGGGATGACAATGATGGAATGCTGAAGGCTACAAACATATCTGCAGTCCTATGAATGAGGGCCAGTAATGCCAAAAATTTTATCAAGTGAGGATTTTGTTGCATTTTAAATAATTATTTAAAAGAAGATGGAAGACAAATGGAGTGGGAGGGTGGCTTTGATTATGGTCTATTCTGAAATTGTAGTATGAAATGAAGTTAAAGTCCCTTCACAAAAGGAGTTTAGAAGATATGAAAGAAATGATAATTTGAGAAGCCATATATGGAAGTGGGAAAGTGGAAAAAATACTAACCTAGGAGTCCTAAAGACAGTCTTACTCAAACCTCTTCCATTCCCTCTGTGTCCTTAGCCAAGTTAGTACGACTCTTTGGGCCTCAGTTTTACTGTAAAGTGAAGAGGTTGTATTAGATGACCTTTAAAGTTTATAACATCCCCTCAACCCAGGCTGCATAATTAAAAAAACAGATTTGGACAGGAGGTACAAAGAAAGAAAATTGGGAATATCAGCACTTTAAACAAAAGGAAAACCTTTAGAGGTTGTGGATGAAAAGACTGAACAATAAAACTTTTAGCCTATAGAAGAAAGAAAATGAAAGCTCTCGAAAGACCTAAAGACCCTAGATAATTATCTTGAATGTAATATGTAATATGACCTATACAGTATGGAAAATTAAAGAAAATATGAAATGTCAGAGATTCAGAAAATGTGAAATACCCAAGAGCCCCATATAGTAGAACGTAGCAGATATAGAATAGAATATTGCTAATAAACCTAGGGAACACTCTTCCATAAACACATATACCATCACTGGGGATAGTAAACAAGTATGAAGATCATGCATGTTGGGATTCCTTGTTGGAAATCTATCCAGCCATCATTGCTGGTGCATTGCATTAGGCCTCATTCTTGCAAGCTCTGGCAGGTGGCCATAGTCTCTGATGCCTATAACTTCTCATTCAGCTGAAGTCTTTGTCTATGAAACTTCTATACTTTCAGAAAGAACTGGACAACTTACCCTATGATCAGTTTGTTTCCCTTCCCATTTTTGCTCTCTCAGAGTCACTCTGAAATCTGTCATCTCTTGAGGTGCAGGATCATAGCTCAGGTGTCAAACTTTCTCATTTCTTAAGTCTATGCACACAGAACACTGGGTTTCAGAAAACAATGTCTTGTATTCCCCATCTCAGGCAGGGTATAAAGCACATCTGTTGTGTAGCCAAATGCTTCTGTTGTGGAATATCATTGTTGATTTGATACCATATTAGAGGTATAAGGGAAAAGGTAAAGAGTGAGTCCTTATAAATTCAGAGATTCCTCAAGAGTTGACAAGCTCAGATTTGGGCCAGTTCACATTTTAAAGACCATCAGCGGTGTGGTCCACCCTCTCTACCAGCAAATCTGGCTGAAGACAGACCACACTACACTGTTGGCATCTCATTAGTTGCCTTTCTCCAATGGCCAACCCCTTATAATGTTGCTAAGTTGTGTAGAAATTTCCTTTACACTCTTTATCAAGTTTTTTAGCTAAATCCTTTACCTTCTCTTAACATGATGTTTAGGAAAACTGAAATTTGACCAATTACTGTTCTTATCCACCTCCTTTACATTGACTTTAGAAAGAATATTGATTAATGTTTAAAGCAAAAATCTGTTTAGTTGAGTAAGGGTGAACAGTAACAATGAAACTTTTATAAATATAAAATGGAATTGTTAATGATTCTGTTTCTCATGTGCTGAAATTATTTTCTAAATTAAAAAAGCACTGAAGTTGTTATGTTAAAAGAAATTAGAAGAAATGTCCACATAAGCAAAACAAACACAATCACAATAATGATAGCAATAAAGACATTTCTATCATCAGGAATAATAGAACATTTTTCCTCTTAGTTGTCTAAGTTGCCACCTCTTTTTAGTTCCTTGTAACTAAAACAATTCTCTCATCATTTAGGAAAAGATTGAGGGAAGAGCATTTGCTAGGGAATAGAAAAAAAAAATTTGTTCTTATTGGTAACTGTTCCCAATTAAAAATATTTTTTTTTGTTTTGAGAATAGCTAGTATTAGAAGCATTACGTTATCCTGCCAAAACTGGCCTCTTGGATTTAACTTTCTGTATAATGAGTAAGATGCATTTATTGGTTCAGACTTTAAGGACAAGCAGGGTAGATTCTGCTTTGGTGGCACTACCCTCCATAATTAGGGAACTCCCGTGGTGACTGCTTCTGCCCTGGACAAACTTTTTTTTTTATTTTCCATAATGACATTGAAAAAAAAACTACTTAGATGTGGCACCTCAAGAGATTTTTTTTTGAACTGGCTTTGCTTTCAAGAACTGTTGCTGACAAGGCTTATTTCACAGGACAAAATGTCTGACTTTGGGTGGAATCCAGGGGAATTTCATTTTGTTAAATCCTTGGTGAATTCCAAATCCACTGAAGTGATTGTTAAGCTGGGGGATACACTATCAATGTGAATTTCACTACTGAAAAATCAGCCCAAATTAAAGAAATCTCTTCTGTGAGGACCCATTTTTTAATGGTGAATCAGGGCTCCCAACATTTCATGTAAACTATTGAGAATCTTCCCTTGCCTGAAATCTCCATTCATTATATCACTTAACAGATTTTTCAAACAAAGGAAATAGGTTAAGTCTGTAAAGTTACTTTCAGGATCTCACATTAGGAGGTAACTGTATAATGTGCTTTAGAAAGCTCTATTAAAATGGGGCTTACTTTCATACATAGGTTGAACTAGATGGCTGCTGATAGACTAGATGGTTTCTTCCAGATCTAAATTCTTCTGTTCCATGTCACTGTCACATACCTGCTTCTTGCAAATCCAGATCAAGAATGACTGGATTGAGGAGGTCAGTGCTGGAAGAACTTCAACTCTAGTCAAGTGAATATGTGATAGAGTTTTTTCCTAATGTGAAAACCACATTAAATTTTGGAAGTGCCTCATTTTCAACCTGTAGTTGTACCACAACACATGATTAGGGATAATTATTTTAACCCTTGTTCAGCCTTTAGGGTGTTATATATGTAATATATTTTCTACTAAGTGAAGGTATATAGAACTCTAGTGCAGGGGGGGGGGTTTCTTCCCAATAAAGAGAAAAGTTGGAACTGCATGGAACATGCTAGACCCATGCAGATGAGTCTACTTTTGATTTCAAAGATAGAAGCAGAGACAAGTATGGGGGGAAGAATAGAAAAGAGTCCAATATGTTAAATCTGATAAAATGTCGAGCGTAACAAGGAGGGCTGAGAACAATGGAAAAAGGGAATGGTCTTAAAAATCTATCTAGAGTGAGGAAGAATGATCCCAGAAAGAGTAGGGCCGTCACCTGGAGTGGTTCACACCAGAGGTATAAGTAGCCGCCGTCACTTCTGAGGGTAGCCTAAACTCCATTAAAGTTTAATTGGGAAATGTTAAAAAAAAATAAATAAAAACATAATGCAGCATGGATTAATTCGTGGTAAGTCAATAGATGACCTATTAGAAGCCTGTTTCTATTTAAGTTCTACACAATTGGTTTACATGTTGATAAGAGAAACCAAGAGAAGAAAGAGCTGCTCAGGTCTTATTGTGCTTCCATTCTATCTGCTATAAAGATTTATCTGAGACCTTGAAAGGATAGAACAAAGAAGAGGTGTTAGGGAATTGCGACACAGGATAGATGGTACTGGTGATTATCCTTCATTGAAGAAGACCAAGATGACATCGTTAAGTCAGTGTCAAGGTAGAGTGTGTCTGACTGTGGCTGATCAGACAAATAAAAACCCTACCACAGGTCAGACACAAATCATTCATGTGAACATTTGGAGTGGATATGCCTCTAATTTTGGACATGTCATGTTTCTTTTGAGCTAATGCAATTCTGCTTTGCTCATAGAGCACGGTATCTTCTTTGATATGGGCATGCTGTGCTGGGAGGTCCTGTGCTACTGTCTCACAACTGATTCCAGAATTCTTAAGGATAGGACAGTAGCAAAAAGCCAAGGTAGATGGACCTCACGTCTCTTGATTAAGGTACTGAATGAACTGACTGATGTGCTTGCTTTATCACTGTCAGTGATTTTTTAAAGACTCTGGAAAATGGAAGTGGTACCACAGGACTGTAGAAATGTGAGCATCAACCCACTTTTCATAAAGGGTAGAGAAAAGTCTTCAGATTATAGAATGGTGAGCTTCATGTCACACCCTAGAAGAATTCTAGGATGTGATAAGGGGTTAGGAGAAACTTTACAAATAGAGAATGAATTAAGAAAAGCATGGTGTCCAGAACTAAAGAGGTAATAGTTTATTTTTTATCTACCTCCTTTACATAGATTGGAAAATAGATAAATATTCAAAGCAAAGATGTGTTTAGATTAGTAATGAGGATATATAACAGTGAACTAGCATAAATATATAACAGCATTGTTAATGGCACCATTCTTCATCCCCTGAAATTATTTTCTAAATTTAAAAAAAAGACAAAACTCCACTCTTGTCAGAATAAGCCTGTAGTACTTTATTCACATCTGGGTGCCATGTTTTAGGAAGGAAGTTGGTAGAGTAGGATGACTAAGATAGTCAAGCATCTCAAAGTCACATGAGGACCAGCTGAAAAACCCGGAGATAAGCCTGGAAAAAAGATAACAAATCACCAAGACATGAAAAATGTCTTCAAGTCATGCGTAAGGGGGCAGATCTCTTCTGCTTGACCACAGGGTATAGAAGTAGGAGTGATGGGTAGAAAAAGCAAGGAGTAGGTCACGAGCAAGATTTAACTTTTTCTAAGATATTTACTCTTCATTCAATTCTTTTCTTAAGAGCTTTCATTTCTTTTTTTTTTGTTTGTTTTGTCTCTGGCCTAATTTCTTCTAGATACTCAAATGGTTTTTGTGGAAGATTTTTTCCCTTTGAATCTCTGTGTGTAGTTTTTATGGAGTCATCCTATGCTTCTGAAGGATTTACAGATTTTCAATAATATTTGATATTGGTCATTGTATTCTTTGATTTTCTCATTGGTCTAGTTTTAGTTCTCTGTTAAGGTTTTGAGCCAGGGCTAGACTTTGCTACCTGCTGCTTTTGGGTGGGGTGTTGAGTGCTGCTTGGTGTTATCCTGGGATAACTGAGTTCTTTCACTTACCTCCTTCCTCCACCCTGGATCTTTGAGGTTGAGAGAGTTAGATATTCAAGAACTTCTATAGTATCTCAGGGATGCTATACATAGGGACTTTAAAACACTGGGACATTTCAGTGCAAGTGACTCTTGCACTTGTCCCTGTCCTTCTTTGGTGATGCTGCCTTGGGTTTCTCCTCCCTAGGTTTTTATAGGGCCCTTCTGTGGGCAGAGGCTCCACTCTCGCTCTCTCTTAACAAAGCCCTGCATTCAAAATGTGTCTGTGACCCTTCTGTGGTTCAGCTGAGAGACACAGGGCTTTTTTCTCCCGTGCTGATGATGATTTCTTTGGTGACCCTCCCCTATTACTCTGATCTGCTGGATGACTTTTGTGTGAGGGATGGGTAGAAAAGATCATCTATTATAGTTTTTCTTTGTAGTTCTGATCTCTATTTGATCTGGTGCAAATTTTAGACTTCTGTTGATGTAACCTGCCTCCCTTCAGGCTGCCGTCTTGGCAGAAGTCCTGGGTGGCAATAGCAGAAGCTTGGTGGATAGAAAATCTTTGCAGCAATTATAGCTGCTTAGAAGTAGAATTGGACTTCTTCAGAAGATGAGAGGGTTACAGCTCTGCAGGTCCTTAATCACAAACTGGGTGATCACTTGCTGGGTATGTTACCCAGCCAACACATAATCATTTATTAAGCACATATTCTGTTCCAGGCACTCTGCTAAATTCTGGGGGCGTGAAGAAAGGGAAAAGGTCCCTGGTCTCAAGAAATGTATGGTACAATGAGGGAGACAACACAAAAACATCTATGTGCAAATAGAATATACACAGGATAAGTTCTAGATAACAAAAGGAAGACACTGTCACAGAGAGGGACTGGAAAGGGTTTCTTGTAGTAGGTGGGATTTAAGCTGGGACTTGAAGGAAGCCAGGGAATCAAGGAGACAGAAATGAGCAGGAAGAAATTCCAGGCATGGAGGGGGGGGGTCAGTGAAAATGTCTGGAGTTGGGAGATGGATTGTCCTGTGTCAGGAACAGCGAGAAAGCCAGTGTCACCAGATTTAAGAGTACACGAAGGGGACATAAGGCACAAGAAGACTGGGAAGGGAGGAAGAGGCCAGGACATGAACTCCTTTAAAAGCTAAATAGAGTATTTCATGTTTTGTCCTAGAGGTAACAGGAAGCCACTGGTGTTTGTTGAATAGCATGGGGAGGGGTCGGATCCTCCTTTTACTTTGAGAGCTGAGTAGAAGATGGACTAGACTGGGGAGAGCTTTGGGGCAGAGAGATAAGCAGGCTACTGCAGCAGTCCAGGTGGCAAGGACCAGCACTTGGGTGGTAGCAGTATTAAAGGAGAGATGTTTCAAAGGTAAAATCTAATATTGTAGAGGGAAATCCTATTTGCTCCAAATACAGGTTGGACAAAAGAGACTCTATTTTCATTAGAAAACATTGAAATTTCTTTCTAATTCTGACATTCTATAATTCTATTATGAGATCACTCTGTTATGAGATTAAATGAGATCATATTCATAAAGCATTTAGTCTAGTGCCTGGCATATAGGAGGCACTTAATAACGTTTATTCCCTTGCTTTTGTGCCCTTTCCCTTTCTTTCGCACCCCACACCTCTCCTCTAATTATTAAGTATACTACACACGTGCATATATCAGCTGGCACCACAAAAGCTTTAATTATGGACCTTAAAATGTTCACACAATGTCATAGACTGTATATTGTGAATCACAAGATCATGTTCTGGAGAGATTCTCTAAAATCCTATTCAATACATGACTGAAATTAAGGGAAAAGTGAAGAGTTATTTATCTTGCTTTTTAAATTTCTAGGCAGATTTCAAACTTTCCTTCTTAACATGTTATAGCATCTCATGAACTTGAAAATAGAGCTACAGTATGTCTCACAAAAAACTCTTGGCAGATACAACCACTAGGAATTATTTTTTTTTTAAAATGAAAATGAAAGAACAATAAAGCTTAAGTAGATACATTGTTGTAAATTCTGAGGTATAGAAGTTAATATATATATATATGTATATATATATATATAGGAAATTGGATAGTATGTGTGTGCTTTAGTTGAATTTATTCCCTTCTTAGATGATAAAGAAATAGGATTCATGTAGAAATGAAGACCTTGAATTTCTTTTCATCATGAAGGCCTCAAGTACTCATCAAAGAAAATTCATTTATGTTCAATGGTCGTTACAAGAGATGCTGTTACTCTGATACTTCTCACCTTCCATCCACCTCTCCAGGGAATATGTTGCATCACTCTGCAAGCTCATATTATAATTACTCCACATTGTTTGCATGTTTTTGAGGTTCGAAACTGGAAAGCTTGCAGTCAGTCAACAGTGCAATGTATTGTGAGCTAACCCCCGCCCCTCCAGATGTCACATTTATTAAAAATTTTAGCTGACCACAGGGACTTAATGGAATGAATATAAGATGCTCTTGTATTCTATCTTATGATTTGTAGTATATATTTTGCTCCTAAACCTGGATTTATTATTTCTGTCAACTCCATAATTCTTGTTTTCTGCTAATAGACACCGGTTTGGTAGTTAGAGCATGACACTGTAGGTCAGTGACATGAAACTTGTGTCTTTGCCTTCTGGTTATGGGAGCAGAATCCATTCTAGTGACCCAACACCATTCTGCTCTTCCACAGTCTTTAAGCATTTCCAGCCAGCCAAATTTTTCTATTATCAAAAATCAGTTAACTGCATGATTTACTCAGGCTGATATCACCAGCTTAAATCTCCCAGTAAGATGTATCCCTAAGAGGAATGAATTGTTAAATTAGCTGAAATTGCACTTTTGAGAAATTGAAATAGGTGTGATTTGAATGCACATTTTACATAGTTTTAGTATCCAGTAGAGGAAGAAACTTTGATAACTAAATGTGTGTGTGTCCTATTTACCAATGCCTTTATTTTACCTACATGGAGTGACAGGATCACTTTGAACTGGTCAATTCACTCAAAGCCACCTGAGCAACTGTGTGTGCAAATGTAGTCTGACTTTTGAGTTAAAAGTTATGACCTATAGAATTTACTTCCTTCTTCTACTGCAGAGTATTGCTGTTTTCTGGAAAATAGCATGTAGATTATTAAAAGCCCATAGAGAGCTAATAATGAAGGATAGTGATAGACCTAAAAACTGCCTAATCATAGTTTCTACATTAGTATTTATTCATGTCATAGTATCATCACTAAAATTTAAGTACTTAACTATGGGATAGCAGGTAGAGAGTGTATATAGGTACAAGAAAGACCTGGGTTCAAGTGCTGACTCAGATACAAGCTTTCTGTGTGACCGCAGGCAAGTCTCTTAACCTCTCGGTGTTTTAGGCAATTCTTGAAGATCATAGGTAGCAAAAAGGTGCTGACCTGCTTTGGCAGAGGATGTTCTCTCACCTGGGAGTTCTTGATACCATTGAAATCACAGGTCCATTCCTGAATGTCCTTGTGTATATGGTATATGGCACTGTGATAGGCAGTGGGGATGCAGACAGAAACAAAATAATCACTTTCCTCAAGAAGCTTTCACGCTACTGGAGTGGTGAAATTTATACACAAGTATATAAAGGCTAAGTATATACACCATAATGCAACAAAATAAGTTCAAAAGGGGCATACTGTTTTTGAAACTTGGTTTCTCTTCCCTTCTGTATTGATTAAAATACCAATAACTGGGGCGGCTAGGTGGTGCAATGAATAGAGCACCAGCCCTGGAGTCAGGAGGACCTGAGTTCAAATCCGGTTTCAGACACTTAACATACTTACTAGCCGCGTGACTTTGCACAAGTCATTTAACCCCAATTGCCCTAAAAAGCAAAAAAAAAAAATACCAATAACTGTCAGGTCAAATTATTTTCAAAGTAATGGACAATTAAAGTCAGTAAATAATTTTCAAACTTTGTGTTCTAACCTCCTGACAAATAAGAAGTGATTGTAGAACAAAAAGGTGTTTTCCCAAAGATTTAAATTACCATTCCAGATTTCAACTACTCAATATTGATGATACTTTGGACTTTTTGGAAATAGTTATATCCTTGCAAAGAAAATGTGGCAAGTCCTCTAAGACATGGGAGAACCAGATCTTCTTACTTGTCTCCTGAGGAACCTGTATGCAAAACAAGAAGCAATAGTTAGAACTGAACATGCAACAACTGATTGGTTTAAGATCAATAAAGGAGCACAGCAAGGCTGTATGTTTTTTCCTTAGCCATTTTTCAGTCGTGTCTGACTCTTCATGGCCCCTTTTGGGGTTTTCTTGGCAAAGATACTGGAGTGGTTTGCCATTTCCTTCTCCAGCTCATTTTACAGATGAGGAAACTGAGACAAATAGACTTAAATGACTTGCCCAGGGTCATACAGCTAGTGAGTGTCTGAAACCTGATTTGAACTAAGGTTTTTCTGACTCCAGGCCTGGCACTGATAGCTATTGCATGCCTAGCTGTCCTTCAAGGCTGTATATTGTCACCTTGGAAGAGTACATCATGCAAAATACCAGACTGAATGAATCAAAAGCCAGAATTAATGCTATTGAGAGAAATACCAACGATCTCAGATATAGAGATGATACCATTCTTATAGCAGAAAGTGAAGGATTTAGTGTCTTGATGATGGTGAAAGAGTAGAGTGTAAAGCTGTCATGAATCTTAACATGAAAAAAACAAACAAAAAAGTATGATCATGGCAACTGGTCCCATTACATACCGGCAAATAGAGGAAGAGGAAATGGACTCGGCGTCAGATTTTATATTCGTGCACATAAAGATCACTGCAGACAGTGACTGCAGCTGTGATATTAAAAGATGCTTGCTCCTTGGAAGGAAAACTATGGTAAATCTGGACAGCATACTAAAAATCACGAACTTCCCTTTGCTGACAAAGATCTATATATTCAAAGGTATAACTTTTCCTGTAGTAAAGTGTAACTGTGAGAGTTGGACCATACAGAAATCTGAGTACCATACTTTCATATTTTCAAGTTGTGGTTCTAGAGAAGATAGTCCCTTGGACAGCAAGGAGATCAAATCAAGCATTACTTAAAGAAATTAATTCAAACTGCTCATTGGAAATACAAATATTGATGCTGAAGCATAAATACTTTGACCACATAATGAGAAGACAGGACTCATAGGAAAAGACTCTGGTGTTGGGAGAGATTGAAAGCAAAAAGAGAAGGGGATGGCAGAGGATGAGATGGATAGACAGTGTCATGGAAACAATGAATGTGAGCTGGGATAGACTTTGGAAGATAGTGGAAGATAGAAGGGTCTGGCCTGCTATGGCCCATAGGGTCATGAAGAATTGGACATGAATGAATAAATAACAAATATCCTTGCCGCACATAATTCCTGACACATGAACTTTAATGTGAATTGTAATTGAGCCCTTCTGATCATGTAAATTTGGATTTCTATGAAGTTTGTTTATTTTTATGAATATACGTGTATTTTGAGTTGAATATCTTTCAGATATGTTAAAAATCATACCTGAAAGTGTATCCTCATTTTTATCATTAAGGACATGTTTTGGAATTTTCAAAATTCTTTCCTCTACTTGTTTTTTGCATTATTCTGGTCTAGTATACATTTTTTCTGTTCTTGAAACCTTAGTTCAGGTTATATATACTTTTGTAAAATGGCTGAGGCTGGATTTTTGATGGTGTATTGCAAAAATCAGCCATTTATTGAGTTTCTGTTATGCAAGAACATGTTCTGATATTTGCTTCTTTCCTTATTATTCCTAAGAGCTTTTCACACTTCACTTTCCACAAATGCAATTGTTTGGGTGCAATAAGGTTTGGAAAATCACTGCTGTGTAATAATATTCTTTGAAACTGGACAAGATAGTACCTTGACTTGGAGATTTGCTGCATCCCAAATTCTGACATCCAAGAACAGCTGTCTCTCCTTAGTTCAGTTCTTTTAAAAGCAAATGATTAGGTTTGGATGCTGATGGTTAGTCAATATTATTTATATATTTAAAGAGTAGCAAACTATTTCACCTTCATGTATAGTCTCCTTGTTGATGGCAAATCCAAAGCTTACTTTATTTTAGATTCACTACAGCAATTCATGTAAGTCAGAACTCTTGAATAAAGAGTATTGTGTTTTTAAAATTCATTGATTTTGTATGAGAGCTTATCATCTGAAGCAGGATATGGTTTAAACGTTCACTGTATCATACTGTTAGCAAGGTGGTTGTATTTTTGGTGCTTATTAATAAACAGATTATTTGATGATGATCAACATCATTTCTTAGGTATCTTCTGTTTTGTATCTTTTGTTTCATACATGTTTTGATACATATCTTATTTATCTTTTGTTTCGCCATCACCAATGTTATCATTATTGTTTAAAATTGATGAATATTAAATGTGAGCTAAAAGCATCATCCTTTGGATTTGGATGCATTCAGAATTCTCTAATACTATCTACATGGTTTAGAGTTTGAAATTTTGTATTGAGTTTTGTGGGGTTTTTTTAATCCTGTTTCCTTAGTTTCAGGAATTTTTGTAGAAAGACTGTCTGACAAAATCCCTGCCTGGGCTGGATTATTTCAGGTTTGTTCTTACGTATGTCTTGAATGATTGCACATTTGACATTTTCTTGTCCCTTTTAAACCTCTGAGATTCTGAAAACAACCAAAAGTTGAAGCACCTTTTCCGTTGTGAATTTCTTCAAAACTGTTCCTCTCTATCACTCAATTAAGATGAAGAAGGAAATCTCTATTCCTAAACCCTTCTATTATGAGGAAAGTAAAGAAGATCAGTCAGTACTCAACAAAGGGCCTTTATTTCCTTCAGTCACATGCCTAACAAACCACTGACACATCAGTAGGAAGCCCCATCAGGAAAATGAAATATATAGAGGGAAGGAAGTGAAGAGATTGATAATCAGTAAGTTAGTAAATAAAAAAAAATTATTAAGTGCCTACTATGTGCTAGCACTATGCTAAATGATGGATAAATTTTCTTTGTTTTACTATGTCTCTGAGCAAAGAGAATGTCTATAATTTTTCCTATACCTCTTAGCCATATTGTATGTTGAGTATGGTAGTTAGATCCATACATTTGGAAGAATTTAGGCACAAGCTATAATGTGAATATATTTAGGTATTTGAACTCTAAGGGAAAATAAATCAAAGAGGGAATTGAGATTAGACTCCAGGATTGAATCTCGTCTATGTAAAGCTCAAAATCTGGGGAAACCTTGGCCTACATTTTTCACCAGTAATCCCTCACATTCAAGTGAATAAATATCAAATCAATAAGTTTGACACTTATTCCTATATACTGATGAGAAAGATGGGATATAAACTAGAGATGGGGGCAAGAAAAGAAATGTGCATCTGCGTGTGATTTAGGAATCCTTGGCAATCAGATTTGCCTTAGACCTTCATTCTTTACTTTTCTCAGGTCTCCAGTTTCAATCTCTTGCTTCCATGTTTTTGTTTTTTGTTCTTTGCCTCATTCTCCGACACCACCAAACCTTACGATAGTTAACCATATGACTTCCTTGCTCTTTTAACTTCAGTGGCTTCCTATTGCCACTACAATAAAATATAAATGCTATTCAACTGTTAAAGTCCTGCGCAACCAGGCTCCAACCTATCTTTACAACCTCATTGAACACTATTCTTCCTCCTGTATGTTATGATCCCATCAACCCTGTATATTTTCTGCTCCCTATACACTATAATCCATTTATAGTCTCCAGGCCTTTGTAGTGGCCACCCCATGGAATTTGAAGATCTTTCCTGCTTTGAAGATCTTCCCTGCCCCCTAATAAGCCAAATGTAATCACATGAAGCCTGTGGTAGGAGGAGTTTGCTGAAGGGTGCAACAGAGCCCACAGGAAGCTGAAAGTCAGAGCAGCTAGATGGTGGGGAAGAGAGAGGGTGCTTAGGCAAGGAGACAACTAGGCTTGTGAGTGTTGGTTTATGGGAAGGCTAAAGGATAGTGTGGCTTCCTGCTGTGTTATGGTATATTAACTTCTTTGTTGGTATGATGGATTCTGTTTCCTGGTGTGGAATTTGGCTTTCTGGTGTCTGAATAAATGTTTTTCTTCTGTCTTCTATATGGAGGGTCTGTTATGTTTTGCAATTCAGAACTGTGCTGGCATATTCATAGTCACAATTAGTGCTGTGAATGTTACATTGGTACTATACCCCAAATGAACTCCTTTACCTCCACTTCATAGAGTTCTTTGATCCTTTTGAAATTTAGCTCAAGTACCAGCTTCTGCATGAAGCCTTTCCTGATCCTCCCAACTTCTGGTGGCACCTCTCCTATACTACTTTGTATTTAACTACTATGTATACATTTAGATTTATTCTCTTTATATTTATGCTGCATATATTTATTTGTTGTCTTTTACAGTAGAATTTCAACTTCTTGTGAGTAGGAATTGTTTTATTCTTTCTTTATCCCCAGTGCATAGCAGAGTGCTTGGTACAGAGTAATTCTTTTTTGATTCATCAGTTGAATAGTTTTCCCTGGAAACACCTTCTGCTAAAGTATATATGGATTGAGAATAACCCTCTAACACATATATACTGACAAATACCCCATCATCTGTCTACACCTACTTCCTTAGACATGAGGTTTATTGAATGTAATTAGGTTTTATATTAACTAGTTTACATAACATTATTATATAATATACAATATGATATGTAAATTATATAGTTTATTATGTAAAAATTATAGATAACATCAATCATACATAATATAGAAATTATGTATAGATGTAAGTATAGATACAGAGTATAATATATAAGTAGAAAGTATATCCACATATAAATATAAATAGAATGTAGATATAAATACTTTCTATTTCTATTTTCTACTTATGTATTCTCTATATATCAGTGTTTATTTGTATTTCCAAATTGTGAATATAAATACACATAAATATATAACATTAACAATATAAAATTATAAATTATGTGAATTATATTATTAATTAAAATTTAATCTAATAATATAATTAGCTCACACAATTAGGGATTATGTAAAATATCAATATGTTATATGATAATACATAGAATATAAATATTACATTTATGTATTATATTTGTTTGTATTTACTAGTTTATAACATATAATAAAATTTATATCATATACTCAACATACATATATATTTACATATACATGTGTGTACATATGTATGTATATGTACGAATGAAACTGTGGGTAGTAATTCCAGAGACAAAAGAGGGAAACAGTAAAGCATTTTAGAGTATCGGAGTTCATAATGTATAGGAAACTAGAGAAGAATCATAGAATGTTTGATCAGAAATGGACCTTGGAAAAGCCTTTAGTCCTAGTCTTTTATTCTATATTTAAAAAAATAAGAAAACCAAGAGCCAGAGAGGTTAGATTTCTTGTGTGAAGTCATAAAACTTATACTTGCTTGAACTCAGACTCAGACTCATGGACTTTTCTCATTCTGCCACAGCTACTTCTTAAAAGAGCTCATGAGTAGTCAGAAGAGGCTTAGGTATGCTGTGAGATCCTTGAAAACTAGGGAACAGAAGAGGTGCAATGGGAACAAGGACAGAGAAACTGTTCTTGGATTTTTTTTTTCTGTTCAATATGTTTGGAAAAAAATAGAATTCTTGGAAATTTTAGTTATTGGGTCAGAATACAGTGAAATCACCAAGTCTAGCTTTAGCATCTGTATAAGGAGTAATTATTACTTGTAACTAAGGTGGGGATCTTGGTTCTCTGAAAGGACCTTCTTTATTCAGTGACAAAAGTTGCTGAGAGATATATCTTGGTATGGGCTAGGACCTAGTAAAGATGAACTAGCAATGCAAGGTTCCAAGACTCATGAGGCTAAAATAGAAATAGTCTGCCTGGGTGTGAAATGGAGAGTAACAACCTATTAAAAGACTGATTATTATGTTAATTTCTGGCCAGATGAGAAAGAGTAATGAGACTGTACCTTTTAATTATCTACCTGAATTTGGTAGATTATGGTAGCCCTAGATTTCTACACATTCAAAAAGTTCAGAGAAAAGAGATATGTTCCAATGGTTTGAAAATACAGACGATCAAATCAATGTCGTTGGAAGCCTTTCCTTCATTCTTTTTATATTCTCTAGATACCAGGTCTTACTCACACTGTTTTTCTGTTCTAACTACTCAGTTTTCCCCCTCACTCTTGCTGGGATGGTTGAAACTCCTTTTTCTGGTCACATGTGCTCAGTGATATATTTTATGTTTGTTGTTATTTAGTCCTTTTAGTCATGTCTGACTTTTCTGACCCATTTGGAGTTTTCTTGGCAAAATTACTAGAGTGGTTTGTCATTTCCTTCTCCAACTCATTTTCAAGATGAGAAAACTGAGGCAAACAGTATTAAGTGAGTTGCCCAGAGTCACACAGCTAGTAACTGTTTAGGTAAGATTTGAACTCGGGTAGAGAAGTCTTCCTGACTTCAGGCCCTGTACTCTACCCACTGCTTCCTGATATATTTTCTTCTTCTTCTTCTTCTTCTTCTTCTTCTTCTTCTTCTTCTTCTTCTTCTTCTTCTTCTTCTTCTTCTTCTTCTTCTTCTTCTTCTTCTTCTTCTTCTTCTTCCTCTTCCCCTTTGTCTTTGTCTTCATAGTCTTCGTTTTCTTCTTTTCCCAGATGTTTTTATTGAACTATTTTATGAATATATGTTTTAAGCTAAAGATTTTAGATCTGGAATTATATGCATATAGATAGATACACTCATATATGCTCATTTCAGATTGCATTAAATGCTTTCTCTTGACCCAATTCACCCTTTTATTTAAAAAAAAGTTTATTTATTTTTACTTTTCAGTGTTCACTTCTGTAAATTTTAAATTTTCTCCTCTTCCCTCCTCTCCCCCCTCCCCAAGAGGGCATGCAACCTGATATAGGCTCTACATATACATTCCATATGAAAATATATTTTCACATTAAGAATGAATGGGAGGGAACCATGAGAAAGAAACAAAACAAAAAAGAAAATAGTCTGCTTCACTCTGCATTCAGACATCATAGGTCTTTCTCTGGATGTGGCTGGCATTTTCCATCATGAGTCCTTTGGAATTGTTTTAGGACCTTGCATTGCTGTGAAGGGCTAAGTCTATCAAAGTCAGTCATTGCACACTATGGCTGTTACTGTGTACAGTGTTCTCTGTGTTGTGCTCCCCTTGCTCAGCATCAGTTCATATAAGTCTTTCTAGCTTTTTCTGAAGTCTGTCTGTTCATCATTTCTTATAGCACAGTAGTTTTCCATTACATTCATATGCCACAATATGTTCAGTCATTCCCCAAATGATGGGCATCCCCTCAATTTCCAGTTCTTGGCCACCACAAAAAGAGCTGCTATAAATATTTTTGTACATGTGAGTGCTTTCCCCATTTTTATGATCTCTTTGGGATACAACCCTAGAAGTGGTATTGTTGGGTCAAAGGGTATGCGCATTTTTATAGCCCTTTGGGCGTAGTTTCAAATTGCTTTCCAGAATGCTTAGATCAGCTCACAACTCAACCAACAATGAATTAGTTACACTACTTTTTGAATGAAAGCTATTATCAATAATGTGCTGCAGCCTTTACTTCCTACCCTTGCCTAATCAGCTCTCTACCATTCTTCAACTTTTTTCATATTATAAGCTTTGAGGGCATACCCACCCTTAGAACCTGAAACATGGGTTCCAAGGCTCATTCCCTCTCCTCTACTGCTTTGGTGGAGGGCAGTGAGGATGTGGTTATCATTGTGTTTAGTTCTATATACCACACTTTAAGTGGGATGTGAAAGGCTATGTGGTATATAAAGACAGAAGACTGGCATGGTGAAAAGTCCTTGAAACCATGTCTTATGAGGTTTGCTTGAAGGAACTGTTGGTGTTTGGCATGAGATAATGGACACTCAGCAGGGAATATAATTATTTTAATTTAATGAGAGATTAGACTTCTATTATGTGGCTCAACCATAAAGAACAAAGGGTAATAGGTAGAATTTATAGCAAGAAAGTCTTGGCACAACATAAGGTAGAATATCACCCCCTTCCCCCAAATATGTAAAAAGAGAATGTGCTGCTTTATGAGGTAGTGAGCTTCCTTCACTGGAAAGGCTTCTGCAGGGGCTGGTTTGTCAGCACTGTTATAGAGGCAATTCCTACATCAGCAAAGCACTCAACCAGATGACCTCTCAAGTGTCCTCTAACTCCAAAATTTTGTGATTCTAAATTAATTTTGGCAAAATAAATTTAGCAATTTACATAAATCAACAAACACTTATTAAGCACTTACTGTGTACCACCTGCTGTGCTAATTTTTAAGGACACAAAGACACAGATAAAACAGTCCCTGCCATCAACGAGCTTACATGCTAATGGAGGAGATAACATGTACATTTTCAAGTTTATGCAGAGTCTATACAAAAACAAATACAAGGTAGTTTTGGGAAGGTGGGCACTGGCAGTTGGGGAATTGGAAAAAGCTTACTATAGAAGGTGGTATTTGGGCTGAATCTTAGGAATTAGGAAATCTTAGGAATCTTAGGAAACCAGGGATTCAATAAGGCAGAAATAAGGAAGAAAGATTTCTAAGCACGGAGATAGCCAGTATAAGCAACAATAGCAACAACAACCCCAAAAACAAAATAAAGCAGAAACTGGAGATAGACCATCTTGTGTAAGGAATGGCAAGAAGACCGCCATTTTGGCTGGATAAAAAAATGCTTGAAAGGGAATAATGTGTAAGAATACTGGGAAGGCAGGAAGAGGCCAGGACTTGAAAATATTTAAATGCCAAACAGTAGTTTATATTTGATCTTAGAGGAAATGGGGAGCCATTGGAGTTCATTAAGTGGTAATTGGGTGGGGGAGGGGAATGACAATCAGATCTGTACTTTGAAAATTACTTTGGTGGCTGCATGGAGGATGGATTGGAGGGAGAAAAAACTTGAGGTAGGAGAATAGAAAGAAGGTTATTACAAGAGCCTAAGTGAGAGGTGATGAGGACCTCAACTACAGTGGTAGCCTTTGATAGCATAAATTCTGCTAATGTTGTTTCCGCTTCCAGTAATCTTATTCCCTGAAAGAGAAGAATTGGAATTTTTCTTGATAGGGCAGTTAAGACAGTTGCCCCCAAAGGAGGGAGTCTGAATTTATGAGAGCCTGGCTTATTTTAGCCCCATTCACCTCAGACAGACAGGCCCTGGATGAATCAAGCAGCTGAGTCTTGAAATGGACTTAATGGGAGTGTACGAGACAGCATCCGTGGTACAGATCAGCTTCTCTTTTTTTCTTACAATTCTTTAAATAGAAGAATTAGATGACACTATCTCCAGCAACAGAAGTGCAAACACCTGGCAGATTATTTGTAATTCTAATCAGTTTTTAAACTATTGGCCTTCATTACACAGCCCACAGAGTGCTTGTGGCCCACAGCATGTATAATTGTAACCCACCATAAATTAGGAACATGGCCTCCATAATTTAGTGTTGCTGAAGCTATTGTTTATCCAAAGAACATTGTTCATATGAAAAGATACATTACCTCTCATGTGTATACTAATTACTGAAAATTGTTATATAATAATCATTTGTCCTTATTCAATCGTGATAAAAAAAACACTATGAGGTTTTTAGCCCATAAACCTACTGCTCAAAGTTGATAACATTGTCAGTAAGTAAACTACTGTTTAAATTGAGGCCGGGTCATTAATATGAGTCTTTGCTCTGGTTATTGGACTGGATTTGGAGAGCTGCTATAAATACTGGGAAAAATTCTTTACAAAGTCAATATTGTTATTTTTAAAAATTGTAATAATATAATAATAATACTTGGAACTGAAATACCACTCAGCCCCCCCAAAAGATAACCAATTAAAAATAATATAGCATTTTAAGTATGGTGTTTATTGCTTGTTGGTTAGGTTGTTTGAATGATGCTGTTTTTGATGAATACAAATTAAGGTTGTAGTTTTTTCTTCCCTAAAATTATGTCTATGAATTCTCTAATTTAAAAGAAAAAAAAACAAAAGCATATCTCCCACTGGACATGGCATAGTTAGTTGCTTCCCAAGAAATAAAAGGTGAGTCATTGTTGCTGATGTTACTAAAATGGGGAAGGTGAAGATGAGGAGAAGAGCAGGACCACTTCCATGCTGGTAGGCTTAAAAGGAAGTTGAGGTCTCTGCTTTTTGAGCAGAGTCTGTGACCCCCTGGCTATTGGATGCTATTTTAAAACCTTGACTCTGATCTCACCCAAACCCTGATCTATAGGCTCTGCCTTCTATATGTGGCTTGCTGGTCTGATATCCTGACCTGTTGCTATAATCTTGGCCACATCATTTTCTTCTAGCACTTAGGATGTGATTTTGTCCACCGGAGCCTGGCATTGCTGTGCTCTCAGACAAATCTGTCCATCCTTCCCCTCTGACATTTATTTAGATCATTAGATTTTCGATGTGGGACAATGTTCAAGGATGAGCCTCAGCCTCTGCCTTGTAAGCATTGTGTCTCTACCTGACCTACCTGGTCAACCTGCTCCTGGATCACAAACCATGTCTTCATAAGAGTGAACTTAATTGATAAATGTAGTGTGTGTTCTGACTGCTCTACCAACTGGCCATTCCCCAGTCTCTCTATTCCCTGAGACACGAAAATATTAAAATTAGGTCATTTAATAAGTGTGCAATGGCCTCTAAGTGTTAAAGTGAAAGGAAGAGTCAATTGGTGGGGCAAACTTCACGGTGGTCATATTTTAAGAAATTGCCACAGCCACCCCAAGCTTTTGCAACCACCATCCTGATTCAGCCATCAGCCATCAACACCAAGACAAGACCCTCCACCAGCAAAAAGATTATAATATGCTGAAGGCTCAAATGATGGTTAGCATTTTTTAGTAATAAAGTATTTTAAATTGAGGTATGTACATTTTAAAAGATATAATACTATTGTATACTTAATATACTACAGCATAGTGTAAACATAACTTTTATATGTACTGAGAAACCAAAAAAATTTGTGTGACTTCCTGACTTGAGGCCTAGCACTCTATCCACTGCTTAGATGACCTTCAAGGTCCCTTCTAGCCCTTGAGCTAAGATCCTATAACCCTGACTTGCCCTTATATTATGTTAGCAAAACAGTCAACATACCTTCTGACTTACCTACAAGGTTATTCAGAGAGGGGCAGTGAGTTTCTAGCCATTTGAAGAAGTACACTCTTCATCTATAATGAGGCATACCAGCAGATGCAGAGTCTGACAGCCAGATATGGAATTAGAATGGAAACAGGCATGCACATGTGTCAGTGAGAGAGAAGGACCAAAGTTGTGGGTATATAGGCATAGGGAATGCAGTCAACCAGAATCTACTCCCCAGTGCCTCAAGCTAGAAGCCAAAAAATAAGAGGACAACTGTGACTGAGATTTATCAGTGGTCATTTGACCTTATTTCTTGTCTTGGACAATGAAGATTATTGTAGAGAAAGAGGATTCAGGCTCTGACACAAAAACTCTGGTAGAAATAGGTGACTCAGGAACCTTTATAAGAATAGTTATTGGGAGGGGCGGCCAGGTAGCACAGCGAGTAGGAGCACCGGCTCCAGTGTTGGGATGACCTGGAGATCAAATCCCGGGCTCAAACACTCAGCACCACACCCAGAAACACCTGGCCGTGTAACCTTGAGCAAGTTACTTAACCCCAATTGCTTAGGGGCGGCCAGGTGGCTCAGCGAGTGAGAGCACCGGCTTCAGTTTCAGGATGACCTGGATCAAATCCGGGCTCAGATACTCAGCACCACACCCAGAAATAACTGGCCATGTAACCTTGAGCAAGTTACTTAACCCTGATTGCTTTTAAAAAAAAAAAAGAATAGTTATTGGGAGATAAGATTCTCCATTACTCTGATTCAGTCTCAACCCCATGGAATCTCTCCAGTTCTTATTTATTTCTCAAGGTCAATCTTCCCTTTTCTCCAAAGGGTGGAGTTCTTAGGAGATCACTTTCTTTCCTTTAATGAATCTACAGAGAAAGTTGGGAAACTAACTTTAACTAATCAGATGAGAAGGTATAAAATGGACCACAGACTAGGCTTCAACCTTATGTTTGAGATAGAGGCCCTGTGGATCTCTTAGATTATGTTCCCATATAAAACTTAGGTAAGAGGGAAATACCTACATATTCTGGAGGAGGAAAGGCCATCATGATTACAGGCTCCATGATTGCCCTCAGGACAAACCAGGTGAGGCAGGACAAAAAGAAAAAAAAATTTAATTGGAAAGTAAACAATTAAAATTTTTTAAAATTTATTTTCAATTACCTTAATGGTTTAAAATAATCTATTTTAATAACTGGTGTTCACAGTCATATATTTACATATAACATTAATTTTATATATAAATATATATTCGTGTATATTTATATATCACAATTTAAAGTAATTTAAATTTTAAATCAATTTATTTTAAATTATTTTAGTTGAAATATATTACCTCATGGTTCACAATGTCTCCCTTTATAATCCTTGGTAAAGTACCAAAGGTAAGCTTCAAATGATACATTTTGTCACTGACCACAGCTGAATTGACAAACTACAGGCATATCCTGTTATTTGTTGTGCTTTGATTTATTGCTTTTCACAGATATTGCTTTTTTAAAAAACAAATTGAAGGTTTGTGGTAACCTTGCATCGAGCAAGTCTATCAGCACCATTTTTTTCCAAAAGCATATGCTCACATTGTGTTACTGGATCACATTTTGATAATTCTTGTTATATTTCCAATGTTTGCATTATTATCTCTGTTATGGTGATCTATGATCAGTGATCTTTGATGTACTATTGCAATTGTTTTGGAGTGCCAGAAACCATGCCCACATAGACAGTAAACTTAATTGATAAATGTAGTGTATGTTCTGACTGCTCTACCAATTGGCCATTCCCCAGTCTTGCTCCCCTTTCCCTGAGACACAACAATATTGAAATTAGGTCAATTAATAAACCTACAATGGCCTCTAAGTGTTAAAGTGAAAGGAGGAGTCAATTGATGGGGCAAACTTCATGGTTGTCTTATTTTAAGAAATTTCCACAGCCACCCCAAGCTTCTGCAACCACCATCCTGATCAGTCAGTAGCCATCAACACCAAAACAAGACCCTCAACCAGTCAAGAGATTATAACTCACTAAAGACTCAGGTGATGGTTAACATTTTTTTTTGCAATAAAGTACTTTTAATTAGGGTATGCATATTTTTATATATAATACTATTGTATACTTAATAAACTATCCCATAGTATAAACATAATTTTTATATGCACTAGGGAACCAAAAATTTTGTGTGACTTAACTTTATTGCAATATTCACTTTATTGCAGTGGTCTGTAACCATACTCACAAAATCCCTGAGTTATGACTGTACTGGTTTATGCTTGCTCCCTGCTGAAAGGAATCAGTGGTACAGGGGGACAAAAAAGAGACATTTTATAATAAAGTTAAAAGGAGAACCCTTGTGTAAAGTCTTTGAAACACACATATTTCCCTTAATTGATCCTATCTTCAAATTAGATACAATGTATTTTGACATATATGATTGTTGAAAAATTTCCCAACTATATCAGTTTGTTTGCTCTTATATATATATATATATATATATATATATATATATATATATATATATTGCCATGAAACTGCTGAGAGGTTGTATTGATTGGAGTTAGCTTCAAGAACATAAGCTTCAAGATTCTGGGGTTTGAATCCTCCTTAAAGCAAGGTGAATTAAGGTTAATTGTCGGGTTCTTGAGTTTAGTTTACAGAATTGAAGTTCTTAGGGATCACATAGATAATTAAGAACCAGTATAGACTTGTGCAGGTAAAAAATAAGACCTTAGAAAAGAAAATTTTATCTAATGTTCTACATTATGAGAATCGTTTAGTGAGTTGGAGAAATTAATTCTCCTAGAGAAATTGAAATCAATGAATTCCATTGATCTTTAAGATCTATCCCAACTCAGAGTCCTATGATTTTTAAGGTTGGTTGAACATGCAAATTCTAGAAAACATCTATTGATTGTGGATGCAACTATTGAAAATGACAGTTGGGTTAAACCTTTCTTCCTTTTCAAGTATATGTGACAATATTTTTGTTGTTGTAGTTGTTTCTTTGTTGCTTGTTCTGGATTTGTGATTTCATTGGTGTAAAGAACTCCTGGTGAAGAAACTCCTTATCTATGTAGATCATCAACTGTTCTCTTCAATATTATAGTCTTCCCTGTAAACCTGGGAAGTGAAGGGTCCCAAGAAGTCACAAAGTCAGTATGTGTCAGAGGCAGGATTTGAACCAAAGTCTTCCTGACTCCAAGACTGGCTCTTTGTCAAATACAGCACTTTGTCTCTCTTTGCAAAACCGTTTTGTACAAGTAGTAGATTTTTTTTTGTTGGAAAGTAAAATTCAAATAAAACTAAATTTGTCTCTGCAGGCCTAAACTGCTACTAAATATGACTCCCTTTGTTATTTGGATTTGATATTTTATTGGAAATGATGTTAATTATTATTTAACTGTTGTCTTATGTGGATACAAATTCCCTTTACTATTGACAGAAACTCCTTAGAATACTTTACAATTATCTGAAGAAAAAAGACACAAATAAGGGAGCAACCAAAATACAATTGGAAAAGATGTTGCATCTCTATTTTACAAAGCTATAAGCTTCAGAATTACTCATATCGAGAAGTAGCAATTTCTGTTGGCAAGGCGCATGAAAAGCGTTAGCCTCATGGGACTCCATTTGTGACAACGGAGCAGAAAGCAGTCCCTGTTCTGACAATAAAGAAAGTGACAGATAATATAGAAGTAATCAATCTGAAATGTATAGAAGATCTAAAGCATGAAATGTCTTAAGAGCTGTTAAGTGCGAGCTTAAAATCAATACCTGATGCTACGGAAAGTCAGAGTAATGACTCTAGAGGAGGAATTTTAGTCTAAATTGCACTGACAAGCAAGCAGTTACAAAAAATTGTAGTGAGGTATTTTATGTATGTTAATTAGAGATTCAGAAGGTTGGTTATTTTTTAACTAAAAAATTTTTTTTGACAAGAAATGTGTTAAATAACTTTGCATTGCCTCACCCCCATACCGGAAATGTATGTCCTCTTCACCTCCACTTCACAGAACTCTTCTCTTGCTTCCAGATGCATTTCAGGTATCATTATCAACATAAAACCTTCCCCAATTCCCCTACCTACAAGTGCCCTCCCTACCAAACTACGTTATATTTCGTTATTTTATATTTATTTATTTGTCTATGTGTCTTTATTTTCTTCCCTGTTCAAATGTAAAGCTCATTGTGAGTAGAGATTGTTTTATGTATTGTATTTGTATTTAAAGCGCCTAGCATAATACAGGTTTGGCATGTAGGGAATGAAAAATAAATGCTTGAAGGTTGATTGAGTTGAGGCTTAAAGGAGGAACCATATTTCAACCATTAGGGATGTGGAGGAAGGGGGCAGGAAAGGGAAGGAGGAAGCATTTTAGGCATTAGGAAAAGTACAAAAGTGGCAAAGTCCAGACATGTTCATTAGTAGTTCAATTTGCTAAATGAGTAGGAATCATGAAGTAGGACATGTGAAGTAGGTAGTGGACAATATTTTATAGTAATAAAAATAATAGTCAAAGAATCTGGTATAGAAGAACATAGACAATTTGCATTTAGCACCGTTCCCAAACTAAGTTGATGAGAACAACACAATATTAAATCCATTTAAAATGCCAGGTAACAGTTTAGGTCAAGTCAGAAGACTCTCATAATAAGTTTTATTAGCATTTCACTCCCCCTCCCTCTGAACTCCCAACATGTATGAAAGGGTATTGCAAAAAGATATTCAGCCACATTTTTCAAAACCAAGTGTATATGATGGGAAAGGAAAAAAACCTTCTTCTCAGTATCGTTTGGAAGATCAACAATAGGAATTAAGAATGTGACCCAGAGGAAAAATGAATATTGTATATTAGGAAACTCAGTGAACATCTTAGAGAGCAATCTATTTGTCAGATGTATGAATATCATGGAAAGAAATATTTCTAGAAGAGTTTAAAATCAGAGAATTACTCCTGAGTATCCTCTTGATTTCCCTAAACCAACATGCAATTTTAAATTCTAAATGCTCTTATTATTTCTCTGTGCACTGTTGAATGATTCAACATGAGAAACTGCTATGATTTTTATCAGTGGAAGTGTCATTAAAGGAAAAGCATTACCGTCTGTTTGACTGCTGCACCCTAAGGACCAGGAGACCTTTCAATGTGACTGACTGTTGAAACCTTCCACGTATGTGTTCTTCATCATTCGAATGTGAGCTCCTTGAGAACAAGGTCTGTTTCCCTTTTCTAGTTGATAATCAGTAGTCAAAAAACATCAATTAAGTGCCTACTATGTACCGGGCTCCATGCTAAGTGCTGGGGATTAAAATAAGAAAAAGATAATCCTTGTTCTTCTAATTGTATTCCCAAAGATAAACACTTGATAAATGCTTTATTCATTCTGTGTACAGAATTCATATTGGGTAAACCATTTAATGATAAAATAACAACAGCAATAACTAGGATTTATTTCACCCTTTAAGATTTACTGTAAAAATTTCACCTCATTTGATTCTTGCAACAACTTTGTAAGATATTAGAATCAGAATCAGAGTCAACAAACATGGAATAAGCACCTGCTCTCTGGTAGGGACTGTGCTAAATATTGGAAATACAAAGAAATGCAAAAGATCTGCCTTCAAGGAGCTCACAATCTAATGGGAGAATATACGGTAATAAGAAAGCTGAAGGAGGTGGGGAGTGAAGGTTACCCAGTGAGGACGGGGTGGAAGTATTATGAAATCCTACAGCCAATTGGGAAATGAGGAGGTGAATTTCCTGGATGTCCTTTTTAAATGGTGGTGGATCTGGGAGGAGATCTCACATGTCCATACCCCACTCTGTCCAGCCAGAAAGAGGAAGTCATCACCCTTCCCCATTCCCCCCATAGGGGCAGAACATGCCAAAGAGGTGTGAATTTCAATGTTAATTTCATCTTGAAGAACTCTAAGTTTCTGGAGATTATGAAGTCCAAATATTTGCTATTATTTTCCCCCTTTTACAGATGATAAAACTGAGCAGACAGAGGTTGAATGACTTGCTCAGGGTCACCAGATAGTAAGTGTCTGAAGTGGCATTTGAGCTAAGATCTTCCTGATTCCAAGTCCAGCACTCTATCCACTGCATTGCCTAGTACAGGGTTGGGGAAGGATTTCATGTTAGAAGGCTGCATTAATATTTATCGATAATCAAATAAGGCCACATTCAAAAAAACTTCAATTAGATACACTTAAAATATACATTATTTGGTAAAAATCTATCTGCTATGTACTTAATTTCAAAAATAAAAAAAGTTTGTTAATTTTAAGGTTAACTAACCTTTTAATGACTTTATTACATCTTGTTTTTTTTAGAAAGCATTTGAATATTTGGTTGCAGCATGGAGGTCCACAGTTTAGTTGATACTCTAAATGGGTATCAGTCATTTGTGACCTTAAGGGTGTCTTGACATGGGTTAGATAGAAGAATGTAGATTCGCACCAATAAGTGGCTGAAAGTCAAGAAAACATTTTTCAGGCATGTTGCCAACCATATGGGCATTCTAATGTGTTTTTCCATATTTCATTTGGATCTTTCTTAGCATCAAACAATGATTTTAAAATGTCATCTACTAAGAGCCCAATCAATTCCATCTATAGTTCTTTAGGTGCCTTGGTGATATCAGCTAGGTAAGATTGAAATGCTAATTTGAGTTCATGTCATGATTCTCAAAGTCAGTAAACCTTTCATTGTATTTTCCAATTAATAGGTCTATAACAGCTGCATATTCTTCAAATGATTTGCATATATCATCCTGCTCATCAATGACCTTTCATAACTGGGGAAAATGTTCATCCAAAATTTCATTTTGAAGAAGTGTTTTGAAAAAAGATAGCTTTTTACCAATCAATTTACCAAAAATTACTTTATAGACCTAGAAAAAATAGTAACAAAATTCATTTGGAAGAACAAAAGGTCCAGAATATCAAGGGAATTAATGAAAAGAAATGCTAGGGAAGGTGGCCTAGCTATACCAGATTGCAATCTGTATTATAAAGCAGCAGTCATCAAAACTACTTGGTACTGGCTGAGGAATAGAGGAGTGGATCAATGGAATAGATTGGGTACACGAGACTCAGCAGTCAATGACTATAATAATCTACTCTTTGATAAACCCAAAGTCCCCAGTTTTTGGAATAAGAAGTCACTATTTGACAAAAACTCTGAGAAAACTGGAATATAGTATGGCAGAAACTGGGCATAGACCATTATGTAACACCATATACCAAAATTAAGTCTAAATGGGTGTGTGATCTAGGTATAAAGGATGATACTGTAAGCAATCTGGGAAAGCACAGAATAGTTTACCAGTCAGATTTATGGAGAGGGGAAGATTTCATGACCAAACAAGAATTAGAAAGCATTATAAAATGCAAAAAGGATAACTTTGATTACATGAAAATGAAAAGCTTCTGTACAAACAAAGCCAATGTAACCAAGATTAAGAGGGAAATGGGAAATTGGGAAAGAATGTTTACAACCAATGTCTCTGATAAAAGGCCTCATTTCTAAAATATACAGAGAATTGAGTCAAATCAATAAGTATACAAGTCATTCCCCAATTGATAAAAGGTCAAAGGATATGAATAGACAGTTCTCAGAGGAAGAAATTAAAGATATCTATAAGCATATGAAAAAAATGCTCTAAATCACTATTGATTAGAGAAATGCAAATCAAAACAACTCTGAGGTACCACATCTCACTGGTCAGATTGGCTAAGATGACAAAATAGGAAAATGATAAATGCTGGAGAGGATGTGGAGAAATTGGAACACTAATGCATTGCTGGTGGAATAGTGAAATGATCCAACCATTCTGGAAAGCAATCTGGAACTATACCCAAAGGGCTATAAGTAATTTCATATCCTTTGACCCAGCAATACCATTTCTAGGGTTGTATCCCAAAGAGATCCCAGAAGCTGGAGGAAGACCTATATGTACAAAAATATTTATAGCAGCTCTTTTTGTGCTGGCAAAGAATGGGAAATTAAGGGGATGCCCATCAATTGGGGAATGGCTAAACAAGTTATGGTATATGAATGTGATGGAATACTATTGTGCCATAAGAAAGGAAGAGCAGATGGACTTCATATTTACTTGGAGAGGCTTATTCAAACTGATGCTGAGTGAGAAGAGCAGAACCAGGAAAAATTTGTACACCATTACAGATACAACGTATGTGTGACGACCAACTTTGATAGACTGGACTTTTCTCAGCAATGCAGGGCTACAAGAAAATTCCAAAAGACTCATGATGGAGAGAGATGTCTACATTCAGAGAAAGAACCAGAAAGAACAGAGGTTAAATGCAGATTGAAGCAAATTACCTGCTCTCTTTCTCTTTATTGTTTGTTTGGTTTCCTCTTTCCCATTGTTCATTCCATTTGTTACAATCTTTCTTTTCAACCTGACCAATGTCTAATGTGAATGTATCTGCAGATCCTATTCCTGATTCTGTGCCGCCATGGGGGGGAAGGGGAGAAAAGAGAATGAAGGGGTAGAAAATTTGAAACTCAAAGAACTGGGGAACTGAATCTTGTAAACTCAAAGTAAACAAACAAATTAGTAAAGAAAAAAATTTTAAAAAGATAGCTTTTTTCGAAATGCTTGAATTTTTTTTTGCCACATTATCATATATAGACTTACTTTTACCTTGTAAAGAAATATCCAAGTAATTTTGACTTGACATGATATCTCACAGGAAGGTGGCATTCCTATAGAAATCTCCTTTCAATAATGCCTATGGCTGATTGTGTTCTTCATAAAATTTAACTATCTGTTCTCACAGAGATAAAATTTTGGCCAACACCTAGCCAACATACTTTAGAATGATATGGCAAATCCACACTGAATAAATACCTCATCATTCACCTTTAGTATGTTAAGAAACTAATAATACCATGTTGCATTACTTATATATATTACTTATACTTATAACTTGTTGCAAAGCATCACTTGTTGCAAAAATCACAAAGCACAGAAATTTTTCTGATGCAAGATACAAAGAAAAGAAATAAAAGTGTCTGAATCTGTTAATACTTTTTTATCTGTGCAATAAACCATTTTCCTGTCATTGAAGCTGTACCATCTGTACATAAGCTCACTAAATTTACCAAACTCAGTCCAACTTCATGACATTTGTCTTGAAAGTTGTTGAAGATATCTATTCCCCGTCTGTGTGCCCAAAGCTAGTATCTCTTTGTAGCAAGGAAAATCTTCTGTTATGACCTGAATGAAGTATAAAACCAGTGCTGAGTCAGTAATATCAGTTGATTCATCCAAGTGATTGAATAATATATATTTTCCTTTTAAAGTATTGCATGGAGTTGTTCTTTTAAGTTGAAGCTAATTCATACTGCCAATTAGTTGTATAGTTCTCCTTGAAAGAGGAAGTTTGTATTTTGAAACATTATCAGGGTCTAAGCATCATACAACTTCGACAATGCATTCTTTCGCAGTTTTCACATCATTGGATGGCTTCCCTTTCCTCCCTCCCCATTCTCCCCGATCCTCCAAGTATATAAGTTACTTTATTAGTTGCTTCAGTGGCATTGTTTTCAGGTCTTATTGCTGCTCGAAAGAATTGTCTTTGCTTTTGTTTTTCATCTTTTAGTCTCTGCAGTACAACCTTTTGCACTCTCCCTCTAATTTAAAATGTATGTGGTCCTTATGAGTGTTATAATGCTGATGAGCACTGAATTTCTTTAATGTTGCTATAGTTGTATCACAAAGCAAACAAATCATCTTATTTTTAGAAGAAACAAGATAATATTGCAATTACCAATCCTCATTTAAAGAATTGTTTTCTTCAGTGTTTTCTTGGTCTTCTTTGACATGATGGATTGTTAAGCAAACAGAATTTTAAAAAATACTCTTGAGCTGTGCAACTATTCACAAATTTCTCTTCAAACAGAAACATGGTGTACCATTGTCAAAAGCTGATAATAGACTGGCATACTTGACCCCCATAAACTCACCAGCCAGCCTTGTGAAGCAATGACACCAGTAAGGTGGGGGTTAGAACTAAATCATGAGTATAGCGCCATCAAATTAGCACTCATGGTTTAGTAATGTTCTAATTTTGCCAGTCAATGTGGGATGATTATTTTTTTTTAAGCAATTGGGGTTAAGTAACTTGCTCAAGGTTACATGGCCAGGTGTTTCTGGGTGGGTGCTAAGTATCAGAGCCCAGATTCAATTCCAGGTTATCCTGACTGAGGCTGGTGCTCTTACTCACTGAGCCACCTGGCTGCCCCTATGGGATGATTATTTTATTGAAACTTATTTTATCCTTTGGTATTTTAAATGCACTGATTTAAAAAATAAAATAAAAATATAAAAGACAAAAATGTATTAATATGAATAAAATGATTCATTCTGTAAAATTTAGATTCAATCAGAAGGCCACACTTAAGGTCCTACAAGGCCACATGTGGCCTTAAGGCCATAGGTCCCCCACCCCCTGACCTAGTATTAAGGGAAGGATAAGAAGTTCACAGCATTATTTTCTGGAACAGGGCCCAGTGATTTAAGACTATATTAGGCCTTCATGTTCACTGAGGATTGTCGGAATATTTTGGGAGGTTTAAGGGCTGTCTATCAGATTTTGGCCATCAGAATTATTAAGATGCCAAAAACTTGATTAGATTTCCAAAGTTCATTAGAGTCTATGGTTACTTTAGAATGGAAAAGATAATTTCAATATGGAGTTTAATGTAGCGGGGAGAACCAGAATAGTCTGATTCCAGTAAAATGAAAGCTCTTTGAAGACAGGGGCTAATTCTATTTTGTTTTTGTATCTTTAGTATCTCCTCTGGGGTTTGGTGTATAGTAGATACTTAATAAATGCTCCTTGAATTAAATTCTTCCAACCCTAACCGCAAGGTCCCCAAAGCATCCTGAATTCTAGTCACATATTCAACCATCTGGACCTTTTGGGAAAGAGAAGGGAGTCAGTCAGTCTGCTGCTAAGCATGTCTCAAACACTTTGAGGCCCCAGACGCTGTGCTAAGTTCTAGGGATACAAAGAAAGGTGAAAGACTGTACTACCCAGCCCAGTGGGTGTGGCAGCAGGAGGTACTATTCCCACGTGGAGAAGAGGTGCAACTCTGGTCTAATTACTGGGCCATCCCTCGTACCAACTTCCAGCAGCCTGTGCTTATCAAACCTGGCCAGATCCCACCTTGGGAAATGTACAGCTTTGTGGTGAACAGTAACCATCGGCTCCTTTATCAAACCATGGATTCCTGTACCTCAGACTTCTCAATATCCAGAAGTATTGTATCCTGATCTACGGAGGAGATGTGGACATGGTTTATAATGTCCTAGAAGACAATGGTTTGTGAATTCCTTGAACTAGAAGGTAGGAGCACAGCATGGTGATGACTTTATGAAGGGATTCTCCAATGCAGTCTTCCTCTCTGTCAAGGGAGCTAGTCACATGGTGCCCATGGATAAATCTTTGGCACATTTAACCATTTTCACAAGATTTTATTTTAACAAAGAGCCTTACTAAGCCCCAGATTGCCTACAGTGGAGGGCAGAAGACAAGTATCAAGACAGTATCCCTTGCTCCCTGCCTGGCAATGAAACTTGGCCTTATTTGTTTAAATCCCTCTGTCTGACCAAAGGGAAACCCTTGGTTGGTCAGTATCAAGCCCCGGCCTGCCAGGTAGGGCATTCCAATTGGACAGAAAATTTCCATGTGAAGTTAACTTGGGTGTTAAGTAGGGTATCATTTCAAGCTATTTGAGGGGGTATGTTGACACTGGTTTATTCCTTTTAGTGGAGCTTTTTGATAGTAGGGTTCTACAACATCACTCACTATCCACTGTTTTCTACCCTGGAGTCCTATAGGATTTGGGGTGAGGAGAAGGAGAGAGAAGGGCATGATTTAGTTGTGATCACAGGAATAAGTGATCCATCGTACCCTGCTCCTGCCCCAAATCTAATGGAATGGTCAGCAATGGAAGTGAAAGCAATCACTTCAAAAGGGGCTTTGGAATAGTATTCTCCTATCAGTGTTCTAATAGTACTATTAGGTCAGAAGTAGGGGAGATGGAATGAAAGCTACACAGACACAAATAAATAAAAGAATAATGAAGACAGGGAAGACTTATCCTCAAGTGCTACTTCAAACCCATTAATTTTACTTCTTGCCAATTATTTTTGTTCATTTTGTGTCTCCCTGTTGTGTTTTTTAAAAATTGCATTCGGAAAGTTTTCTAGATCTTTTTGTCCATCCTTGATCATTATCCAATTTCATATGTCTTTTCATTATTTGTGGGGAAAGTAAATTTTATCCCACAGACTATATGTAATTCTCTTTTTTAGTTTAAATTATAATTCTCCAATGGACACACTTGCTAATAAGATGCATTTTAAAGTGACTGATTGAATGTACAGCTTAACTGTACTTAGACCAAAACCCAAATCTGCTCCTTCTTATGTCTTATTCTTACTTTCCTTTTCTATGAGTAGCATCATTTTCCCAGTTTTCCAACCTTCAGACCTCAGAATCACCTCTGAATCTTTTTTTTCATCTACTGCATTCAATCTTTTGTCAAGTCCTGTTCATTTAACTTCCACAGTGTTTTGCCTCTGTCCATTTACATTTCTGCGACAGGTATACTCTATATACATGCATACATACACATATATGCATGCACATTCATATGTATTATGTGTGTATATGTATATGTATAATCAAATATATGACATAGTGTTTACCCTTATTCTTTCTCAAACAGATCATTGTAATACAATTTGTTTAGCCCCAGTTCTTTCCCTGCTTTAATCTGCTTTATATCAATTCTAGATTAATCTTCCTAGTGAATAAATCTGAGAATGTTATTCTCTTACTTGAAGCCTCTCTTGCTTACTAAATAAATTCAAAATTCCTTTAAGCAACATTGAACCTTGCTCCAAGTTTCATTTCTAGACTCATCTCACATTATTCCTTATTATATACATGACAAACTACTTTTCCTTATTATATACACGACAACCTACCTAAACAGATTACTTGCTATCTCTTTGTTTTGTTTTGTTTGTTTGTTTTGCTTTTTGGAGGGCAGTTGAGGTTAAGTGACTTGCCCAGGGTCACACGGCTAGTTTTTGTGTTAAGTATCTGAGGCTGGATTTGAACTCAGGTCCTCCTGACTCCAGGGCTGGTGCTCCATTCACTGCGCCACCTAGCTGCCCCTACTTGCTATCTCTTAAACCTGTTCTTTAATCTCTTATTTTTGTTTAAGGCCATCTCACTTTGTCTTTGATTGTGGTATTTCCTAGTCCTAGAATGCCTTTCCTCCCATCTTTGTTTGTTGAAATCATCTTCATCCTTTGAGGATCAACTTAAATGCCATCTCTTCCATAAAGACTTCCCTGATTTGCCTGATGGAAGTGCTTTTTCCCTTTCTGAAATCCAGTAGCATTGTATTTGCACTTCCTTTATGTACTTACCATATTTATGCATGCCTCATGTGTTCAGTTATATACATTGCAAGCTTCTTGGAGAAAGAGACTATATTTCATTCATTCTTTGTCTCCTGGAGCATCTGGTACATGGCTCACATGTGGTAGGTACTCAACAAATGCTTGATAAATGAATGAAAAAATTCCCCTTATGATTAGATACAATTTTCAATTAGCCAAATCAGTAGGATATATCAGTAGTATGAATAATTGAAATCCAGAGAAAATTCCAAATCTAATTTTAACCAATACTATCAGCTTTCACACCAAACCTTTTTTGCCAACTGCAGGAAATGGAGAGACTAATGGTAAATGTAGTAGCTAAAAGTTGTACGTCTGGATTGGAAAGGGGGAAAAAGAGTTTCATTAATTTACCAGTGTTCATCAAGAATATGTTTTAATTTAAATGAGAGTATTAAGAATGCCATAACCAAGGGCATCTTTTGATATTTAATTTTGTAGAATTGACTATAACTTATGTTTTAGATCGACTGAAATATTAAATACAAACCATGTTTAAAATTGTAAGAGTTCAAAATATATATTGTAAACTACTCTTGTCCAAAAGAGCAAATGAATATATATTCTGAAAGAAAAATAGCTACATATCAGATTTTCAGTAAGATTTGATGTTACTGAAAAAAAGCTAAATTCCCAGTAATTTCTTGAGACTGTTGATCCAAAAATATTTTAGTTCTTTTTAAATTACTTTTATGATTGTTAGAGTTATTTCTGATCTTTACCATGATCTACAAACATTTACTAAGTTTCTTTTATCAGTAGGTGGAGATATAAAGAAATCTATTAAATTCAGATTGGCATGCACTTATTAAGTGCCTACTGTGTACAAAGAAATGGGGAAGATGTTGCAGATATCAAGATGAAAAAAGAAATAATCGCTGAATTTTCAAAGCTCATATATAAAATATAATATATGACATAGTATTTGCCAACTAAGAGAGACAGGATATGTATACAAAAAGATAACTAATTCTACAAGGTTCCATATGCTAAAGGAGTACTACCGGCAAGTATTAGTGTAGGAAGGGGTATAGATCATCAAGGAAAGCTTAATGGAAAAAGAGGGACTTGATCCCCAAGATAAATTTTAGACAAGTGGAATAGGTGATGAGAAGGGTGTTCCACATAAAGGGAAAGTGAGCCAAGGTACTAAGGAGTTATTGTTATGCTACATTCAGAAAACATGAGATAATCAGTTTTACTGGAGTGGAGAGTTTGTAATAACAGGCTGAGGAGACTGGACTTTATCCAGTAGTCACGGGAAGACTGAAGGCTTCTTAGGAAGGGACAGTGATCTGCAAAGTACTCTTTTAGGGAAGTTAAAATGGCAGGTTTTATAAGCTACTCTTCATGATGTCATTTTCCAATAGAATCTGGTTCCTCCTTTGGTGGATTCTAACTTTTCTCCTTGATTTAAATAAACATCCCATTTTTTTTATAGATTACTTTTCTCCTTGATTAAAATATCCCTTTTTGTATAGATTATTTTCATTCCATATACTTTTACATGATTTACTTTATGCATATTAAAGTCTAAAATGATTTCCACAGAATCTCAACATTAGAAGAGACCATAGAGATTTTCTAGTTCAATTTATACCAGAATAAGCATCCCATTATAAAACACTTGACAAGAAGTCAGCCAACTTTTGCTTCAAGACTTCCACCGAGGGAGGAGTCTCCAATCTCCCAGGGAAGTCATATTGACTTTCATAGAAGTGTAATTGTTAGGAATTTTTTCCTTAATGTCAAGACTAAATTTCCCTAGATTGTTTCATACTAACTGATATCTAGCCATGCCTCCCTTAACTTTATAACTGTGAAGGTGATTTTCGAATACAAGTAAAAAGACTTTATATTTTGCCTTATTAAATTTAATCTCATTTGAATTCGCTTGTGGGATTAATTTAAGGTCTTAACATACTGCATGACAGAGTCATGAATCCTGACCTTATTTTGCAATATGTTAGTCTCAGCATTATTTGCTATAAATTTGATAAGCATGTTTTCTGTGTTGTTACCCAAATCATTGCAAAAAATGTGAACCAGCACAGGGCCAAAGAACAAGTCCTTGGGCCTCTCCAATGGAGATATAAACAGATACCAGACTATTCATTAATGGCTATACTTTGAGTCCAACCATTAAACTAGTTCTAATTGTCCTATCATCTTGCCCACATGTCTTTGTCCTTTTCCCCAAGACAGCAGGAGGGACTTTGCAAAATTCTTTGTTAAGATACAGAGAAAGTCTGCTTATGGTATTCCCCCAATCTACTGGTCTACAAACTTTGCCAAAAAAGGAAATAAAGTAGGTCTGCTATGGCCTGATCCTCTTCTTTTGAAAAGTTAATCCTTGTCTTTTGTTTTTATACTACAGTCATTTCCCAATTTTCTCGTCATCCAATGAACTTTCTCTTGTAAGATGAAAATTAAAAATAAATAAGTAAGAGTTAATCAAGACTATCACCATGAATTTATTTGACAATGTATGCCATGTTTCTTACCTCTCTTCTGAGAAGAAAGATGTTTTTCAATGTCTGTTTTCCAAGACTGAAATTGGTCAATACAATTATTTAGTGCTCGGCTTGCTCTTTTAGTGTTGTTTTTGTTTACATCATTACTATGTTCTTATTATTCATTTCTTCACTCTTTGTCTCTTCCTATGAGTTTGCCCATTTTTCCCCAGAATATATCATATATCTCATTTCTTACAGCACAATAATATTCTATTTGTCTAACATAGGTTTTTCAGTCATTCCCCAATTAATAGGGATTCATTTTGTCTCCAAATTTTTGCAATAACAAAAAAAGTGATTCTCTCAATATTTTGGTATATATTTATGTATATGGATATATATATATATATATACATATATGTGTGTATGTGTGTGTATGTATGCAGGCAGATAGATATAGATATACACATACTCTTTGGGTCTTTGACCTTCTCTGGGTATATATGACTCTTATGATTTAAAATTATTTTCTAGAATAAATGGACTAAATCACAGCCCCATCAAAAGTGTATCCATGTGCCTAGCATCACCTGTCCTTGATGCCACTCTGCTGGCTCTTTGTGATCAGTACTTCCTTTCAGACTTGTTCACTAACCATCTCTTAAATAATATGCTGTGGAATGTTGCCAGGAATTGAGGTCAAACTCACTACTCTTATAACTTGGAGATTTCATTCTCTTTACCTTTTTTTTTTTAGATTTAGAACAACAGTTACCCCTGTCTGAAATACCTGTCTAGTTCTCCATCACTGACAGTGGCTCAACAATCCCATCTGCTATTTCTTTCAGTACCTTGGTATGTGGTATATCTGGGCCTAGTAACACACTCATCAGCATTCAATTAAATTTAACTGTATAAATAGTTAAAGAAATAGTAGCTGCTGATCTTTTTTTTTTTTTTGTAATTTTCCTGTCTAATTTTTCCCCTTGGGAAAAAGGATGTACCATGTTGAACTTGAGTGTATAAAAGGAGCCAGGAGAATGGGGAGAATACTAGAGAATGTCCCTCTGATGTCTTGGGAGAATGCACTGTTGTGACTTGGCTTTTACTTCTTGGTATAGGAACAGTTGACATTTGGGGCCCATGTGGAGCAGACACCTAATGACATTCAGCTGAGGTAAATTGGCTCACTACATGCCTATTGTAGTATTTTTTCATAATTCCTGTGCAATTTGAAAATAGTTTAGGCAGCATAACAAAAATAATGACACTTGTAATGTTTACTTTGTATATTTTAAAATCTAAGTTAAGATTTTTCAATTAGATGTTAGTCGTGCAAATAATTTAAACCAGCTGCCCACCTTTTTTTTCCCCATAATTTGCCTGCCGAACTTTTCAGTAATTTTTCATACAATCCCTTGTCATTTAAGAATAAATCTTAGAAAGCAGAGGCATATAAAATAGGGCAAACTCAAGGAAAGCAAAATAAAATCACAAATGACATCTAGTGAAAAAAAAACATGAAAGGGAATTGTCTTTAATTAGTTCACAGTTGGAGATTGTTCATACTGCTTATTTTAGTTAAGTCTTTCATTTGGGGAGAAACAAGCTATTTAAATTCTAGGTTGCTTGGGGGTAGTCGGGTAGGGACATAGTTATGGAGTAAGGCCCTATCCGCCCCACAGTCTAACTTTGGCAGGGGGAAAATTTGCTGTCTTATAATTCATGGTTTTCTTTAAAAGTTTGTAGCATCCTTGCCTATGGAAAACCAGTTTAATGTGGTACTAGAGAAGCTGCCACATAGTAAACACTAAACCTCCAGCACATTTTAACCAAAACGTATAAATCATAAATCTCTAAATTATTATGTCAGAAACATGGAATATGTATCTGTGCTTTCTCTGGCTAGCATATAGACCTAAATCTTTCCTGCATGCATTTTCTACACGTAAAATGCGACTTCTAGAAAACTTTAGAAAAGGGGAATCCTGATTTCAAAAAGTTGGGAAGCTACTTGTTTGATTGATCATTTTTGCCTGAAGAAAGTAAATATCAATTTCTTCCTCAGGAGCATTAACCGCTTTTCTCTTAGCAATACAGGGCCCAAACTTCAGTCATCTTTGGGTCTGTCTTCTTTTCTGTTCTCATTAGCACAGCCCAATTTCAGACCTTTATCATGTTTTCCCAGGGATACTGTGTGAGTCTGTCTTTAAGTTTATTAACTTTCTCTATCTCTCTTTGTCTCTCTCTTAATGTCTGTCTCTATCTCTGTCAGTTTCTGTCTCTGTCGATCTCTTTCTCTGTTTGTCTCTTTTTCTCTGTTTCCAATTTTCATTAATCCTGCATCCCTCTGCAAAATTGATCTGTTCCACCAATCTCAAATTCTCCCCATATACTGGGCATAATTGTCATTTTCCCCTCCTTGCCTCTAATCAGTCTTTCTTTTTAAAATGTTTTTGCCTGCCCCTAACCCCCTCCAATCCTGTCCTATCCAGATCCTAACCAAGCTTTTTGTATCCCTCACAACTAAATCTTAGGCAATTTATATTCTTGGAAAGGGTTGTTCCAGCTAAATGCTAAGCATTAATTCTAAGGTAAATGTCCAGGTGTTTCAGAAAACAAAGTGCTAAGCTTCCCAAGTGTGTTAAAGAGTAATTAGTCTTATGTAAACCTGTCCCCAGGTTTACAATCCTTGTAATCCTTTAGGTCAAAGCTATCTGCAGAAATGCTGAGGTTTTCATGACATCACTCCTTTCTCCCTGTCATCTTTCTGGTTATATTTGACTCCACAGAGATAAGTCGATACATCAAATCACATCAAAGGTCTCTGTGATTTACTGGATCAGAATCCTTGCAAGGGGGAAAGTTAGTGGAGAAATTGGGAATTATATCTTCCAGAGAAGTTAAAAACAAATGGTCAACCCAAATTTTACCCTTGTAAGACTACTTACAATGTTTAAAAGGAAGCTTTATTTACACACAGAAAGGAAACAGAAAAGCCCACAACTGGATTACTAAAACCCTCAAATCTACACAGTGCCTAAAGGAAACCCTATCTCCATGCCATCAGACCAGCTAAATTCTAGGTAGGGTTTTTTCATTGTCTCTCTAAGTGCTCAGAATGGGACAAGGTTGCCTTCATGCTGGTTCCCCACCAAATTCTGTCTCCTGCCACTCCCCCCCTTCCTCCAGTCTTTTCTGAAGGAAAAAACTTCTCCATCTGTTCTTCCCTTCATCATCTTCCTCTTTGGATCCCCTCCATATCAGACTTTAAAGGGATCTCCCTTTGTTCTTTCTGGACCCTTCTATCCCTAGGACCTCTCTCTGGTTTCTTCTCCCTCAAGAAAACTGTTAAGGAGTTCCCTTTTCATCTCTAAGGCCTGTACTTTCTAAGTTGTGTCTCCTGGGGTCCCTAGCACCTGTCTCAATGATTTGAACTTAAGAATGTTGGATTTTGAGTCAGAAGTATGAGATTTGAACCACAGCTTTCCTATTTAATAACTGTGTGACCTTGGGCAAATAAATGAACTCCTCTGGACTTCAGTTTCCTCATTCAAAAAATAAGGTTGAACTAGATAACATCTAAGATCCCCTAAAGAAATGATCCTCTACTATTATAAATAGGTATTGATATATTTCTTTTTTGGTACCTTGGAAACACCTCCCAGAATTTCAGAGCTTAGAGGTTATCTAATAGAGCCAACACCTGACCAAAAATTCTTTCCCTTGTTAACAGGGTGCTTAATTTGTTTGCTTTTTTTCTTAAGCACACTAGGACCATTGGCTCAATGTTTATTCTAATTCAGAAACAGTAATGATATTTGAAACAAAAAGATACAAATGAAAATTAAGTGGAATATTAACTTATGCAATTTTTGGATGTCTTTTTCTCCTAGGAGTCAAGAATATTTTACCAATTTAAAAACTAACCCAAATAATAACCACACACCACCATTCCTCCCAAACACAGCCAATTCTCATAACTTCCCTTCTTTTAAACTACCAGTTATAAATTATATATATTTACATATGTGTGTGTAGGTATGTCTATATGTGTGTATATGATGTATGTATTTGTGTGTGTATTCTGAAACCCATATACAATGACAGAATGCTAAATGTAATGGTCAAGTGGCATCATCTATTGGCACTGAAACAGCAGCCTTCATCAGGGAATCAGAAACATTCTTCATAAACTACGCATTTAGACACTGGAGAATCTGATAAACAAAGAGAGATCCCTTTAAAGTCTGATAGGGAGGGGATCCAAAAAGGAAGAAGATGAAGAGGATAAGAAATAGAGAAGTTTTTGCCTTCAGAAAAGACTGGAGGAAGCTGGGGGGGGGGGAGCGGCAGGAGACAGGATTTGGTGGGGAACCAGCATGAAGGCAATGTTGGTCTCACTCTGAGCGCTTAGAGAGACAATGGAAAAACCTTCACTAGAATTTCACTGGTCTTAAGGCATGGAGATTGGGTTTGCTTTAGGCACTGTGTAGATTTGAAGGTTTTAGTAAGCCAGTTGTGGGCTTTTCTATTTCCTCTCTGTGTGTAAATAAAGCTGTCTTTCAAACATTGTAAATAGTCTTAGAAGGGTGAAATTTGGGTTGACCTGTAGCAAGACTTTCCTAGGACTCAGGATGGGAAACTTTGAACTCAAAGTACAAGAATATCCATGAAAAAAAGAGACCTTGGCTCATTAGGACCAGATTTCCTTCCCTAAACTCAGAAATGGTCATTTTACTACACATTAAAAAGAAAAAAAAATCATAAGGCATTAGCACTCCTTTATAAGTTGAATCATGAATTTTAAATCTATATGGAAAGTTGACTTACTTTAGTGAGTTGCCACAAAAGTAATTGTACTTGGAGTACAATTAATTGGCTTAAAATTTACAAGTTGCCTCCTTGTGATAGCAGGATCAAGTTTAGAAATTTTGAAAAACATTTTAATGTAATACTTTGAAATTAACAACCATGTGATATGACCCAAATTTATATTTTGTAGAAAGCAACTATAGCAAACAAGCATGAGAACAAATCATATTGTTTCTGAAGATTAAATATAAATATATAGAGCTTTTTGGTCCTCAGAAAGAAAAAAAATGACAAATTCTTCCTCCTATCTGTATTTCTAAAAACTAATCATGTTAGTATCTAGGTGATGAGACAGATACTAGATGAGAAAATTTCCAGTAGCACCATGTTAAATTGATGAGAAAATAATTATTGTATAGAAAAAAAGGACTGATGAAATTCAATTTTTAAAATTTATTTGGAAGGTTGGACAATGATATATTGATTTTTCTTGATATTTTAACTGAGAATAGTGATGACATATAGTCTGTGAGAAGTAAAATAGCACAGTGAATGGAGAACCAGCCTCTGAGTTCAGAAGGCCATGGTTTAAGGCCTGTTTCAGAGGCAAGTCCCTATAGCTCTCAATGTTCCAGGCAAATCATCAAAACCAGAGATTGCAGAGCAAGTCCTGAATTTCATTGTCTGAAAGGATCATTGGTAGTTCTTTTCACCACAGTTCTAGCACTAGAAAAAAAAAAATAGAATAGTCATTTCTCAACCCCCATATTTCTTCACCTCTCCATAATTTTTATCATTGCTTTCTATTTCCTCCTTCTAGATCTTCTCCACCCCCAGCTTTTGTGACATTGCTCCATCCTGGCTCTCTTGCTAGCAGTCTGGTCATTCCGTTTCTTTTGCTGTAAATTAATTTTGTTACCACCATTCAAACAATCCCACCTCTAGACTTGCCCTGTCCCTCCAGTGACTCAAGTTCACAATTTTGGGTGTCTCTTGATACTTCCCTCTCCCTCACCAGCCTTGTTCAGTCAATTGCCAACTCTGGTCAATTTTATCTCCACAAAATCAGATGTACCCATCCCAGTAACACAGCAACGACTCTGATTCAAGCCTTTATCACACTTCCTTCTGACCCACTGCAGTAGCATAGTAATTAGATTCCCAGCTTCTAGTCTGTCTTTTCTTCCGTTCATCCTACATATACTTACCAAACTGATTTTCCTGAAGCGTAAGTTAGCCCATTGCCTACCTTTGCTCAAAAAAGCCTCAGTAATTCTTGATTGCCTCTAAACTAGAATATGGATTTCTCCATTCAGTATTTAAAGGCCATCACTTTCTGGCTTCAACTTCTCTTTCCTAAGTGATTTCCCATTCACACAACCTAGATTCCTGTCAAATGGTTTCTTTGTTCACCAACTTTAGCATTCCTTGTTTGCCTCAGTTTCCTCTTCTATAAAATGGGGAATAATAATAGCACCCACCCCTCTGGGTTGTTGTGACAATCAAATGAGATAATAATTGAGAAGTGCTTAGCACAGTACCTGGTACATAAGAAGTGCTATGTAAATATTTTTATTTTTATTCTTATTTTTCTTATTCTTCACCTCCTCAGTGCTTAGAATACCTGGCTTGCTTTGATGCTCAGCTATGGGAAACCTTTCTGATCCTCTTAGTTATAGTATTCTCTCCCTCCTTTAATATTACATACACCTCCCTGTCTTCATGTTATATCTACCCACTTGTACCTCCACAGAGAATTTTTTTTTTGCTTTTTGGAGGGCAATTGGGGGTAAGTGACTTTCCCAAGGTCATACAACCAGTTTGTTGTGTTAAGTGTCTGAGGCTGGATTTGAATTCAGGTCCTCCTGACTCCAAGGCCAGTGCTCTATTCACTGCGCCACTTAGCTGCCCCGTTCACAGAGAATTTTAAGCTTCTGAAGAGAAAGGGTGATTTTTTTCCCTTTTTTTTTTTTGGTGTCCTTGATAACCAACAGTGTCTTACACATGGTAAGTACTTAAATGATTTTTGGATTTGATTTAAAGCTACCACGTGGGGAGAGTTGTGAGCTCTTTCTAATCTCTTTCTTCCTTCAAGGCAGTATCCCAGAATCTCTTTGCACTAACCCCAAACAACTCAGGCACCTTTTTTGCCTCTTGCCTCAGTTAGAAAAATTCCTGGTTATAGATATCTTTGCCACATCTTGAAGGTGCTAGTTGGCTAGTAGCTATTATAGTTATATGATAATAGTACTCTTAAATTAGCTAGTTTATAACCAGGGAAGAAGAGACTAAGTCTTCCTTATTTGCTATGGAAATTGGTTGTCTGAAGTAGAACCACATACTCTTGGAAAAGGAAGTCTAGCAAATTAGCTGGTGCCTAGAGTAATTGCTTTGTCAGGTGCACTTCTAATGAATTTATGAAGTTTAAGCAGAATATAAAGAGAAGTTATCTAGTTAGAGAATGCAAGGATTTGATATACTTTTCTATCCAGTAGAGTTTTAAAAATTATGTTTCATAAGTCTGAGCTGACTTTTAAACTTAGAGACTTAGTAAGGAAACTACTTAGAGAAGAGAGGAAAAAAATAGTTAAAACTTCACAACTACATGAATTTACCCACAATACCCAATGAATAATTTTCATTACAACCTAAATTTTTCAGTAGCCAATCAAGCTTTTTTCCCCATAATCCTCTCCAGTGGTAACAACCTTCCTCCATGTACTTTCTAGGTCAATATGCAGCCCAAAGACATCCTTATGTACACTTATGGACCCCCTTTTTTAAATTTTGATACTGCTATATAAGATATTTTTTTCTTTTCTTCTTTTTGGAGGGGGGAAGGCAGGGCAACTGGGGTTAAGTGACTTGCCCAAAGTCACACAGCTAGTTTTTGTGTTAAGTGTCTGAGGCTGAATTTGAACTCAGGTCCTCCTGATTCCAGGGCCGGCGCTCTATTCATTGCACCACCTAGCTGCCCCTATACAAGGCATTTTTTCAAGTCTCTATTTCCAGTTTGTCTGGAAAGCTAAAGGCCAACGATTAGTGAATAGTTTTTAGAGCAACTTTTATTTCCTATTCTTTCCCCCCCCACTATTGCACAAATAACACCAAATATCTGGTGGTATAATCAGTTTACTCTTTGGTGCATCATATTCCATTATACCTTCTCTCTTTAAGTTATTGGCTGGAAAGCTCCTGAGAATAAAGGAAAGGGAAATTTCTTTTCTTTTTTTTCTTTCCATTTTCCCTTACGCCTTCCATTATATTACTGGTTTAGAACTTCTTAATATTTAAGTGTCCCAACTTTTTCATAGTAGATAAAATTCATTGATTTGTTGATTGGTTGGTTCATTCATTCATTCCACTACTATTTATTATGCACCTATGTGAAAAAGCCCCAATATAAAAAAGTTTCTTAGAAGCACAGGCATATTAATAATCTTAGTCTGACTAGACTGGAATAATTTAAATTCAAATGAGTTTAAGACCTACTGATATTTGTATTGCGGAGACATGATCTCATCGATAGTAAGCACTTTTTCCAGCAAGGGAAGGATGCTGGAGGGAGTACTTATCCCATAACTATTTTTTAATCCTGTGTGGTTTTTGTCTCTGTCCTACCATAAATTATCCAGATATCCATATATCCATACCCAATTTGCTGATTTCCTCTAGGACAGTGACTATTAGACTTTGTGAATATTATTATTCCCTTTTAACATTAATCATCTTTTACTTTACCCAATATGATAGTAGTTGTACTTTTACTATCCATTGATTGAAATTAAATAATGCAAAAAAATTGGTGCGATATAGATTTGATGACTCTTTACGATGCTTCTTCCTTGCCTCCTCCCTTCCCTGAGAACCTTGGTGTACAAGTTGGAGGCCACTGTTCTAGTCCTTAGGACTTTTAGCAATTTCTGGGTACCAATGCAAAACCCATGTATTCATTATGCATGATCTTTTTATATTACCAGCTTACCTATTTTTAAAGTTAAACATTTCTTTGATGGTAACTTTCATACTATTTCTTGCATATAATTATTTATTAGTAATAAATTTCAACCTGCTCAAGCCTTCCATGTATTTTTTCAATGCTCTTTGGGTGAACCACAATTGTAATACTTTTCAAATTGTGGTCTTCAGAGTAATCTCTGACATAAACAAAAAACCTCATATTTAAAAAATTTTTTTTTTTTTGCTTTTTGGAGGGTGGAAGGTAGGGCAATTGGGGTTAAGTGACTTGCCCAAGGTCACATGGCAAGTAAGTGTGTCAAGTGTCTGAGGCCAGATTTGAACTCAGGTCCACCTGATTCCAGGGCCAGTGCTCTATTCACTGTGCCACCTAGCTGCCCCATAAACCTCATCTTTTTAAACAGGAAAACGTTTAGAGAGACGAAGAGCTAAGTATTTGTTTTAATGGTTCTGATGTTTTTGCAGCTCTCTATTTGTGATTTTTTTCCTAATTATTTGGTATCTTTTCCTTTTGTGAAACATAAAAATTAATCCCTCAGTATTTTAAAAAGGTTTTCACCATGACCATGGATTTCTTAGTATTGTCCAGTTATGCTTCCTTGTTTCACCATTTTAATGTCATTTATACTTTTCCAAAGTATGGATTGACAATTTAAAGAATCTCATTGAGTTCATAGGTTAGATTTAGAGCTTTGGAGCTAGAAGGGGCCTTAGAAGTCATCTGGTCCAACCCTCTCATTCCATGAGTGAAAAAAACTGAAACCCAAGAGGATAAATGACTTGCTCCCATTGTTATAGGTAAAGGTCACATTGGTAAAAAGTGAAAAAGTCATTATTTAAACCCAGGGCCTCTTATTTCCAAACCCAGTCTTTCTTTGAATAACCCCATGCTATATTCTTCATATTCAACAATCAATCTTACCATGTAAGGTTAAATGAAACTAAAACAATATTTTTGGGGCAAAATCCAATAGGATAAAAGTTAATAGAGATAAATGTAAAATCTTAAAGTAAGATTAGAAAATCAGTCTCATATGCACAAGATGGACAAGAATGCAGAGAAGAGCAGAGATTTTTAATGGACTCCAAATTACAGGTTGGATTATATGGAATTTGAAGTTTCTGAGGTTTGTGATTCTATGAATTCACTGATTGTTAATCTGATCAAATAAGATAATATTTGTAAAGCTTTTAAAACAAATCCTGGTATATAGTAGGTTCTTAAAACTTCTTGTTAACTTCCGCTCATCTCCCCCTTCAACCGTTTTGCTTATGATCATCATGAGCACTACAGAATAAGATGATTAAATATCCCACGGTATTATGGTATTACACCTTTCAGTGTACAATGGCACCAATTTCACCAAACTGTTTATCTTTCTCTTCAAGAAGTTACCATCTCTTTGTTTAATCATTTAAAAAAATCTTCTATTTGATGAGAAGCAGCATGGTACAATGTATAGAGTATTGAATTTAAAACTGGAAAGACCAGGGTTAAATCCAAACTCTGATAATCACCATCTGGGTGTTCTTGAGTAATTTATCTTAATCTCTCTGAGACTCAGTTTCTGTATTTCTAAAACGTGCACAATTATGTCTTCACTATCTCACATGGTTGCTATTAGGAGAGTTAAGTGATACAATGTACTTTGAAAACCTTTAAGCACTATATGTCAGTAATTGTTATTATTATGATTATTAGCAAGAATGCCAATAAAGATATGGTTTATTTCCTCCCATGGTGTATTAATTCTTTGGTCACTGTTCATATATTATATGCTGAGAATGCTAGTAGTTAAAGGAATAATCTTAAAACTGAGATTCTTAGTACACTCTGGCCCCTTTTCATTTTTTTTTGTTTGTTTTGCTTTTACAGGGCATTTGGGGTTAAGTGACTTGCCCAAGGTGACATGGCTAGTAAGTGTTAAGTGTCTGAGGCCTGATTTGAACTCAGGTCCTCCTGACTCCAGGACTAGTGCGCTATTCACTGCACCACCTAGCTGCCTCATCTGGTCCCTTTTCTGATAGGTACCCCCATCACTTTTGAAGAGGGTTAAATAAAGCCGATTGACAGTTGTGCATATAGCAGCCCCTGGGGGGCTTATTTCCCAATTATCTCACAAATTGGAGGATCAGATCCCCAGAGGGCAGCTGCTGTTTCCTCTTAGAGTTTTGGTGATAACACTGAGGGGCTTGGTTTCTACACTGTAGGTTACAGTCACGCTCTCCCCTTGTGCTTCCCATTAATATTAGTCAGCCAGAATCAATTGGGATTTACTAAGTGTTTACTAAGATGGTGTAGTAAAAGCAAGAAGTACAAATTGCTACCACTGCTGAACCTGGGAACACTCTCTCCTTCTGTACACCAGGTGTCTGGGGGCAGTGAGTTCATGCTTCACGTACAAAGGTAGTGAGGCAGACATTGTAGAAAACATGTATGCCAAGGAGGTACTTCTCTCTCCTCATGCTGGAGTCCTTTCTCCCTTTGTGTATTCTCTTCAAATCACCTTTTAGAAGTATAGTTATCTCTTCCACATCATGGGGGTTAGGGAAATGGTACCCCCATAATCTGTAAAATCCATGTCCTCCCTTTGTACCATAAAAGACGTCTGAAGTTTGCAAAATTCGGTTGAAATGTTTGCTCATAGGCTTTGTATTGTCTGCTGGCCCTCATGTGTCCTCTGTGGCTTCTGCAAAACTCCCCCCAAATTCCCATTTAATATGGGAAAAGTCACAATGTGGAAGGGATAACTGTACTTTCTTCTGGGCTTCAAGGATTGGTGCTTTTGTGGAGCAAAAATCTTTTTTTTTTTCCCTCTTGGGTGACCATCTGTTTGTCCTTAGGATGTCTCCATTTGTATGTCAGATGCATCCACTGTTGATAACTACTATCACTTCAGCAGCCACTTACTATTTCCATTCATTTCTGACTGCTGATTGGACCTCTGATATGACCCTTGGATGTCCCAGACTTGCAAGCTTGCCTGGCATTCATTTATTTAAGTTGAAAAAAGAATAAACCCAAAGAGACAGAGGTAGTTATGTGCTCACAACCTGATGGCAAGTTGAGAGAAACAATGTCTCCTTATATCCATCCAACTCTTGGAACTAGCTTTAAGGAGTCCTAGTTCTTCACAGCCATAAGAGAAAAATTAATTAATGAGTGCATTGCCTTCTGAAACTCAGTCTTAGCACATCAATCTGAGCCAATGTGAAGACTTTTTGTTATTACTCAGTATGAATCCCTGAATCTTCATGGCTAGAAATGAGTTAACTTTAAGTATCTTCATGGTCATTTAGACTGAAACCATGTAGGGAATGCATAATATGCTAAATAACATGCTAAAAAACCTCTCTTTTCTATGAGCATAGGGAATTCTTGAACTGATAGCCATACTTCTGATGACTGGTCTGTCCATGTTTATCTAGAATTGTGCTCGCAAGATAGATATATAGTTCATTATCAGGCCCAGACTCTTTCTAGTTTGGCAAGACCTGTTAGAGCTGAAGCTAGAGCTCCATTGGCATTATTATATTATGAATAATTTATTTAAAAAGAGTCAGAAGGTGTTGAATTGCCCAAATAGCACAATTTTTAAAAAAGTTTAAAAAAATGACAAAACAGGCAGTATGCAGCATTTTAGGGCCACGGAATGCAGTTAACACACGTTTTCTCAAGAACATTTGTTGATAACAATGGAAGAATATTAAATCCAAAATTGAGTTAATCTTCCAACATCTTACAGCAATCTCTTCTCATCATCAATAATAGTGGGCACACAGTGTTTGTATTCTACCAAGTCAAAACCCAATGCAAAGAAGGGGCAGTAGCATTTGATATGAAATTCGGAATCTGGATATGCCCTGATCAAGTAAATACAAAAGAAATCCATTCTCAGGGTGATGCATTTTAAAAAGCACCCATGGATTGAATCTCAAAATGTCTTAAAATGGAGGAAGATCTATAAAGACTAGAAAAGAAAATGACTGTTTTCTTTTCAAAAACCAGTGACCACGAAGAATAACTACCAACTAAATATACTTGTTTTGTGAACTCTTTATAATATTTTTAAGAATGATGTATGTATTTGTCAAGGCCATAGAAAATATATGAAGGGAATGGGCTTTTATAGAGGATTTGCTATGGTGGACTACATCTTTATATTCACATGGATGACTTAGCCATGTAGAAAACATAAGATCCTGCTCTGTTTTGGTTTGTCATGATCTCAAGAATACACTTGACTCCACAGAACAAAATTCAGCCTCAACAGCTCTCTTCAGACAAAGTGTTTGTTACGTCATACTTACTCAGGTCCCTCTTCTAGGCTCCTCTACAGAGATTGCTTTGGTCAATGACCCTGTAAGTACTGACATTAAACTGGGTGTTAAACAGGAAGTTATATGTTTGCCAAAGGTGTTCACTTGAGTCATGGAGAATGTGCTCGTCAAGATCAAAAGAAAAGGTTTTCCCTTTGATGGTCAGATCCTTCAAATCCTCTTGTTCAGAGCTGACATAATACTAATTGCATAGAGCTCTAGAGCATGTCAAAACTTTCCCAGTGAATGAAGTCCACAGTAAAGTAAATCATAACTGTCCATACTGGAGGGAAATGTATAAAGGCAAAGAGATGGGAGGTGGAGTGTTCTTGGGCCAGTATAGCTGTGCATAGAGAGAAGCAATCTATAATAAAACTGGAAATATAGACTGGGACCAGTTTATGAATAGCTTTAAATGCCAAACAAATGATTTTATATTTGATAACAGAGGGAGTTTATCAAGTGGGAGAAGATTGACATGGTCAGATCTATGTTTTAGGAAAATTGTTTTGACAGCTTAGTGGAAGATGGGTTAGAATGAGAAAGGAGTTGAGATGAAGAGACCAATTAGAAGGATATTGCAATAATCCTAGTGAAAAGTAATGAGACCATGAGAGTGACTGTGTGAATGGAGACAAAGGGATATGAGAAGTGTTTTATAGGAAGAAATGCTAAGACTGGTCAATTGGCACAGAAAAGACACATCGTTTGGGTGTCTAGGAAGGACTTGCTTAAAAAAATGGCAAAAAGTTTATGATGATATTGAGAAATAATAATTGTTGACAGTCCTTTTCCTTGTCACCATTGTTCAGTGGGAAAAACATAGTATTTCGGAGGCCTGGATTTGAATTCCAGCTTACTAAGGGTGTGAATTGGGGTTTATCTCAACCTCTCTGCACCTACTTTTCTCGTTTGTCAAATGGAATTGAATGAGATCCCCTGGAAGTCTCTTCTGTTTCTAAACCTGTAACCCAATGGCATTTTCAAAGTATTAAAAGAATAAGAGAAGTATCACAAAGCAGCAGCAACCCACATTTACATAGTGCATTCACTGTCTGCATGGCAGGTTGGATGACTTCTAATCCATTGAGTACATCTTCAAAGATCCTCTAAGAAGAATTTATGGGAAAACCATGACTAAGAATAACACAGGATGATAAAGTGTGCAGGAATTGTAATCTGTGTCAATGTTGAATATAGCTACACTAATGAAATTATGGATCTTTCAAAATATCAAAGTTAATTCAGAGAAATTTTGTGAGCAGAATAGAACGATGATGATGAAAATGAATATTTAGATAGCACTTACCATGTACAAAGCAGTGTACTAAGCACTTTACAATTATTATCTCATTTGATCCTCACAATAATCTTGGGAGGTAGGTACTATTATTATCCCATTTTACAGATAAGGAAACTAAGACCAACAGAGGTTGAGTGACTTGCCCAAGATCACACAGCTAATAAGTATCTGAACATTGATTCGAACTCAGGTCTTCTTGATTCTGGGCTTGCACTCTATCCATTGTGCCTCTAAAATTAAAATTTGAGTGAATTATGAGGAAAGCAGGTCCATACTGAAACTGAAAGTTATTTCTGGGGTCCAGGCCAAAAAGCTCTATGTCTGTAGTGACTGGCAACACTATGAGAGGTCACTTCATTAGGACACTGGTTAGAAGGAAGGATGAAATAGGATATGGAACTTGAGATAACTCTGAAAACGTGAGCCATATATGAATTTGTGCTGAGTAAAAATGAGTAATGAGATTCTTCTCATTGCCTTATTACAAATTCTAGTGTGTGTGTGTGTGTGTGTGTGTGTGTGTGTGTGTGTGTGTGTGTGTGTACACATGCACATGCCATAGTTGCCAAGTTGGGGAGGGTAGCTCTAGGGAAAGCTGTGATGCTTTTTGGGATTGACACACAAAGTTGTCCAACCTAGGAACCAGCTGGGGGGCTTCCTCAAGTTTAGGCATTTTTCTGTTGGACTGCTCTCTACATATTGTTGTGAAAAGTATGGGATAAATACACAAATACATGTAAGATCTTGTCCCTGCTCTTAAGACATAGGCTTTCACTTAATATGTCATTTTACTGACCCTGACATATAATATAATTTTATAATTTTATTTGCTGAGTTACTTGTTTTAATAATAAAATAAAATAATTATTTTAATGATTATCTATTTTAAAAAATATTTGGGGGGAGGCCAAGCTAGCACAGCGAGTAAGAACACCAGAGTCGGGATGACCTGGGATCAAATCTGGGCTCAGATACTTAGCACCACACCCAGAAATAACTGGCCATGTAACCTTTAGCAAGTTACTTAACCCCAATTGCTTTAAAAAAATTTGGATGAAAGAAACATAAAAGAAAGGACTTAGACATTCCTGGTCCTGGACAAAGTTGGGAATTTTGTCTTTGGCTGCCAGATTCTTGTTACTATTATCTTTTTGCCTAGATCTTCAAGTGAAATCTTTTTTCTTAAGTAATGTTAGCTTTGTTATATTTTTGTAGGTCTTCTCTTTTAACTATTCTTCTCTCATTATTATCAATGTCTTATTTTACTAATATCAGAATAAAGAGAAAACAGGAAACCCTGGTTCAGAGACCAGCTGTGACACTAATGATCTTTGTAGCCTGGAGTAATTTAATTCTCTGACCCTCAGTTTCAGCACCTATAAAATAAGGGGGTTAGTAAACTGGATTAATTCAGAAGTCCCTTCTAGCTGTAAATCTACAGAACTACAAAAATAAAAATTTTATATATACTTGTATCTTATCATGTAGTATCTTAGGTTCGTGAAGTTATATTCCCCAGGGACAGCTACCAGAAACTGTGAAGTTGGTCAGCCTATCTATCCCAAGTTTTAATAATTATCATTATGTATGCACACTCACACACATATCAGTTTTATATTATTAGTGATTTCAAGAGATCAAGTTTTAAAAATAATTTTATTGACATTTTTATTTGTACATCATCTATATTTACCAAGTGTCCCTCCTAGTCCCTCCTTCTCAGAGAAATACCTTACAATAATGAATTTAAAGAAAGAGAAAAAAGAAAAAAATCCCACCAAACTAATATATATGTATTTATAAATATATGCATATACATATGTATGTTTGTGTATGTACGGCTATATATTTATATGTATGCATATACATAGTTTGATTTTACATTGCAGTGTTCTATGTCCACTATCCCCTACTTTCACAATGACTCAGGGCCAATGTCTTTTCTCTTCTTTGGGGCCAAGTTTGGTCATTATAATTTTGAAACATTCAGTTTTGATTGTTGACCTTTCCATCAGCATTGTTGTAATCAATGTGTATGTTTTTCTTTGCTCTGCTTAGGTTATGTTGCATCAGTTCATTTTTAAGTTTTCCATGCTTTTCCATGTGCATTATATTCATTGTTTCTTGTAGCACAGTAGTATTTCATTGCATTCATGTAACATTTCCCAGTGGATGGATATCTACAGTGTTTCTATTTTTTTTTTTTTGCTATTGCAAAAAGTTCTGAGATAAATGTTTTGGTAAACACGTGACTTTCTTTGAAACCTCCTTTGTGTATATGCCTAATAGTAGAATATCTGGGTCAAAGGTTATTGGACATTTTAGTCACGTTCTTTTTAGAAGGTTAATTTCTATCAACGTATTTAAAAATATGACATATGATATGTTTAGCTATAAACAAAGTCTACCAAAAACTCAAGTAATCTAGAGAATATTTTCTTTGACCATTCTTTTAAGTAAGCATTTGTCAACTGACTACAATGAATATTTATAATAGGAAATAAGAGAAAAGACAAATAAGAACTAAATTTGATAAATTAATTTTGAATAGTTTAGACAAATTATAATAGACATTACATCTCTGAAATGGTATTCTAGTTTTTTTATATAACTTTATTAAATTGAAATTAGAGAATTTTTGATAAAGGGATTATTATCTGGTAAAATATTTCCTTTTGAGAAGAATACCATTACATTCTTCACTGAATGAAACAGGAGAGCTATTGAAGAGGCATTTTTAAGGCAAAACAGGCTAAGTTTGTATTTTAACTCAATGTTTCTTAGTGCTTTTTTTGTCCATAACACACCCTAAAAGATTAGTTCTCAAAATGTGGTCTGGGGTCTTCTGTGAGACCCTAAGACCCTTTTAGTGGGTCTTCAAGTTTAAAACTATTTGCATGTTAATACTAAGATGTTTTAATTTCTGCTATAGTACATATAATTAGATATAACTCATATAAATGAGGGCTCTTTGGAGAATCCTGAGACCAAAACATTTGAGAATCTCTGCCCTAAAAGATCTGTCTCTTCCCTTCCAGCTAACCATTAACAAATCCAATCATATGTCCATTCTCACTCAACCAATTAGATAATATGAGTATGTTTTACAGTCACCAGGTGGCGCTATAGGTATTAACCACAGAAGGGTCTGCTCTTAGTCTAGGGGTAGTTGTGTCCACCAGTCACCCTGCCTCCCCCACCCCCCCTTAATCGCTTCTATGAAAAGGATCATTATTACTTTAGTAAGCAGTGTAATTGAATGAACCTAAAAAAGTCATAAAATATAAAAGATCTGTCTCAATTACTCTCATGTAATATATATGCCACTCAATCCCAGGTCTAGCTTCTACAGGGAGGGAAATCCCTAACTTCAAAGTTCAGAATATTCGCATTGTCTCCAGCTCCATATTCTATTTCACATTTACTTCTTACCACTGCTCTGAAGGAACTGTTTTCTCATTGATTTTCCTATCACTTTTTTTTAACTGCTTAGGTTTAACCTGCTATGCATGTAAAAATTAATATTGAATGGATATTAATATTAAATTGATGCAGTGACTTAATATTAATTTTTAAACTTACAGCAGGTTAAACCTAAGGAGTTGGAAAAAAAATAAGGAAAGGCATAATGGAAAAAGAGGTTGAAAAGTTGGGGGAAGGGAAGCTAGAAAGGATAGGAAAAGGTTCTGAAACAAAGGTCACTTTATGTATGTAATTATAGCACCAAAGGTGTCCTCCCTCGTCACCTCATTTTAGAATTTATGCCTGCAGAGCACAAGCTCTAGAGGGTCTCACCAGGCTAAGAGATCAAATGAGACAGTATTTGTATTTAGCACAGGGCCTGGTGTATTGTAGCTATTTAATGGTGCCTGTTCCCTTCTTTCACCCCTTCACCAAGCTGAGGATGTCTGGGGAAGAAGGGGGGATTATGTCCATACTTGAAGCTCAATTGTTTATCTGGAACTTGTATATTTAAGAATAAGGAATTTACAATTGAATGGGGCAAGTTGTTTTTCATTCCTTTCAATAATGTATGACTCTTTGTGCTCCCTTTTGGGGTTTTCTTGGCAAAGATACTGGAGTGGTTTGCCATTTCCTTCTTCAGCTCATTTTGTAGATAAGGAACTAAGCAAACTGAGTGAAGTGACTTACCCAGGGTTACACAGTGAGTAAGTGTCTGAGGCTGAATTTGAACTCGGGAAGATGAGTCTTCCTTAACTACAGGCCCAGCACTCTATCCACTTTGCCACCTAGCTACTCCCCTACTGGGGGAAGATAACACACAAAAGGAGATGGAAGTGGGTGGGATAATGTACGATATTTCCTGCAGTTGTCTAGAAAGTTCAGATCCCAGTTTTCTATAATAGTCAATAAACATTTAACTTTCTGCTGTGTGCCAGGAGCTGTACTAAGTGCTGGGCATGGAGATACCAGAAAAGAAAGACAGTCCCTGCCCTTAAGAAGCTTGCAATCCAGTGGAGGGGAAGGCAATACACCAAAGGAAGCTGAAAAGGGGGAAAGGGAGAGGAGAAGGTGCCGACTCAGAGGAATGGTGGAGAGGTCATTGAGAGGAGTCCTAAAGTAGTACAGCCAAGTGAGAAATGGCTTGGAGATGCCTGCGCTGAGGTTATCTCCTAAAATGGAGGCTTGGAATTCATGAACTCTCCTCACCCTCCAGTCAGAAAAGGCAGAGGGGAGTGACAAGGTGGAATAGCAAGGCCGATAGTTTCTGATGTCGCCTCAGTGAGGATCTTCCTACAAACCAGGGGAATGGTGGAGAAGTCCATAGTGCAGCCACTATGAAGGGAAGCTTTGGGAGGAGTTCAGCCCTCCATCCTCTGACTCCCCAGTCAGAGACCAGAGGTGGCTGTGGGAGTTGAGAAGATTAGGAGGGGAATTGAATATCCAGAGCTGAATCATTTAGCATGAAGATGAGATTTCAGGTGATCAGCTTCTCTTGGGTGGGCCATGGTGCTCCCTGAAGTCCAAACCAAGAGGAATTGCTAATGAAAAGTAGATAGTTAATGAACTTATCTTCTTAATAAGCTTCCAAGGCTCTTTCATTAGATATGATATTTTATAAGATTTACACTGTAAGTTTTTAAGTGTGAAAAGTGTCATAATCTGGCAAGAAGTTTGTGTAAATTCATGTTGAAAAACATAGTGCTTTCCTTGGCTAGTAGAATTTCTATTCAAAATTTTGAATTCATCATATAACATGTTTTTGGGGTTGCTGTACATGTCAGTGCCACCAGCAGGATAAATTATTTGCACAATAATGACTTTTTAAGCTGTGAGGCCAGCCTCATGTACCTAAATGTTTGAATCAGTCAACTAAGTGTCTTTACTTCATGTAATTTGTCGATCTCAATCCCAGCGTCCAGTGGAACAGAGTGTGATGCACAAGTACCGTTCCTATTTTACTGATGAAGAAACTGAAGTTCAGAAGTTAAGTGATTTACCCAGTTCATAGTTAAGCCAGTACTTGAGCCCGGGTCTTCTGACTTTAGGCCTGGTGCCTTCTCCGCTGTATCAGTGATGGGTCTTGAATCTCCAACAAATGCCTTATGGGAGACCAAACCTCAATTGCTTCAAAGTTTGCTTATGAAAATCACAGGTTTGCCAGTACCAGAAAATCTACCTTAAACTGGAAAATCTACCAAGATATCCATAGCATAACAAGATACCTTAGAGAAAGAGAAAATGCAAATACATCAAATGAAATGGCCTGATCATTTTTTGGTCAGGAGTAAAAATGAATTGGTTGGGTTGTTATTTTGGCAGACTCTTAACCATCTAATGGGGGTGATGTGGCAAAATCACCAACAAACATCCTGTTAGAAATATAGAATGGCTTGTTCTAGAGCTGGCTTATCATTATCACCTCATCTACACTAGAAAACTAACTCTCAGGCAATGGAAAATGTATCAGCAATAAACACAGCACACAGGATCCCCAGAGACCTAGAGCAATTGCACACCCAATGTACTATTCTCCTGACCACCATTCTAGGGATGAATTAATTAGAGAACTACATAAAGAAAACTGTTCTTCAGGGAAGTATTCTTCTTGGGGGCTTAGGATGACAGAACCATGTTTTTTTCCTGAATTCTAAAGGTGTATCTAGCTCTGAACCTCACTCAGCTCTGAACCGCACAAACAGCCATATCTTCCAAAGTATGACATAGTTGCAGGGAACTTTACTATCGAATACAATCCAAACAACATTTATTTTGTACCTACTATATTTCCAGGCACTGTGCTAAGTGCTGGGTATACAGTTAATAAAAAGAATGACAGTCCCTCCCTCGAGGATAAAGAAGGAACACCAAATGTATTTGGAAGGCTATAAAAAGTCTTCTAAATTCAGCCAGAAACAAGAGAGTAAGGGGAAAGGGTGGACAGGAGAGGATAAAGGAGGGATCTTGGGTGGGGTGGGGTAGGTTAAGTAATAAGAGGACAAGGCAGTGGGTAGACATAAAGCAGAGGGGTCAGGAAGGATAGGAAATAAAAGATACAATCATGAAATAGAGATCAGGAGTAGAATTTATTAGTCAATAAAAGGCAGGGGTAGTAATCATGATCTCAGACAAAGTTAAAGCCAAAATAGATTTAATCAAAAGAGAAAAATAAGGAAACTCCATTATATATCAGCCATATTAATATTGTTTTAGACTATTTAAAATAGCTAGATGGCATAAGGTTGGAATACTGCTGTGGTGTAGGAAATGATGAGTTGGTAGACTTAGAAAGATATGGGAAGACTTGGATTTATGAAGGAAGAGGTTATCCACCCTCAGAAACAGAGGACAAACAAGTTAGTATGGTCTTACATAGATGCATTTGATGTATGTATTTATATATGAGTGTGATCAGAAATATCTAAGTATATGTATGTGTACATAATTATATGTATGTTTGTGTGTATATGTGTGCATATGTATATATGTACGTGTGTGTATGCACATTTAATTGTAGCCTTGGTGGAGGAGGGGGAGGAAGGTAGAAAAAAAGAACAAATTAAAAAGTGCATAGCATAGAATAAAAGAAAATTTACAAGGGATTTAAAAAAAAAGATGGACATCTCTGAACACAATATGTGGTATTTATTATATAGGCTTTCTTGAAATGGACATTTATTGCTGTATTACATTTTGAATCCTCTCTTATGTTCTGCTGTGCACATAGCAATGCTTTTTTTCTTTTCTTTTTTTGTATTTAAGTTTTAGTGTTTAAGTTTATAATATGTTTCTTTTTCTTTTCCTATTGTGAATTTTAGTTTTAGCATTTAGGTTAAAAAAGAAAAGAAAAAAGAAAAAAATAATTACTAATTGACTTACTGACCTACTTTTTTAATGGAAAAAAGGTGAAACTCAGTATTACACAAAATAAAGGCAGAATTTCAAGCTTTTCTTTTCAAGGATAAAAGTAGAAAGTTATGCTTCTTTGGTTAGTGACAAATTAATAAATATTATTATCCATTTTTAAATTTTTTGTTTACATCAATTTTCATTAGTATCATTTATACAAAGATTAACATTTCAATATTTAACATTAACTAAAAGAGCAAAATAGAGTTCTACAAAAAGATTGTAATTAAAATTTAAAAAGTTGTGTTTTTTGAAGATTTATTGTTTACTTTTACATGTAATTCTAAGGGATGATACCCTTGTTTTTAGCTGTTATAATATAGTGAGTTAGAACTTTCCAAATTAAAGAATTACTAATCATGGAAACAATGTGCCTTTTGATCACAGGTGAAAATTAGCATTTGCCTTTTGGAATAAAGCAGATGTTATTGATCAGTCCATCTTAGAATCTGCTTAGGAGCCCAAGTAAATAAAGGTTAGGGGAATGACTTTCATTTGCATACTGAAATGAAGAGCAATCATGTCTTGGTTTTTCTTATAGGTGATCATGTTTGAGGTATATGAATTTGTGCAAGTATATAGATAGAATATGTGTGGGCATAAGTGCATGCCCACATATGCACCTGAGGATATAAGGTAGGGAGAGGATGTCTATAAATTTATTGTCTGCTAGAACAGGATCCATTGGTATTAACTGAAATAAGCTATTTTTATAGACTAACATATTCCCATTGGAATGTCTATTTCTTTAGTTTTTCTGCCCTGGGTTGAATTTCTTCATAAAACATATCAAATTAGGTGTCAATTCTTAGATACAATATTGTAATTTCTCATCCAGGTAGTGTCTTTATGCCATTTCATTGGTTGTAACTGGCCTATATACAATGAGTTCCCCCTTTGAGGAGCTTTTATTATACTTAATGTCTATTTCAGTCATCCAGAACTTATTCCTCATATTGTTGCTTGTTTTTAACAGTACATGCTCCTTGAGTCAGCGACTCTGAATTTACACCTCTTTATATTCCTAACATAAGCAAAGACAAAGTGACAGTGGTCACATTTGATGAACATCTAATTTGGTCAGGGAAGATGATTCAGGAAATGAGAAACAAATCTAGAAAGTGGACCAAATTATAGAATTCTTTAAATGTCCAACAGAAATTTTAACATAGATTTTTTCAGTAGGTTTTTCAGGAGAGGACCTTACCTCCTACTTTCCTGAGAAATCAAGGCAATTTTCTGTGAGTCTCCTCTTTTCCCCATTGCACATCTCAAAGTCCTTCTACATTGTGTTCTCTTCACTACTCCCTTTTTCCTGTCTCTGAGAAAGACGATTCTTCTGTCTGCCAATACAACACTTCAAAACAGGTTTTTGATTCCGTCTCTATAATTCCCAATCCTCCTTTCTTCCAAAAGCTTGTTTCAATCATTCTTCTCTTTGCTTCATCATCAGTCTACTATTATCTCTTAGCTTCTCCCCTACAGCCTAAAACATGCCTCGAGATCTATTAAAAAATTAAAAACTGGTAAAAAAAAAAAAAACCTCTCCAGTTGGCCCTGTAATTCTCTCAAACTATTGTCCTATTACTAGTGTTCCTTTCACAGCCAAATTTCTAGGAAAAGGAAAAAACATTTTTTCCACTGGACACTTTCATTTTTCCACCTCCCCAACCTTCTTGCAATCTGAAGAAGGAGGTAGAAAGGAGAGAAAGATCAAGCACATATTTCTCACGGTAATTAAATAATACAATGAATATAGTAATGAAGATGATGATAATATGGATATGACCCTTTGATATCTGACCTCTAACTTCAACACTCCACTGAAACTATGTTCTCTAAGTTGGCTTTACATCTAAACTGATAAATTCAATGATCTTTCTTAGTTCTCATTCATTTTGACTTCTGTGTATCATTTGCCATTGTTGACTACACTATCATGGTTACTCTCTCCTTCCCTTTGCTCTCTCCTTGTCTTATTCCTACCTTTGTTACTACCCGTTCATAGTCTCCTTTCTGGACCAATATCCATCTTTCACCCAATTAACATGAGTTTTTCCTAAGGCTTTGTCTTGGACCTTCTCTTCCATCTTGATAAACTCATTAGCAATCATGGATTGCATTATTATATCTATTCAGAAGCCTTCCCACCCCTTTCTGTCCTTTTCCCTTCCCCTTTCCCTTTCCTTTTCTGTTTTCCTTCTCCCATCCCCTTTCCCTTTCCCTTTCCTTCACTTCCCACAATTAAGACTCTCTCTTTCAATATACTTTTTATGTCAAGATAAATCAACAAGCATTTATTAAGTGCTAGAGAGAGAGAGAGGGAGAGAG
>NW_027186304.1:50756052-50782702 GCF_028583685.1 Petaurus breviceps papuanus | reverse complement strand
AAGAGAGAGAGAGAGAGAGAGAGAGAGAGAGAGAGAGAGAGAGAGAGAGAGAGAGAGAGAGAGAGAGAAGAGGACAAGGAGGGGAGGAGAAGGAAGAAAGGAAGAAAAGAAGGAAGAAAGGAAGGAAGGGACAGAGAAAGACAGCGATAGAGAGAAACAGAGAAAGAAAAGAGAAAAGAAAAGAAAATCAGTCCCTGCTCTCAAAAAGACCGCCATCTGGGGGAAAACATCCAAACAACTATGTATAAACAAGATATATTAAGGATAAAATATATTCAGGGAAATCTCAACTAGAAGGCACTACAATTTAGGAGACCTGAGAAAGGCATTTATCTGTCACTTGAAGGAAGCCAGAGCAGCCAGGAGAGGAGGGAGGTTATTCTAGGCATAGAGAATGGTCAGTAAAAAATTCCCAGAGTCAGAAGATGGAGTATCATGTGAGGAACAGCAAGGAGGTCAGTGTCACTAGATCACAGAATATGAAGAAGGGAATGAGGTATAAAAACTTGGAACAGTATGAAGGGTATAGTTTATGAAGAACTTTAAAATTGAGAGACTTTTATAGTTGATCCTTGATGTAGCAGGCAATCACAGGCATTTATTGAATAGATAAAGTAATTGGGTCAGACATTAATGTTAGGAAGATTAGTTTGGTAGCTGACTAGAGAACAAATGAGAGTTTGGAGAAAATTAAGGCAAGGATCTCAGCCAGAAGGTAGGAGCAATAATCCAGACATAAGGCAATGATAACCTACACTGGGGAAGAGACAATGTCAGAGATGAGAAAGATGTTAGAAAGGTAGAAATGGCAGAACTTGGCAACTGGTTAGATATGATGATGGGAAGTAAAAGAGAGTGAGGAGTCTAGGGTGGCACCATATTTGTGAGCCTGGGTTACTTTGGGGATGGCAGTATACAATAATAAAGAAATTAGGAAGAAGTAACAAGGGTGGAGAGACAAGGTATTCAGTTTTGGACATGTTGAATTGAAGGGAAATAGATAAACTGGATAGATATCCAGTTTAATATGTCTAACCCAATTTGAGATGTCTAGACCAACCAACAACTGAAAAAGAACTCTCCTCTATGACATATTCAACATATGACCTTAGAGCCAATTCCCTGTATTTTCTCTTTTGAACATAGTTTCTGTTCCTCAGGCCAATCCATCTAAAAGAAATGAACTTTAAAAAATTGTAGTTTAATCTCATTGAAATGAAAGTATTTACAAATGAAAATGATCTCATCGATAGAAACACCTTCCATATGAAGGTGGGTTGTTTTTTTTTTCTATTTTCCCGATTTAAAATGGATGTTCAAAATCTTAAAAACTCATTTCAATCCTATTTTAAGAAACTTTTATTAAGCCTGAAATTTTAGGATTTTTTTTTCTAAATTGGCCTGTATGAGTTGACCAACCTATCTATACTGACATGCAACAGGCTACATAATAAAAGAGTTTATCTCTCTCTGTATTTTCTTATAACAGCAAAGACTGTTTTTCTTCTCACTGCTTTTGAGATTTATTCATGTTAACTCCCATTAGAGTTAATTGGAGTTACATACATAAATCCCTCTTGCTTCAAGTGGAGAATAGGTTTCTTTAATGTAGTTTTTATTTTTTAATAAGGTTAGACTTAAAATAGATTCTTGTATACAATTGTCCTCTTTAGTTTGTGAAATTAAAATGCCTTTAACAACTTTTAGGGTTAGGAAACTGAGATCAGTGAAAAGAAACCTTTCTTATTTTAATTCAGCTGCATTAGTATATAATCATTACAAATTACAAGCTGGTAATGAAAGAAATAAGAAAGTAAACTAGAACAGTATTTTCCTAACACACCATCACTGTTTACATAGCATTCTTTGCCTTCTTCCTGTTATTACACTGCTAATGGTATGTCATTTTCAAGTCTTTGTGGAATATTTCTATTTGCTTCTATTAACTATTAAAAGAATGATATAGATAAAATGCTTAGTAATAAATTAAAAATATGCTGTTCTTTCCAAAGTGAAGGTAAAATTCGAATGTTCCTCTTTAGAAAAGGTCTTCGCTAATTTCTTTCCCAACTCCACTCTCAGTTATAAAATTATTCCTCAAATTACTTTGATTGCATTTCATATTGATTCCACTGTATACATGATGTTCCCTTCCCCCTCCCCCCACACACAGACATAGTAAAAAGTAAGCTTCATGAAGGCAAGGTCATCTTTGTTTTTGTCTGTAGTAGTCCTATCACATAGCTAAGTTTCTGACACATAATGGGGTTTTATGGAATGCATGTTTCATTGAATTGCCTTTGCAATGGTAATCTTTGGGGGAGGTATTATGTCTACTTTTGAATTATAATATATTGGTCATTGTCTACTTTCCAACTACTAAAATGGGATTATTTATAATACTTTACTTATATTTGCTAGATATTTTTTCTCCACATTACAAAAGTAGGAAATAACTCTTATTGTAAACCTAATATTATTTTTTAAAAATTCATATTCTTTTCCCATACGAAAGTATGGGAAGTAAAATAATTTTTATTGTTTATCTATACTACTTTTATCATTTACATAATTTATACTGCTTATAGAATAATAAGCTTTTAAAGTCACTTGACTATCTCCCCTAGATTAATGGTTGACCTTAATTTAAGTAATAGTTAAGTACATGCAAAAAAGTCCTTAAGAAATAATTTTGCATAGATCAGAGTTAGATGAAATAATTATATTTTTTCAATGCCTATCATACTTTTGAAAGTGTGTTCCCACCAAAAATTGTTCATCTTAATATGTTGTAAAAAATTCATAGAATTCATTTCAAGGATTGCCTTGTATCAAAAACGGCTGAGTTGTTGATTTCAAGAGGAGGATTTATATTTTGTAAAATAGTCTTACAGATAGAATTTTTGTTGGTTGAATGACTTTTAGAAATGATTTTGCTAATTTTATATTAGCCTTGTCCACTTTTATAAATGGTGTGCCATATCTTTATGTTCTAATTTTATATATAATATATATATCAATGTGTGTATATGCATATATATACACATATAATATGTATGTATATAAATAAAATCTGGAAGATCATAGATCTATCCCAGGAATATAAAGAATTTTCTCAGCATAAACATATTTGCCAAGGGAAAAAGAAAGAGATTAGAAGGGAGAGACAGAGCATATTCCTTTTATTTTGATCTCACTGTCTGATTATCCTTTAGCTTGTAACTTTCATTTTGTCAAGTCTTTTATTCATTTCCTTAGAGTCTGGGATCAGAGGCCAATATTTTGTGTATGTGTGTATGTGATTATCATACATGTTATTTTTCCCCCTTTCTTCCCATTTAATATAATTTATAGCAAAACTGGTATAGTAGCATATCCCCCAATATTACATTTCTGTACATTCTTAATTTAGGGAAAAATTAATGTTCTTGTGATAAAGAATACACCATATTTTAATTAAGGAAAAACAATAGCTAAAAGTGAACATTTCTATGAGATTGACCCAAAGCATCCCAGTCCTTTAATTGTGCCTTTCTCTCTACAGTTCTTAATTATCTGTTCTGTTCCACTTGAAACCTATAAATAGATTTTTAGCCATTGCCATTTTGTCAAATATGATATTATCAAAAAGAAATTAGTAATTATTAAATACACACAGAAATACATGTTTTAGAAGACAATACATTTCTTATGGTAATGTTCATTCATTAATGTTTATATAAGTATATATTCACAAAAGTTATATAGAACAATTTAAAATAAATTGTTCATGTGTAATATACCTTCCCCTACAATAAAAATGCCATAAAAATCTGCAATTGTATTGACCATATGAATATCCTACTGGGAGCATATTCACAAAGTGAACTGAAATCTTTCCTGTATATAGGGAGAGAGATAATGAAGTTTGTTATTTCAAGGTCAGTTTTGCTTTCTCGTGCTGTTATGTCAGGAGACCAAAGCAAGGGGAAGATATGTTAGAGTTTAGTGGCAAGTAAGTTTATTATGCAGATGTATAGTTGCAGAAATTCGGTATTCAGTTCTATAGAATAATTGATAAAATGAAAGAAAACCATATTCTTAACTATTTTATGTTGGGCACATTATTATATGGAATTTTTCTAATGGGACCATATCCAAGTTGTGGTGTTAACAGATGGAATCCTGTTGGGGTTCCACATTTTTAGTTATTTAGGACTTTAGTAAACAGTGATTTTATCCAGTATGTGATTGGAACAGATGTGATCTTATCAGGGTTCCACTTTTTTTCAGGGGCATAAAATTGCCATGATTTGCTGTACAGTGCTGGAGTTTACTTTTTTGTGGTTTTTAGAACCAGAGTCCTTTTTAGCCAGAATTTGCCCTTGGGTTCTAAAACATCATAATAGGGAGTTAATGTTTTATTCTCTATTAATCCCATTAAATCCTTTTAATATTAGAGCATGTGTTGCTTTATAGCATTAACTAGTGTCTTGCACTCAACAGTATTTTCACAGTTTATGACACTGCTTAGGGCATTAACAAACAGCTGTTTGAATTAAATGAGCAGTTAAGGACCCTGTTCATTAACTCAAAAGTTTCATGTATTTTTAATTCCTTAAATCTAATGGTATTATCACCCTCCAAGAAATCTATCTTTGATTATAATTTGTTCTGGCCACTATTGGTTAGGGGGGAAAGTATTATTGTTTTTGAATATGAGTCATATCAGGGGTGGATATCTCTAATGAATTTTAACTATCTCATAACAGTTTCATTCTTATGGGATATAAAACTTTAAAAGTTGTTTACGGCAGTTGTGTTAAGATTTTCTCCAATTTTGGTTACTGATGACTTCATTTAGCTAATGTAAAGAGGCAGTTGGAACAGAATTATTTGCATTTGAAATGGCGCAATCAGAGGTTTGTGACTGACTCATTAACAAAAAAAGAAAATTGTATTTGGACAGTGATATAGTGTCTGATGCAGTCCCTAATGCAAAGCAAAATGTTAGTCAACGCTTTTCCATACCAAAAAATCTTAGCTTCAGGAGACTTCAAGACTTTACTTGCTATAAAAGCAAGTGTTTGACTGACTCTTGGATTAACTTTTCCATATGGTCTTCCTCACCTTGCATGATCTCACTCACCTTGCACTCTTAGTGTGAAGGTAAGTTATTAATTAGAAGGAAAATATTAAATGAATGGCAATTGAAGGATCCCGTAATGAAAACTTTTGATTTTATTCATCATCATGATCAACATTCAGTTATATTTTAGCATTGTTTTGAGGATAAATAGTGGAGTGCTAAGCTAAACATTTTCTCTCCAGTATCTGTGAATTCCGGACAAAAGGATGTATTCCTTACCTGTTAATTAATTATAAAGTCCAAGTTGGCCATAGAATTTAAAAGACTGTCTTCAGGTTCCTGTTGCCCAAGCTATCTGTAAGTCCAAAAGAACCATAACAAATACTTACAGAAAAGGAAATAGCCTAGACACAAGTTGTGAATAAATGAAATGATTTTCTATACTAGTTTAAGAAAATTTTTCCTTTGTCATTTCTAAAATGTGAATAAATGTTCCTCTTGGATCTGGTCAGTGTAGAACTAAAGGGATTAGCAAAATGACTTTTGAAGGCCCCTGTTGGTCCCTTTAAATTCTTTCTAAATCTGTGGAACAGATATTATTGATTTCAGGGATAGCTTCGAGAAGAAGTCTCATTCACGAAATTACTTTGGATATATTTTGTCTTTATTCTACATATATTTATATATGTGCTTGATGTTTCCCTGATAAAAGGTAAACACCTTAAGGGAGTTTGTTATTTCCCAGGTCCTGGCATTTGGCAAGGGCTTTGTAAATTTGTTTTTACTGATTGATGATCTTTTAGTCTGTACCAAAGACTGTGGTAGTAGATTCAATAGTAGACTTAAGGATTTGTCCAACATTTCTATTTTGTTCCTGTGAAAAAGAGGCAAAAAGCATGGTCAGCTTTCAAGGAATACATTTTAGAAACAATTCTTCAAGTGAATTCTGGCAATTTGAAGATTTTTGACTAATTTTCATTTATAATTTTTTAAGGTATGGCCACTATTACATTGTATTGTTAAGAGAGTACTCTGTGCTAATACTTTATGAGGATATTAAATACGCAGAGTTCTAGTTATTCAAAGTAATTTAAATAAGACAGAAAAAAGAAAGAAAAAGCTGTGGTGTATGATAGTAGTCTCCAACCTTTCTATATGTGAGATAACCTATTCTCCCCTACCCACATACACATGCTACTAGTAGTAGTAGTACTAATATTATCCACTTATTGAGAAAATGCACATGTTTTTGGTGACAAAAAATCCTCCTTTTTATTCAGTAGAATTGTTAGGGAAAGTTGTAATTTGTTAATCATCTGTATATATTTGAAGTACAGTAGTAGATTTATTATAATACACTTCAGTCAATAGAACATTATTCATGCTGCATACTTTGTTAGATTAAAATAAAAACCAAACTCTAAGTATTTGATATATACATGGATTTGTAGATCTCTTGGTCTGGAATTGAAGGACTATGAAAGCTCATCTAACTTTGTGACCACAGTACATTGATGTAAAAAATACCAGTGAATTGAAAATGATCTGCTTACGAGGACAACTAATTTCCATTCATGTTTCATTTTCTTGATAGTTCTACATCTTTTCTTAGCTTGAGTCCATAAATATATGTTTTTAAGGAGTTTGTTGGACCAATTACTTTCTAGAGAAATCATCAGACAAATGTAGAAGCATTTTTGATATTTCCATTATTCATAGGTCGCAAACATGTGTGTTTCCATCCCTCACAAAACATTAGATGAATGAAGATTGAAGTTTTTGCTTGTATCTTCCTCCCAAGTATCTTTCTTCTAAGATGGCATCATTGTACACATTGAATATGTAATTCTTGATTAATTGATTTCAATTTTATTTATTTACACCACTTAATTTTTTATCTTAATTCTTATTTAGCAGCCTCTTGTGCTGTCTGAGCAAATACTATTACTGTTACTACTGCTACTGTTTACATAGTGCTTTATGGTTTACAAAGTGGTTTTCATGTGTGTATCTCATTTGATTCTCACAACAACCTTATGAGGTAGGTGCTATTATTATTCCTTTTTTTTTACAGATGAGGAAACTAAGGCTATGAGAGATTAAATGACTTATTCATGGTACACAGCTAGCAAGTATCTAAGCTAGAATTTGAACTAAAATCTTTCTGACTCTTAGTTCTAATATTATTTCCACTGTGCCCCCTCTGCATCCAATATAAACTGAAAGTACAACTGTCAATCATACTATGGGCAATAGTAGGCTGACTGTGAATACAGATTAAAGACCTTTAAAGGGGAAAATTTAGGCAGAACTGAGAAGATAGGACCAATTGATGTTAGGGCCAGTGGTTCTATAACTATGTGAGCAGGCCATAGCATGTATACATGAAAGTAATGGATTTCAGATATGACACTGGATCAGGATGTCAATTAATCAGATAGGTAAGATAAAGAGAATCAAATAAACTGTCTTGGTCAGCATAAGGAATATGTCTGAAATTAGGGAGCCTGTTTGGGCATCAAAGGATCAATATCTCAAGCAAAGAATCTGAACAATAAATGTGTATAAAGCACCAGAAGAATTTTAATACTTTTGCCTCATCCTGGAACATTTACTACATCATCTATTATGGCAAAAATAAGGCTGTAAACAGCTGACCTGGGTTACTATAGTAAGGATTCACGCTTCAATTAAGAATTGAACCAGATGATCTCTACATTCCCTTATAAAATTTCCATAATTCAGTAAATTTGAAAGCTTGGGTATAGTAAAGTAGGGAGTGAGGAAGCATAGAAGAGGGCATCTTATTACCTACAGTTTCAACTATAGATATCTGCTACTATCAGTATAAATGGAAATAAATCCTTGCTCCCCATTGATTCGTTTCCTAGTACATTCAGATGCGCCATAAATACCATTTGATAGTACTATTTTACCTTCAGAAAGGTCCTCTTTGACTTCCCGCAATTCTGCCAAATCTAAAACTTATTCTTGTCAATGTTACTGCTTAGTTGCATTTTAATTTTTCTCCCAATTTGAGGCACTTTCTTTTGGTTACACTTGGAAAGTCTCACGAATTCCATGGCCTTAAGTCAGTCTTTAGCAGGTCAACGATTGAAAGACATGGTTGAATGGAAGGAAGTTGGAGATTTTGAAGAGTAAACTCTGCATAATGCTAAGTCACTATGTCCCATATACCTAAAAGGTTGAGAAAAGTGAACAAGATATGATTTGAAAATCAGGTACAATTTCTCAAGACCTTTCTCACAAACCCAAATATTGGAAACTAAAAGTGAAATAATTGTATTCTTAGCGATTATTCTGGTGAAAAAAAGGTGTGCAATTAGGTGTTTCTTGGAATCTAATATTATCACTGAAAAGGAGTAATATAAGAATAAAAATGTTGGACTCTTTCCCCCATATTGTGGTTTCCTTGACTTTAGGGTCTTGAGTGAATGTTTGTCAGTGATTGAAGGACATTGTTGAAAAGTTAAGTGAGGAAGAGGGGAAAGAGGTTGAAATATATTTCTCCTTTGTCCTTAGGCTATAGACCCTATATAGCTCAAAGACGGATGAACAATAATTAATTAATAAGACATTAATCAATATGCAGGTACAATTCCACAAGACATTTGTTCATGGACTAAATAATTATATTCAAGTTGATTGGTCTAGTAAACAGAACAAAAACAATTATTTGTATGGAAAGAGGCATTTTTTTTTTTGGATTCTAAATGTATCATTGAAATAAACAACATAAGAAAAACAATATACTTTTTAACTATGACTGGGAAATCTCATCTTCAGGGTCTTGAGTCAATGTTTGAATAAACTTGTCTATGTCAGTGATTGCAATAGACATTCCTAGATGGCTGAAGGTTCTGAAATCTTTCCCTTTTGTGCGTGGGCATCATGCCCTGCACACCTAAGAAAGTTAATAAGTCCTGAACGGAAAACCAGGTACAATTCTTCAAGACTTTCCTTCAAGGCCAAATACCAGAAACCAGGAACCAAATAATTACATCCTTAGTGATCTTCCTGCTGAAAAACTTTGTGCAGAATAGGATGTTTCTTAGAGGCTAAAGTTCTTGGTGCAAATGAATGCTTTAAGGAAGATAGCTGCTCCTCTACCTGAAGAGACCCAAGTAGGCTGAGGAGAGAATGTTCCAAAATGTCCATAGAAGGGAGGGCAGCTGGTCCTGGGCAAGAAAGCTTCCTCTGCAGCCATTATGCTGTCATTAGCCTGACATTTGTTATCAATGAATTGCAGCTGAACTATTGTTCCAAGGCTGTCGCTGTAAAACCGTAGTGCATTGTAGTTTGTTGGAGGTTAGTAGCACTTGTTAATTTGATCAAGGCTGAAGTTTACGGAGGATAAAGTAAACAATGCAAACTGCAGACACCATCAGTTTCCTCTGGGCAGTGAAGTGTAGTTTGTTCCATTTACACTTCACAACAACATCTGATGGGCTTTGTCAGTGCTGCACAGAGTAATTAAACCTGAAATCAATAGCAGGCATTTGTCATGTTTACAGCCGCTCTTTCTGCTGGGTTAAACTCATCAGTTTAGTGCCGTTCGGTTTTACTGCAGAGACACGCTCCATTATGTCTTCAGGTACAGTTGAGATATTCAGTTACATGCCCAATAGTTTGAATACGACAGTAAGATTAAAAGGGACAGGCAAATGGACAGTTTTTGTAATTTATTTGCTGATTTCCTTAAACGGTGCTGGTTTCCATTTTCTTCAACTCTTTTGTATGAAACCCTTTGTGGCCTAGGACAATACATCTCCCTTTGCCCCCAAACTGGAATGAAGTCTTCAACTAAAATGCAACAGGACTTGACATTGGCCATAACTTCACAAGGATAAACCTTGCCTATATGGGAATATATTTGCAAGTCAAGAGAAGAGAGAATGGTCCAACATTCAAAATAACTACCTTCTGGCCTGAGTAGAGTGGTCTTTGTCATTTAAGCGGAATGGAGTAGAGTTAAGAATAGTTCAGAAGATTTCCCTTCATCTAAAGGTTTTTAAATCTCCACCTTTGGAATTTCTTTTGGCTCCTTTTACCATTCTTATTTTTCTTTACCTTAATGTTTTCCATGATGGGGTCAAAGTATTCTGAATTTAACAAATTTGCAGGTCACTGGTAATCTAGTTAGATTTTGGACTAGAAATTTGACACAGAAACCAGGAGAAAACTGAAAAATTTGCCTGAGCTGCTTAGATTCAGTGGTCTAATGTGAGGCCTTTATGACCCTGGATTTTATAAAGATTATATTAAGGTATTATTCTGTTAATCTACGAAAACCTCCTTGATAATTGACATATAAGAAATCCTAAAGGATTATTATCAAAGATGAAAGTGGTTGGCAATCTGAGGTATAATTGAAACAACTTCCTGAAATTAATTTTAAATGCTTTTTATGTTGATGACAATTTAGGACTGTATTCCATTCCCCAAATAATGAAATCTCACATTTTTTATTCTAGTTTTTAAACACAGGAAAGAAAATGTTCTTAGTGAATTTGACCTTAAACTTGTGTGAATAAGTTAACATTTAAGTGAGATCTTGTAGATTTTAGCAATAGTGTTTCAAGTTCTCAAACACAAAATTATGGCATAAAATGATGTTCAACTGCACCTCAAATGTATCTCTAAGAAAAGCTATCATGAGTAAGCACAATAATTCAGCATGCAACTACTGAACAGAGAAGTAGCTTGAAATTAAAGGATTGTTATTTAAATCAATTTAATAGGCTGTAACAGAAGCCCGATGCTTTATTAGCATTTCCCATTGGCTCCACACAGTAGCCTTTAAGAGCTGAGCACTTTAGTAATCAGCTTAGCAGTGTTTGACACAGAGTAGGTGCTTAATAAATGTTTGCTGACTGATGGATGGTAAACAGGGAGTAGCTAAATTGATGTCATGTGAGTCACATGTCACATATGTCATATCTGTGAAACTCTGATGTCTCACTTTAGGTTAATCTATCAGTACACCTCCTTCCCTCCTCAAATACGAACCTACACAAGGTTCTTTTAAAAATTATTTTAAATTTATTTATTTTTACATTATTTTTTTTTAAATTGAGTTTGAAATTTTCTACCTCCCTTTTATCCCTCCCCCAGCTATTGAGAAGGCAAGCAATATGGTATCAATTATATATGCTACACAAAGTCAAGATTCAGTTGTCTCCTAGAACTATCCTGCTTCACACATAATGAAAGTCATTCAGATTCTGTCCTATTCAGTGGTAGCATGATCAATAAAAGCAAGCAAACCGCCATAACAAAAACATAACATGGAATTCCAGGATGCTTATTTCAGTATTTCTAAATGATATAACAAAATAGAGGCTTCTGTCTGTTCTTGAAGGTTCTGATGTCAGGAAAGAGGCATAACTCATCCCACAAGTGATGACCAAATGAAAGGAATTCTTCCTAGGCTGAATTCTGATTCAAAGATCCGCTCACTTTTCCCTTCTAATGAAAATTAATTTCTGATTAAGGGTTACAATGACAGTCATCTATGACCTGGGCCCATTAAGTGTCTTTGAAGGCAAAAGTCAAAATCCTGATTTGGGCCTAAAGGATAATAATCAAGATAGGGACTAGAACACTAATTGCATTAGTATAAGGTACTCCTAGATGAGGAAATGCTTTCTACCAATGCAGATCTGTATCTTCTCTATACCTGACAGTCTTAGGAGTTGTCTAGAGCCCCAAGATACGAAATGCCTTGCACAGGATAATATTGTTAGCTCCCAAAATATGTTTTAATGTTGGAATAATGTTGTTTGCTTTTTGCACCTGAGATGTTTTTTTAAAAGTTTATATTATTTGAACTCAGATCTTAACAAAGTTATGTCTTTAGTCTTTTACTCTGTCTTGATTCTTGTGTCCTCCATTATATTTCAAGTTCACCTAAAATTGAAGTTGTTTCCACAGACCAGTGTCTGTGAGAAATTTAATTAAAAGTTTGATACACTCTTTGAAAGACTCTCTCCTAGAACACTGAGACTCACTTGAAGGAAGTAGTAAAGTCACCTAAAAATGACCTCAAAATAATAAGATAATTAGGGTAGTTAAGAAGTCAAGAAAATGCCACTCATTAGATATACTCACTCAGTATGGGTCCACTCAAATTCTCTGGGTCAGGTAACAGAGATGAGTTAAGCCTGGAAATAAAGAGTTCCATGCTAACAACATTACTGCTCATTCATTGAATGAGGTTGTTTCTTTTAAAATTTATTAGCAAAATGTAGTTCTATTTGAGGTAAAATACAGGTTCTGGATGCATTTAATTTACCTTCAAATTCCATTATGATTTGGTAAATGTTGTAGATTTTGCTTATCTAAATAGCAGGATGAGTTTTTATAGAGAAGGGGAGAGATGCTAGTAAACTAGCTAAGTTTACTGTAGACATCTACTGAAGGCCAAGACATTCATTGCATACTTTATCTTCTTGACAACGGCCTTAAGGAATAACCTGTGTAAAGTTCCATTTTGCAAGGATATTTGATATAAATGTGATCTTATTCATAGAAATAGGGTCTGGAAGGAACCATAGAGGTTAACTTGTTCAAAGGGTTCATTTTACAGAATGAGAAATTGAGGTCCACAAAAGATGAGAGACTTGACTAAGGTCACATAACCAGATAATGACAGAATCAGGAGTAAAGCCTTCTTTACTTCCTCTGTTATTTCTACTATTATCTGCCTTCTTTTATTGAAAATACCCATCATATTGTTAATGAGCTATTTTAAAAATATTGTAATTTGACCTTCTTTTAAACTGAACATACTTTGTATAGAAATAATTAAAAACTTAGTAAATAAAGTAATATAAAACCTTTCTTTGAATACTACTTCATATGATTGAGAAGTTATACCCTCCTTGGTACCAGACAGCCCATCATCAAGAAAGCTAATCTTTTTAACCATCCTATTCTCCCAGTGGTGATATATGGTTCTGAATTATGGAACATCACTGCTCAGAAGAATTAAAATCACTACTACTACTACTACTACTACTACTACTACTACTACTACTAGTTAGTATTTATACAGTACTTTAAGCTGCAACATGCATTACAGATGCTAATTCATTTGATTCTCATAACAGTCTTATGAGGTAGGTTATAATTGCCATCTTACATATGAGGAACCTAAGTTTGAGAAGTTAAGTGACTTGTAATGGAAAGATGGGTATTAAGCATAAGGAGGTTATACCATGTTGTCAATAACAACTGAGTTTGAGAAGTGATGTAAAAAAGCCTCACTTTACTTGAGGCTATATATGTGAGAAAAGGAGGTGAATCAGAATAGAGGGAGAATGCAAGATAACAAATGAAAAACTTAGATGTTGCATTGGTACTCTCCGTAGATAATGAGGGTAGGAAAAAATTCCCCTCTGCTTTGGATGTATCTTCTTCTTTCCTACCTCATTAGATCTGGGCTCTCCATGATGAAAACAAAACGGCATTTTCTCATTCTTTGCTCTTCTTAATCATGTCCTCCCACAGATATATGTGAGAGGATTTACCCGGCATGTTAGGGACCTTTCTTTTAGTCTTTTTAGATTCCACCAGTATCATTTTAGATCTCAAGTTGTTCGACTTGTCACCAGCATTTTCCTTTTCCTTGGTGATAACCTTTGTGAAGAACAGTTTGATATAGTGGGAATAATGGTGGCTTTTGAGTCAGGAGGAATGTGGGATCATATTCTGCATAGGCAACTTGTTTTGTGATCATGGTCAAGACAACCTCTCTGAGCTTCAGTGAGATTCAAATGAGAGAGTCAAATATTTTTTGAGCCTCACAACACCATATAAATAGGAAATGATATAATGTGGATTTTTGCACAGTATTTATCGCTGGAAATGTGAAGTGGCAAGCCTCACTCTTGTTATTTCTACCTTCACCCCATCTCAGATATGACCCTTTCTTTCCAATCACACAGCCGCCATCTTGGTAGGGAGTATTTCTCACCTGAATTCTTTCAGTAGCCTTCTGGTGGGTGTCTCTGACCCAAATCTTTCCCTCTCTACTCAGTTGCCAAAGTGATTTTATTTTTTTTTCTTAACCAGAGCTCTGGTCACATCAGCCCCACACTTAATGAACTCCAGTGGCTCCCTGTTAACTCCAGAGTCAAATTTAATTTGAAATTTAATACTTTTCATAATCTGTTCCTATCCCACCTGTTCATCCTCCCTCCTCCACGTGCATATATTTGTTTGTGTTTTCTCCTCCATTAGAATGTGAGCATCTTGAAGGCAGGGACCATGTTTTTGCCTCTCTTCTACCCTGGGCCTACCACACAGTAAGCACTTAAGGAATGCTTGTTGCCTATTAATGTTACACATCTTTCTACTTAATAAAACAATGTTTTCTAACAGACAATTTCTAGCATCTTTTGGCCTTCACTTTGTGATGATTGTTTAACATCAATTAAACTTCTCTAAGGAATGGGAATAAAAAAAATCAATGCTTTTTTAGAACCAACATCTTGGAGATGTAATTACATACACTGTTTTGTCATCTTTATCTTTTAATTTTATTTTAATTTTTCCCTTTGCCCTCACTAGTTGAAGGTCTGATTATACCCAGCAGATTCCGAAAACACTTCTTTTTCAGTGAGTAATCATTTTCTTTGCATTAACATAGAATCCATTTTATTTTGTGTTACAATGTTCACAGTAATTTTCAATGCTAATTTTTAAAAAAGATATTCATAATAAACAGAGAGGAGGCTCCTGAGTATTCTATCATCCTTTGGACATTTTGATTCCTTAATACTGAATAATTTAAACGTTTCTTTCCAACTACCCTTGTGTTCACTTTCATATTGAAGTCACAACATATTAAACTATTCATAGATTAACTCAGTTTGAAGACTCTTGTCAAGTCATTTAAAATTTTATTTACTTTCTAATCCTTGGCAATAGGTGTTGACACATACACTGAAATTATTTTCATAGTTATCTTTTCTTTATCCTCACTTTGAGCACTGCAAGACAAGATGACCAATTATCATATGAAATTATGTTTCTGGTTGCCTTGATGAAATTAACTTTGTCAACCTCTCTATTCTCTTCTCCAAGGTCAGCCTGTTTAACATCTTTATATGTAACTGCAACTTCTTTATGCCTCTTGGTTTTATCTGCATAGAAAATGTTCACATCAAGACAGTCCAGTAGCATATAAGTTAGTTGGTCATTGACAAAGATTTCCCATTTCAATTACCAATGGTTAAATTTGACTTTCATAAAAGAGAGTGAGTCTTACCAAATTCTGCTGCTTAGTTCTACCACTTTACCCACATTGCTGTGGAGTCACAGTACAAAATTGCCGTTTTGAATTACTTTTGTTTGTGTCATGGTTTACCATGTGCCCCTATTGACCAGCCTGTGATACGTATTTGTGCTGATCTTCAGAAAGCAAACAGTCTGCATTAGGACTGTACTTGAAGCATATTCAATTTCTTAAAAACCTGTTAGAGCTTGTGTTCTTCCTGCATAACCTTTGAGAACCCAGGTTTACTTGTGATAAATTATAAGGTTACTGGATTCGTCAGTGTTTATATTTAAATCAGTTAATGATATTTAAAGAAAAACCTGGGTTTTGAAAAAAAAAACATTCCTACTCTTTTAAAGTTGGCATCACAGGCAAGATCACACCAGTATTATAGATAGAATGTTGTAATGGTCTAGTAGGGCATTTTTATTAAGGGAAAGTATGAATTAACACAATGTCATAATGTCTCATTACTTTATCCTTCCTTTCTCTGATACTTCTGCATCAATGTTTTTATGCTTTTTTTTTTCTGTATGAAGTATCCAATAGTGGTATCCCCAAGTCTAGATCCCAAATCCTAAGGAATATTCCAACGTCTTAGAACTTGTGAGGCCATAATTCAGCAAGAGATCCATAGCTTGCTACAAGAAATTCACTCTAAATTCAGGCTGATTTTAATTCTAAGGGATTCCTATGGGAGAAGATTGGTTCTAGACCTCTACAAGAGTTCTAAATCATTCTAGGAAGTAAATATGGAGGTGGCTTACATTGTAGAATCCCAAGTGCTTTTAACTTGGATTCCATTGACTTAAAAGATTGATTACTCTATTTTGATGTAATTGGTTTCCCTTGTGATTTTATATTTCATTTTCTACATATTCAAAAACATTATTCTAAGATGTATTCCCTTGGCCTCTCCAGACTGCTAAATCATTCCATGCCTCACAAAGGGTTTAGAACACCTGTTGTAGACTTATTAGACCAATTCCAGAGAAACTCAGGGACTATATTCTTTACTCCATTTCTTCCATCACCTGCCTTAGAGGAAAAACTCAGATTAATCCTCCCAGGAGATTTTATGGACCAGCTTAGTTTTCCTATGACAGAATCTTGAGGAGGTATCAGAATGGAATGAGCTGCTTTTCTCTCCTCCTATCCTGATACATATTCTTCAAAGTGTCACAGAAACTTCTTATGTGGTCTTGGCATTTGTAGCAGCAAGCACCCCAAGCACCCTCAGGGTTGCTGCCACCACAAGTTCTTGGATCTGCTTTGATAAAGGAAAGCAACTCAAAATGGGTTAACAAGCTTACTTTAATCAGTCAAATATGTATCATTTACCTAGTTCAGGGGAAAGAGGTCAGCACCCCAAACTTCAAAGTATACAGGCAGAATTATCAAGACAGAAACAGATCAAGTAGACAGCTTTCCAAACTGTCCAACCATTATATCCATACCAAATCAACATCTGGGTTTCAACATCTGGGTTTTTCAAAGCCGGGGGGCTTTGGACAACAGCTTCCAAGAATCCATATCAAATCACAGAACACTTCTCAAAGTGAGCCCCCAAAACAAAGCTTCACATCAGGGCTTATATAGCCTTCTCCTGGCTCAGAGAATGTAACAACCTTTTGGACCCACTGGCCAATCAAAAAGTATCAACTGAAAAACAAGCCTCACACCCCAGGCTCCAGGTGCACTTTAGCCTAGGGGCAGGGAAGATCTTTAAATTTGCATTTCCATTACAGCATTCAAAGTGTGGACTGATGTACCAAGAAGATTTGTTTTGTTTTATAAGCCACTCTATATAGACCCTTCTGCAGAGAGTCAATTTTTGAGTCAACAAAAATTTTTTGTACTTGTTACCATATTATTAGTAGACACAGATGATTCAGTAAAGTTAAACTGTATAGAGTTGCTTTGGGGAAAGTGACTCATAGCAGGGACATTTTAGCCACAATTTGAGAAAACATTTAGTAAGTAATTATTATATGCCAAGTACATCCTATGATCTGGAAATAGAAAGATAAGAGCCAAATAGTCCTTTCCCAAAGGGACTTACATTCTTTTGGGAAAAGAATGCTTATTCTATTATAGTGTTATGATGATCTGTTATGTTTCATAGTGTCAAATAAGGAATTTATTGTAATTTTCTTTTGAAGTCATCTCTGTCAAAGTCTACTTTGATGAAGACTGGAACTTAGCGGGTGTTTTTCGCTACCATCCTATCAGTATTTAAACTGCAATTTCCAGAATTAATTTGGACTTGAGTAATATTCTTTATGGAGGTAAAATATACTACATAGATAAAAATTAGTAATTACTGGACACGTGAGATCACTGTAGAAAAGCAACATAAGATAATAATAATGTAATATTTATGTAACACCTTACAGTTTTCAAAGCACTTTCACATCTATTACCTCAACTGATCTTCACAATGACCCTATTAGGTAGTCAGGGAAAATATTATTACATAATCATTTTATATTTAAAGAGACTGCAGGAGACTGAAGGCCAGAGATTATTATCTCTGTCTTGGGTTTGCTTCATCTTCTTCATGATTTTTAATCAGCAGAACCAAGGATAAATGCAGGCTTCCTGACTCAGAGTTTTTCACATTTTAGCACACTATCTTTCTTATGACTCATTGTGAACAATGAAGTGATGCTATAAAAAAATGGATATTACAACCAGAATGTATGGTACATGTTGATAGGGACATGTTTAGAGAGAGCATAAAGCTAATCTCTTATGTGTGTACTATATTGATTAGACAATTACGTAAATTAGACAATTATGATAATCAAAGGTTGAGGTTCAGGAAAGATGAGGAATACAACAGTATTCTCTTCTGGAATAAAAAGAAGTTTGAGGATGGAACTTTACAATATTGCATAAGTTCAATTAAATTAACCAAACATTTATTTAGCAGCTAGAATGTATAAGTGTTATTGAGCACAAAACCCAATTTTAAATCCACTCCCATAATCCCCTCCTCTCACAAGAACTGGTTAGTTCTGCCATTTTACTACTTAAGTTCTACTGTCTTCACCTGGACTTAATCCAACCTAGTTTCCAGTAGCTGGGAATTTTTGCCACTTTGCCACCTAGAGCTTTTTGGGTGACCATCAACATTAAGAATCTGGAAGAATGGTCCCATCAGCAGAGAGATGTAAAGGAGTAGTTTATATTTATGTATTCATTTCAGTTATAGCAAACATTGACTATATACAAGGCATTGTTTAAAGTGCTTTAAATATCTTTTCATAATGCAAAATAGTTTCGCCAATTTAAAAACAAATTCTAATGGATGAATAGAGTATATAAAGGGAATTTAGAAAGGGTGCAGGTAGCGTTGTGTTATGGTATGAAGATGACCAGGAAAAGGCCTGGAGGCCTCATTCTGGGCAAGATAAGATAAAAGTTCACTTATGAAAACCGGGCATCAATAATACATCAGTAATATGGCATATTTGCATACTTCATTGTCATTGGTTTGAATTTTTCCTTCACTTGTAGAAAATGAAATTACTCCACATTTTCTCATTCTGAGTGATTCTTATTTGTATCTTTCCATAAATCCTCCATAGATCACCAGTGGGTTAGAGGAGTGTCTCTGTCTGTCTGTCTTACTCTCTCTTTCTCTCTCTCTAGTTCACTTAAAATATTTTAGGGGTAATAGCACAATAATATGCAAAAAATAAGGTTCTTAATTTACCCTTCTTCACTCTCACAGCATGACTGACTTGCTTCCTCTTCTAGTCATACATGACTTTGATAATAATGTCTGTTTTACCATTTAGGCTTTCTAAGAAGTATGTATATGATATGAAAATGATGCTAGGTATCCTGCCATAGTATATACAGAACTGGTCTTGGCATCCTAAAGACAAGAAGTACAGATTCTCTCTTAGACACATTTTGGCAGCATGTCTCTGGGCAAGTTTAATGTCTTCGATCTCTAGGCAAATCTCTGAGACTACAAGTTGCAAAAATTCCCTACAACAATGTGATTATGAGTTTTGTACAAAATAGTAATAGATAATTACCTATATGATAGACACACATATTTATTCATGTATAAAGGTATATAGTCAGATATGTGCATGTATGCATCTTAATAAAAGTTGTGTATAATAAAGCTTATAAAGGCAAGAATTATTTCTGTCCTGTAACTCCAACGTTATTGAAAGTTTTCACTCAGTTCAAGCATGTAACTCTGAATACAGTTAAGAGATTCATTTAACTGAATACAGTTAAGAGATTCAAGGACTATACAATTTTTGAAGAAGACAAAGAAAAATCACAAACTCATGAGATTAAATGTATGATTTGTTTTAGAATAACCATAAGAAGACAGACTAACTCTAAGTCCAAAGAACCTTAAGAGACAAGGCTAGTCTGACTCTGAATTTGGATGTGAGAATAATTTCAGAAGTAAATCAAGCAGTTTTGGTCACAGGAAAAATTGATGATGATGATGGTTTCTGGCATTGACGATGCTTTAAGATTTGCAAAGTATACAACACCTTTTTAATTTAATGTAATTGAAGTTATCCATTTTATGCCTAACTATGCTCTCTATTTCTTTATTCATAAATTGTTCATCTATTCTCAAGTCTGATAAATAATATGTTCCATGTTCATAATATTTCTCTTTATATCTAGGTTATGTATTCATTTTGGCCTTGTCTTGGTAAATGGTGCAAAATATTGGTCTATGCCTAGTTTCTGCCATATGGCTTTCCAGTTTTCCCAACAATTTTCTTTTAACCAAATAATGACATCTTATCCCCAAATCTTAAGTCTTTACACTTGTCAAATACAAGGTTATTATATTTATTTGCTGCTTTAAATTGTAGGTCTCCTTTGTTCCATTGTTCAACCTTTCTATTTCTTAGCCATTACCAAATAGTTTTGATGATTATTGCCACATATCGTTTTCCCTTCCCCCTTGCAATTCTGATACATCACAGATCGGCCTAAGAAATTAAATGGAAATTTTGGGGAAGTTTTGTTGTTGAAGCCCAAACTGACACATGAAGGCCAACAGAAAACACAGGAAAAGTTTAGGAACTCAGAAATGCATTAAATTAATATATCGTATTGTATAATATCAACCCAAATTTTATAATAAGGTACTAAAAACACCCCATAAAAGAAAAAAGAAAAAAATCAGACTTCTTCTCTGATATGGAGGAAGGGTCAAACATTGTGGATTTTTTAGACTGTTGGGGTGCTATGCTCCTATCCCCCCATGATGTGGAAAGGATAACTGTAATAGATTTTAAGATCTGGTTCGCCTACATTATTTTATATTAAGTATAAATTTAGTGAATTGTCATCTTTCAACACTCTTTGTATTCTCTTACTTCTTTTGTTCTACCATTCCTAAAGTCCAGAGCTTTCATGCTGCCCCCGGCCACCTGTAGCCCATCAATATTTCTCCCTCCTGGGCATCACCCTTTCTCAAAACCTTTTCAAATTTCACCTTTCCATTCACCCCCAAATCCATGATTGGAATGGTTGTTCCAAAGCTGTTGTTTTGTGAATAGATACCCTTCAGGCTAAGGTAAAACTAAGTCAGCTCTCACTGGGAAAGGAAAAAAGAACACCAGGTGAAACTCCATTTGCCTTGTGCATCCCTCTTCTTTGTTAGATTTCCATGGTATTTCAGGGTCTGTGAGTATTAAATTCGTACTTTGTCTTCAGAAACTGCTTGTATGCTTTCCGATATGATGTTGACTTCTGTGTTGTAGGAAATGAACTGAGACCACACATTTGAACTCTTATGAATTTATCATATTCTACCTGACATACCTGATCATAATCAGTCCAGTTAGAATTAGAATAGGTGAAATCAAAGGATTTAGCACTCTTTCCCCAGTCCCTTGAAACTTTAAGTGTTATCTTTATTAAAGCACATTAGCAGTTTCCATAGTGGAACCAACCAGGGCCCCATGTTGTCCAATATTCTTTCTGACAGTGACCAGTGCCAGATGTTTCAGAGGGATTAAAACATATAATGCACCTAATTTTGCAGTGGTACACAATAGGTAGAAATTTATTTCTCACCCCAGCTGGTGATCAGCTCATGCCCTGAAGCTTGAAGATTGATAGCCCTTGTAATTTTATCCTAAACAGTGTAATTGCAGATGCTATTCCATTGCTATTGCTATTATTTTAATCAGTGATAAAGACTTTGTCCAGATGTTGAATTTGAAGGTGAATGAAACTGAAGTCAGAATCTTCTGTTTATTTGGAGGAAGAGCAGATAAAACTTGGCCACGCTGCTTCTATTTGTCAGAATTATTTTATTTATTTAGGGCTTTTATCCCACCCATTTCCAAAAAAAAATGAGGTAGTGACATACAAATTCTATAGGCCTCTGTCCCTGCCCCAAATTATAATAGGAACTAGGAAAAACAACATATTTTATGGATTTATCTATATTTATCGTTTGAATACTGTAGTGTTCATTTGTCCTCTGTAACGAAAAGCTTCTCACTTCTGATTCTGCTCAGTTCAAGGTTCTTGTCTCTGTTAGCAAGAGCATTGCAAAACACACTAAACGTAGAAAGCAGACACAGACAGATTTCTTGAATGTGCTGGTAGCTAGAAGAATGAGTAATTGGACTCTAAATACCTGACCTCTCCCCTAGGTAATTTTCCTTTTGAAAATATGCATTGATCTTAGATGGTAGTTATCGTAGATAGATGCTAAAACATTTTTGAAATGATAATCTGGGTAGAATTAGTTTTCAGAGTTTTTCTTCAAAAAAAGATTGTGTCATCTCTGATCATAAACTAACATTCACAGGGTCACAAGGCGATTAAGTGTTGGAGATAGATTTCAAAAATAAGCCCTCATCGCACTAGAGTCAAGCTGCTTCTCCACAAAGCTTGTGTAGAAGAGACTTCTTGGATTTGGGGACTGGAAGCTGTAGGGGCTTGTCATAGTCAACTTAGGTCTATGGCTTAAACTCATTTCACTAACAGGTGTGCTTTTTAATTAGCATGGTTTTCCTTTGATTTTCATGTTTTCTCTCTGTGGAAAATGCAGAAATTCCCTACCAACTTCTGTTTGTCCTGGCCATAAGCAAGCATGCTAGGGTATAGAATAATCACCAAAGCAAATGGAGCGATAATAATAGGGAAGATGTTTGGAGCCCAAGTGCTGATCTTGTTCCCCCAATTCATATGATGAACCTGACATTAAACCTAACAGGCTATGAAAACTAACAAAGTGAAACTTGCAAGTAGATATTCAATGTGAAGCTGCTTTTGTACACTCTTCTGCTGAGCTGATCACTTTATCTTTTGGGAAAATACTAACTTCCTCCAGAATCCCATCACTACCTATAAAAGTTTGTTTCTTTTCAGTGATCTTATCCAGATAAGTGAACAAAAGCTAAAAGAAAGTTATCTAAAGCTTTATTTTCAAATTAAAGCAAAATGACTTTTGATACCCTAAACTTAACTTACCTTGGGCAAGGTAACCAAAGGCCTATTTTTTGACTTTTGGTTGATCAGTCCTTATTGTCCTGGTCAAAATAATATTGTCAAATCTAAAGTGCACACAACCCGATTGCTCAGACCAAAGCCTTAGAAGGGAAAAAACATCTTCAAAAGAGCTCATTAACCTACAATCCTATATATAACCCGAATGGCAGTGACAACAGACACATGGTGACTATAAGGATGTTGTAGCATTATCAAAGATGCTTGTAGGAGAAACAACATAAAATATATATCATTGATGAATCTGTATGACTCAAAAAGGGGTGATAGCAAAATACCAAGAGACAGTAAATAGACACTTGAATGTGGCACTGAAGAAGACTTCATTCTGCTGAAGCAGATCCTTTATTGAAAATGTAGGGAAGTGCATGGAAATGAATTTTATAGAATGGAAAGGTGTGGACTGATGGTCATCTGAAACATCAGATGAAGTATCCTGTTTCCTTGGTGTATCACCTGGACCATGATATCTGGTGCTGAAGATAAACTTGCTTCTTAAAGATGAAGAAATTGAGACCCATAGAACTTATTTGTCAAAGTCATACTGGTAGTAAATAGCAAAGGTAAAATTTTAACTCAGGTGTTCTCACTCTAATTCTAGCGCTCTTTCCATTATGTCAGGCTGCTTCAGGGTACGTGAACATTTGTGCTATGACCATCAAAGGTGTATATGCAGATAGTTCAGTGCTCAGCCAATGTTACCACTTTTCAGTTTATACTGTAATCATGGCCCATTATAAGGCATGTTCAATCACTTCAGCCATGTCTGACTCTTTGGGACCCTCTTTGGGGGTTTTCTTTACAAAGATACTGGAGTGGTTTGCCATTTCCTTCTCCAACTCGTTTTGCAGATGAGGAAACTGAGGCAAATAGGGTTAAGGGACTTGCCCAGGGTCACACAGCTAATAAGTGTCTGAGGTCAAATTTGAATTCAGAAAGATGAATCTTACCTAGTCCTAACCTCAGACCCACCATACCTCCATGCCACCTCTATACCAAATACCATTGAGAAGGTGCTATAATTTATAGCCTAGGAATGAAGTTAGTTTGGCATGATCCTTTCTTGATGAAGCCATACTGGCTCTTTGTAATCATTATTTCCTTTTCTAGGTGTTTATAATATAGTTATTTTTATAATCACAAAACTTCAGAATGTTTCCCTTCTCAATAAAAGATTTCTACCAATAAGTTCTATTTTACATTAAAACCTTGATCATTTATTCTTTACATCACCAGAAAGATATTAACATAAAAAATGTTTCTTTTTTATTAGGGAGAAACTTGGGGTCATTAAAAGAACTTTGCAGTTCTACAAAGGAATTCTGGTGTATTTTCTTCCTCTTGATCACTTCTGGGCCCAACTCCTAGTCCATTTGCAGTGTCTGCTCAAAATAGATGTCCTGATAAATGAGCTCTATAGATGATTCATTCATCTACATACCATAGTCTGGAAAATAGTCATTCTTCTTTACTGGACCTGTGATTAATATGCATTATTATGTGATGATTTACTATATGCAAATTGTTTACTATATGCAAATTAATAGAATAATTAAGTGAAGAACTTAAGCTCTTCCACAATGCATCAGCATATACTTTGATAGTTGGTTATTTTAATTGAAAGACAGGGCCAGAAATCATACATTTAGAACTGAAGGGACCTCAGACTCCATGTGATCCAAATCCTTCATTTTACAAAAGGAATAGAGGTTAAAGAGATATAATGATTTTCCAAGATAATACAGGTAATAGAGGTGGATTTTGACTTGAACCCAATTCCTCTACCTCTAGATCCAGCACATTTTCCACTGTACTTTTCTGTCCTTGGGGGATAGGTGAGAGGGAATGTATGCCAGATGGTAAGATGACCTAAAGTGGACTACTAGATGGCTAGATGTGATGTGAAGGTGAATCATAGTTTAATGACTAGAGTTAGTCAGTACTGATACAATGAGCTAAGAGGGCTAGTTTGTACTCAGTGATCCTCTAGGTTGGGTCCCATGGAAAGAACCCTAAGGATAAACAAATTAACTTCCTCAGGGTTAAAGACATAGATTTTAGAAGTCTAGGTCCACTGTTGAGAGTAATAGCTCTGGTGGAGAAAAAGTAATAGCCATGGAAGGCTAGAATAGATGGCTGTACCATGGAAGATGGTGGGGTAGTTTTGGTGGTTGGCTACATGGCACTATAGCTAGATATATATGAAAGTGAAACAATTGTCTGGTATTCAGGATCAGCCAGTTGGAACTGACAGCTATTATTTTAACCCAATAGAATCATAAGAAAGAGTAATAGCATTTTAGGTCAGTCATTACAGCTTTTTTTTTTTGTCTAAAGAAAAAGAAACAGTTTTTGTCTGGAAATTATCCTTGGTCTTAGAGTTCTTGTCAAGGAAGAGACAGGGAAAGAAATGATATTTGTGGGGCTGCAAAGGAGATAGTTTTAAGTAGAAGGAAAAGGTGAGCTAACACAATGTATTAGAATAAAAGAGTGGACCCATTCTAGAAACAGGAAGGCTAGATGAGATGATTAAGTTGGAAAGAAGATTGTTAGATAAAGCTCTGAATAAAAGAGATGGTTAGTTTGTCAAGAACCGTATATCTCACATCAATTCCAATATAGCATCTGGGGAGTACCCCCAACTCACACATGCATCAGCAGGGCTATCCTTGGTTCACAGTACTATATGGGTCCTTAGACTCTCAAAAGCAAAGCTCATAAAGCCCATCAATATGTTTAACTTTCCTAGTCAGACAGAAGGGAGCAATCTAATAGAATATGGACCAGATACCCTCCTTGCTTTCCTACTGATACACTCCAGTTCATCGATTCTTAAACAAAGACCCGCTATGCAGGTACAAATTCCTTGCCCTCGATTCTGAGCTCTCTTTTGGACAATGTGAGACCACTGTTGCTATCTCCTTCACATGGCTCTACTCTTGGACCACTAGAAACTTGAACTCTGCCCTGGGCTCTGGGCTCTAATAGGGGAGCTTTTTGCCTTACTTTCTGGGAACCAAGCCTCTGCTGTACTACCACTGCTTGCGGTCTCTTCACCACACTCCACTTTCTTTTATCCTTCTATGTGCTGTAAGCTTCTTCATAGTGAGGACTGTCTTGTTTGTATTTATTTGTATCCTCAGAGCTTAGCACCATGTCTGGCATATAGTTAGGACTTAATAAGTGTTTTATCTATCTATCCATTCCAATCAACACTTATTAAATGCCCAAAGTGAGCCAGCCACTGTGCTAAGTGTTGGGAATATAATTAATAATAACAACAATAAAAAAGACCTTCCCAGTCCTCAAGAACTTTATAATCTGATGGGTGAAGAGAACACACAAAAGAGGCAAGAAAGTAGTTGGGGAAACACTATGGGGAACCCGGCTGGGGGTATCTTGTTCTGTGAAGTTGAAACTAGGCAGAGAAGTAGATGCAAAGTGGAGTAAGCAACTTTCTGCCCTCTATAAAGGAAGGCAATGGGAGGAGTTTGTTACTTCACCCTCCAGCCTTTCAATTAGAGAAAAGAGGCTGAGGGAGGTGGTGTCAATTAAGTCTTGGGTTAGCAGCTTGGTGGTGAGTTTAGAACTGATGAGCTTATCCTTGGAGTTGAAACCAGACAGAGCAATAGAGGCAAAGTGGATCTGTTTGTCTGTCTGTCTGTCTATCTATCTATCTATCTATCTATCTATCTATCTATCTATCTATCTGTCTGTCTGTCTGTCTGTCTGTCTGTCTGTCTGTCTGTCTGTCT
>NW_027186304.1:50736691-50756042 GCF_028583685.1 Petaurus breviceps papuanus | reverse complement strand
TCTGTCTGTCTGTCTGTCTGTCTGTCTGTCTGTCTGTCTGTCTGTCTGTCTCCCAAATAGCTTATACCCTTAGATTTAATTCTATTTTTCATGATGTTTCTTTGGTTCCCATTACTTGGATCTCTGTCAGATACCACTCTAACTTAGGGCTAGTAACTCTGTGTAGTTCTCTGTTTAATTTTCAGTACCTAAACAAGACCTAGTCATCAGCCAGGTAGAGGATTATGAGATTTGAGGTTCCCCAGTCACTTAATTCCAAATTTTCTTTTCTTCCATGTAAAAGAGTGGGAGGGAAAAAAGGCGCTGGAGGAAGCCTAAGCCTGGAGACAAAGTTAATATCCTTCTTCTGCCTAGTTACATTCCTGAATTTGTATATACATACATACGTGCGTATGCATACATATGTGTGTACATACGTGTGCACACATGCACACATAGGTGTGTACATACGTACATATGTGTGTATACATGCATATGTGTGTATACATACATACATATGTGTGTATACATACATATATATGGTTGGCAATTTCTCTTTAGACTTTTGAATCCACTCTTATAACATGTTATATTTTCAAAGCTACACCTGGAATAATATAGTTAATTTTCAAGTTGATATAGTTGAGCAATGTTAGCATTGGCATATTTTTAGAAAGTATTTGTGACTCAAATCCTATGAAAAAAGCATACATGAACTTATGAATTACTTTCAGATAGTAAAAGTCAGATTGAATGTTCTGTTACATTTACTGGAAGATGGGAAAATCCCAGTGTTTGGAGTTACTAGTAAAATGCTATTTGAAATCTTCAATCATTTCACCATTCTCAGTTATTTCATCTATAAAAGGAAAATAATAATTGTTCTACCTACCTTACAAGACTATAATGGAGATTAAATGAATTTGGAGAATGAGTGAAAAAGCATTTATTAAGCACTTACTTACTATGGGTCAGGCATTGTCTTGAGCATTGGGATATAAATACAAGGAAGCAAGAAAGTTCTTGCTTTCAAGAGGCTCTATTCTAATGGGAGAATATCGCATAAACAGGGAGCTAGAAGGCGGTGGGGGAGTTATAGGAAGGGCAGCAGACACAGAGAAATGATCTAGAAATGACGTGGAGACTTGGTGACTATCAAGCTCTTTGTAAACCTTAAAGTATGATATACAGGTAAAGTATTTTTAATCTTTATAACATCTCTAATGATATGAATAGTTTTTTGTTTTTCACATTCAAGGAAGCATCATTTAGTAGAAAGAGTATTGGGCTTTAAATCTGGAGTAACCTGGGTTCAAATCCCAGCTCTGATATTTATTAGCTAGTTAAACATGGCATACACCACCCAAACTCTTAGAGTTTCCTCATCTTTATCATTTTATTTAATGACATATTTATTATTACTTACCTTGCAGAATTGTCATAGGAATCAAATGAGATAAGATATATATATATATATATATATATATATATATATATATATGGTACTATAAAATGTCAGTTATCATTTTGAAAATAACTTTGAAGAAGCATTGTTTTACATCTCATTCATTTGTATTTTGTGATCATTTGAATAGTACACATAATATAACTAAGACAAAGTTCAGCGTCAGAAGAAGATAACAATGGGATAGTGGAGATCATACAAAGATTCTCACGAGAGCTTTAACGAGTAGATAGGAATTGTTTGTAATTGTCAGATACTCTATAATCAAAGAGATGTTTACCTTTGTATTCTTCATAGGGTGAGGAAGTAGAGGAAATATTTGTTACCGTAAATGAATAGTGTAAATAGGATTATAATATTTAGGAGAATATTTAGGCTAAGAATCAAGACAAAGAAACTGTTTCCAGACAGCTTTTTTCCTTCCTATGTCTGAATATGCAGCTGCCTGCCTGCTGTACTAGCCAGTTTTGAAGCAGCCTCTTGTATGTAAACAATTAGGATTTTAATTGCAAATGCTTCTTATTTATTCTTTGTAGGAGGAAATTAAGGCAAGTATTAAGGGTACCTCCTCCAGACACTTGAAAATAATCAAACTGCTTTTCTCTAAAAATATTTCTTAATTCAGGCTTTTCACCAATTCCAACAAATTTTCCCTCCTTTTGTTCTAAAGAATGCTTGCAATATTCTGCAGGTTTAGAAAATATCTTGTCACTTATTTGAGAATTTTGCATATCAGGTAAAAAGACCTGGAAATTAAAAAAAAAGATTAAAAAGGCACCCATCAATTTCCAAGCTTGTCAAAAACTGGAATGTGATGTTGTATCAATGGCCATAACTTGAAACTTAGGTGTAGTAACTACATCTGACATGAAAAGAGGGAACAGGATGGACCAGGCTGCCATTTTAATGAAGAACAAGCACAATTACTGTACCATTACCACACCAACTGACAGCTCTGAAATGAATGAGCAGAAATAGACCTCAGAGCAGCTTCAAGAAGCTCAGAAGCAGGACCTTGATAGCTGATGAGAGGATTTTTTATTTTCCTAGAACAGATCATGACTCTAATAGAATTAAGTATTTTTCATTCCACCACAGAAGGCTCATTGATTCATGCAAGACTATGTACAAGTACTATTACAATAACATTTGGGAAATGAGATATATAATCAGCAGAAAAACTAATCATTTAAGAGTTATTAACTAATAACATTCTTTTTGTTGTTGTTGATTTTTCCCCCTCAACAGTGTTGAGGGTACAGAAGGTACTCCTTGAATTTTAAGTTTATATTCACTCATGGTAGAGAAACATGTCTCTCTTAAAATTTTTTCATGATCTGGTAAAATGGTTTATAACTGGAAGAATAATACCACAACTATGAAATAGCATTTATTGCTTCTCCATTCTTGTAACAATTCCTATTCAACTTAATTTAACTAATATAACCCTTGCCCTATCCCCAGGTTTGTATGGGATTCTCTCTCCTCATTGGTGTAGATGAATATCCTCCCTGCAGGGCAAAGTTGAGGATGGGCAAGAGAACTCCAGCCTTTGCCAGTCCCCTTTGAGACTCTGCAAACTCTGGTCCCCTTCAGGACTCTTCAGGGCCAATCCCACTTCAGGTACCTTCAAGATTAGAGTTGCTTTGGGAGCTTTAAGGAAAAAGATGAAAGAGCCTCATTGCACTTCAGGCTGCTAGAGGAAAGAACTCTGGGAAAACATGAGAGGGGCAGGCAGTTCTCATCATTTCCTTCTTTCCAGCTTGCTGCTTTAGAGACATTGGGGAGCTTCCCCTTGCTTGAGATCAAGGACCTCTGAGTTGCAAAGTTATCTCATTGTCAGTGGGGTAGAGAACTTCTTCACTATGTGTTTTCTGATATATATTCTCCTATGCATACCTTTTCTGATTTCTCTTTTGCTATGATTTGGATAAATGTGCTTCTTTGCTATTTGATATGTGTGTTTATTACGAAACTAGTGGGAAAGGAATCAAACCATGGATACAGAGCCTGGGGTCCCCTTCCCCAAAGAAATGACAAAGTGATCAGATGTTAGCTCAAACCCAATCATATCCCCCAGACAAACAACATTTAAAGGTGCAGATAGATATGCTTTTTGTCCCATAACCCCTCTCTCTGAGGAGATCAGAGAGGCTTCCAGTCCCAACTTCCTGCTTCCTCTCCTGTCAGAAATTAAAATCTTCCTTGCAGAAGAGTCAGGGAAGAAGAGGCTAGAGATGTCTATTCTGCCTCCCATCAAGTCACACAATGACAGATTTCACTACACATAAGCCCTCTACATATGGCGCCCTCAATACACATGGGGGGCCCACATTCTTCTTACAATAATATTTATCAAGTCCCTAATCTGGTGCAATGCACTGGGGATACAGATAGACCCAACAGTCCATGCTCTCAAAGAGTTTGTAGTGTAATAAGAGGAGAAAGTCAAGGATTATAATACATGTCAGAATGTGGCTAACATCAAGGAGATGTACCAAGAAAGTGATATGGGAAATAGGAGGAAGAAGAGATCATGTTCAGGTAGGAAATAGAGGAGTTTTCAAAGAGGAGGGTAGCATCTGATCTGGGCGTGGAAGAGAGAGGTATTTGAACAGATGGAGATGGGAGAGAGTAAAGGGAATTCATACCAAGCATGACCAAAGAGACAGAGACAATAGAGTGAGGTCCTTTCCCTGGGATCTTCCTTTGAATTGCAAATACTCTTGGAAGTACTGAAACATGAAATACTAACACCTTAGTGCAAATTAATTTTTAGTAGACCATTTTCTTCTTTCAAGGGAGATATACTAGAGACCCTGTGATATGAGAGGATGCACTTAAAGGAAGAAAAAGAGGGTGAGGAGGCATGTATTTGGGGATGGGGGTGTACATAGCTTAGACAATAGAATGTTATTGTTTATTTGATTTAATATTTATCCCATATTTCTTCTCAAAATCCCCAAATCTAAATCATTGTTCTACTCCTTATAAAACTCCAGTCATAGTTTTCCTTATAATAGGTTTCCAACATAGAGCACTGACTTTCCAATTTGCTTCCATACTTGTGTTTTCTAATCATAAATTACCCTATTTATAACTGCACCTTTCTTCCAAGTGTAGTTGTCAACTTTGCACTTGACCGAAGAAGTTGGATAGCCAACAATAAAAAATGGCTTAGGGGTAGATCAAAACTTTATCTTAGAGATTGAATGAACCACATCTGTGATGTGATTGAGCTTTATCAGTCCAGTGACCAAGAGCCTCAAGGGTTATTCTAATCTCCCATTTTACAGCTCAAGTACACCAATTCAGTGCTGCAAAGCCAGCTGCCAGGAATTATTTCACAAAGAAACAAATGAAAAAATACCTATGCCATATGAAAAAAGTATGTATATATGACAAAAAACATAAATATGCTTAAATTTATTCTATCACTAATGTTGAATGTTATTTATGTGGTACCTGCTATGTGTAGAGTATTATGTTGGGAATGAAAGAGGTTTGCAAAAGTTAGTGAGGGGCCCTTTTTCATATGAAGATGCATAAACATATGGTTCTCCAAATGTGGACAGGTACAGCTGGCTTAGGACCAGGCTAAATTAATAAAGAAAGTCTCATCAGAAAAGAGTCATTAATTGTTCATTTTTTTATCACTTCAGCAAATTATGAAATAGGTTAAAAAAAATACAGAACAGGCCTCTCTCTTATCCAGACTCTGTTCTACTTTCAAAGTCAGGAGGCCAGAGTAGCACAAAAGCAGCACAGTAAGTAAAAAAAGACTAAGACTAAGAAAATATTTAAGACTATACATGCTAAAATAGATGCATGCTTGTGAATCGACAGATTCCCACCCTTGTTGATATGCATATCATGAATAACTGCCATGTAATCAGATAATCGGGAATATGAAATAATTAAATTTGTCCAGTAGTCTTGGAAGAAAGATGAGTTTTGAGGAAAGGGGAAACAGAGGCACTGATTTCATGAAAACAGGTATCATCTATGAATATTGATGTCTGAGATGATGACTTAGAGCCAGAAAAACAGCAATAGCAGCAACAACAACAGTACATAACAATGACAAAAACAACATGCCACCCAGTAGGTTTGCCTAGCTCATGAGGGGAGCACAAGCTAGAGTATAGAGAATAATTTGGATTGAAAAAATAACTTCAACATTTTAAATCACTGCAAGGAACAAGTAAAGTATGCATGTGCTTGTGTGTGTGTGTGTGTGTGTGTGTACATCTGTGTTGTTCAGTCGTTTTCAGTTGTATCCAACTCTTTGTGACCCTGATCGGGGTTTTCTTGTCAAAAATATTGAAATGGCTTGCCATTTATTTCTCCAGATCATTTTACAGATGAGGAAACTGAGGCAAACAGAGATAAGTGACTTGCCCAGGGTCACACAACTAGTAAGTGTCTGAGGCTGGAGTTTAATTCAGATCTTCCTGACTCCAGGCCAGCACTCTATCTACTCTGCCATCTAGATGACACCCCCTCCCCTGTATAAAATGCGTATATGTAAACGCAGAAACATAATAAATGTTTTTATGATTGTTTTATTTGGACATATATTTATATATATGTATACACATACATGGCTATGTATATATATATATTCATGAATGCACACATGCATGGTATAGCTATGAGTACATAATGTTATTTCTATACTTTAACATTCCAGGTTAACTTAAAATGTTTTAGTTTTGTCTGTTTTGTTAAACTATTCAGTAAGAGAACCATTATTTTCCCCCTTATTTACTATTTTTCAGTTGTGTTAAATTGTTTGTATTAGTCTGAAACCTTGACAGTCTACAGTAATTTTTAAAAAATGCACTGTGGCTAGGTCATGTGAAACTGTCTTACTCTTTTTTTATTTTAATCTCCTGAGTTGTGGGAACATAGCTTAGCAAAGTGTATAAAAGCAGCAAAGCAGGCATTTTAGATTTCTGTTAGTCTTCCAAGGAAAAACTGCGAGTAAACTGGAATACAACACAGAGAGATTATACAGTGAAATGCCTTTGCAAACTAGGACTTAAAGAACTGGAAATTTTATTATTATTTTTCACAGTTAAAATGTAAATGGACAAGTTCCTATGTTTCCCTGTTATAAAAATGAATTGTTAGATTTTCCCCTGCAGGTAAGGCCACAGGGTGACAGCTATGCATATTTCTATAAGTTGACTCTTCTAGCTCTGTTAGCAAAGGAAAAGATACAATATTCTTAAATCCAAAATTGTTAACTGTGTCATTTTCTCCTCAGACACATTTTTGCATCCCTCTTATATTTTTACACATATATGCATATATAAATATATATTAAAATAGAAAATATCTTTAACTAACCCTATTTATTTTATGTATGATCTATAGCAGTCTCTCAAAAATGGAAATTTCAAGTACATCAGGTTATTTGCAAAAAGAGAGGATTTACCTATATGTTCCACAAGATCCCCATCAGTTCTAAAGCTCAGTAGTTACACATTAGATGTCTATAATTTTTACTTCTATACACAAATAAAATATTAGCAACTATTACATATTTAAAATGCTTTGCTGCAGAACTTATTATAACCTTCCAGTCTCATTGATTATACCTATTATAACATTTTCAACTTACATACACAATACACCACTCATAATTTTTTATTATCCTTTTCTGTAAATCTTTGTGAATGATCTTGAATTCTAAATAGTTATTGTCATTGGCTGCCATGTCTCTCTACTTGGTGAGTACATCATGTATTTTTTGAGTAAAGCACTTTTGGCTTCCTCATTTTGGCCATCTTCTCCAGGAGTAGTAAAAACTATTATTTCCCATATTTTTTGAAGTTAATAGTTTATTTTTATTAAGTGAGTCAGGATGGAGTCAGTTTCATATAGCATCTGGTCATTATTACCCTTTATTCTAATTTTGACCATTGTTTTAACCAGCCAACAATATAATTGCACAAAGGCAGCTAATCCTGAAATGCCTACATCAGTAACCTCTCTCTCTGTCTCTCTGTCCCTGTCTCTTTCTGTCTGTCTGTCTGTCTCTCTCCTCTCTCTCTCTCTGTACACAAATGTATGGATGGATTTTTTTTCTGATGCTATTTGTTTTGACACATGGTATCCATAGTGTCTTGCAACTCTTTTCTAAAAAAAGTGTTAGTGTTAATGATACACAGGTGTGACACTCCAAAGTATCATTTTTAGCCTTTAATTCTATCTTACAACATATTTTTCATCAACCTCCCCTGTACCTTCTTTCACATTGAAGTCACCCAGTATAAGGTATAGGTTCTCTGGATTTGGAAAGTCATGTCACTTTCTTTTTAGAATGAGGAAAACATTATCTATCTGGGAGACATCTGATCACCAAAAGTAGCTACCATTGTCATGGGAATGTGTTCTATGAAGCCTGGATTCCTTTTAGATGATAAAGTTTCTAGGTTCCTATTTGTTGATGAAGTTGTGTTGGCTGTACTAAGCCCTGCAATACTAAAGGGTCTTCTTGGTAAATACAGATCAGCCTGGCAATTCACAGAGAAAAAAAATTGGATGTGGAATCCATATGTCTAATCTATTAAGTTGCTCCATCAGCAACTTGAACTGGCACAGCAGATGGTCAATGAACTGGATCCACTAGACTCTTGAACTGGTTTGAGTAAACCGGATGATAAGAATCGTTTACCAAATCTGCAAAGTTTGCAGTATTTCTTATGCCTATTGTCATTATGAGAGTGCATCTTATCTCAGCAGGCCTTAATTTTCAAAAGAAATGCCACAGTTTTCATTCTTCCTTTTCTATTAAAAATATTGTCCTGTGGTTTGATTTCTTTCAGGCTCCTACCCTTTATCCCCAAGTTATTTTTTGAGAGTATTTGAGTTTGCTTCGTGTAGCTTCGTAGGCTGTGTGGAAACACAAGTTTCATTTGCATTCGGGACATTTCAGTTCAGAGAAGACTTCAGAAGAGAAGCAAGACTTCTGGATAACCAACAACATGGCAGAATAGGCATTTTCCCCCAGACCTTATTGATATTTAAAAACAAAAACAAAAATTTCCTCAAGAGAGGAATTAATGTAATGTAATGTATATTAATGATAGAGAGCTCTTATGTCTTGACAGAGAGAATCCTTTGACAAAGTACATTGGTAAAATCTTTATGAGTCAACATCAGAGAACATTAATTCTAAAAGTGCTTGTTTAATCCCCACCACTTCTTCATGATCATGGCAGGTATGCACAGATTGACCCATGGGGTTCTCTCCCCTACAAAGTCTTTACCTCTATAGCCCATACTTTTTACTCTCTCTCAACCCCACAAAAATTGGTGGATAGTGATTCAGCTCTGCTACAGAAGGAGAAGAAATGAGTCAAAAGGGACACTAGTGAAGTGAGTTAATGCGTGTGTAGCTATATCACGCCTGGATGAAAGGGGATGGAAGCCTCCATTGGGCCACTTCTATAGCCTTCCAAAGTCTACTCAGGTCAGCCCAGGCTGGTGAACCTTTGATTTCCCAACATGGGAGGAGGTTGAGACAACTTTACAATACAACTCCAGAAGAGAAGGAATAAGAATCAGAAGGTACCTGATAGGTCAATAAGGGGAAATACTGAAACATTGCAGATTTAAAGAGGAAGAAAATGAATTAAAAAAAACAAAACTCATAGCACAAGCAGATAAACCAACAGAAGATCCTAAAAATTAACTCTTCAAAGCTTGCAAAAATTACAAAGCTTTGTTAAAAAAATATTATGAGAAAAGGAAAATGAACCAATTCTTGATGATACACAGGATTTTGTGAAATACTGAGAGCTCTGGAAAAAAACAATAAATTTCAAAAGTATTGAAAAGAGACAGGTGATCTAGAAGAGAACTAATTGACGAGTAAATATATGTTTGAATTAAAGCTGTCAGTATAATCAAGTTATTGGAATACATTGAAATGCAAGGTGGAATTTCTTCATCGCAGTGAAAGATGAACAGATTCGGAATACTAAAGTAAAAGAATATCTTTCATAAGAGTAGTAAAAACCAACAAAATTAAAAGAACACATGGTCTCTTTACAAGATAAAACCCTTGAACTCAAATACAGGATGCACTGAGATAAGTTAAAGGTCATAGATCTCCTGGAGGAATGTGACAAATCAAAACACCTGAACATTGTCATGCAGGAAATAATATAAATAACATACAATATCTACCTTGGCCCATCACTACTTGAAGGTCAAGTGTGTTATATATTAACACTTCCCTAAGGTTCTTCTGTATTTTTAAGAGAAGCTGGGGAGGAGGAGTGTCCAATCTCTTCCATTGGCTCCAGTTCCCACTGATTGTTTCCTCAATTTTAGGGGTCCTTTGTAGCTCAGTTCCATCAACCAGCTAAAAATCTGATTAACTTTTACAAAGGAATGTTCATTTCATTGTTTTGATTTTTTGGGCTCTGAGTGTAAATAGCAATTCTTTTCTGTTCTGGCCAGAAACTCTGAGGGTCTTCCCCTCCCAGATCAATTCTTTTGTGAAGGCAAACTAGGCCATCTTTTGCCTCAATTCTTACCTAGCCTTTAATTACTGAATGAGCATTGTCTCAGACAAACTGAGACCTGGCAAAGACCTTAGCTTAAAAAGGTCAAGGTCTCCCACTGAACCCGGAGATGTCACCAGTCATCTTGATGGATGTTTTGCCACTGGACTCCAATGATCCTGGAGGAGAGAGTGAGGCTGATGACTCTGCACAACTCTGCCTCGCTTAAATCCAACTCACTTGCAAGTCAAGATATCACCCTTCTGATGTCCTTGGTCATCTTTTGAAGGAAGGACAAACAACAAGTCTTCAAAGATATAGCAATTGCAAATATATGAACATGCCCCACCCACCACAGCCCCCAGGCCCACAACACCTGAGGGAAATAATCCTCTTGGCACTCTAGACTCCTAGTCTCTGGGGTCAGGAAGGAAATAAGGTTCATAATTTAGCTCAGTTTCTATATAGAAGAACAACCCCACCAGATTGGAAATCCAAAACCCTCTCTGGTTTTTCAGGGTTTATAGGTTCCCTATGAGACCTAGCTGTAACATCCTACTTCTGAGATTACCAGTCCTCTATTCAGCATTTGAGAACTCCACTGCCTCTACCTGGAACTGGAAAAAGACCAGAATAAATCACCAATCCCATTTCTCAGGGCCTTGAGACCTAAGAGAGGTGGAAAAACTGTCCTTCCCCTCAACCAGATCAGTTCATGTGCTTATGCTGTGGGTCTGATCTGGTCATTTTAAAAATGCCACCTGTTCCAGCTACATAGGTAAGGGAAAGTGGCTTTTCCCACCCATATGGTAGAGGATCACAGGATGTCTTCTCCCAGAAGCAGGGTTTTTTCACCTTGGGTGCTCTAAGCATGTGTAGCAAAGTTCAGGGTTACACAAAACTGCCCAGAGTTTCTGGGGAAAAAAAAGCGAAGTATCAATCAAAAGAACACATAGCTTACCTCTACAAACAAACACAGCAACAAGAACATTCTTCAAATTCCAAGACAAATAGTGGTTAAATTTAACTATTCTGATGACAAATAGCAAATTCTGTAAGCAGTCATAAATAACAAAAACAAGCAATAATTAAATAATAATAATTAGCATTTATATAATGCTTTGTAGTTTACAAAGAACTGCACGTATGTTATCTCATTTGATCCTCACAACTACCTTATGAGTTAGGAGCTATTGTCATCCCCATTTTATAAATGAGGAAATTAAGATAAGAAAAGTTAAATGACTTGCACAAGGTCACTAGGCTTGTCAGTGTCAGGGGCAGGAATGGAACTGAGAACCTCCTGACTCCAAGTTCAGCACTCTTACCATTGGAAAACTGAGAAATAAAGATAATTATTTGTACCCACTACAGACTGCAGAAAGATTTAGCAAATCAAAGGACCTCAAGCTTCAATTTATAATTACATACTAAACTTGATCTTAATTATCAATGAAGAAAGATAGACATTCAACAAAAGAGGGATATTTGAGGTATTCTGGAAGTGGGAAGGGGTGAGAAGCAACCATGACAAGAACATTAAGTGGGTAAACATTCCAAATGATGTAGTGAAATAGATTATCCCATGTTTATAGGTTATTTTAAGAGAAAACCAAAGACAGAACCATGGTGTTAAAAAAAAACAAACAGAAAAATAAAGAATGATCACCAGAAGATTAAAAAAAGCACACAAAGGGATAAATATATGTGGAGTTTTAATAAATAGGAAAAGAGAGGGTGAAACAATAGAATTGAAGCATCATAGACCACAACTCCCCTCATACTACCCTTTACAGGTGAATCTATGGTTTTTGTGGGGCAAAATTGCAGAGTAAGAGGACTGACAAATGAAAAGAGGTGTAGTGGCAGACAGAGAGGTATGAGTGATGTGCCCTTTTCAAGTCTATGAATGAACAGTGGAGAGATTGTGACTCCTATAGTCTACATGAAGCGGGGCTACAGGAGAATGAGAAAGGCAGCAGAAAGGAGGGATCAAAACCAGGGAAAAGAAAAGAAGGCTTCTCAATTCAAGAAGGGATTGGTGGTTGCATTGAAGAGTACTCTATTGGAGAGGTATATTCCTATGATGAGAGATAGGAATGATAGGGTGAATTTCACTGAAGTCAATGCATTGGAAAACCATCTTTTCTAACAAAGTTGCATCTCCATAGATAATGTATTAGCCTAAAGAAAGAGATAGGCAAGTTTCTTCAGAAATTGGTACTTAGAAAATGCCAATTTAATATGATAAGATAGAAGGGAAAAGAGGAAGAGGGATTTTGATTTAACTAATTGAGAAGGTGGGAAAGAAAGAAAGGTCTAAGAGGTTAAGAAATAGCTAAGTAAATAAAAGAAGGAGAAATAAATCAATGTTTAAATAAAATCCCCAAACTCATGAAAGAGTTAACAAATGGAATTGTGGGGTGAGGATTGCAAAGAGCCTATGAAAATAGATAGCATGAAAGTAGTTTGAGTAAAACTAATGTAGAAAAGGAGTATTGACCTAAAAGAAGATAACCCCCATCTTCAAAGACAGCCCCCAGTACCATAGATGCAAATGGAGAAAAATGCAAACCTACCTCTCACAGCTTTTAATGTCAATGGACTTTATAGCCTAAATAAAATAAGATGGGTTAGACTGGGTAAGATAACAAAAATCCTGCAATATATTGGTTCCTAATACATACACAGACACTTACACATACATGCATATGCACACACACACATTTCACTAAAGAAATAGAATTACATAAAGAATCAAAATGAAATGCTGAAACAAAATTTACTAAGCATTAAGTGCTTAGTAAAAAAAAGCAAGACTTGCAATTATACTTTCAGAAAATGTGAAAATAAAAATTCACAATATCTATGAACAAGAAAATTACATTATGCTTAAAGGAACATAGACAACACACCAATATTATTAAATCTATATACACCAAATGGCATAGCATCTAAATTCATTAAAGAAAAGTTAATTGACTTGTAAAAAAAATTCATAGTAACACAATAATACTTGAAGAGTTTAATGTTCCTCTTTCACACCTAGACAAATCTAACAGAAAGATAAATGTGAGGAAAATTAGAGAACTGAACAAACTATGGGAAGATTTAGAGCAAGTATGTTTATGAAATATTCTGAATAAGACTAGCACCACCTGGCACTTTTAAATAAATATACCAAGTGTATGAGTACAAAGAATTGAAAATAGATGTAAACAACAGAATTTTTTACAGAACATAATATTATAAAAATAGTCATCAATTCTGTCAGTCAATACACATTAAGGATCTAGTAGGCACTGTACTAAATGCTGATAAATTTGAAAAAGAAAAATGGTCCCTATCCAAAAGGCACTTCTAATTGGACAGGGAGGGGAGGCAATACACAAAAGTAAGCTGAAAAATGGGTAAAAGGAGGTATAAGCACTGAAACATGATAGAGAATTCCTAGGACTGTAGCCAGGTGGGAAATGGAGAGATGTCTGCCCTAGGTCACTTTTTAAAATGGAGGTTTGGGGAGGAGCTCATCACTCTACCCATCATTCAAAGGGGTAGAGTGTACTGATGAGCTTTGAGTTCCAAGGCTGGTGTAATTTTGCAGGATGACAAGGTTCCTACTGATGAGTTTCCTGTGTGTTCAGAGGAGTGCAGCTGGGTGGGAAACACAAGCAAAAGACAAAGAGCTTAATGGAGTCTTGATAATGGAATCCCAGTGTGTGGGAGAATGATTAATAACTAACTATGCAAAAGATGAAGATGATAATGATGAGATAACATACCCAAAAGTTTTAGATGCAACTAAAACAATTCTCAGAGGAATAAAAAAAAAGCCCTTAAACATGTGTTAAAAATAGAAGAAAAAAAGAGGATTTATAAACTGAACATAGTTTTAAAAATTAAATGTCAATGAAAAATAAATCTCAAAAAAGCAAATATTGAAACTTATAGGAAAAATAGATGAATTGGAAACCAAAGGGGCTAAATTAAAAAATTGATTCTTTTTAAAGCCTAACAATATAAAGGCTCTACTAATCTGATTAAAAAGTAAGAAGAAAATAAAATCAACAAAATAAAAAGTAAACAAGGTAAAATCATAATGAATTTAGAAGAAATATAAATAATGATCAAAAGCCACCATCTGCAGTTTTATGCCAACAAAACTCAAAATTGAGAAGAAACAAAGGAGTGTATACAAAAAAAAATCCAAATTAGTAGAATACCAAATAGGGGTCATAAATAATTCAATCTTAGGAAATTAACTGAAAAGTTATAAAAGAACTGCCAAATGAAAAGTCCCCTTGTCCAGATGGATTCATAAGGGAATTAATAATTATATTAAAATTATTCTTAAAAATAGGAAAAAGTACTCTATCAAGATAGTCCTTCCTTCAAGGAACTTTTAGTCAGAAATAGGAGACAAGAAATATAAGTAGTGGCCAAGGAAGGCCACATTGGATCACAAAGTTACAAGGATGGTAAGTTATGGCATAGGGGAGCAGATTGGTGCCTCCCATCCAGAAAGGTCATAATTGATTTTATCTTTTTGTTTGTTTTTTAAAATTAATCTTTTGTTCATTTATTTTTGGTTTTCAACATTCATTTCCATATTTTGGAAATAATTCATTCCAGATTTTGAATTACAAATTTTCTCCCCATCTTTCCCCAACCCCCCACCCCAAGATAGCAAGCCTACTGAATACCCCTTTCCCTGAACCTTCCCTTTCTTATATCCTTTCCCATCCCCCCGCCCCCAACTTTCTAGTAGGGCAAGATGGATTTATATGCCCCAGTGTCTGTATATCTTATTTCCCAGTTGTATGTAAAAAACATTTTTAAAATTTGTTTTTAAAACTCTGATTTCCAGATTCTTTCCCTTAAATTTAAATTTGTTTTTAAAATTTTGATTTCCAGATTCTTTCCCTTCTTCCCTCCTCACCCACCACCACTGGGAAGACAAGCAATTCAATATGAGTTGTACATGTGTAGTTACACAAAACATTTCCATAGTAGTTATATTGTTAAAGACTAACTATATTTCCCCCCATCCTATCCCAACCTCCACTTATTCTATTTTCTACTTTGACCCTGTCCCTTTTGTAAAGTGATTACTTCTAGCTACCCTGTCCCCCAATCTGCCCTCCCTTCTATCATTCCCCCTTCATATCCACTTCCCCCCTACTTTCCTGTAGGGTAAGATACCCAATTGTTGCAGCAAGCACCCCAAGTGTCCTCAGGGTTTGCAGCTACCACAGGTTCTTGGATCTGCTTTGTTAAAGGAAAGCAACTCAAAATGGGTTAACAAGCTTACTTTAATCAGTCAGACATATATTGTTTACCTTGTTCAGGAGAAAAGGTCAGCACCCTGAACCTCAAAGTATACAGGCATAATTATCAAGACAGAAACATCAACTAGACAGATTTCCAAACTGTCCAACCATTACATCCATACCCAGTCAACATCTGGGTTTCCACATTCTGGGTTTTTCAAAGCCGGGGGACTCTCAACAACAGCTTCCCAGAATTCAGATCAAATCACAGAACACTTCTCAAAGTGAGTCCCAAAACAAAGCTACACATCAGGGCTTATATAGCCTTCTCCTGGCTCAGAGAATGTAACAACCTTATTGACTCACTGGCCAATCAAGAAGTATCTACTGAAAAACAAGCCTCCCACCCCAGGCTTCAGGTGCACATTAGCCTAGGGGCAGGGAAGATCTTCAAAATTTACATTCTTATTACACCAATTGAGAGTATGTTTTTCCCTCCTTAAGCCAAATTCAATGAGAGTAAGGTTGACCCATTCCCTTTCACCTTCCTGCTCTTCCTCTCCATTGTAACAGTGTTCTCTTGCCTCTTTTATATGAGATAATTTATCCTATTCTATCTCTCCCTTTCTCCTCCCATTATATTGCTCTCTTACCTCTTGATTTTATTTTTTAGATACCATCCCTTCCTATTCAACTGATACTGTGTCCTCTGTCTGTGTATACACGTACATACATATATACACCCTCACATATGTATTTATACACACATACATGCTCCTATACATACATATATGTATGTATACATATATATATATATATATATATATATATTCCCTTCAACTATCCTCATACTGAGAAAAGTCTCATGAATTACAATTATTGTTTTTCCATGTAGGAATGTAAATAGTTCAACTTTGATAATTTCTTTTTCTTGTTTACCTTCCCATGCTTCTCTTGTTTCTTGTGTTTGAAAGTCAAATTTTCTGTTCAGCTCTGGTTTTTTCATCAAGAATACTTGAAAGTCCTCTATTTCACTGAATGACCATATTTCCCCCTAAGCATTATACTCAGTTTTTCTGGGTAGGTAATTCTTGGTTTTAATCCTATCGCCTTTGATTTCCAGAATATCATATTCCAAGCCTTTTGATTCCTTAATGTAGAAGCTGCTAGATCTTGTGTTGTTCTGATTGTGTTTCCACAATACTAAAATTGTTTCTTCATGGCAGCTTGTAACAATTTCTGCTTGACTGGGAATTCTGGAATTTGGCTATGATATTCCTAGGAGTTTTTTTTTTTGGGGGGGGGGAGAATCTTTTTCAAGAGGTGATGGGTGAATTCTTTCAATTTCCATTTTGCGCTCTGGTTGTAGAGTATCTGGACAATTTTCCTTGAGAATTTCTTGGATGATGATTTCTAGGCTCTTTTTTTTTGATCATGGCTTTCAGGTAGTCCAATAATTTTTAAATTATCTCTCCTGGATCTATTTTCCACATCAGTGGTTTTTTTTCCAGTGAGGTATTTCACATTGCCTTCTATTTTTTCATTTGTTTGGATCTGTTTTATAGTGTTTTGATTTCTCATAAAGTCATTAGCTTCCATTTGCTCCAATCTAATTTTGAAGGAATTATTCTCTTCAGTGAGTTTTTGAAATTCCTTTTCCATCTGGCAAATTTGACTTTTTAAGGCATTCTCCTCATTGGCTTTTTGGGCTTCTTTTGCCATTTGAGTTAGTCTATTTCTTTAAGGTGTTATTTTTTTCAGTATTTTTTTGGATGTCCTTTAACAGGTTGTTGACTTGCTTTTCATGATTTTCTTGCATCATTTTCATTTCCCTTTCCAATTTTTCCTCCACTTCTCTTACTTGATTTTCAAAATTCTTCTTGAGCTCCTCCATGGTCTATAACCATATTTTTCTTGCAACCTTTTGATGCATGGGTTTTGACTTTGTTGTCTTCTTCTAGTTCCATGTTTTGATCCTTTTTGTCCCCCCAAAATGATTCTATGGTCTGATTGTGCTTCATCTGCTTGCTCATCTTGCCAGCCAATCACTTACCTTTAGAGTTCATTGCCATCATAGAACTCTGCTTCTGGAGTAGAGAGAGCTATGTCCCAGATTTCTGGGGTTTTTGCAGTTGCCAGAGCTATGAGGAGGTTGCTCTCTCTACAGCCACCACGAGCTCTGGCACACTGGTGTTTCTCACCCCAGGACCACCACCCAAGACTGTGACCCAGATCCAAGCAGGTCAGAGCAAGAGCAATTTCCCTCTGAATGGTTGCTTGGTCCCCCTACGATCTGTAGGCTGGGAACTCTGGAGGCAGCCATGAGGCAGCAGCTGCAGCCACTCTGCCACCACCACCTCTGCCACCCTTGGGGCAATTGCTGGACTTTGCTTTTCTCTCATCCAGTTCCAACAGGGTTCCCAAGTGACCTTTTACTTTCTCTTTGGTGTTTATGGGTTGAGAAGTCTGAAAACCACCCAGCTGCTGGTGATTCACTCTCCTGAAGTCTGCTCTGGCCAGTCTGTGTGCCATGTCTGGTCCCAGGTGGTTCACATGGGACTGTGCTTGGCTCCCAGCCCAGTGCAATATACCATTCCTGTCAGCCTGCCATGCTTCCTTCAGCAGGAGATTTGTTTCTCACTGTTACTTTGTGGGTTCTGTAGCTCTAAAATTTGTTTAGAGTCGTATTTTAAAGGTGTTGGAGGTGGTTGGAGTGGGAGCTAGAGCAAGGTCCTGCTTTTAATCTGCCATCTTGGCTCCTCCCTCTCATTATTGATTTTATTATAATGAATGGTTACTGAACAGAAGAAGAGGGTTCAAGGAAGAAATGGTATCCATCTCAATACAAAGTTTCTAGAGAGAGGTTTTAGAGGAGATGTCAGGAGAGTTGAGAATGAAGTAAAGCATGGCTGGGACTTTTCCTGAAATAGGAAAGGAGGCAAAGAAAAGAAAAAGTATTTTTACTTGCTTATGCCATAAGGTTTACTAAATCCCAGGAAATCTGCAAAGAAACTACCTGAAACAAAATCAATAGCTTCAGTAGAATTGTAGACTAGAAAATGAAGCCTCAAAAATCAATAGCATTACTATATAGCAATAACAAAATTCAGGAAGCAAAACTCAAAAAGAAATCCCATGTGAAATAACTACAAAATGCATAAAATATTTGAGAGTCAATCTACCAAGCCTCACTTAATATCTGTTTAGATATAATTACAAAACACTCCTTAAAAAAAAAAAACACAACTTAAATAACTGAAGAGATTCTCAGTACTTAAGATTGGGCCAAGCCAATATAATAAAAATGATAATACTACTGAAATTAATTTATAGATAATCTATAATTAATATAGATTGATTTATAGATTTATAGAGGCTATTCCAGTGAAACTACCAAAGGGGTATTTTACAGAGCTAGACAAAACAACAAAATTTACTTGAAGGAACAAAAGAGACATGTCAAGGGAAATAATGTGATGAGAAAAGATAGGAGTGAAGGAAGAGAGTATAGCAAGGCCAGACTTAGGGGATTAAATAAAGTATTCGAAAGGAAATTAAGCAGAACCAGGAAAACAATACACACAGTGATTATAACTGTGTAAATGGGTAGGACGGGAGACAACAAAGTGATCAGAATTTAATGTTACGAAAATATGATGACCATTCTTGACCCTGCTTCCACTCCCATCCTGCTTCCATCCCAGCACTCTTACTTCTCAGCTGAGGAGGAACACTATGGGATTGGAACACTGAAAATAATGTCAGAGTTTTCTAATGTTTTCACCATCTTTTTACTTTGTCATAGGGATTGTTCTTTGAGAGGGATGACAGGAGGATACTGTGGGAAAAATAGGTGATATATACACAAGATATCTATAAAAATGTATTTTTTAAGAAGTCATCATCCAAGATGTGCAAAGGGGAATGTAATGAAGTGTAAAAAGAATTTGGAACCAGGAACCAGGCTACCTCACTTTCATCCTACTTTACTGTATAAACTGGGACAAGTTGTGTGAACAATCTGGGTCTCCAAATCAGCCTTCCACCCTCCCTCCCTCCCTTCCTTCTTTCCTCCCTCCCTTCCTTGCTTCCTTCCTTCCTTCCTTCCTTCCTTC
>NW_027186304.1:50734366-50736291 GCF_028583685.1 Petaurus breviceps papuanus | reverse complement strand
TGGTGTTTCTCACCCCAGGACCACCACCCAAGACTGCGACCCAGATCAAAGCAGGTCAGAGCAAGAGCAATTTCCCTCTGAATGGTTGCTTGGTCCCCCTACGATCTGTAGGCTGGGAACTCTGGAGGCAGCCATGAGGCAGCAGCTGCAGCCACTCTGCCACCACCACCTCTGCCACCCTTGGGGCAATTTCTGGACTTTGCTTTTCTCTCATCCAGTTCCAACAGGGTTCCCCAGTGACCTTTTACTTTCTCTTTGGTGTTTATGGGTTGAGAAGTCTGAAAACCACCCAGCTGCTGGTGATTCACTCTCCTGAAGTCTGCTCTGGCCAGTCTGTGTGCCATGTCTGGTCCCAGGTGGTTCACGTGGGACTGTGCTTGGCTCCCAGCCCAGTGCAATATACCATTCCTGTCAGCCTGCCACGCTTCCTTCAGCAGGAGATTTGTTTCTCACTGTTACTTTGTGGGTTCTGTAGCTCTAAAATTTGTTTAGAGTCGTATTTTACAGGTGTTGGAGGTGGTTGGAGTGGGAGCTAGAGCAAGGTCCTGCTTTGAATCTGCCATCTTGGCTCCTCCCTCTCATTACTGATTTTATTATAATGAATGGTTACTGAACAGAAGAAGAGGGTTCAAGGAAGAAATGGTATCCATCTCAATACAAAGTTTCTAGAGAGAGGTTTTAGAGGAGATGTCAGGAGAGTTGAGAATGAAGTAAAGCATGGCTGGGACTTTTCCTGAAATAGGAAAGGAGGCAAAGAAAAGAAAAAGTATTTTTACTTGCTTATGCCATAAGGTTTACTAAATCCCAGGAAATCTGCAAAGAAACTACCTGAAACAAAATCAATAGCTTCAGTAGAATTGTAGACTAGAAAATGAAGCCTCAAAAATCAATAGCATTACTATATAGCAATAACAAAATTCAGGAAGCAAAACTCAAAAAGAAATCCCATGTGAAATAACTACAAAATGCATAAAATATTTGAGAGTCAATCTACCAAGCCTCACTTAATATCTGTTTAGATATAATTACAAAACACTCCTTAAAAAAAAAACACAACTTAAATAACTGAAGAGATTCTCAGTACTTAAGATTGGGCCAAGCCAATATAATAAAAATGATAATACTACTGAAATTAATTTATAGATAATCTATAATTAATATAGATTGATTTATAGATTTATAGAGGCTATTCCAGTGAAACTACCAAAGGGGTATTTTACAGAGCTAGACAAAACAACAAAATTTACTTGAAGGAACAAAAGAGACATGTCAAGGGAAATAATGTGATGAGAAAAGATAGGAGTGAAGGAAGAGAGTATAGCAAGGCCAGACTTAGGGGATTAAATAAAGTATTCGAAAGGAAATTAAGCAGAACCAGGAAAACAATACACACAGTGATTATAACTGTGTAAATGGGTAGGACGGGAGACAACAAAGTGATCAGAATTTAATGTTACGAAAATATGATGACCATTCTTGACCCTGCTTCCACTCCCATCCTGCTTCCATCCCAGCACTCTTACTTCTCAGCTGAGGAGGAACACTATGGGATTGGAACACTGAAAATAATGTCAGAGTTTTCTAATGTTTTCACCATCTTTTTACTTTGTCATAGGGATTGTTCTTTGAGAGGGATGACAGGGGGATACTGTGGGAAAAATAGGTGATATATACACAAGATATCTATAAAAATGTATTTTTTAAGAAGTCATCATCCAAGATGTGCAAAGGGGAATGTAATGAAGTGTAAAAAGAATTTGGAACCAGGAACCAGGCTACCTCACTTTCATCCTACTTTACTGTATAAACTGGGACAAGTTGTGTGAACAATCTGGGTCTCCAAATCAGCCTTCCACCCTCCCTCCCTCCCTTCCTTCTTTCCTCCCTCCCTTCCTTGCTTCCTTCCTTCCTTCCTTCCTTCCTTC
>NW_027186304.1:50713242-50734266 GCF_028583685.1 Petaurus breviceps papuanus | reverse complement strand
TTGAAGAAAATGTATATTTTGCTTTATATTTTAATTTTGAAAACGCTTAATTTATGTGACAATAATAACTCTCGATCCCCTTATAATTCATTTACTCTCAGCTCTCCTTAAGCTTGTAATAAACTTTAAGGGTTCTATTTTGTAGTTTCTGCATTTATGTGCTACATTATTACTTTATGATGAACTTAGTTGATAATTCCTTAACTCTTTTTACTGATGACCTTTTACAGCTGTATAATTAGAATAAGTTGTGGTTATTGTATTGGAATTTGTATCCCATGGGCCAACAAGGCAGCACATTAATTCTCTGCATCACCCACTCTATGTGCAATGCCATCAGTGCAAAGATATTATTCTTTGTAATTACATAAAGAAAGGGTCTATTTAGTGTTAACTGACCTTTCTGTGACTGATCAGCCTTTTCCACCAGTGAAGTAGAAATGTATATCATTAAAATGTGAGTAAATAGGAAACCTTTCTGAATCTTCAACTACTCAAATCAGGAGGAGTACATGGAGAGGAAATTGTTGTCAAGTTTTCCCATGATGCCACTAAAAGGAAAGCAGTGATCTTGTTCAAACTCTTTTTAAAATATTGACAGGTATATATAACCAAATTGTGATGATGTATGGGAAAATTTAATGAGGCAATAATAAGCAAATAAGCCTGTGCTTAACAGTCCAAAACTGTGCTGGGAAGGAAGTGTTGCTGAAGTCATAAGCAAATTCATGGTTTTGTGTTTTGTGTTCTTTGTTTTAAAGACTTCATTCCTTTGGGAAGTTTGCTTTGCACTAGGGCATAGATTAGCTGACCCTTATTTTTGTTCCCTTTATGATGCTAGGTGATGGTATTCCTTGCTATCATTTCTACTTTGGTCTTTGGAATTACAGTGATTTTTTCCTTAAGAACTGCGAGGGAACTGGAGGAAATGAATGGCATTTCCACAGTGTCCCTACACTTGTCTAATAACAGTAGCAAAATTAGAATCATCAAAAACTTCTGCTTTGCAACATTCTCACCAGGATGCTGGCATCTTTTTATAAATGTGATTCAAGCATTAAAATCTTTTGAGTTACTTTGGAACATTCATCTGACATACATCCTACCTTCTAGAACCTACAAGAAGTTTTAGAGACTTCTCACCATCACTACTTCCACTTCCTGATACCTGTATCTGAACAAGTCTAGACTGTAAATAATGTCATATTTTAAAATATTTCTTTACTATGAAAGATATTAAAGGAGACTACAGAATTGGAAACAAACGAGTTAACTTTTGAAAAGTCAGTTTAATAATGGATTCTCCCAGAATGGTGAGGAATAAGATACAGACAAAAATAATTCTTTTTTTTTTTGGCCTTCACTTTCAAAGAGGACCAGTGACATTACAAGTGATGTCTTGACTAAACCCATGAATTGGATTTAAGTGAGGCAGAGTTATGCACAACATTCGTGCAGAGAGAGATGATTCTTTCAGAGTCATTGAAGGCCAAATGTCACAACAAAAGTCAGGATGACTGGCAATGACCCTGGGATGCATTGACACCTTTGATGTCTGACCAAGCTCTAAGCTGTCCATAGCACCTGCTTTTGCTACCTTCTTAGCCAGTGGAGCAAATTGTTCTCATCTGCCCATTCCACCAGGTTGGAGGGGGAGGGGATGTCTTTACATAGGGTAGATGTCCTCCTAACTCATTGATTGGTAGAGATTTCCTAAAGGAAGTATCAGACTAGGTAAAGAGTCAGGTTAGAAAAGTTTAATTGAAAATTCTCAAAGTGTAGATGATATTCATAGACATAAATTTCTTGGGGACAGAGTGAGCAGAAGGAGTGGGGAGGGGACTGAATTTAATGCAGAAAATATTAGAGGTAAAGTTAATAGTGTCAAAATCCGATGTCATAGGAACCTAAATAATACATTTATTTGTGAGAAGTTAATGATGGCTGGAAGATCAAGTAGAAGAATAATTGAACTATTTGTATTTGAGCATTATAGGGAAGTTGGAATTTTTCACAAAATGGCAGTTTGGTTAGAATGGAGTTAGATGACAGAAAGTTATATGAATGGCCTTCTTTACTAGATTTAAGATGAAGGCAAATAGAAACCTCTTTGAGACAAGGACTACTGTGTTTTTGTTTTTGTATCCTCAGAGCCTTATACTTAATAGAAAATTAAGAAAAGATTGTTGAATTAAAGAGGATAAGATTTAATTAAATTGATTTGAATTGGTAAAATCCCTTGAGTTTGGTGAGCTCATCACTAAAGTCATGACCTAGGCATACTAAGTTTCTGGCTTAGTACACCTGGAATATGACTTAAATACTATTTAGTGAATTCACTAACTGCAGTTATTTTTGTCATTAAAAATTAGCGATAGTAGGTGGTGCAGTGAATAAAGCACTGGCCTTGAAGTCAGGAGGATATGTGGCTCAGCAGATAAAATGTTTGACTTGGAATCAGGAAAATCCTGAGTTCAAATCCTGCTTCATGTACTTACCAGCTCTGTGACCCTTGGTAAGTCATTCTTAACCACTCTCAGATTTGATTTTCTTCATCTGTAAAATGGGGATAATAGCAGTATATGCTTACTATCCTCACAGATTTGTTGTGAGGATCAAATGAGTTAAGATATGTATAGCAAGTGCTCTTTTGTTAAATGGATAGATGGATGGATGAATAAGTGAATGGATGAATGAGAAAAGCATTTAATTATCAACTATGGAAGATCTAAGGATACAAATAGAAGTGCAAGATATCCTATATTCTTTTTTTTAAAATAACATTGAATTTCCCCAGTTACATATAAAAGCAATTTCTAATATTCATTCTTTACAAATTTGAGTTCCAGATTTTCTCTCTTCCTCCCCTCCCTACTCCCTGAGATGATATGCAATTTAATATGATTATACATGTGCAATCATTCAAAGCATATTTCTATATTAGTCTTATTGTGAAAGAAGACACAGACTGGAGCGGCCAGGTAGCACAGTGAGTAAAAGCACTGGCTCCAGTGTTGGGATGACCTGGGGATCAAATCTGGGCTCAGATACTCAGCACCACACCTAGAAATAACTGACCATGTAACCTTGAGCAAGTTACTTAACCCCGATTGCTTAAAAAAAAAAAAAAGAAAAAGAAAGACACAGGCCAAAACAAAACAAAAAAGAAAAACACACAAATAAAGTGAAAAATAGTATGCTTCATTTTTCACTGAGACTCTATCAGTTCTTTCTGTAGATTTGGATTGAAATTTTCATCATGAGTCCTGTGACTTTGTCTTGGATCACTGCATTGTTGAGAATATAGCTAAGTCATTCACAGTTGATCATTATACAATATGCTATTACTATGTACAACATTTTCCTGGTTCTGCTCACTTCACTGCATCAATTCATGTTAAGTCTTTCCAGGTTTTTCTGAAAGCATTCTGGTTATTATTTCTTATAGCACAGTAGCGTTCCATCACAATCATATGCTACAGCTTGTTTAGCCATTTCCCAATTGATAGGCATCCCTTCAATTTCCAATTCTTTGCCACCACAAAAAGAACTGCTGTAAATGATTTTGTATAAATAGATCCTCCCTACCACTTAAAAAAATATCTTTGGAATACAAACCTAGTTAGTAGTGGTATTGCTGGACCAAAGAGTACAGGCAGTTTTATAACCGTTTGATTGCTTTCCAGAATGGTTGAATCAGTTCACAACTCTACCAACAGTGCATTGGTACATCAATTTTCCCACATCCCCTCTAACCTTTCTGTCATATTAGCCAATCAGAGAGGTACAAGGTGAGGTGGCCTATATTTCTGAGGAGTTCACTTTCTAATAGAGGGAGCCTAACATATAAGAATTCATTAATTAGTTCACATAATGAAATAAAATTTCAAATAAATTCACCAAATACAAACTTTGAGGAACAGTAGTACCACTGATGCGTGTGTTTTATTTATTAGTTATAGGTGTCTTCATTTTAAGGCTCTTATAAGAAAATTGGTATTGTAGAAGAGATGTCTCCATAGTGGCACAGAGAAGAAATTGGGTTCTGGGAGAGTTAGAACAGCTATTTGGCCCTCAGAGATTTCAGATTACTGACACCTCATTCTAATCGATAGGAGTACTGGAAGTAGTGAGGATGGAAAAGGATTTTGGTAGTAATTTGTATCTAGATTCTAAGAGAACATTGGTTTATGCATGTCTTAATATAAGCAGGTTTCTCTTTCTTCAGGTTTTCATAGCATAGTTTATTTAGATCTCTTTACTCCTCTCATACCCTACCTTGACTTATTCTTATCTGAATATTTGTCCCAAATACCGATGTTGGTTCCTAGGACAAAGAGCACCACACACCCTCAAATTAACTATAGATTCTGAAACCATAGGACCCTGGCCCCACCATGGAGACCACAGAATGCTTCCCCCAAAGAGGGGATGTACAAGGACATTGGCCTCTATGGGAGTAGAACCTGGGAAGCTTGGAAGGTCAAGGTTGCCCTCTAATAATAGTTCACTTGTTCTTGCTAATTAGTTTCTAGGCAGCTCCAGAGGTAAAGGTGCTGTAAAAATGAAACATAAAAGATAAACTATTTCACAACCCTTTAAAATAATTATTTAAATGTTTGTGTTCTTCAAATTTCTGTTCTCTGGGACAAGGAAGGTCCATTTTCCCCTAGTGATGCTTATATACATAAGCTATCACCCTAGTCAAATATATGTTCTTTGAGTATAAGAACTATTTTGATTTGGCTTTGCTGCATCCCCAGGGCTTTGCAGAGTACTTTACATATTAAAAGCACATAATGAATATTTTTTCACTTGAACTGAATTGTTAGAAAATTGGCATGTCATTTTAAACATATATGTATATTATATATGTATATATGTATGTATTGCAATAGACATATGTATGTATACACATATATAACAACCCAGACACACACACACACACTATCATTGCCTAAGAATGAAAGCAAATGTTTTTGAAGCAATATAGTGTTTATAAATCCATTGCCACCATTATTTTCTGTTGCTGGCATCTGAACTGTGTATTCACAGAATCTGTTGATATGGACATACTTGTTATAATGACATAAAGGTACCAGAGGGCGCCAGGATGCAAATCACATGGTGCAATTACAGCATGATCAGAGTCTAGCATTATTTTTATTTTACCATATAGTGTTGGTCTGCATTGTAATGAAGTTTATATGCCAGTAAAATGTTGTTAGATTACATGAAGTCATTCTATGTTAATTCAAACCACTTTGGTATTTATATAGACTAAAGATATGTATACTAAATTGCTTTACTAACAGTAATGGTATAACCAGTTGAAGGCAACAAAATGTTTAGCAGGTGCTATGAGAATGCAAAGGGTGCAATTGTGGGTGTAAAGGGAGATTATGGATCAAAATTTTTCCTGGGACAAAGGATTGTTTTGGTCTTTTAAAACAAGTATGAATATAATGAATATGTGTTAGTGTAAGATAGTGGTATTAATCATAAATACTGTACAAAAGGATCCCTGTGGCTGCATATTGACTTAGAACATCACACATAAACATTATGTTCTATTTTTTAAATTTTATTTTGTTAAAATTTTTCCAATTACCCTTTAATCTGATGGAATTGAATGTTTTATACCTCTGGTGAAAGGAAAGGGGTTCTATATGGCACTTTAATCAATCAGCAGAAAGGATTATGTTTTCAAGAGGTTTAAACAAGATTGTTTACAAGCTGTGATCCCTTTCTCAGGTGTGAATTCTTCTTTAATTGGGTCAAGAAGGGAACAGCTGATTAATTCAGCTAATTACATTTTTGAGGCATTAAAAATAATCAGATAATTGTCAGCATTTGTTTAGTCAAGGAAGGACTAGTCAGGAAGTAGAGGAGTTCAGATTAGAGGGTCCCAACCAATCCTCTGAGAAGCATTCATGGGAGTCGGGGGTTTGGGAATAATGAGCTTCTATCTCTCTTCCCTGACTCCCATTGACTCTGATATTGGAGAGACTTAGACTAGTAGCAAATACACCAAGGCAAAATATGGACAAAAGACAGACAAATTGCCTCTCGAAGAAGGAAACATGACCCCTTGTATCAGAGAAGAATGAAGACTGCACTCTACAAAAGGACTTCCATTAACTAGGAATTGTGAGTATAAAAGTATATTTTCTACATGTGTGCCTTATTATCACAATATTCTAAGCCCACTTTTCCCCTAGACTGTGAGTATTTGTGGGAAAGTGTATTCCAAGTTTTGGGAAAATGTTTTGTACTAATAGTTCTTACTATACCATCTTAGTAAATACTTTTGCTAAAAATTAAATAAAATAATTATTTGAGGATACTGCTTGATCATCAGTGGGAAGCATGCTGGGAGGTTAGTGTTAGTGAGGGACATATTAAAAGTACAGGCTAACAAGGTTACACTTAGAACTGAAAGAATAGTACATATCTACCCTCTTGAGGACCTAGCTTGCCAAGTGGAGTGGGAGTCAAGGAATTAACCCTAAAGATAATGCTAAATTAGAAAGGGCTAGAAAGACATGAAGCACTGGGATTCAGGCTTCTTGAGAGCAGAAACTATGTATTATACATCTCCTCAGTTCTCAGATATAATGCCCTCCCTTAGTAAGTGCTTAATACATGTTCATTGAATTGAATTTGAATTAAATTGGTATTAAAATTAAAATTGAATTGACTTGCATTCTAGAAATTAGTGATTACTTTATATCCAGGACAAAAGAGTATATCCTCTTAATAATGCTTAAGGGATAAACATACAATGTATTTCCACATTATAAATTTTTATTCATTCATTCAAAATTCAGCAAACACTGCCTATTATAGGGAGAGCACTGTTTTCTGTGCCAAGGAAGATTCAAAGTATAAATGAAATATGGTCCATTCCCTCATGGAATTTTACCTTAATAATCTGATGTGGTATAAGATACAAACTATAGACAACTACACTACACAAAATTTCACAACAGATGCATTGGAAGTTGCAAAACAAAGGGCCTTGTGTGGTTCAAGAGGGTAAAGGTTATTAATGACCAGGAGAAAAAGGAAGGCTCTGCGGAGGTGAGGATATTTGAGTTGGTATTTATAGCATGACTAGAGAGTCAACAGGTGGAGAGGGGTTGGGAGGACATTCCAGGTTTATGGAATAGTACAAATTTTTAAAACATGCAATTCAATTGTACATTGTAAGAGCAACATTGTGGGATGATCAACTATAACAGAATTAGCTCTTCTCAGCAATAGAATGGTCCAAGACAATTTCAAAAGATTAATGATGAAAAATGCTATCCATGTCCAGAGAAAGAACTGTGGAGTCTAAATGCAGATCAAGGCATACTATGTTCACTTTTTGTGTGTGTTTTTCCCCTTTTGTTCTGTTCCTTCTCTCAAAACATAACTAATGTGGAAATGTGTTTAACAAGATTGAGGATATATATCCTATATCATATTGCTTGCCTTCCTGGGGAGAGGAGGGAGAAAAATTTGGAATTCAAAATCTTATTTAAAAAAATTAAGGGGGCAGAGTCAAGATGGCAGAGTAGAAACAGAACTTTCGCAGGGTTCCTGCTCCCACTTCCTCCAATTCATGTAAAAAATTACTATAAAAAAACTTTGGAGCTACAGAACCCACAAAATGACACAGAGAAGCTAACTTCCTACTGAAGACAGCCCAGCAGGCTGACAGAAAGGGGCCAGCACAGTGCTCTGGGAGCTGAGCCCAGCCCTATGTGAACCGAGGTTTTAGCTTCAGGGTAGCTACAACCAGCCACTGGCTGGAGGGACTTCAGATCACCAGCAGCTGTGGTGGTTTCCAGAATTATCAACACATAGATGCTAAGGACAAAATGAGAGGTTAGTGCAATGTGGACTTTGGGACCTGGGATTTCGGGAGTGTGGTCTGGCCTTTGCCCCTGGGGTGAAAAGAGGCTGAGGCATGGCAGCCATCCATCCACCGCCACATAGCTGCTTCAGAGCTCTGGACCTGCAGATTGTAGGGGGATCAAGCATCCAGTCTGAGGGGTAATCACTCTTGCTTTAACCTGCTTGGATCTGTATCACTGTCTGGCATGGATGTAGAAGCAAGCACCCCAAGCGTCCTCAGGGTTTGCTGCCAACACAGGTTCTTAGATCTGCTTTGATAAAGGAAAGCAACTCAAAATGGGTTAACAAGCTTACTTTAATCAGTCAAATATGTATTGTTTACCTAGTTCAGGGAAAAGAGGTCAGCACCCCGAACTTCAGAATATACAGACAGAATTATCAAGACAGAAACAGATCAGGTAGACAGATTTCCAAACTGTCCAACCATTACATCCATACCCAACAACATCTGGGTTTCAAAGCCGGGGGGCTCTGGACAATGGCTTCCCAGAGTTTCATCTGATCAAATCACAGAACACTTCTCAAAGTGAGCCCCAAAACAAAGCCTCACATCAGGGCTTATATAGCCTTCTCCTGGCTCAGAGAATGTAACAACCTTTTGGACCCACTGACCAATCAAAAAGTATCTACTGAAAAACAAGCCTCCTACCCCAGGCTCCAGGTGCACTTTATAGCCTAGGGGCAGGGAAGATCTTTAAATTTACATTCCCATTACAGTGGAGGTCCTAGGGTGCATGACCAGTGTGCCAGAGCATATGAAGGCTTCAGAGAGGGCAACCAACTAATAGCTCCAGCAGCTGAGAAAACCCCAGTGACTGGGACAAACCTCCCTCCTCTGATAGCAGAGTCCTAATGTGGCAAAAAGCTCAAAAGTCAAGTAATTGAGTGGCAACATGAGCAAACGAGGGAAGAAAGGCAAGCACATTGGTCTGAATTTGGATTCCTTTTTTGGGGACAAAAAGAATCAAGGCATGGAATAGAAGGAAGACAATGAAGTCAGAACTCCTGCACCAAAAGCTTCCGTCAAAAGAATAAGCTGCTTACAAGACATAGAGGAGCTTAAGAAGAATTTTGAAAACCAAATAAGAGTAGTGGAGGAAAAATTGGGAAGAGAAATGAGAATAATGAAAGAAAACTATGAAATGAGAGTCAACAAGCTGACTGAAGAAAATATACCTTAAAAAATAGACAAGCGGGTGGCTAGGTGGCACAGTTTATAGAGCACCGGCCCTGGAGTCAAGAGGATCTGGGTTCAGATCCAGCCTCAGACACTTAACACAAAAACTAGCCATGTGACCTTGGGCAGGTCACTTAACACCAATTGCCCTCAAAAAAGCAAAAACAAAACAAACAAAAAAAATAGACTAACTCAAATGGCAAAAGAGACTCAAAAAGTCAATGAGAAGAAGAATGCCTTAAAAAGCCAAATTTGTCAGATGGAAAAAGAATCTCAAAAGCTCACTGAAGAGACTCATTCCTTCAGAATTAGATTGAGCAAATGGAAGCTAGTGACTTTATGAGAAATCAAGATACTATTAAACATATCCAAACAAATGAAAAAATAGAAGGCAATGTGAAATATCTCATTGAAAAAACCACTGACATGGAAAATAGATGTAGGAGAGATCATTTAAAAATTATTGGACTACCTGAAAACCATGATCAAAAAAAAGAACCTAGAAATCATCCTTCAAGAAATTTTCAAGGAAAATTGTCTTGATATTTTAGAGCCAGAGGGCATAATAGAGGTTGAAAGAATCCACTGATCACCTCCTGAAAAAGATCCCAAAAAGAAAACTCCTAGGAATATTATAGCCAGGTTCCAGAATTCCCAGATCAAGGAAAAAATATAACAAGCAGCCAGGAATAAACAATCTGAATACTGTGGAAACACAATCAGGATAACACAGGATCTGGCAGCTTCTACACTGAGGGATCGAAGGGCTTGGAATATGATATTCCAGAGGGCAGAAGAGCCGGGATTAAAAACAAGAATCACCTACCCAGCAAAACTGAGTATCATGTTTCAGGGGAAAATATGGTCATTAAATGGAATAGAGGACTTTCAAGCATTCTTAATGAAAAAACCAGAGTTGAATAGAAAATTTGACATTCAGATACAAGAAGCATGAGAAGGTAAACAGGGAGAAGAAATCATAAGGAACCTATCAAAGTTGAACTACTTACATTCCTACATGGAAAAACAATAATTGTAACTTATGAAACTTTTCTCAGTATAAGAATAGTTGAAGGGAGTAGAAATGTGTGTGTGTGTGTGTGTGTGTGTGTATTTGTCTATGTAGGAAGGTAAATGAATGTATGAATACATATGTGATTGTGTGTATATATGTGTACAAGTATACATAGACAGAGGGCACAGGACCAATTGAATAGGAAAGGATGATACTTAAAAGGTGAAATTAAGAGATGAGAGAGGAATATAATGAGAGGAGATGGAGAGAAATAGAATGGGGTAAATTATCTCATATAGAAGAGGCCAGGGAAAACTGTTACAATGGAGGGGAAGAACAGGAAGGTAAAAGGGAATGAGTCAACCTTATTCTCATTGAATTGGGCTTAGGGAGGGAATGACATACACACTAAATAGGGTATCTCACCCTACAGGAGATTAGGGGGGAAGGGGACAAGAGGAGTCATGAGGGAAGGGAGGGCAGACTGGGGGAGGGAAGTTGGAAGCACCCACTTTTGAAAAGGGACAGTATCTAAGTAGAGAATAGAACAAGTGGGAGATGTAATAGGCTGGAGGGAAATATAGTCAGTCTTTCACAATATATCCAGTATAGAAATGTTTTGCATAGCTACACATATACAACCTATATTGAATTGCTTATCTTCCCAGTAAGGGTGGGTGATGAAGGAGATAGAGAAAGCATCTGGAATTTAAAGGTTTAAAATAAAATGTTTAAAATATATCATTATTATTATTATTATTATTATTTTACATGTAACTGGGAAATCAGATTTACAGTCACTGGTGTCCTACTGGAAAGTCAGAGGGAGGATGGGGGAAGGTATGGGAGTGAGCAGATTGGGGGAGGGGATATTCAGTAGGATTGCTGTTTTGGGGTGTTGGGTAGGGGAAAAATGGGGAGAAAAATTGATAACTCAAAATGTTTTGGAAATGAATGATGAAACTAAAAAATAATAAAATTTAAAAAAAGAAAAAATGAAAACTGTCTTTAAATGTTATGTAAAAAAATAAAATACTATTCACACACATACACACATGCAGTTGAAAAAGTGAAAAATAGGGGGGCGGAGCCAAGATGGAGGAGTAGAAGCGCGACCTTCCCATGGCTCCAGCTTCCACACTCACCAATCCATGTAAAAAGGGGACTCTAAACAAACTTTGGAGCTGCAGAACCCATAAAATGACACAGAGAAGTTAACCCCCCCTGAGGACAGCCCGGCAGGCCGGCAGGAATCGGCCAGCGCAGCGCTCTAGGAGCCGAGCCCAGCACCACGCCGAGGCTTTAGCCATAGGGCGGGCCTGACCAGCCGCCAGCCAGAGGGACTCCAGATCAGCAGCAGCTGTGGCCGTTTCCAGATTTATCAATACATAGATGCAAAGGACAAGGTGAGAGGCCAGTGCAGTCTGGACTTTGGGACCCAGTAAGTGGGAGTGCGTGGCTTTTACCCCCAGGGCGAGAAACCGCTGAGACGCCAGCACAGCCTGCAAGCGCCAAGTGGCGGCTTCAGCTCCTGGCCTGCAGAGTGTAGGGGGACCAAGCACCAGTCTGAGGGGTAATCGGTCTTGCTTTAACCTGCTTGGATCTGGATTGCAGTCTAGGATGGAGGTCCTGGGTGTGTGTCCAGCTTGCCAGAGTGTGTGGAGACCTCAGAGAGGGCACCCATCCGGCAGCTGAGAAAATCCCAGCGTTTGGGACGAAAACTCCCCTGTCTGGTAGCAGAGTCCTACTGTGGCAAAAAGCCCAAAAGTCAAATCATTGAGTGGCAAAATGAGCAGGCAAAGGAAACAAAGCAGACAGAAGATTCCAACATAACACTGCTATTTTGGGGATAAGAAGGAGCAAGGCATGGAACAGGAGGAAAACAGTGAAGTCAGAACTCCTGCACCAAAAGCTTCAAAGGAAAATACAAGCTGGTTACAGGCCATAGAGGACCTTAAGAAGCAGATAAGACAAGTGGAGGAAAAATTGGGAAGAGAAATGAGGACAATGCAAGAAAATTATGAAATGAGAGTCAACAGCCTGACTGAAGAAAATAATACCTTAAAAAACAGACTGACTCAAATGGCAAAGGAGGCTCAAAAAGGCAATGAGGAGAAGAATGCCTTAAAAAGTCGAATTTTCCAGATGGAAAAAGAATCTCAAAAGTTCACTGAGGAGAATCATTGCTTCAGAATTAGATTGGAGCAAATGGAAGCTAATGACTTTATGAGAAATCAAGATGCTGTTAAACAGATCCAAACAAATGAAAGAATAGAAGGCAATGTGAAATATCTCATGGGAAAAACCACTGACCTGGAAAATAGATCCAGGAGAGATAATTTAAAAATTATTGGACTGCCTGAGAGCCATGACCAAAATAAGAGCCTGGAAAGCATCCTCCAGGAAGTTCTCAAAGAAAACTGCCCTGATGTTTTAGAACCAGAGGGCAAAACAGAGGTTGAAAGAATCCACCGATCACCTCCTGAAAAAGATCCCAAAAAGAAAACTCCTAGGAATATTATAGCCAGGTTCCAGAATTCCCAGATTAAGGAGAGAATATTACAAGCAGCCAGGAAGAAACAATTTGAATATTGTGGAAACACAATCAGGATAACCCAGGATCAGGCAGCTTCTACACTGAGGGATCAAAGGGCCTGGAATGTGATATTCCAGAGATCCAGGGAGCTGGGATTAAAACCAAGAGTCACCTACCCAGCAAAACTGAGTATCATGTTTCAGGGGAAAATATGGTCATTCAGTGGAATACAGGACTTTCAAGCATTCTTGCTGAAAAAACCAGAGTTGAATAGAAAATTTGACATTCAGATACAAGAAGCAAGAGAAGGTAAACAGGGAAAAGAAATCATAAGGAACTTATCAAAGTTTAACTATTTTTTTTTTGAAGCAATCGGGGTTGAGTGGCTTGTTCGGGGTTGAGTGGCTTGTTCGGGGTTGCATGGCCAGTTGTTGTCTCTGGGTGTGGTGCTGAGTGTCTGGGCCCAGATTTGATCCGGGTTGTCCCAGCACTGGAGCCGGTGCTCTTGCTCGCTGAGCCACCTGGCCAAAGTTGAACTATTAACATTCCTACATGGAAAAACAATAATTGTAACCTATGAAACTTTTCTCAGTAGTTGAATGGATTAGAAATATATATATATATATATACATATATATATATATATACACATATATATATGTCTTTATATGAGGGTATGCGGGCATATGAAAACATATGTGAATGTGTGTATATACGTTCACAGGTATACATAGATAGAGGGCACGGGACCAATTTAACAGGAAGGGATGATACTTAAAAGGTGAAATTAAGAGGTGAGAGGAATATAATGAGAGGAGATGGGGAGAGACAGAGTGGGGCAAACTATCATACAGAAGAGGCAAGGGAAAATGGTTACAATGGAGGGGAAGAATAGGAAGGCAAAAGGGAATAGGTCAACCTTATTCCTATTGAATCTGGCTTGAGGAGGGAGGGAAATACACACTAAATAGGGGATCTCACCCTCCAGGAGAATAGGGGGGGAAGGGGATGTGAGGGGGGATGATGGAAGGGAGGGCAGGCTGGGGGGAGGGAAGTTGGAAGCACCCACTTTTGAAAAGGGACAGGATCAAAGTAGAGAATAGAACAAGTGGAAGGTGGGATAGGAGGGAGGGAAATATTGTCAGTCTTTTACAATACATCTACTATGTTATTGTTTTGCATTAGCCACACATGTACAACCTATACTGAACTGCTTGTCTCCCCAGTGGGGGGGGGGTTTGCGGGGGGGGGGAAGGGAATGAATCTGGAATTGAAAGTTTTAAAATCAAATATTCAAATATATATATATATGTGTGTGTGTGTGTGTGTGTGTGTAAAAAAAATAAATGATTGTGAAGACTTTGATAAAATGATAAAGAATGAAAAAAATTAAAAAAAGAAAAGATAAAGGAGAGAAAAAAGGAATAAGGGAGAAAAGGAATGAAAAGAAACCACTGTATATTTGTTTTTAAAGCTATATTATTATTTTCTGTTCATGTTTTAACATTTTTAGGGGGAAAAATCAAGGATAATTTGTGCGTACTTGTATTTGGTTTACTATAAAGTAATGTTTACACCAAAAAAAAAGAAAAGAAAAAGTGAAAAATAATCAGGGACTGCGTTTTGAGGGAGCGTTTTCAATGCTGTGGTAGCAGAAAAGGCTACCTTTCAAAGAGTGGGTAGAGGTTACAGGTGAAAACATTTTACAAAGAAATGACAGAAAGAAATGGAGCAGTATCTGGATGAAGTAGAAATGTAAAGGGAAAGTCTTATCTTTAAGATTTTAAAGCCTGGGGTGGCTAGGTGAAGCAGTGAATAGAGCACCAGCCCTGGAGTCAGGAGGACCTGGCTTCAAATCTGGCCTCAGACACTTAGCACAAAACTAGTTGTGTGACCTTGGGCAAGTCACTTAACCCCAATTGCCCTGCCTTCCCCCTAAAAATAAGGGAAAAAAAAAGATTTAAAAGCCCTGGGCAGGTTTGTAATCAGAGGGAATAATGCCTGTAACATAGACTTGGGTAGAGTATGAACCAGCAGTGCACCCTTTATGGAAATATATTGGCAGTGGGGAGGGAAAGACTGAAGATCTGTTAGAAATAGGGGATACTCCCACAGCTTGTTGATGAAGAAGGAAAGAAGTAATGGAGCAAGGGTGCAGTCTGAGGGATTAGCTTTAGTAGGGAGATCTCCTGTGACCAGAAAGAAAAAGAGGAGATTTCTCCTAGAAATATTAATGAATGGAGGCTGCAGATTGAGGTTTGTCATTTTTGTTGTAAATATGAGGAATGAGGGACAGTTGGAGATAAGAGAAGAGAAAAAAAAGTGTTGAGCCATTGTTGTGGAAAATGAAATAGAGTCAATAAGGTTTGAGTAGAAAGATTTTTTTAGTAAAAGGACCATATTTCGTTGAAGTATTAAAATTACGTGAATAGTTTTTTTGTCTATAATTAATTGGTTTATCACATTCACAGATTATTTTCACAGTAGCAACTAAATGATTGGTGAACTTCTAGAATGCTGAATCAAGAATATTATCCTTATAAATTTAATATTACTAGAACTTGTATTTTTATCATCATCAGACACTATGTAAGGTTTTGTTCTAGAAGAATTGCTTATGTCAAGATATGATACTTTTTTTAAAGGCCAGGAAACATGTGTTTTAAAAAATTATTATTATCAATATTTTTCAACATGTATATAATGGAATACTATTGTTCCATAAGAAATGGTGAGCAGGTAGATTTCAGAAAAACCTGGAAAGACTTACATGAGCTGATGCTGAGTGAAGTGAGCAGAACCAGAACATTATACACAGTAACAGCAATACTGTGCAGTGACCAAATGATCTAAGACAGTTCCAAAAGACTCGTGATGGAAAATGCCATCCACATCCAGATAAAAAACTATGGAATCTGAATGCAGATCAAAGCATACTATTTTCTTTTTCTTTCTTGTGGTTTTTCCCTTTTGCTCAGATTTTCTCTTACATGACTAATTTGGAAATAGGTTTGCTATGATTGTTTCACATTGCATGCCATCTTGGGGAGGGGAGGAGGGAGGAAGGGGGAGAAAATTTAGAACTCAAAATCTTATAAAAATAAATGTTGAAAATTAAAAGTAAACATATAAATAAATACAAATAGAAATAAATTATTATTATTATTATTGATTACCAGAATGACATACTAAATAGTCACAATGCAAACCAAAATGTAATGGGAGAAACTGGTTCCCCATTAAGCAATTCCCGTATTGCAGAAAATGGGCAGGTAGGTAGCAGACCTAGAGTCAAGAAGAACCACCTTCCTGAGATCAAATCTGGCCTCAGACACTTACTAGTTATGTGACCCTGGGCAAGTCACTTAATCCTATTTGCCTCAGTTTCCTCATCTGTAAAATGAGCAAGAGAAGGAAATGGCAAATCATTCCAGTATCTTTGCCAAGAATATGGGGTCATGAAGAGTTGAATACAGCTGAACAAGAACAACATTGAAGAAAAAGTACATAAAAATAAATATAATTGTGGAAATTTTTCAATGAGTACATGTTTCCTCTCTTAAAATTAATCAAATCTATCTTGACTCTTGCCATTTGACAAATTTTTATAGTAAAATAATGAAAAACTATTCATAAAATGCAATCCAAGTCAGATACTTGATTCCTTTTCTTGCTAAATACTAAATTAAACAAAGAAGGAAAGTAAACTAATCATATTATGTATCTAAACCTCAGGAAAAGTGTTTAATATAATTATTCACTATCATTGTTAATAATGAGTTTTGAATAAAGAACAATGAATCAAATTATGAGGAGGTGTTCTGTTCATTTAAGCTCATTGATTGTATTTATTAACTACAGAGGCATAATAATCCCATAATTCTACATCATGGACAGGGTGCTGTAGCAGGGAGTTGTTATAGTATAGTGGAAAGAATATTGGATTTTGATTCAGAAAAATCTGCATTGAATCTGACCTGTTCTATTCTTATTACATTTGTGGTCTTACGACTGTTTCTAAGTCTTAGCTTTTTCATCTGCAAAATGAAAACGTTTTCCTGGGTCATCTTCAACATCCCTTCTACCTTTAATTCTGAATACCTTAATTTGACAGTGTTGGAAGGCTATTTGCAATGTCATAGTTTCAACATAGGAGAATTTAAAATGAATATGTTTTACATTCTGGTTCATAGTTTACATAACTAGTAAATGGCAGCACCTGAGATAACCTTTGACAAATTCAAGTTTATCGAGTACTGAAAAGGAAAAAAAAATCCCTTTTTTGTTGATTATGATTCCACTGGATTTAAATAAACCATTCCCCAAAGTCACCTTACTTTTCTTGTTCTTTTCCTCTAATTTTCTTTTTCCCTTCCTTTTTTACTCTCCACTTAAAAATCCTTCCTCTCGCTATTATTTTATGAGCAGTTCCACTTAAAATGGTCGTGGCATGATTTCCTCAGATATAGCTCAACCAATTGTCATCCTCCCCCTTTGGTTCATTTGCATTCTGTTATACCATTGGCTAAAATTAAACAAGTCAGAGTTGTGAGGTGGAACCACAGTTAGACATAAAAACATTTTCAATGCCTGCAGAATACCATTATTTAAAATTAAAAAACTTAAACTTCATTGCACATCTGAAGGTCACTGACTTTCCAGAATTTGTGGTGAATTGGGAGAGCTTTCCATATATTCATTACTGGGAAATGATAATGTAAAATATTATGACTGATATACCAATATTTTGAAGATTCATTGGCATGATTACACAATTTGATATCTTGGCACCTTCCCAGATTATGCAGCATGGGAGCAGAAAGAATTGTTGTCACCTAGAAATGGAAAATATGTACATTTGGAAAGGACACAGTGCATTGCACTGTGGGCATAACATAATCTCCAAAATGAGTGCAGCAACCAAGTTCCATAATGTGGAGTGAATGTCCCACCAGTCAAACGGCATGCTTTCTCATTTCAGCTTGCTTTTTCTGTCCTTGTGGCTCTTCATAGTGTAGAGGATGATTTTGAGAAAGCTTAGGCTTCCAATGGCCCTTCTTTCTTTGTGATAAATCCTCATCCAGAATGGAATGTAATTCATTACAATGGGGTAACTTGTCATGATGGATTCCAAAAACTTGAAGGTTAGTCCCTGAAGTTAATAATAAGAATTTTCAAGAAGTCATCCCGATTCTCCAAATATAATGACTAGTAAGTGTCTGAAGATAACAGTGACTCCCCAAAGTTGTGATTTGAGACAATAAATCAACCAATTTATTAAGTATTTACTATAATGCTAAGCATTGTATGGTTAGAAATATAAACAAAGTGGGGAGATCGCATATAAATACCTAACAGCATAAAAGATGTACACAGAGTTAGATGGCAGGTAATCTCAGAGTGGAAGTTCTTTGCAACTGGGGAGAAACAGAAAGGCCTCTTGCACCTAAGTCCTGAAGGAAGCTAGGGAAACTGAGACAAATTTAAAGGGTTATCATGTAGGTAGAATGTTTTATAGTTTCAAATTATGGTGCTGGAATTCTGAAGAAAAAAATCAAAAATGACCACTCTGTATTGGCAATTGTCAGTATTTCAGAAACCACAGTCAGACTATGTTCATCAGCAAGACTCAATGTTAATATTCCTCTTGAAGAATAAGGAGAAAGCCTTATAAGTTAAAAGGAGAAAAGGAAGCCTAAAGATCTTCTTGTTATTTTGACTTAATAGAAAAAAAAATCCACTGAGAATTAGTAGACTTGTGAGGTTTCTGCCTTTTACTAGCAGTATTTAATTATGTCAATGACAACTTCTCTGGGTTTCAGTCATCTCACTAATGAAGAAGGCACGAGCATGCATGTGTATGTGTACGCTGGTGAGAGCTGAAAGTGTGGCACAGAGGGAAGGTTAGATTAAATCACTCTTAAAGTTAGTTCTAGTTCTAAAATAGTGTTGTTAAAAATATGATCAAAACCTACTTCGGGAGGCACAATAAAAATCAGGGAATAAATATAGTAAAGGCTATATACATTTCTGTTCAAAATTTATTTAGCAAATTCCAATAATAATTTATGTACTTTGAGTATACTACTCCTCAAAATCAGATAGTTGTTTGAAGAATACTTGTAACCTACTGTCTGCTTCTTCTTACTTCATAAGTAATCTTCAAAAATAATAAGTCTTCTTACTTTGTTAACATAGATGGGGTATGTTTGGCCCATTACTATTAATCTTTAGTTGTTTTGAAGGCTATACAGTTGATAAATAACTTCCAACTATTCACAGGAATTATAATCAACCATTGTTATTATTTGAAATGTAACAGAGTGAATGAATAAAAAGTAGAATTATATGACTGATTTTAAAATATAGTTAATTCCCAACTTTGTGTACCAAAAACTCATTTATGGGTCAGTTGGAGAATTTATAATATATTTTCCAATGGAACTAACTATTACTAGTGATTACTTCACCACCCATCCTTCCCCCCCCCACCCCAAGTCTATTTAATTCATAATGCAGTGTCTTGAGGGTGGTAGGTAATTCAATCAACTTGACTAATTTTAGAACTCTTTACTAGCTGTGCGACTCTGGAAAGTCACTTAACCCTGTTTGCCTCAGCTCCTCATCTATAAAATGAGCTGGAGGAGGAAATGTCAAATCACTCCAGTATCTTTGGCAAGAAAATCCCACATGGGGTCAGGAAGACCCGAGTTAAAATTTTACCTTAGACACTTACATGTGACCTTGGGCAAGTCACTTAACCCTATTTGCCTCAGTTTTCTCATTTGTAAAATGAGCTGGAGAAGGAAATGGCAAACCAACCCAGTGTCTTTTTGAAGAAAACCCCAAATGTTGTCACAAAGGGATGGACATGACTGTAAAAGGACTCAACAATAACAGAAGTCCTGAGACTCAAATCCTTTTAATCCTGATCTCTTAATCTTGTTCTAGACCCTGAATTCTGAAACCCAGTCCTAATCTTTAGTATCCCTGATTCCTAGACTTTGAGTTCACTTGAGTCTAGAACCCTTATGGTTCATAAAAGGATAAGGTAAACCTGGAATTCTGGGTGATAGGGAGGTGAAAGGAAGTTTCTGTTCATCTTATATGCATGCTGGATGCCTCAAACAGAGGGACTGTTACTTGGACAAATGGCTCTGGTAGAAGTTTCCTCAATTTTCAAGGATGGGGCTCATCCAGAAAGGAAACGCCCAAGAAGGCCTTAAGGGTAAATAAGGTCCTGTTATATAGTGATCATAAGTCATGTTTGTAAATAGATTGCTGGTAAATTCCTAAACTAAGCATTATGGTGTGGGAAGGCAATTGTTTCCTTACTGTAAACTATTAATAGTGTGCTTAGAATATTCCCACTTACTTCAATAGTCTCATATTAGCAAATATTAGTGACATTTAATTAAAATGTAGATAATGAATAAAATATAAATAATTTGCTTGGTACAAATTGGGGACTTTTTGTTCAGATAGTGTTAGCATGTAAATAGTCACCAAGCTGATTAAAAAGTTCAGATTTGTTTTATGGAACTTAATAACATAAATCACAGTGATTAGCTATTTATTCCTAGAATTCAAATGTAGTAAAATAGCATGCATTATTCCACAAACAACAGACAAACACACCTTTTACTGACTTTTTAATGTAATGAAGTTTTGATCAGATTGTTCCAAGAACCTCAGGACATTGAAAAATAATTTTATTGCTTATCATCTTGCATCTCTAATGCAGTTGTTCTGTAGGTGAGTTTGGCTAATAGTGGACTCCCAAATCTGTTGTTTTGAAATAAATATTTTTAATAATATATTTTTGTCATAAGAAAAATGTCAGAATACAAAAAGAGATGCTGAAATTGGCACTGTAATTTGATGTTTCAGGAACCTTTTTTTTTTTATTAAGGGAAGTAATTCTTTGTGTTATTTCTGAATTCTGTTCCACACCTGTCTTTCATTGATTACACTTATAGTATGTCTTAGAAGGAATTTAGAAGATTCAAGGACATGCTACAATTCAAATAAATTTAATGATTTTGGTGAATTTCTCTTTAATTTTCTAGGTCGAATATGGAGCTGCCTTGGAAGAAAACCTGCGGTTGGCTCAAGAATATCAGCAAGCTCTGACAGAATTCTTAGGAGTAAAGAATTGGTATTTGGATGACTACAATAAAAAGATAGCAATTGAAGCTGCCATTAAGGATAAGAAAAAGGTATTAATTTTGCTGTGCTTAAAAAATGTTTTTTGTTTGATATATACACTCCTTAAAAAGTAGAAATTAATTAAATCATGAGATCTCCAATCTGATGGTAGATTTTGGCTACCACACACACACACGTGTGTGTGTGTGTGTGTGTGTGTGTGTGTGTGTGTGTGTGTGTGTG
>NW_027186304.1:50711839-50713232 GCF_028583685.1 Petaurus breviceps papuanus | reverse complement strand
GTGTGTGTGTGTGTGTGTGTGTGTGTGTGTGTGTGTGTGTGTGTGTGAAACTTCCTGCAACATGTCCAAATTAGATTTTGGAAGAAACAGAAGCTATGATAGTTAATAAAGTAATTGTCAATGTATTCTAAGAATATTACATATTTTATGTTTAGTTAAATGTAAAGTAATTTCTTTAAAATGGTTTAATGTAAAGAGAGCAAATAGTATGCTTCGATCTACATTGACTTTCCATAGTTCTTTTTATGAATGCGAATAGCATTTTCCATCATGAATGTTTTGGAGTTGTCTTAGATTCTTGCATTGCTGAGAAGAACTAAGTCTATCAAAGTTAGTCATCACACAATGTTGCTGTTACTGTGTATAGTGTTCTCCTGGTTCTTCTCACTTCATTTAGCATCAGTTCATGTAAGACTTCCTAGGTTTCTCTGAAGTCTGCCTGCCTGCTTATAATTTCTTATGGAACAATCGTACTCCATTACATTCATACAACACAACTTGTTCAGTCATTTCCCAATTGATGGGCATCTCCTCAATTTCTAATTCTTGACCACCACAAAAAAGAACCTCTATAAATATTTTTGGACATGGGAGTCCTTTTTGTATTTTTATGATCTCTTTGGTATACAGACCTAGAAATGGTATTGCTGGATCAAAGGGTATGCAAAGTTCTATAGCCCTTTGGGCATAGTTCCAAATTACTGGCATCCTTTTGTTTATGTACCTAAAATGAAGTGAATTAGAGACCATAGAATCTATTCCCATCACAGAACTCTGGTCCTGTGACCCACCAAGTAATGACACCCAAGAACTTGAGCTACATTGCTCCCACAGGACTCCAGAATTGTTGTATTGTCTTCAGTTTGTGAGTTTGTTGTGGGAAACAACTCAAGCCAGTGAACACATTGTTTATAGTCAACCTTCCTCCCTCCCTTCCCACCTGTGATTTATGTATATAATCTGTCTTCACTTCAGCAAGGTGGAGTTGTGATCAGGAAAATTCCCTGTTTGCAAATCTTTTCCTCACAATGAAACAAATTAATTAAATGTCTACCTGATTACTGGCAAAAAAAGAAAGAAAATGGTTTAGTGTAAAATGCTATCTGGAGATCCCGGTCTTGAAGTAGTTTTCATTTTATAGGGTTAACTATGTTCTCTCAGTTTCTAGACATCTATGGTTCATCAGTCTTCCCTGTGTGTGTGTGTGTATGCGTGCTGCACATGTGCTGTGTGTATATGAGAGACACGTGGGTGGAGAGGGGGAGAAAGTCACAGAGAGAGTTTTGGAGAGCACCAGAGAGACACAGAGTCAATAAACACAGACAGAGAGAAGAGTTATGGAAGGGGAGAAGAGAAGAGAAGAGAAGAGAAGAGAAGAGAAGAGAAGAGAAGA
>NW_027186304.1:50689100-50711829 GCF_028583685.1 Petaurus breviceps papuanus | reverse complement strand
GAAGAGAAGAGAAGAGAAGAGAAGAGAAGAGAAGAGAAGAGAAGAGAGATGATAGTTTAGAAAATTGAGGAGTAATTATTTTGTCTTCCTTGTGTTAACCCTGGTAAGATTAGATATGATAATGCACTGGGGGTTTTCAAGGTTCTCAGGGTGACTCTTTCAGCTCTTTAGCATTTAGGTAGATAGTGCAATGGATATAAAACACTGAATTTGGGATCAAGAAAACCTGAATTCAAAATTCCTCACAATCTTGTATGCCCCTGAGTGAGTCACTTAACCACTCTCAGATTCAGTTGAAGACTTCCTCATATGTTGAAGACTTCCCCCAATGGAATGGGCAGATGACTACAATCTATTGCAATAACCATGAAGCAGGTGCTATATCTATATGGAGAGGACTGTGTTAAAGAAAAGCGCAAGAAAGAACATTTGTGACTTTGGAAATTATCCATTATCTGGCAAATTGCCAACGGTCCTCACACAATTCCACAGGTTTCAAAGAAATCCATCGATGTGTCAGTGGAGCATTAGTCCACTTCAGGCATTTGTCATTGTTATTGTGATTGAACATGTCCTGTTTGTTACTGATAATTGGGGGAGATAAAAGAAGCAATAAGGAGAACAGAAAAATCAAATACATGTAGGCTAGGGATTAGTTCGTGCAAAAACATCCCAGCTAAAACAATGTATTAACATTGACATGAATAGTAGATTTTACACTTTTAAGGAAAATGTTTACAATCTTGTTTTAGTACTTTAGTTATGATATTGAAATTGCTTTGATTTCTTTTTTCTCCTTTTTGTCAAGTGAAAAGGGAATGACGTACATACAACAGTTCTGATCTGGCAGATCATTTACTACCCTGAACATACCATACGTCAGTGTGGGCGAATGGACAGTCTACAAAAGGGATTTGGGTTTTTCCATTTGGAATCCTTCAAACAAGTCATCTTCAGTATGCCTGTTTAACAGAAACTTCCAAAGATTTATTTGTGCTTCTCCTCATTTTTCATTTACATCCTTCAGTTATGGCGGTCATTAAAGGCAGCCTGCCCTTGTCAGTGTCATGTTGGATCAATTTGCAGCAATGGACAGAGTGGCCTTATTGATGCCATTAAATCTGTCAGTGAGGAATCATACGTCATTAGTTTCTAATGCCCTACTGTAAGTAGTGGAATCTGACCATTAAAAATGAGAAGAATCTTTAGTTCTTTAGTCCTCCTCCTTAGTACTTCTACCTAAGAAGAGATTTTACTCTTTTATCTAATGTAGTTCTGAATGTTAGAGTACATTATATTCTCCTCGATTCCCTTGTCACATGATTCTACAACCTAATAGATCTTCCTACCAGGAATCTTTTTTTCTCTTCTATTTTACCTCCATTTGCTCATTCTTGATTTCATTGCTTCTAATATGCATACTTTAAGTATGCTAAATAATTCTTTTTAATATTATATTTCTTGGGCATTATTTTCCCCTTTCTGCAATCTTTGTTGTTAAACCAATTTGCATGTATTTAACCTTCCTTCACATTTTAGTAGAATAGACCAATGGAAAAGATGAGTTTTGTGATCTCACTAACAACTCACTGCTGTTAGAACTCTAAGTGAAAGGCCACACTGACACCTTCAATTCCTGTATGCCTCTTATTCGTCTCCATCCATGAATCCTCTATAGGGAATTCACTCATGCTGAAGCCTCCATATAGGTGTCCTGACATTGTATTGAAGCCAGTAGAACCCATAGTTTGTCCATTGTCCGTCCCTTGTTCTTTTGCTTAATGCATGACCAAACCAGCACCTTTTTCAGGCATACATTCCTGTGGTGTTATTTAGTATAACACTTCTCTTGAATAATATGATTGGAAACATGTCACATCTTACTAACATCTATGATCTTTGATGATCTGTAGGTTCTCCTTTCAACTATGTATCATCATCTGGAAAATATGTCCTTTTTCTACTTGTTTTTCTTTTTTCCTTTGTGGATAGTCAGGCTGAACCCTTTTAAGGAACTATGCTCTAGGGCTAGATGCAGAAGCAGCATGTCATGCTCAGAAAGATCCCTCTGGATGACCTTGTCATCTATATAGAATCCTTCTTCCATTTAGATTCTGTCCTGGTATTTCTCCAGAACAGTGGCAAACACCTTTGGTGAGTCTGCCTCTCCCTGTTTTATGCCTTGCTTGATGTTAAAAACCAGAGTGTCAGTGAATAAAATTATCTGTTAAATCTTTCAAGAAATCCATGCTAGGGGCCTCTGACAACACCGTTGGGTTAACTGTTAGGATAAACAAATGCTCTTATACATCATTAAACAACTAATAAAAGGTTTATTAAACCACAACATAGCAAGGATATGCAGCAAGGGTGCCATGGCATTTGATTTCTATAACACCTCTCCCTACCTGTATCTCCATCTCCATATGGAAGCACATGTGTTCAGCAAGGCAGGGTATGGCAGTCATCAAACATCGAATCAAGTTTAAGGGGACCAGACTCCATGTAGGTGTGACTTTTTATGCTCATAGATGATCAGAAAGTTGAGTCAATGGAGGCAGAATCTAATCAGATCTTGGGAACAGTTTTGTATCCTTTAAGGGAAAATGAATTCCTATTGGGATAGAGGAGGGACTCTGATAGATATTGGTTTAATTACAATATTGAAAATATCTTGACAGAGGAGAATCTTTAAAACAACATTTTTGTTTACTGAATTCATTTTTTAAAAACCTGTAAAGAATAAACAGAGGGATATTGTATTCTCTGTGTGATGCAGTCATCTGTGTTACTGGAAGGATGTGACCTATCATAGAATAGTTTGCACAACCTTATTGTTCCCTTCTCATATTTTCATCAAGGATGCCCTCTAGCAATATCAATTTTTCTCATATATATTTAATAGAGTTTCAGAAGTGCTGGTAGTTATATTTTCAAACGTGTGGAACCTTCCTCTCTTTTAGAAATCTTGAAAATCAATTCTTCAGTGCTCTTAAAATTGTGGTACTTCCACCTTAATCTTCCGTTTGTAGTCTTGCTTTTTTTCTTCTTTTGGAGGGGGGAAGGCAAGGCAATTGGGGTTAAGTGACTTGCCCAAGGTCACCCAGCTAGTAAGTGTTAAGTGTCTGAGGCTGAATTTGAACTCAGGTCCTCCTGACTCCAGGGCCAGTGCTCTATTCACTGTGCCACCTAGTTGCCCCTGTAATCTTGTTCTATTCCAGATATTCTCCTCATTGCTGTTTTCTTGAGTTTTATATAGCACACCAGAAACTATGAACTTAAGTTAAAAATGTACTATCTCCACTGTCTTGATGGGCAAAAAACAAAAACTAGTCATAAAATTTGTTATCTCTTTCCCCATTTTTTTTCTCTTGTTCTGTTGTTTTCCTACATTTTTACCCAGAAATATCCCCAGAATAATCTGGTTCATTAAGTTCTTTTGCCAAACTTGCTATAAATTTGTGGGTTTTTTTTTTATCATCTACAACTTAAAGTGTTATGAGATCATGCTAGTCATAATTTTCCAAGATCTTTGGTAAGATTTTTATAAATTAATTTATATTCTACATTAGCCTTGCCCCACCCCTTGGTAGAAAGAGAAAAATGTTTTTGGCTAAGACAGTTTCTGGGCTTCTTTGGTGAAGGTGATCATTTGTTTTCTTTGATCCATTTTCCATTTTTCGATGTGTTAAGAGCTTATTCACATAGGTCATTTTGAAAATATTTTATTCACAATCCTCTTTGCCCATTTTTATTCTTTTAATTTGATATTGATTTTGATGTGTCCTCTAACTAGTTGATAGTCTAACTATACACAGACAGCTGCTATAGAAATGACACCCAGAGCAATTACAATTTTTGTCTTGATTCTTAAAATATAAGGAATTTATTTGTGTGTGAGTAGTAGAACTTGCTGCTTACCACATAAAATATTTTCTGACTCTGTTCAGAGAATGTATTCAAAGTTTATAGTCATAAAGCTTTTGTGTTGTCTTCAAGACTGTGTTCTCTCTTGTTACGCCTGAACCATATTGTCTAATGTATTTTTCACTGTCAGCAGTCAATACACATTTATTAAATGTCTACGGTGTTCAAAGTATTGTGCTAAGTGCTGAGGGTGCATTTATGAAAAAGGATTATCTCTATCTTCTCCATGCCCACCTTTTACATTTAAGTCATCAAATATTAAAGTATATGTTGATTTAATTTAGAGGGCAATTCTACCAGTTCTCTATAGCACCTCTTTGCTTCTTCATCTTCTGCAAAAGGTGTTGGATCAAAATTGGAATTATCTCCATGATAGCAAATTCAGTTTGAATTAATAAGCATTTGTTAAACATTGGGAGTTTATCATTAGCATGACAAAATGAGAAGAGTCTGTCTCATGAAACTGTGTTTATTACCTTTTGGACAGATAATAAACCAGATATCCTGGGTACTTCATGGAAAGTCTCTGAGCCATCTTTTCACTTCCCTCCAGGTTCTATTTATGCATTAAGAATCAGAGAATTTGTGGGCAGCTAGGTGGTCCAGTGAATAGAGCACTGGCCCTGGAGTCAGGAGGATCTGAGTTCAAATGCGACCTCAGACATTTGACACACTTACTAGCCGTGTGACTTTGGGCAAGTCACTTAATTACAGTTGCCCTCCAAAAAGCAAAAAAAAAGAATCAGAGAATTTGGATTTGATTCTCAGACCTGCTTACTACTACCATATAAATATGTAACTTTCCTAACATCTCTATACCTAATTTTTCCTTTTTTCCTTCTTTTTGATTTTATTTCACTTCTAGATTTTGTCGCTCCCTCTATTCCATTGATAAAGCAAGAAATATGATATCCCTTATACATATTAAGTCATGCAAAACATATTTCTAATTAGCCATGTTCCCTCCAATAAAAAGGCAAGAAAGAGAAAAAAGAAAAAAAGTTATGTACTTAAATATCCATTAAATATTCTGTCAGTTCTCTGTCTGGAAGTTGATAGCGTTTTTACCATAAATCCTTTGGAATTGTTGTAGATGACTACATTGATCAGAGTTGCTAAGTCTTTTACAGTTGATTATCATTACAATGTTGCTATTTCTGTATAAATTGTTGTGATTCTCTGCACTTTACATTAGTTCATACAAGTCTTCTAGGTTATTCTGAAACTATCCCCTTTGTCATTTCTTCCGGAGCAATATTATTCTATCACAATTACATACCATAACTTGTTCAGCCATTCCTCAATTGATAGGCATCCCCTCAGGTCCCAATACTTTACTACCACTAAAAAAAGTTACTATAAATATTTTTATACACATGGGTCCTTTTCCTTGGACCTCTTTGGGAGTACAGATCTAGTAGCAGTTCTGGTGGATCAAAGGGAATTCACAATTTTATAGCCCTTTAGGCATAATTTCAAATTATTCTCCAGAATGGTCGGACTAGTTCACACCTCCACCAATGGTGCATTAGTGTACATAATTTTTTTTCTACATCCCTTCCAGCATTTTTCATTTTCCTTTTCTGTCATCTTAGCCAACCTAATGAGTATGAGATGCATTTCTCCAATTATTAGTAATGTAGAGTATTTTTTCATATAGTTACTGATGGGCTTGAGTTCTTCTTTTGAAAGCTGCCTATTCATATCCTTTTACCATTTATCAATTTGGAATGGCTCTTATTTTGATAAATTTGACTTCGTTCCCTATATATTTGAGAAATGAGACCCTTATCAAAGAAACTTGCTATGAACATTTTTCTCAGTTTCCTGCTTTCCTTTTGATTTTGGCTGCATTGATTTGTTTTTATAAAACCTTTTTTAATTTCATTTAATTAAAATTATTTATTTTTACTTCCACAATCCTCTCTGTCTCTTGTTTGGTCAGTGAATTTTGCCCATAGGTCTAACAGGAAGTTTTTTTTTTTCATACTCTTCTAATATGATAGCAACTTTTATGCCAAATTGTGTACTGATTTTGAGCTTATCTTGGTATGTGGTGTGAGGTCTTTGTCTATGCCTAGTTTCTATCAGACTATTTTCTGGTTTTCCTAGGAATTTTTGACAAATGGAAAGGCGGAATCATTAAGTTTATCAAACACTAACTCACTGTGCTCTTTTACTTTTGTATATTGTGTGCCTAATCTAGTCCATTTATTGACCACATTTTTTTATCCAGTTCCAGATTATTTTAATGATTGCTTCTTTGTACTAGAATTTGAGATTTAGTACTTCTAGATTCCCCCCCTTTTTTGGAGGGGGGAATGCAGGGCAGCTGGGGTTATGCAACTTGCCCAAGATCACAAGGCTAGTAAGTGTTAAGTGTCTGAGTTCGGATTTGAACTCAGGTCCTCCTGACTCCAGGGTTGATGCTCTATTCACTGCGCCACCTAGCCTCCCCTCTTCATATTTTTTCATTGCTTTCCTTGTTACTCTTGACTTTTTATTCTTATGAATGATTTTTTAAAAAATTATTTTTCTAGTTCTGTAACATAATTCTTTTCTATCTGATTATCATGGCCAGGGCCATCTCTAGTCATCCAGATCTATATCTTGTCACTGGACCCTGATGGCTCTAGAGGAGAAAGGGAGGCAGTGACTTTGCAGAGCTCTCCCTCACTTAAATACAATTTACTTGTGAGTCATGGCATCAACTTCCTGATGTCATGGTCCTCCTTGAGAATGAAGGACAAATAACAAAGCATGGCATTGAATTGGTAAATTAATTTAGGCAGTATTGTTTTCTTTATTACATTGGCTCAGCCTATCCATGAGCAATTAATATTTCTTCAGTTGTTAAATCTGTATTTATGTGAAGTATATTATATCATTGTATTCATATAGTTCCTCTATGAATGATGGCAGGTAGACTCCTAAGTATTTTATACTGTCTGTAGTTATTGTAAATGGATTTTTTTGTTCTTTGTCTTCCTGTTGGGCTTTGTTGGTTACATATAGAAAAGTTGATGATTTGGGCATGTTTATTTATGCCTTTCAACTTGTGAGAGCTGTTCATTTTTTAAACTAGTATTTTATTTGATTCCTTTGGGTTCTCGAAGAATACAATCATTTCATCTGCAAAAGTGTAGTTTTATTTCCTTGTTCCCTTTGCTTATTCTTTCAATTTTTAAAAATTGTCTTCCTGGTATACCTAGCAATTCTAGTTCAATATTGAATAATAATGGTGATAATAGACATTTTTGCTTTACCCCTGAATATATTGGTAAGGCTTCTAGTTTGTCCCCCATCATAGATAATGCTTGCCCACGGTTTAGATTATTATTAAAAAAAAAAAAACTTCATTTACTCCCTATGTTTTCAATAGAAATTGGTGTTGTATTTTGTCAAAAGGTTTTTTTTGCATCTATTGATATCATCATATGATTTTTTGTGGTTTTGTTATTGATATAGTCAATTATAAACTTATAGTTTTCTTTCTTTCTTTTTGCTTTTTGGAGGGGGGCAGGCAGGGCAATTGGAGTTAAGTGACTTTCCCAAGATAACATGGCTAGTAAGTGTCTGAGGTAGGATTTGAACTCAGATCTTCCTGACTCTAGGACTGGTGCTCTATTCATGGTGCCACCAAGCCACCCCAATAGTTTTCTTAATGTTGAACCAACCTTGCATTCCTGGTGTAAATTCAACCTGGTCATAGTATATTAGCCTTGTGATATATTATTATAATCTCCTTGCTAGCATTTTATTTAAAAAATCTTCATGTCAATATTCATTAGGGAAATGGGCCTATAGTTTTCTTTCTCTGTTTTTATTCCCTTCTGGTTAGGTATGAGTGCCATATTAGTATCTGTAATGGTCGGCAACAAAGCAGTGTTTAGCTCCTTGCTTCAGTTCAAGTGTCTTTGAGCCTTGCCTGGGATTATATCAAGTCTTTGTTAAAAAGAGAACCTGTGAAACCCACAGTGGGATGGGCTTGCCAAAGACCATAACAGGAAGGACATAAGTAGGCAGAACAGGGAGGAGCTGATGATATATAAAAGCTCCAGCACAGCTGGGACTGAGCAGAACTGGGAAGGAAGCATTACCGTGGTGCCAGCACTTTGTCTGTTTGTGTTGATGTTACTTTGTCAGAACTCTCTGCTGATAAGAGGATGTTGCTGCTATTACAGAAGCACTGGGATCTTACTGCTGGTTCAGAAGCCCTAAAAAAGGATTTTCTTGTTGTCTGTTTACAGAAGTCCTGGAGGAGGGTTTTACTGATGTTTTCAGAGGTCCTGGGACTTTACTGATGATTTGTGTTGATTTCTCAGACCCTGTTGTAGGTCTGTGTTGATTTCACAGGCAGAAAGTGAATTGATGATGGTGCTGGCAATGAGCATGAATATTGTTGTGGCTCTATTAAGCTTTGTCATCGCAGAAACAGAAACTGCAAAGGGCTTGTGGTGGACTGATCACTGTGAGCTCCAATATGGAATGGGAGCTGGGCATGGAGCTGGATGAGGAGCTGAACAAGAGCTGAGAGCTGCCTACCTGTGAATACAAGTGACAGTTGGGTTAATTCAGGCAAGAACTGGGAGCATAGAAGAGGAACCGTGGAATTTGGGAGCCAGCCTCAAGCCAAGATGAAAGGACCTTTCCTTGGGTACTTAATGCTGACTGACAAGATCATGACTTACTGTGACTTAGGGGTGGGAGAACCTTGTACTTTGTACCCCTTAAGGATGATTGAATTAAGAATGATTGGAAGCTAGTCTCCAATAAAGATGAAAGAAAACTTTTTGATTGATGAGATTAAGACAATGTGACCTAGGGATGGGGAAACCTTTGTACTTCATATCCCTTAAGAATGATTGCTGCTTAAGGATGATTGAGTTAAGGACTGACTGAATGATATCTTTTGTTTAAGAATATGTGACCACTTTAGTAATAAATTGTTATGTGATATCATTGTGAATGCTGTATTTTGGTTTTTGTGAATGTTTTGCTTTAGTTTACTGCTGAATAAATAGAGAGTTGACTATGCTATGTGATCAGAACCTTAAAGCAGTTCACAGCATCAGTCCTCAGGAAAGCTACTTGTGCTTGGCTTTACAGTATCATAGAAGGAATCTGGTAGGGTTCCTTCTTTACCTAGTTTTAAAAGCAGTTCATATGGTATTGGAACCAATTGTTTTTAAAATGTTTTGTGGAATTTACTTCTGTATCTATATAGTTCTATCGTTACTTAGTTAATTATGTCTGATTCTTTGTTATCCCATTTGGGGTTTTCTTGGCAAAAATACTAGAGTGGTTAGGCATTTCCTTCTCCAGTTCATTTTACAGATGAGGAATCTGCAGCAAACAGGATTAAGTGACTTGCCCAGAGTCATACAGCTAGAAAGTGTCTGAGGCTACATTTGAACTCAGATCGTCCTAGCTCCAAGGCTGGTACTCTACCAACTATACCACATATCTGTCCCCTATAATCTTAGTGTTTTTTAATATGCATATAAGCCCCCTTATTGAATATGAGCTTTATTGCATTATGGTCCAAAAAAGAGTGCATTTAAAGTGTCTGCTTTTCTGTGTTTGAGAGGTTTTATGCCTTACTATGTGCTCGGTTTTTGTGAAGGTGCAATGCACAGCTAGGAAATAAGTATACACCTATCTATTCCCATGCGATGTATTCTAGAGATCTGTCATATTTTTTTTTCAAATTTTAAATTTATTTATTTTTAGTTTTCAACATTCATTTCCACAAGATTTTGAGTTACAGTTTTTTCCCTCCCCGTCTTGCCCCTAAACCACCCCAAAATAACAAGCCTTCTGAATATCCCTTCCCCCAATCTGCTCTCTCTTATATCCTCCCCCTACATCCCCCTAATTTTCTAGTAGGATAAGATGGGTTTCTATATCCCAGTACCTGTAAATGTTATTTCACAGTTGTATGTAAAAAATAATTTCTAAACATTTGTTTTTAAAACTTTGATTTCCAGATTTTTTCCCCTTCTTCCCTTCTCACCCACCCCCACTGGAAGGATAAGCAATTCAAAATAGATTGTACATGTGTAGTTACCCAAATCATTTCCATAGTAGTTATATTGTGAAAGACTAACTATATTTCCCTCCATCCTATCCTGCCCCTAACTTATTCTATTTTCTCCTTTGACCCTTTCCCTTTTCAAAAATGTTTGCTTCTAACTACCCTCTCCCCCAATCTGCCCTCCCTTCTATCCTCCCCCTTCTTATCCCCTACCCCTGTTATCCTGTAGGGTAAAATTCCCAATTGAGTGTGTATGTTATTTGCTCCTTAGGCCAAATTCAATGAAAATCAGGTTGTCCCATTCCCTTTTACCTTCATGCTCTTCCCTTCCTTTGTAACAGTTTTCTCTCATCTCTTTTATATGAGATAATTTACCCTAATCTATCGCTCCCTTTCTTCTTCTTCCAATAAATTCCTCTCTCACCTGTTAATTTTATTTTTTAGATATCATCCCTTCATATTCAACCCATCCTGTTCTCTCTATGTATACATGAACATACAAATGCCCACACTCACATATATATTTATATACACATACATCCTCCTACACATACATATGTATGTATATATATGTGTGTGTGTGTATGTGTGTGTATATACACATATATTCCCTTCAGCTATCCTCATACTAAGAAAAATTTTATGAGTTACAATTGTCATTTTTCCATGTAGGAATATAAATAGTTCAACTTTAATAAGTCCCTTATGATTTCTTTTTCCTGTTTACCTTCTCATGCTCCTCTTGCTTCTTGTATTTGAAAGTCAAATTTTCTGTTCAGCTAAGGTTTTTTTTTCATCAAGAATGTTTGAAAGTCCTCTATTTCATTGAATGACCATATTTTTCCCTGTAGCATTATACTTACTTTAGCTGAGTAGGTGATTCTTGGTTTTAGTCCTAGCTCCTTTGACCTTCTGATTTATCATATTCCAAACCCTTTGATTCCTTAATATAGAAGCTGCAAAGTCTTGTGTTATCCTGATTGTTTTTCCACAGTACTCTAATTGTTTCTTCCTGACTGCTTGCAGTATTTTCTCCTCAACCTTGGAACTCTGGAATTTGGCTAGAATATTCCTAGGAGTTTTCTTTTTGGGATCTTTTTTAAGAGGTGATCAGTGAATTCTTCCAATTTCTATTTTGCCCTCTGGTTCTAGAACATCAGGGCAATTTTGCTTTATAATTTCTTGAAGAATGATTTCTAGGCTCTTTTTTTGATCATGGATTTCAGGTAGTCCAATAATTTTTAAATTATCTCTCCTGGATCTATTTTTCAGGTCAGTGGTTTTTCCAATGAGATATTTTACATTGCCTTCTATTTTTTCATTTGTTTGTATCTGTTTTATAATATCTTGATTTCTCATAAAGTCATTAGCTTCTAATTGCCCCAATCTAATTTTGAAGGAGTTATTCTCTTCAGTGACTTTTTGAAATTCCTTCTCTATCTGACAAATTCAACTTTTTAAGGCATTCTTCTTCTCATTGGCTCTTTAGGCCTCCTTTTCCATTTGAGTTAATCTGTTTTTTAAGGTGTTATTTTCTTCAGTGTATTTTTGGGTCTCCTTTAGCAGGCTGCTGACTCGCTTTTGATGATTTTCTTGAATCATTCTCATTTATCTTCCAAATTTTTCCTCCACTTCTCTTATTTGATTTTCAAAACTCCTTCTTGAGCTTCTCTATGGCCTGTAACCAATTCATATTTTTCTAGGAGGCTTTTGATGAAGGAGTTCTGACTTCTCTGTCTTCCTCCTGCTCCATGCCTTGATCCCTTTTGTCCCCAAAATGGATTCTATCATCTGTTCGTGCTTTCATTGCCTGCTCATATTGCCAGTCAATTACTTGACTTTTGAGCTCTTTGCCATGGTAGAACTCTGCTTCCAGAATGGAGAGAGCTTTGTCCCAAATTGCTGTTTTTTTTTGCAGCTGCTGGAGCTATTATACAGGTGCCCTCTCTACAGCCCCCACATGCTCTGGTTTGCTGGTCACAAACCCCAGGACCATCACCCAAGACCTCAATCCAGATCCAAGCAGGTCAAAGTAAAAACGATTACCCTCTGAATGGTTGCTTGTTCCCCCTATAATCTGCAGGCCTGGAGCACTGAAAGCAACCATGTGGCAGCTTCTGCAGCCACAATGACTCCTCTGCTTACAGCTGAAGGGGCAGCAGCTGGACTGTGCTCCCCCTGTTCCCAACAAAGTTCCACACTGACCTTTTACTTTGTCTTTGGCATTTGTGGATTGAGAAGTCTGGAAACCACCACAGCTGCTGGTGATTTATCATCATGAAGTTTTCTCCAGCCACTGCTGCTGAGCGGGGCCACCCTGGGGCTAAAACTGGAGCTCAGTCTGGGGACTGTGCTTTGCTCCCAGTGTGCTGCAATGGACCCTTCCTGCCAGCATGCCAGGCTTCCTTCATTCAGCAGGAGATTTGTTTCTCTCTGTCACTTTGTGGGTTCATTAGCTCTAATGTTTGTTTAGAGTAATTTTTTATATGTATTGTAGGGGGTGGAAGCCAGAGCCATGCAGAAGTCCTGTTTCTACTCCACCATCTTGGTTTCATCCTATCATATCTAATTTAAAAAAATTCTATTCATCTCCTTAACTTTCTAAAAAATAATTTTACAGTCAGATTTAACTAGGACTGTGAGGGGTAATTGAGGTATTATACGTAGTATTAATTCATTTAGCTTTCCCTTCGAGAATTTGGATGCTATGCCATTTGGTGCATATATATTCAGTATTATGCTTTTTAGCAAAATGTTGTTTTCTTTTACATCTTTTTTAATTAGAACTGTTTTTTTCACTTTTGTGTGAAATCTTGATTTTTTACCTTTGCCTTTTTAACTTCAGCTGAAGCATAACAGATTCTGCTTCAGCCCTTTATTTTAACTGTGTGTTTTCCATTTCAAATGTGCATCTTATAAACAACATATTGTTGGCTTCTGGTTTTTAATTCATTCTGCTATCCTCTTCTGTTTTAAGGGTGAGTTCATTCCATTTACATTCACAGTTATGATTGCTAACTGTTTGTTTTCCTTGATACTATTCTATTTGTCATTCTCTTTTTTCTATTTGTCTTCAAAAGCCTGCTTTACTTCTGACCACTGCCTCCCTTGATAGACCCTCCCTCCCATCAATCCCCCTTTCTCTTAGCCCCTTCCTTTCATATTTCTTAAATTCTTAAGAATATTTAAATATCCCTGTATATGCATAAAGGGTTCATGTAGTAGAGGTGAGGTGACTTGTTCAGGCCTGGGCTTTTATGAAGATCACCTTGGCAGCTGATTAGTGGATGGAATAGAATGGGGAGAGACTTGTGACAGGGAGCCTCCTATTTGTCTGATTATTGCTTCTTTGTTTTCTTTGAAGCTACATTATCTATCCCCTATCCTCTATGTATAGGTATACCTTAGACCTCTCTCCCTGTTCCACTCCTCCTCCTTTTCACTACCTTTCTTCTACTCTTCTCCTCTTTTCCTTTCCTCTCTTCTCTCTCAACTCCCATGCTTTCAACTAACATCTCTATTAAGATGACTCCCAAATCTAAAGTTCCAGTCTTCACTTTTTTCTTCAACATTCATTCCTGCTTAACATATCAAGCTACGTGTTTCATAGTGTTCTCAAACCCAGCAAGTTCAGATAATAATTCATTGCCTCTCCCCTAAGCCTGCCCCCCCTCCTGTTTTTTTATTTCAGTTGAGGGCAATACTGTACTTGCAGTTCTAATGGGGGTCTGGTATATTCACCGACCTTATCAGTTTGCTCAGTTGATTCAATCTTTGTATGTGGAGGACACTAGGGAGTTTGGTTCCAAGAGAATGGTGATGATGTATAAGGGCGATGCCTTTACAAGACTATGGAGCATGCATGGACATTCTGTACTGATTCCGGTTGGCTAACCATGTGTTTGAATCACCAGCAAAAGAAAAAAAACTGCAAGTAATTTGGCATCACACATTTAGAAGCTAGAGATAAAGCTTTTAATTTTTAAAGACTATGCAATGAAAGCAGAAGTGCAGCTGCTAAAGGGGGTGGTCGTGCTGATGAAGGTGGAGACTGACAGTCTGTGGATGGTAAATAGAGTCTCTGATCAGGGATTTCACCCAAAAATCAGGGTCAAAAGACATGGGATTGAAAGTGAAAATAAATACGTGGCTTGGAACTCCATGGTAAAGAAGGGAAGAAGTGAACATTTATTAAGTACCTGCAATGTGCTGGACATAAATAATATCTCATTTAATCCTCACAATAACTGCAAGAAGTAGGTGCTATTATTATCTCCATTTGACAGTTGAGGAAACTGAGGCAGACAGAGATTAAATGACTTGCCCAGGACTGCCCAGTTATTAAGTGACTGAGGCCAGATTTGGCCTCAGGACTTCCTGCCTCCAGACCCAGTGCTCTATCTACTATATTACTGAGCTGCCTCATGGTAAGAATGTCCAGAGTTTATCCTATGCCTCCCAACCCCTGTCTCCAGAGGATTTCCTCCAAAGAGAGCATTGGGATACTGTGTTTTTACCACTAAATAACAGAAGAGGTTCAAGAGATATTTAAATCACAACCTGATGAGACAGTATAGTAATGGCTAAGGATATGACCCAGTAGAACCTCTCCACAGCAATGTTTGGGGACCCTTTAGAAGACTTATACAAGTTATGCAAATAGAGCTAAATAAGTAAGATGCTCCCAGTTGAGAGCACCCTTCTTAGACATCTAAGATAGAGAGAGTTGTACATATCTGCCACATAAAAATGATTTTACCTTCTATCCTCTTAAATCATAGAAGTTTGCTAATTAGGGTCTATAAGGGAGGAAGAGAAGACCCTAAAAGAAATAGATTTGTTAAATTGAACTTACAGAGCTCTTCCCCGGTGGCCTGTAATTCCATGTCCAGCCTGAGGTAGGGCAATAGATGCTACCTTTTGGGGGGACCTCACCTGAATGATGTCAGGTTTCCCCCTACCTCACTGCCCTGTACCACACAGCCATACAGGCACAGGCCGACCAACTGGTGAAGTTCAATCAGAAGATTACTGTGGCACTGGTGGTGCGGTGGAGAGAGCACGAGGCCTGGAGTTAGGGAGCTAGAATTCAAACCAGACCACGGAAATGGAGTAGCTACGTGACCTTGGGAAAGTAATTTAACTTCTGTTTACTTCATTCCTCAAACATAAAATGGCAACAATAATAAAAAATCGTTTCCTGTGGTTGATGGAAAGATTAAATGGGGTAATATTTATAAAGTACTTACTTAGCACAGTGTCTGGCATATTTAGATGCCAGCTATTGTTATTATTATTAATCATTATTACAGTGGTAGCCAGGGTAAGTTCAAATAGAGACTAAATATTGCAGGAGGAGACATGGCATCCTTAGATGGAAGGCAGTGATTTTCACTCTAAGAGTTTTCTTTGTATATGGCTCCTGAAATACAGGATTGATTAGAAAACAGTTTATCGTGTGTGTGTGTGTGTGTGTGTGTGTGTGTGTGTGTGTGTGTTTGTAAAGCTCTATTGTGAAATTCAGCATGGGCTGATGGTAGTCCTTCAATCCAAACCCAAGGTATCCCCTAACTGCCTCAGGATATGAGGCTACTTGACCCTAGCAGCTAAGGTAGGAGGAGATCCCAACAGGTCCTTCAGGGAACCCCAGTTTCCACAGGAAATTTTAAATGGCATAGCATTAAGAAAAGGGGCATCATAAATTCTTTGGATTCACTCCTCTCTCAGGTTGAGTTGACATTCTCTATATGCATTGTTGTAGATAGAGTTAAATGGAAACCCTTGGAATTGTCTGAGTCAGTGTACTTAACACCAAGGAATACTGGGTTCTCAGGAGGGGGACTTCCAATTTGTGAACCTCATAGCCCTAAAATGAGGGTTGTCTTTTAATAGTCCTAAATACATTTAGTAGATCAGTGAGGTGATGCAGTAGATGGAGCACTGACCAGGAGTCAACAGAACCTAAGTTGAGATACAGCCTCAGACATTTTCTATGTGTGTGACTATGGGCAAGTCACTTAACCCTGTTTGTCTTAGTTTCCTCATCTGTAAAATGAGTCAGAGAAAGAAATGGCCACCCACTCCAGTATCTTTGCCAAGAAAACTCCTAAAGTGTCGGACATGACTAATCAATGCCAACAAAACATATTTAAATGGTGGAGGGTCCTCTAGTAGACCTCTAGGACCTTATTGCTAAGGGATAATAGCTATGGGATTAATATATCCTGCCTATCTTTTCTCTGTATCCATTGAATCTGTTTTCCTAAAATCTAAGCCAATAAATCCAATCCATAAACATTTACTAAATGCCTGCTGCGTTCTATGCACTGTGCTAATAGTTGGGGGTACAACTGATAAAAAGAAAGATAGTCCCTGAACTCAAGGAGCTTACAGTCTGATATAAGGAGACAACACACAAAAGGAAGCAGGAAAAAAAGGGTGAAAAGAAGCTCAGAGCATACCTGTCACAGGGGCCTCTTGTTCTGTGGAGGTGAAGCCATGTGGAGTGGAGTGAGCCAAAAGTCTAATTTCTGCACCTTATAAAGGAAGGCACTGGGACAAGATTGGTGATCCACCCTCCAGCCCTGCGTGCTAGTCTGTGCCTACATTTCTTCTTTTATATCACAAATTCTGGTAGGAATTTCCCATCAAATTTCACAGCAATCAGTTCTTCTTTGTTAGTGAGAATCAGATCTGGAAATGAGCTCCTCATTATTATTTTCTCCATCTTTTGAAGGATAAAATTAATAGTAAGACAAATAGAAAAGTTATTACTTTTACTTTTGGCAGAGAAAATATGCCAACAGAAGTCATGATGATTGAGGTCTCCTATCACTACCATATCATACCTCTGTGTATCTTTTCTAAACTCCTGAAAGTGTCAACTATTTCCTGTTTCTGTCTACGTGATCAATTACTTTGACCTAAGCACATTCCATTGTGCTTCCTCCCTCTTGTTCCTGAATTTCCTCACTTGAGTATATATTCTTAATACATATGCTATATCACCAGAAAAGGCCTCTTGTAGAATGTAGAATTTGAGCTGGAATTGAGGAATTAGGGTATTCCAGGCATGAGGGATGGAGTGCTAGGAATGAGTTGCAGCAAGAAGGATGGATTGTTAAATCACAGAGAGAAGTGAAGTGTAAGAAGTCTAGAAATGTAAGGAAAGGTCAAGTGGTAAAGGCTTTAAATGCCAAACACAGTATTTTATATTTGATCCTGGACGTTATAGGGAGCCACTGGAGTTGAGTAGAAGGATGACATGGTCAAACTTGTGCTTAAGGAAAACCACTTTGACAGTTGAATGAAGGATGGATTAGAGTGAATAGAGATTTAAGATGGGGAGACCATTTAGAAGGTTATTGTGATAGTCCAGGGGACCCATGGGAGAGATTATGGAAGTAGAAATGATAAGAGTTGCCAACAGATTGAATACATGAGAGGAATTGATGACATTGAAGATGTGAACCTGAATGACTAAGAAAATGGCGGTTCCCTCAATAGGGAAAAGTAAATTTGGACAATGGGAGGATCTTTTGGGGGGAAAAATAATCGGTTCTGTTTTGTCCATGTTGAGATAGCTAAGCAATAATCCAGTTCAAGATGTCCAAGAGAGAATTGGTGATATGAAACCAGAACTTATCAGAAAGTTTAGTACTAGATATAAAAATCTGGGAATCAATTGCATAAAGGTGATAGTTGATCCTATCATAATATCATATACTAAACTGATGAGACTACCAAGAGAGTAAAGAGGCAGAAGAAAAGAGTACATAGATGTGGAAACACTATAGTTAGTGGGTGTGACATTGATGAAGACTGATAAAGAGAAGCCAAACAGTTAAGAAGAGAACCAGGAGAGAGCAGTGTTATAAAACCCAGAGAGCTGTGAGGAATGGCAGGAGAAAGTGATTTTTTTGGTTCTTTTTTATTTTTTGGGTTGAGACATGGCAGTGTTTGTAGACAAGGGAAGGAACCACTAGATAGGAAGAGATTGAACCTTGGAGTTGATGAGGCTGATAGAAGGGCTAATCTACTGGAAAGGTTGGGCTCTAGGATGCATGTAAAAGTGTTTTCCCTTGGGAAGAAGAACCATGCCTTTATGATAGATGGGAGTGGAGAAGGAGATAGTGGAGGACCTTTGAGTGATGTGAGATGAAGAGGATGGAAGAAGAGGGATCTCATTTTGAATGGCCTCACATTTTTTTTTCCCAGAAAGTATGAGGTCAGGTTCTGTGGGAGTCTTTAGAAGGGATATAAAGGTTTGGAATAGCTACTGTGGTGAGCCGGAGAACCAACAAGGATTATTAGGGATGTGTAAAACTATGGCCTTGATGCAGTGAGGGCCCAGAAGTTTGTAAATGCATCTTTGGTCAAGGAAAGAATCTGTCATCACTGTATTTTAAAATATAGTTCATAATTCCAAATCCCATTCTCAGATACCACCCCCTTATTCAGCTATTCACTTCCCATATTAATTTTATTCATCATTTGCCTTCAATGATACACAGACTGTATCACTGGGAGTTTTAGTCCATTCCCCAAGAGTTCCTAATCATTTGTAATACTTTCGGCAGTGTCATTTTTGCCCACATGAATTACCAGAGGTTAATAGCAGTCATTTGTTTTGATAAATCAGGAGAGGCTTTCTGAATGAATGAAGCACTAAGTCCTGTCTTTGTGCAAAATATTGGAGATACAAATAGGAAAGTAAAACAATCCCTGCCTGCAAGGGGCTCACATTCTAATGGAGGAAAATGTATGTGGAAGGTTTTAACTACAAGTCACATGGAAAAGTCCCGTGGTCCTTAGGGCATAGCAGCTAAACAGATAGAAATGCCTCTTTTTTAAACATCATTTTCCCTCAGAAGATCATATCATTTTCTGATGTTGAACCAACAACATACTGGATTAAAATATGCCAAGACAACAAATAAGTTCCTCAGTATCAATGGGCAGGGAATCACCATTTACCATCTCTCTTAGAACTCCTTGGTAGCATATTACCTAAATCAGGCCTCAATCCTCAAGGATTCATTGGAATTTATCCATGGTTGTTGATCCTGATAGTGATTAAGGGCATAAGCTTAAATATACCTGTAATGCCATGCACAAGCAGCTTTCCAGGTTCTGATTACACAGTATAGTGAACACCCTATTTATTCCATAGCAAATCAAAGCAAAACATTCACAGAAAATCAAAGTACCATATTCACAATATTACAACTTGTCACAGAAAATCACAATATAGTATTCACAACAGCTTATCATTAAAATGGCCACATAGTTTTCACCAAAGTTGTCACAATATTTAGAACAAAGAACAATCATCTCAAAGTACAATAGTCAAAGTCTTCCACTCATGGGGCACACTAAATTAACTCAGTCAGTCAATTATTCAGCCATCAGTTACTAAGAACCATTAATCACTAAGTACAATAGAAAATACAGACCCTCCACCCTTTAGGTCACTAGTAAACTATAATTCCATAATTACTCAGTACCCAGGGAGAGGTCCTTTCATCTTGACTCGGGGCCTATTCTCAGATTTCCTGGATCCCCTTCCATGGTCCCAGATTCTACCTGGATTCACCAGACTGTCACCTGGGTTCAATGGCAGACAGCTCCCAGTTCCTTGACCAGCTCTCTGTGTAGGTCCGGCTCCACACTGAAGTTCACAGGGTCTGGTCTATGTCAAATCCTTCACAATTTCTGCTCCAGGGAATCCAAGACTCAAGCAAGCCACAAACAAACAAAGTCCCTGCATCCGGTCATGCTTCCTCAGTCTTCTGCAGCTCATTCAAAACATCAGAATCACCTTATCCAGCTCCTGGGCTCCTGTTCAGAAGAAACTCCACCACCACAAGTTCTCAGGAAATTCTGGCTCAGTTCTCCATTCTCTCTTCTGTAGCTGCTCTGCCACCAGATGCTGGTCCCAAGAAATTCTGACTGTGCCCCTCTGGGACTTTTCTTATATACACAGCATTAGCTACTTCCTGTTTCAGCCAACTCCTTCCTGTTACATTACTAACAGGAGACAGGAGTTCATACCTTCTGTTTCCCCAACAGAGGCTTGGTCAGTTACTAAGTGCTAAGTACCTGCTTACTTGCCAATACAAAGGGGTCAAATTACATTACCATAACATTACCTTATTAAGGCTTTGACTTGTGACTCCATGACAGTCTCTAAGAGACCTAAGTGCTCATTAATCTCTACTGCCTTGGCATTCCCTCCTCATCCAAGAGAGGGCAGAGAAGCTCAGTAGAAACTGAGCCCTATTCATTCTTTTGCCTATCTTACATAGATCTTTTGGAGCATCATTTATTTCCAAAATGTTTCCGATTTCATGAGCTGCAGATTTCATTAGTTGGTTGTCTGTTCCCTCTTTGATCAGTTTATGAGTTGACATGGGAAGCTCAGTGTTAGGCTAAGCCAAACCAGATCTGGTTGTATTTGATTGAGCTGAATACATCAGTTCCATTCAGAATTTGATTTTCTTTTATCATATAGTGCACCTCCAAAACATATTAGTTGTTTGGCCCTTCAGTTTGCATTTTATCTGAATATTTGAAGAGTCTGTTGTTTGATAGATTATTGTCTGCTTATTCTAGTTTCTATGTAAGGTTTTACAACAAGCATGAGGATTGTTCTTTGGTTTGATAGGGCACCTGTAATTTATAGGTATGCTCATTATACAGACTCTAGCTTTCCTACTTACTGCCGACTGAAAGCATTTGATCAAAGAGATCCCCCTTTCTACCCTATATGTAATAATGATGTAGTATTATATTTGGCATACTATAATATTATATATTGTCTCTTTCTCAGGAGAGCTCATTAATCTTTATACATCTCTGTGACATAAATAGGCAGCAGGTGGCATATCTTTTTATCATAATGTGCATTTCTCCCACTGGGCTCCCAAGGGGTAGAGTTAACATTTAAAAAAAAGGATTAGTTGTTGTCTGCTTCTTAAGATGGGAAGATTGAAAATTAAATTGAGCAAGATGGTAGAACTTCAGTCCAGAGTCATGGAACTCTGAATCACTATTTGATGGTAGTAATACCTACCTACAAGATGAATTGTAGTCTTTCCCTACTCTATTCCTTCTCTTCCCACATTTTTCCACTCCATTTCCTCTCTCACTTCCTTCTTCCTTTTATCCCTTACTTTCCCCCTCCTTCTTTCCCTTTCTCCCTTCCCATCTTTTCTCCCTTCTTTCCTGTCTCCCACCTTTCAACCTTAACTTCCTTTGCCCTTCCTTCCCTTCTTTCTTTGTCCATACCGCTGTCTTTCTTTCTGTATTGGTCATTAGGAAGTGTCACAGAAATATCATGGTAGATTGCAGAATATCATCATGGGGTAGACCAAAGATTGGAAATATACTTTCCTTTTTTTTTCTGCTTTTTGGCGGGCAATTGGGGTTAAGTGACTTGCCCAAAGTCACATGGCTAGTAAGTGTGTCAAGTGTCTGAGGCCGAATTTGAACTCAAGTCCTCTGACTTCAGGGCTGGTGCTCTATTCACTGCACCACCTAGCCGCCCCTGGAAATATACTTTCAAGTGATGAAGAAGAGGTTTAAAATGGTTTGATTTTTTAAATCTTTACTATTAAAGCCCTAGAAAAAGTCTCTGGAATCTTGGAGAGCACAACAACAACAAAAAATTATATGTCTCCAAAGGAATTAAGTGCTAATTTTGTCAACTGAAAGATTCTTTAACTTACAAGAACCATAATCATTATCATCCAAATATAAAAGCACAATAATCTTATGACTATCACATAAACACTTTTTAAACATTTTTCCAGCAGTGGAAAACTTCACTGCATGGACAGATGCTGGTACATTTTCTTCTTTAGCTTTGGTGAAAAGTGACATAACTATAGATGAAAATCCTTTCTGGGGGGACTGTATATATGTTTTTTTCACATCACATAGACATCAACAGTTGAAAATGTTGCACATTATAATTGTCTTCCAAATCTATAGTATTATGTCACAAACATTAGTTATAGTTCATATGAACTTGGAAGAAATGCAGATTTACATCAGTAGGATTTTTGTTTTCATTTATTCTAGATTAAATATATTCCTCTACCCCATTTCTTCTTGTTCCCAAACCCAGGATCCCTTAAATAATCCATTGTGTCATCTTTGCCTGAATTATGTACCAAGGAGTGTTAGGTCACTTCTGAAATCTAGGCAGAAAGTAAGTGTGGGTTGCTTGCACATATCATAGCTAAGTGTTTAGGAAATAATGATTTGGGAACTTATGTTTTCCTCTGAGGACTGATTTGAAAAGTTGTCTTTATTCTTGGGATATTATTTTCTAATACATTATCATAAGAAAAATCATTATAGGGAAGAAGCCATTTCTTGTCATGGGAAACTCGGATAATAGACATAGAACTGGAAGGAGACTGAGAAGGCTTGATTTTATAGAAGAGGAAGCTTAGGCTAAGAAAGGTTAAGTGACTTGTGAATATATAGTGGAGACAAGATTTGAAGCTGAATCTCCTGTCTCCAAATTCATGATCTTTCCATTGGACCACACTACATTCCTTAGCTATTGGCATCCACACTCAGCTATTGGTGCATCCATTACAAGAGTATAAGGGTTGACTTTTTTAGATGACTTTTGTCCACTGCCTGAACTCTCTTATTATGTAGTGGTAGGCTACTTGACACTGGAGATACAAAAGAAATAGACTCTTTCCTTCCTTCCTTCCTTCCTTCCTTCCTTCCTTCCTTCCTTCCTTC
>NW_027186304.1:50603015-50689090 GCF_028583685.1 Petaurus breviceps papuanus | reverse complement strand
TTCCTTCCTTCCTTCCTTCCTTCCTTCCTTCCTTCCTTCCTTCCTTCCTTCCTTCCTTCCTTCCTTCCTTCCTTCCTTCCTTCCTTCCTTCCTTCCTTCCTCTTTTTTCTTTTTTTGTATCTCTAGGGTAAAGTCAGTTTTGTTTGTTTGGTTTTCATCTAGACATGTGATTTCATCAATGATGGGAACTACAAGTATAAAAACTCTCTGAACCAGTGAATATCAGCAACTCATCTATGACTATGGTCTCTGAGAGTTTTTGGGGGGGTCACTGAGAGGTTAAGACATATGCCAATGGTCACAAAATTTGCATGAGATATGTATGCCTACAGGAATTGTCTTAACATGTGTGTTGCTCATAGGTGGCATGGATAGATATGATAAGAGGCCTGGTCATCCTCTCTACATGAGGGAGAGCCATAGGCCATGCTTGTACTCCCAGCGCAATACTTGGGGACAGGAGTAAGCTGGCCCCAAGTGCATCACTGAGACTGGATACTCTTTTCTCCAGCTTCAGAGTGGTACTGGGCTAGTGTTGTATCTATCTGCTCTACTCAATTGTCTCTGGTCTAGAGGTATGAGTCTGGGTTCACAAGGAGAGCCACTTTCCTGTTGCCTCTTTCAGGTATTTATCCTCACCAGCTTAACTCCTCACCCAAACACTGAAATAACAAAAGCCGATCATGAATCAATTTTTGACTTTTTGAGTAGGATCATAGCAATTGGCAAAAATCAACTTCTTACAAAAGGCAGTGAAAAGGAGCTAAGAAGGAAGTGGTTGATCTGTTCTGAAGGACTGGTATGATGTCAAGATACCAGCTATGTTTGATAAAAACCCACATTGTCAAATTACTGGTCTCAAGGAACGAAAATGTTTCTGATGATCTCGAGTCATGTTTTTGTAGTGAAACTTTTTGAATTGTAGAAAAATGAGATCGCTTTTCCATAAGTTCAAAGTGACCACTGAAAATGTCCAGGATAAAAAAAAAAAGTTTGACTGAAGTTTGTAGAATGAACTTTGCCTAGGATAAGATGTCATTCATGATAAAAAAGTGGCAGACCTTAATAATTGAGGCCGAATTTGAATAATTGAAGCCCAATGATTTCAAGACTATTGATTACTATATGTTCTACTTCTTCTGAGTTGGTTTTATGAAGAGGCATCACAACCAGATCTGTAAGACTGATTATACCTAGCACCAGCAGTTCTATCAAGTATGGAAGAAGTTGATAGAAATCATAAAATGGGAGAAGCACGACAAAGGACAGATTCCAGACAGTATTGGAATGTGCATGGAAAAGCTTTGTCAATTAATTTACTTTCTTCATATTGCATTTATTGAAAAAGTCAAGATAATCAAGAAACCCAAGTTCATATAGTTAAAACTAGTGGAAATACATGCTGAAGGTGGTGGTTGTAGAAATTCTTTTGGGAATGAAGTGGTCTCAGAAGTAGAAAGAACTGATGAAGATTATCTGTGAGTCCAAGAATTTGTCTAAAATAATACATTTTAATGGTTAAAAAATTAAAAAAAGATCCTCATTAAAAACAAATTTGACTATAGGTTAAGGCCATGTATCTATGGGAAATATTACAAATCAGAGGTGTTATAGAGATTAGAAAATGGCCAGGAACAAATGAGCTCCTTAGCTTGGAGCAAAATGCTCCTCTTCTTAAGGCAAGAGAGAAAGAATATCTTCACAGAGGAGGTCTATTCTAGTGATCTCTAGAATTTTAAGCATGTACATAGACATTAGGTTACCAGTTTACCATGCATATTTGCTCTTTCCAAATTTTTATCTTCTAGCTCCCTAAAGTGTTCTATGTTTATGTATCTTTCCCCAAGAGTTTCTGGAACCACATTCCTTAGACCTTTATTCAAATACACTGCATTGAACTCAGCATTCTCTTTGCCAATTAAGAGTCACATCTCTGGGGCCGCTAGGTGGCACAGTGAGTAAAGCACTAGCCCTGGAGTCAGGGGACCTGATTTCAGTTCTGGCCTCAGACACTTAACACAAAAAACTAGCCGTGTAACCTCGGGCTAGTTACTTAACCCCAACTGCCCTCCAAAAGGCAAAAAAAAAAAAAAGAGTCACATCTCCTTTTGAGTATGCAGTAATATAGAAAAACATGTCTTAGGGTAAAGAGCCTGATATTTTTTTTCAGAAACTGGACTAGAATAAAACCAATATCCCTCAAAATCTTAGAAAACATAGTTGTTGCTAAGGGGACGTCATGCCCCAGGAGACTGAAGCCCTGTAATGTGATGATATTTTATAGCATTCCCTATAACTCTACAACAAAGAGCTACATCATATCCTGCTTTCTGATAGTATTTTGAGCACATTTACTAACTCTAGTTAGTACAGGATTGAAAAAAAATGGTTCCAAAATTATACAGCAAGTTCACCAGGAGTGACATATTACAATGTTTCTGGGATAGAAGTTTTATTCTGAGAATAAGCAACAACTGGTCTTTTAGTTGCACCATGATTTTTATGAAACAACTGCAAATAGAGTAGACAGGATTGTGAGCAGGTAGACCCAGAAAAAAGTGTGAGCGACTCTATAAAACTATGGATTTGGGGGAACCACAGTGGCAAATACAGCTGCTTGGTTTTAGCAATTAAAATATGATGGGTTATCTTTTTGAGCAAAGGTAAGAACAGTGAATGTTAGAAGCAGAACTGTAAAGACAATGAAAAGGTTCTATGTACAAGCAATATCAGTACCTGTTAAAATGGAAACAAAAATACTAGATTTAGAGGCATTTTAACAATTTCAAAATTTCAGCTCCAGCTCGGGGCTCCATCCTCAAGGCAGCTAGTGGCACAATAGTGAAGAGCACTGGGTCAGCAGTCAGGAGGATCTGTATTCAAATATATAACCTCTCCTACTGGCTGTGTGACCCTAATCAAGTCATTTAATCTCTGCCTCAGTTTTCTAAACTGTAAAATACAGATAATAACAGCACCTGCCTCAAAGGCTTTTTGTGAGGATAAATGAGATAATGTTTGTAAGGCATTCATCAGAGCTTAGCACATAGTAGGTGCTAAATAAATGTATATTCCCTCCCCTTTCCCCTAATTATGGATATAATGTTCTGTAATGTTCTTGGACTTGACAGAATCAATGAAATATCAGTAACAAACAACATCTAAAAGATTTCATCATTTACAAGGAAAATAACTTTCATTAGACCTTCTAGGAGGCATCCTTTCTGACAGTGGTGTAAATTCAAATAGAAATAAATAGAAATGTGGGTCACTAAACTGTACATAAAGATCCCTATGGGTGCATATTGACTTAAAGAGCCACATATTAATATAATCTACATTATATTGTGTTGTTTATTTTGCTAAATGTTTTCCAATTACATTTTAATCTGGTTCAGGTAGCATTCTGGAGTGTTGCCCATGTATTTAATACCTTTGCTCTATGACAGTGTTGAATTATGTTGGTGGACATAAAGCTCCCTGTTTGCCTGCTATTATCTATGTATTGCTTTTATCAAGCGATATTGTGTGATTTAGAATATATTTATCAGAAGCACCTTGTTGAAGGAGAGTCTTTTAAAGCTGTTTTTCTCTACTGAGTCAAATGTATTTTTTTAAATGTATTTGTTTTGTTTTGATTTTTTTGTAATCAACCAATAGGATTGAACACAGTGGAATCTTGTATTCTCTTACTTTTCACTCAGCTATATGATTGAAAATATGCAGTCTGTTAGAGAGGTACTTGCAAAACTCTATCTATCCCTTTCACATATTTTCATCAAGGCTACTCTTGATACACAGGTAGACCTTTTTGTTGTTGTTGCTTTTCACTGTATGATTAGGCAGTGCTCATTGTCTTATATCATCATGCGTAGTGTTTGTAGCTATGAATTTGTTTTCTAAGCCATTGTCTTTGATTACTATGTCTCTTTATTTGGCAAAGAGTTCAACTGTATGCTGCCTAACATTGTTGCTGGGCTATTTTGACCTTCTCATTATGGAAACTATTTTGCATTGGTTAACTTGTAGAGGAAATGATAATCAAGATTAATATCTTGCCTTTGTCCAGCGTCAGTGTGTTCTTTTAATAGATCAGGATGTTCTTTTCATCATTTTCCTTTCTTCTAATTTAATGTTGGTTTCTACTTTTGATCTAATTAGACAATGGTCTGACTGTACAGTTAGCTGATTCTGATTTGTTTCCCCATCAGTATCCAGAATATAAACAGGTATAACAGACATTTATATAGATATCTAAAGAGGATTCACAATAAGATATTGTCAGGATCTTTGGCAGGGAAGAATACTTAGTATGATAGTCATACATAATCATCTTATTCGCGATTGATTTATAAAACACAATAATGTGTCAACTCCTCTGTCTTCATTGTAACCATCATTGTAAGAAAATATTGGCCATCCTATTTTCTTGATGTGAAATGCACCTTGTGAAAATCAAATAAATAAATACTTTTTAGGCAGATTACCATTTCCTGATAGCTACCAATTATTTTATTGATTTCAAAACACCTCATCTAAAATAAAAAGATAATTATCTTTGATAATAAAAGTGTAAATAGAAGAATATGCCTATTGCTCTTCTTTGCTGTAAACAGGAGGCAGCATTTCATCATGAATTAGGTTAGTGTTACTATCATGCACCATTCTTAAAAATTCTCAATATATGCATAAAGATAATCTGAACTTAAAAACACAATGGTATCAAAAGTGATATTACGTGTATTTCAAGAAGGATTCTTGACACAGTATTTTATTTCTTTTAATCAAGTATTTCACTAAGGCATTTAAAATCTGATTAATTTCATGAACACCTCCTTTCCATAAAGTCAGTGTACTTATCATTACCCATATTGAAGATACGTGTTTCATCATAGGTCTGACTATTGGTGAGGATGAGGTTAATTGGCTATTTGTGGAGGTGCATGAACTCTTTCCTTGGGTTCTGCTCCATAGATCACCTTCTTTTAAGTCATGCTGCTACAAATAGAACTTGAGTTAATTCACCTCTAAAAAAAATGATTCATTTACTTCTTACCAGTCAAATGTGGTCCTTAATGTGTTTGGTAGTATTATATGACTGGCAAAGTAGATACGGATAGATAAATATCAAATAATATTATTCTCTTTGTGTCAACTGAGGAATCCTTCTCTAGCATACCTTATGCAAAGAAAAGATGAAAGGGTGAAAAGAAAGTACTCCATCTTAAATCTTATCCCATCCCACTCCATTTAAACTCTACATAAATTCACATCCATATATACTCCTACTGTCCACTCCCCACCCCCAGCAAACTTAGAGATTGGAGGAAGGAGGATGAAAGTATCAGAATAAAGCATAGAATAATACATGGGGACTGAATGCTCTGTGGCCATTTCAGATATTAGATCATTTACAACTGATGTCGTTTGGTCCTGGTAATCAGCTACATACATTATCTATCTATCTATCTATCTGTCTGTCTGTCTGTCTGTCTGTCTGTCTGTCTATCTACCTACCTGTCTATCAAATATAAAATCTGTATACACACATACATATATATATATATATATATATTCAGAGATATTTTCCATTTAAAAAGAGATAAGCTGTATGTTACAGAGAAAAGTATATAAAGCAAAAATACAGAATGGATGAAGTACATAGAAAAGAGAAGGGAAAGAATGTGTTATTTGTGAAAGCAGAAAGAACTTGACTCGCTTGACTTTTTGTATCAAGCATGCTACGGCAGTCTTTTGATTCTAATATGAAACTATAGTAAGGATCATTGCACTAATGCATGAGGATTTGTGATAATGTTGCAGAAATTTTACTGTCAAAACTGAACTGCAGTGTAATGACTTTTGTTATCATGGTTTCTAATAACTATTCAGCATGAATTGACCCTACATATGTTTTACTGCAATAATATGTCAGTAACTCAAAAAGCTAAAGAGGAAATAGAAAACAGCCAGCACAACATCAAACTCTGTGTGTGACTCCCCGATAACCTTATGCCAGTCTTTGGAGGGATACTGTCACTGGATCCTAACTCACTTCCAATGGAGCAGGCAGTGAGTAGACAGTGTGTTCATTAGGGAAAGAAGACAGGTAGATAAGATGGGGCAGGGTTGCCCAACAGCCCAGCCCAGGCTTCAGGAGAGAACACACACTGTTTCTTCTTCTTGTCTTGAAGTCCCTGGCTCTGCTGTCTCTCTCCCTGCTGCAGTCAGTGCCTCTTTGTCTGTCTCTCCCTGCTGTACTCCATCCCATTGTTTTCTGCCCACTGTGACATGTCTCCTCTCCAGTGTGGTGACTTTCTCTCTCCTCTCCCACTGTGATGGGTCAACCTGTATCTTCATCCTGTGCAGTGTACCTCTTTCTGTTTCTACTGCAGTGGGGGGACTCTTTCTCTTTCCCTACTGTTTTCATTTTCTTCACTGCAGTGTCGGTAATGGTTTTGGCTAGCTGGCTTTCACTATTTTTAAAAAAATATTCTCTCCCTCTTCTTCTCTACCAAAGGAGTGTACCACTGCCCATCATAAGATGTAAGATATTTCATGATCCCCAAGGAGCATTAATAGTAATATGACTTTTTATGTTTTAGTTCTTTTTCTAATTGCTATTATATTTCTTAATTGAAATATAAACAAAGAATTGCCATAAATACTTTCTGTGCCTAAAGATAATGTTTTAAGAAATATCTTCCTATTTTGAGATGACATATACATACACATACATGCACACACACACATATAAATATATATATACATGTGTTGAAACCTTAACAATGCCTAATAAATAACAAATAGGAAAAATGGGGATCCCTTAGGAAAATATATGGGAAAATGACCACATAGACCTTAAACTAAGCTGCTAATATTTTGCATAACATTGAAACATGCTAAAACATAATCACTGCTGAATATGAACATGACATTTTCTCTATAGACAGCCAGAAGAAACATTTTTAATATTCTTAGTTTGTAGCCAGTCTGTTGTTAAGGTTTTTTTTCCCTTCTTATTTAGTTGGCAACAAACTTCTCTCCTATCTACCCTGACTTTCATGATCTTTTCCTTCTGTATTTATTTCTAGTTAATCCTTACAAAAACATACTCCTTTCTGGAATGCTTAGGTCTCATCATCCCATTTCAGTCTTAATATAAATCATCTCTTGACTATCAACTACAACTCTAAAACGAAGTTTCTTTAGCAGTAAGCACATATACACATGTGTATATCTTAACTAATTAATCTCTTTGCTACATTACCTTTGTCTCTCTCTACTATTGGTATAGGTGTATATGTTAATTTTTCAAAGATTTATAGTTTCTTTGGTGAAGATATCATACTATCCAAACCAATTCTATGGTTTTTTCAACCTTTTTATAATATAGAGGGTCTGCAACTTTAAGATTAGACCTAATCTGGTTGTAGCCACCCAGATGGGGAACTTTTTGGGATTTCTCTGGGCTGGTCTCTAGATAATAATGAGTCAATCACAAGCATTTATTAGATTCCTATTATTGGCCAGATCTTGAGCTAAGTGGGGAATGTAAAGATAAAAATGAAAATCCTGTCAAGGAGTTCACATTCTACTGAGAATGACACCTGTACTATAAATTAGGACATGCAAAATAGATATGAACTAAATGCAACAGGGATAACAGGCTGTTGTTGGGCTCTTGCTTAACAGTCTTCTAACTTGATAGGACCTTTCACAGCTTCCACTTCAGTGGAATAACCTTCAGGAATTCATGAGAACCTCCATGAAAACACTAGAGTAAACTTCGGGAAGCCAAGAAGGTGGGGTAAGCAGTGAATTGTTGTAACTCTTTCTTATTAGTTACAAACACCCATAAAATAACACCCCAAAAGAAATTCTAGAGCAGCAGAATCATTAAAAAGATGGGGTAAAACAATCTTTTGGTCCAAGAAACTTTAAGGAAAGTAATAAAGATAAGTCTCACTTGGGTAAATGGGGAGTGCAGTCCAGAATATGAAATGTATCAACAAGCCTACAACAAACCCTACCTCAGCAATCTAGTGGAAGATCCTGAGCCCCAGTGTGGTGTGGCAGTGAAATACCAACACCAGGACCCCCAGCTGCCTTGGCATGACCAGGGGAACCAGCAGACTCCAGTTCTGAGAACCAGCATGTGCTTCAGTGTAGCCCTGAGCAAACAGGCATCCTCCAGAAGCCAGAACACTATGTAATTCAGTGTAGTCCTGAGGAAATGCAGAAACATTACAACCAGGATTGCAGCTCAGCACCAGGTAAGCTGCCAGACCCCTATGGCCTCCAGAAGCTCCAGCCAACCCTTCACACTCCATCAGTGTTGCACTAGACATGAGGGTCCCCCATGGGCCTCAGAGCAACATTAGTGCAGCACCAGGTAAACAGCCAGGACCTGCAGCCACTGGCACAAGAAGCTGAAACAGTGTCCCGTGCACACTAAGAGCAGAGGTCAAATTTAAAAGAAAGGAAAAAGACTCAAAGAAGGTGAGCAAAGAACAAGAAACAAAGAATCTGACCACAGAAAATTATTATGGTGACAGGGAAGACCAAGACACAAACTCAGAAGAAGACTATATTGTCAAAACACCTATGGGCAAACACCCTGAGAAAAACAGGAAGTAGCCTGAAACCCATGGAAAGCTCAAAAAGGAGCTTTAAAATCATGTAACAGAAGTAGAAAAAGAATTGGAAAAGAAATGAGAGTAATGGAAGAGAATTATGAAAAAAGAGTCAGCAGCTTGGAAAACTGCTTAAATAGCAGAATTGATCAAATGGAAAAGGAGATACAAAAATCCACTGAAAAAAGCAACACCTTAAAAGTTAGAATTGGGAAAGTGGAAACTAATGACTCTATGAGACTTCAAGAATTTACAAATTCAAAAGAATGAACAAATGGAAGAAAATATAAAATACTTGATGGGCAAAACAACTGACCTGGAAAATAGATTCAGGAGAGACAATATCTGAATCATTGTACTACCTGAAGGCCATAATCAAAAAGAGCACCTGTACAGCATCTTTCAAGAAATTATCAAGGTAAACTGCCCTGATGTCACCTCTGAAAAGAGATCCCAAAATAAAAATTCCAAGGAACGTTATAGCCAAGTTTTAGAACTATTAGGTCAAGGACAAATGCTATTAGTGGCCAGAAAGAAACAATCAAAAATCAGAGAGCCACGAACAAAATTACACAGGACTTGTCTGCACCATTAAAGGACTAGAGGTCATGGAACATAATATTCTGGAAGGCAAAGGAACTAGTACTATGACCAAGAATCACTTACCTGTCAAAAATGAGCACAATATATCAAGGGAGAAAATGTCCATTCAACAAAATTGAAGGATTTCAAGCTTTCTTAAGGAAAAGATGAGAATTAAACCAAAAATTTGGCCTCCAATATCAAGAACCAAGAGAAACATAAACAGGTATAAAGGGAAAAGAAAACATAAAAGATCCAACAGGGTTAAACTGCTTATGGGAAGATGGTGCTTATAATTTAAAAATTATCACGAATAATATAGCTAGAAGGAATATACATAGACAGAGGGTGTAAGGTCAATTTGAGGGAATGACATTGAAAAAAATTAAGGGGTGAGAAAGAAGAGTACAATGGGGGTGGCTAGGTGGTGCAGTGAATAGAGCACTGGCCCTGGAATCAGGAGGACCTGAGTTCAAATTTGACTTCAGACACTTAACACTTTCTAGTTGTGTGACCTTGGGCAAGTCACTTAACCCCAATTGCCTTACCTTCCCCCTTCCAAAACCAAAAAAAAATAGTACAATGGGTGCAAAAGGAAGGGAGGGGTAGAATGGGGTAAATTATTTTACATGAAGAGGCATGAAAAACTTATTATAGGTGAAGGGGAAGATGGGAGGGTAGGCGATAAGCATCACTTGAATCTTACTCTCTTCAGTATTGGCTAAAAGAGGGAATAATGCACAATTAGTTGAATATAGAAATTACTCTTGTCTGATAGGAAGTAGAGGAGAAAATTAAGTAAATCAGTGTGGGGATTGATAGAAGGGAGGGAAGATCAGGGGAGGTGCTAGAAACAAAACATTGGTGAGGAGGGAAAGGGTGAAAGGAGAATGAGGACAAACAGGAGGAAGAATAGGATGGAGGGAAATACACAGGTGGTAATTTCAACTGAATGTGATGTTATTTTATGGGATGAACTCTCCCATAAAATTGAAGCAGATAGCAAAGTGGGTAACCTAATGTTCGATAAACCCAAAGACCCCAGGTTTTGGGATAAGAACTCACTATTTGACAAAAACTGCTTGGAAAACAATACAGTACAAACTTGGTATAGACCAAGATCTTACATGGTGTAACAAGGTCAAAATGGGTGCATGACTTAGAAATAATGACAAGATAAGCAGATTAGAAAAGCAAGGGATAGTCTATGTGTCAGATCAATGAGGAGAGGAAGAATTCATGACCAAGCAAGAGATAAAGAGCATTATGAAATGTAAAATAGATAATTTTGATTATGTTAAATTAAAAAAGCTTTTGCACAAACAAAACCAATGCAAGCAAGATTAGAAGGAAAGCAGAAACCTGGGAAACAATCTTTATAGCAAGTGACTCTGATAAAGGAGGGCAAATACATAGAAAACTGAGTCAAATTTATAAGAATACAAGCCATTCCTCCATTGATAAATGGTCAAAGGATACAAACAGACAATATTTAGATGAAGAAATCAAAGTTATCTATAGGCATATGAAAAAGTGCTTTAAATAACTTTTTTTTGAAAAATGAAAATTAATACAACTCTAAGATATCACATCATACATATCAGATTGCCTAATATGACAAAGAAAATGATAAATATTGGAGAGGGTGGGGGAAAATTGGGACACTATGCACTGTTGGTAGAGTTGTGAACTGATTCAACCATTCTGGAGAGCAATTTGGAACTCTCCCCAAAGGGCAACCAAACTGTGCATACTCTTTGATCCAACACTTCCCTGCCTAGGTTTATATCCCAAGGAGATTATAAAAATTGAAAAGTACCTATATCTACAAAAATATTTATAGCAACCATGGTGACAAAATATTGGATATTGAGAACATGTCAATCAATTGGGGAGTTGCTGAACAAGCTGTGATATATGAATGTAATGGAATACTATTGTGCAATAAGAAATGAGTAACACGCAGATTTCAGAAAAACCTGGAAAACCTGTAAGAACTGATACAAAGTCAAATGAGCAGAATCAAGAAAACATTGTACACAATACCAGTAACATTGTGTGATGATTATCTATGAATGACTCAACTCTTCTCAGCAACACTTTGATCCAAGTCAAGTACATAGAATTCATGAAGGAAAATGCTATCTGTATCCAGATAAGGAAATGATGGACTCTGAATACAGATTGAAGAAAGGTTTTTCTCATTTTATTCTTTCTTTTGTTCTTTTCCTTCCTTTGATCTGTTTCTTCTTTCATAACTGTGAATGGAAATATGTTTTACATGATAGTACATGTATAAACTGTCTAACTGCCTACAATTTTCAGAAGAAAGTTGGAAGGGAGGGAGGAAAATTTGGAACTCAAAATCTTATAAAAATGAATGCTAAAAATTTTCTTGAAGTAACTAGGGAAAAATACTATTAAAAAAGAAAAAAAAACACTAGAGTAGGAATTCTGTGGAAGTTGTGGGTATATGAATCTACACTGTCAATATGTGAAGGATATTTGATTGCATCAATGTGAGAATGCTCAATGTAAAAACTCACTCCTCTGATGCAGATTATATCCATCTATCACTTAAAGTCTTTGAGGGCAATGTTACTTGCCCCCAGTCAAACTGATATTTTTAAGAAGGCATTGAACTCAAGTTTTCCTGACTTTAAGGATGATTTTCTATTCACTATGCTACACTGTCTATCTCTCCCCACCTTATCCCTTTCTTTTCCTATCTCTCTGTCTCTCCATCTCTCCATCTCTCCCTTCCTCCCCCTCTCTCTCTGTTTTTCTCTCTCGCTCACCCTCTCTTCCCCCTTCTCTCTCTGTCAGCACACACAGAAAAAAATATTCCTGATTATAAATGAAAATCATAGTTTTATGCGAACAATTTTGGTAAATGTGCAACCAATATTTGGACTAATAAAGTTGTTTAGTACCATTAGACAGATTTGATCCTTTTATGAATGTTCTTATGGTATGGAAGAGACTTGGATTCTTTATCTGTTAGCATATCAAGGTGTCTAACAGGTTCTACCAAACCAGGTTCCTAAAAAATTTCTACCAAACTAGCTTATTTATAAAGATTCCAAAGTCAGAGAAGTTCATTTAGCTATTGGTGAATTTCTTTTAAACACAGCATATCATGATGACCATTCTCAAGGACATAGAGAGGTCATGATCTATGTGAATATAGGGAATATCCATGGCAAATTAAATCTCAGATACTTTGGAGTATTTAATTCAATTCAACTACTGTTTATTAAATGACTATTATGGACTTAGCATATTTAAAAACTATATTTGAAATATAGATTTGTGCCTTTATCAGATAAATTGTGAAGATATTAAATAGATGGGTCTTGAGATCAATTGTAAAGAGAGATCACTTGATACACACTATTCTAATTTGATAATTTACTGATGATCTGATAAACTGAGTCATTGGCTCAATGAAAGTCTTTAAATGAGGCATTCATCTACCTAACAGCAGTATAGTCAATGTCAATAAAGGTCTGATTTTGTCAACAAAAAATGTTATATGGAAACAAAAATCCAGATTGAAATCAATATGGAATGTTTCTACTATTTCCACCTTGTATACATGCCATGGCATTTCTGTCAAAGAATAAATTGTTGATCTAGCTATGCAGAAAGTCATATTTACTTCTTCATAGTGGCCATATTCAATATAGAAGACTAAAATAATCTGGATGTTTCAATATCTTCCCAGACAACAACATGAAGCTGACTTAACAAAGACATTGTTTACTGATGGTTTTTTTTAAAGGTCACAATATTTCCTCTTTTCCAGCCCTTTGTGAATTTAAAAAAAATAATGGTTATGTGTTTGTTTTTGCAGCACATATACTAAAATTAGAATGATACAGTAAAGATTGGCATGGCTCTAGCACGAAGATGACATACAAATTCGTGAAACAAAAGCAATGACTAATACCCTTGCAATGATACCTTTCAATTCATTTATTATAATAAGGTGCCTATTATCTCTTCTATTCATTTGAATACATCCAATTTATCTGGGCACCGTTGAACTTCAGCTTTCCTTTATTAGTTAAGTTTTCTAAGCTCCCTTCATGGTCATGACTAGCTCCAATCAACTATTTACAGCTTTTCTTTTTTCTGAAAAGACAAAAGTGAAGAAGACATTACAAACCTCAGCCTTTTTCTACTGCCTTCTGTTAATTACTTTGCAATTCAACAAGTCAATTCCATTCAACACATATTGATTGAGTTCCGACCAGTTTTCGCTCCCTGCCTGTCATGGTAGTAAACTAGTTTTGCATCTTCTTCTTTTGTCTTACATATTTGCAGATGTTTTTTTGTCCTAATTTTCATTCTAAGTGTTTTTTCCTCTTCATTTTCTTTTTATCTTACATATAGAGTTCTGTGTTTGGTGAACTTAGTGTCTTGTTATCTATCTAGACCTCCTTGGAGATGACTGCAGTTTTTTTTCTTAAGCATTCAAAGCTATTCTGGTTTCTTAGTAGTACCTTAAACTTAGTAAAATATACTTTCTTAAAGTTCATTTTCTTAATCTTTGTTGACTTCTGTCTTCTGACTCCTTAAGATTATTAATTAAATTATCTCAATAATGATGATGATGATAACCAAAATTTATATAGTATTTTAAGGTTGGCAAAGTGCTTTAAAAATATTATCTCACTACAATCCTAGGAGGTAGGTTCTATCCACATTTTGCAGATGAGGAAACTGAGGCTGAGAGTGGTTTAAGGACATGCATAGAGTCACATAGCTAAGTTGTCTAATTCAGGATCTGAAATCATATCTTCCTGATTCCAAGTCTAGCATTCTGTCCACTGTGCTGACTTGCTATCGAATCTATCCCTGATGAAGAGTTTATCATTCTTGTAGTGTAAACTTGGTCCAGAAATCCCAAATCCTGTTTTCAGACACCATTTCACTTCCCTAATTTGCCTTTTTCCTCAGAAATCTTTGCCTTTGATGATTAGCAGGGATAAAAGAATCACATATGTCTGTAACTTGTTCAATTTCCTGCTTAAGAATTTTGTTTGCTTTCAAATTATCACACACATTTCACTTATAAAGCTGGGATTCAAACCTCATCCCAGTCCATCATTTATTCAATCAATAGATTCTAATAAGTGTTAAGGAACTTTCCTATAAGCTTATGACAACATATGGACAAATTTTTAATCAATTCAAAATGACTATAGGACTATGGGCAGTTAGGTGAAAGGTAGATTATATATAATACAGAAAATATCTTGTGATTCATTGATAAGATCAAGTCACACCTACTTAGCTATATATAAAAATAGTAAGTCAGTCAAACAGTGGGTTAGTCAAGTGATGAATAAGACAGTTGGAGCCAAGGCCCAGAGAGAGATTCACCTTGGGAAAAGGATAAGAGAGGGTTTTTCTCTCTCTCTTTCTCCTCCTTCCTCCCCACAGATCAAGTTGTGGGATAAACTGGACCAGTGGGAAACGATATACCCAGCTGGAAGCAGAAAGAGATATATGAAAGATAAAAAGACGGTCCCTTGAGAAAATGAGGGGCTATTAACTTTCTTTTCCTTTCTTTTATCAAGGAGGTGATAAGTCTCAGGGCTGATGCCCCAAGGGAGACAAAGTAAAAGAATAGCTACCTTGTTTTCCACTTGGTCATCATGTGTATTTGAGCAAATGCTGCCTCTGTTTATTTTATTTGCTTCCTTAATCTTTCCTATTTATATTCTGAGAAGGGAATACCCATTTTAGTAAATTTTGAAGAGCCAGAGGTCCCTTCCAAGGTTATACCAGTGACCAGTGGCTGGTAAAATAGTAGTGACTGATGACAGAGGAAGTACTGGCAGCCAGATGTGGAAAAACCATTACCTGAAGACAGCAATAGCTTCAGGAGGTGACAACTCTCATAGCAAAGAAGTGTTGGATGTAGATTCAACAGAAGCATAACCAGGAACGTCATGAGCACTATGTGAAGGACTGGAAGGACATCTAGTAACCACAAGTTGTAAGTTTGCTTTTTGGTTGTATGCGTATTCTACATGTGACTCATTGCCAACATACTCTAAATTTGAGCTAGCTCTTCACTGTTAGGGTAGAGTGTGCTCTGGTTTGGGGAAAATGTTTTTGTAACTGTGATTCTTGCTATATGTCCTCAGTAACTACTCTTGTGTAGAAGCTAATTTAGGTTGGTGGCTGGCAATAAATGAGAAAGACACTAAAAAAACAGAAATAAATGGACTTTTGATTAAAGTTGTAACATGTATTCTATATACATGTATATGTAAACATACCTATATAAACTTTCTATACATATGTGTATATATGTATACATACACACTATTATAATGTATGTTTCAAAAGCTAAATGACTCAAATTTGAGTTTGCTTTTGAGTTATTTTTTTTTCACGAGAAAGAGCACGAAAGCAGAAAATTGTCTCCCCCTTATAACTTATAATCTGCAACCCTTGTATTGCCTACTTCCACAAGCAAACTTCAGTTATTTTTCAAGGTAAAGGACCATTATTTTATGTCAAATAAAATAATGTATCTTCTGCTGCAATAGGAGCTTTAAGTGGAAAAATACTGTTTCTTACCACTCCCACACCCCTTCACTCCTTTCCACCAAGTTCTTTGGCCCAGAGATGCAGCAGCACAGCCTTCCCAACTTGCTTCTATAGCCTGAGGCACAGGTTGAGCAGCAGTCAGAGGTGGTGGGCCTGACGGCTATTTAATGTCGTATTTATATATTTCTTAACCATTTAACATGTATTAAATGGTGCTATTTTTCTATTAGATTCCTATCTTTTTTATATGTGTCACTGATGAAAGTTTTTGAATAATGTGCTCCTAACTCCATTTCCCCCATAACCCCTGTGGCTTGTATTGTAAGATTTTGCATAACTTGATAGTTTGGGGGGAAATATGTCGTGTTACAGCAGAATTGCCTGCATATATAACCAAGAGCTTCTCCAATGATGGAAATAACTAGAATCCTTTTCAGTAAATTCAAGAGTAAAACAAAGATGGCCATTGTCACAGTTCTGTCTGTCATAGTACTAGAAGTGGTTCTCTAACAATAAGACAATCAAAATAAATTCAGAGAATAACCATGGATAAATAGCAGAGATGATATAATGGTGTACCTAAAGAACTCTAAAAAGTAAACTAAAAATTGTTGAAATAATTAATAACTTTGGCAAAATTTCAGCACATAAATCCACAGCAATTGCTAGAATTTTTGCATAATCCCCATGAAACCCTCAAAAGATAAGATAGAGAAATTCTGTTTAAAATTACTAAATAATGTGTGAAATGTTTGGAATTCCGTCTTATAAGAAGTGCACAAGAACCATCTAAACACAACATAAATAACTTCATAGAAACATAAGTTTAAATAATTGGGAAATACTGATTATTCATGGGTGGGCAGAGTCAACACAATTAAAAATAGCAACTAAATAAACTTAGTTATTCAGTACCATATCAATCAAACCGCCAAAGGATTTCTTTATAGAACTAGAAAAAAAAATAGTGAAATACATATATGAAGTTAAAAAAAAGAAAGATCAGGAATCTAAAGAGAAATAAGGAAATGGGAGCAAAGATTCTACTAGTGGCAGATTTCAAACTATAGTGCTTATGCAAGCAATTTGGCATTGGTTAAAAATAGAGACATGAATGAGTATAACAGATAAACTAAATAACACACAGAAGCAAATGTATGTAATATGCTAGTATTCAATAAATACAACAACTGTATTTACTCAAATATGTTATCTACCCTAACCATGTCATCTCCTTAAGGATGTGGACTGCTTCACTTTTGTCTTTGTATCTTCAGTATCTTGCTTGGTACATGGTAGGCACTTAATAAGTTAGAATTGATTGATGTGTGTTTGTGTGCGTGCATGTGTTTTGAAGATATGATAGCGATCTTTTAACCAACCCTGCCCAAATGAAACAAGAAATTTAACCAAGATGTGGATTGAAACTATAAATAAATTTTTGAACATTTTCAGAAGATAATCCATATAAAATAAAAAAATAAAATAAGTACAATTGACTATGTTAAAGAATTGCAATCAAATAAAGACTTGAAATCAAATTAAGAAGGTCTGATTTAAAATCGTGTCACAGACATTTGCCAGCTATGTGACCTTGCAATTTATGTAAATTTTAATAATGTATCAGATACTTTTGTACAGACTAGATAATTTTTGAAAGTCGAATTCTGATACTACTGAAATTGAATGAAAGTGACTGAGGAAATATAATTATCAATTAAATACAGCAATTCTGTTTTTATTCAACCCCTATTTTGTGGGAGAGGGCTCAATATCTGCATGACAAATTTTTGTTTTTCAGTGTTACACTAATTTATTCACAAATACTTTCATATGATCCTTTGAGCATAATTTCTAAAATGAAACAAAATTATATGACTGCAGAAATCCAGTAATGGGGCCATGCAGATACCACTCAAGGAATATGAAAAGATATTTTAGTGCATGGACATTAGGCGAATGGGTGCTAAATTGGACTTCCCCAAGCATCAATATAAGATCTTTGTGATAATATTTTTTAAACAAAATGTTACACTGAATTTCTAGAATGGCTAAACATATCAGACTTATTGGAGAAACACGATGAAAAATGACAACACATTCATAAGAAATAATAAGAGAAAAAGTTTACTAACATATAATTCTACCAAGTAACTCAACTGTCACTTTTGCATATAAAATACAATTTTACACTGGTACAGGGATACATACAATGATAACTGGCATCTATAATAATGATCCCCAGTCTTTGTAAGATCCTGAAACACTCTGAATCATCATGGAAAGATTAAACTGTGTTCTATTTAGTATTTTGTTATTAAATGCAGTTTCTCATATTCTAGTTCCTTGAAAATTGGTAATCTAAACTTAGTGTGTTTATGGCAACTGTCTATTAACCAAGACACTTTATTTCCCTTATCCACAATGAATCAAAGTTTATTGTAGATACTTCAGTATTCTAATGAAGCAGTGATCTCATCAATACAAACATCTCGCTAGTGATGAACATTGCAACTCATTGAATGCCCACTTCTGTGGTACTAATACCCTTCTAGTAACTCTGACAATTTGAACGTATTATGTGGCAATTGAGAAGTAGCCTGGCATAATGAGGGGAGCGTCAACTTTGGAGTCAGGGAATCCAAGGTTCAGATCCTGCCTCCGATAGGGCTCCCTGGGTGTGGGCAAGCAGCTTAACTTTTCACTGCCCCAGGATACTCTCTAAAATCATAATTTATATGCAGTATGAGTTGCCAATATGCATCAGGGAACAGAGTTTCTATACCACTGAGCTCCACACAGATGAAATCACACATCTGTACAAAACAAAAAGAAGAAGAAAAAGTGAAGCAAATAAATTTGTTTGAGACTTAAATCTTTAGGTGAATATTAGATATTTACTAAGTGCCATATACTCTTAAAGATTGTTTTTCCTATTTTGCCTTTGTTGCTATTGACTTGATCTTCTCAAATATTACATTTGGATTTTAAAATAAGAATGTAACTTTATACTAATGAAAAGGCCAGTTTCTTTCTTGGTACCATTTTTTTTAAAAGAAATTTTTAAAAAAGTATTACTTTAGATAGGAACAATGACTTCTATTGTTCTAGGTCTCATTGAATAAGAAAGGGGACAATATTAGCTTCTTTTATTGATTCCAGTTGAGAATCTTAGATTACATTTAGAATTACAGAGGTGAAAACAGAATAATTTTATCCAGTTTTTCATCTACAAGAACAAAGGATGCAATCCAAGAAGGTATAGGCTAGGCAAATTTACAAGTAATTAGTTTTGCTCTTGGGTAGAAATTGACACCTCATAATACTCAGTGAATCTCATCATTGATTTATTTAAATAAAAAAACCAAATTTTTTTCTAGGAAAAAACATCACATTAACGAGATGAAATTATTTTTTTCTATTAAAAATAATTTCTTAACACCTTAATTATCCCTTTGTACTTCCTTGTTTAAACAATGCAGCAATTTCTTGAAATGTATTTGGATATCATACTATGACTTCTGTCTAAAGTAACTTACTGGAGGGCCAGTATATACAAAACTATTAATGACATCTTTTTGCTAGTAAAGAATTGGTGCCTGTCATTGGGAGATTTGGTAAATTGTGGTATCTTGTAATGGAATGGAATATCATTATGCAGCAGGAAATTATGAATAAGAGGAGTTTAAGGTAGAAAAAAATGCAAGATTTATATGAACTGATGCAGAATGAAATAATTAAAACTATGAGAGCAGTATACCTAGTGACAGTGGAAATGAAAAGATTTATATAGAGAAAAAATTGACCTTATATTTATGTGGAGATCAAATTGCCTTTAAAGGGAATCTGATCTCTACACAATTAGAAAACCAGCAATGGATAAATAAATAAAAACCAGGCAATAGATAATGAAGCACACTTCCCTCCTTTTGGCAGAAGGACACAAAGCAAGGGACCTGGGGGGGCTGGACCTGATGGCAAGGAGATATGGATTCCACTCCTGTCTCTGATGCTTGCTTCTTGAATATAGCCAAAGTACTTAATAGTTCCGAGTCTCTATGTTCTCTTCTATGAAAAAGCAATAATAATAGAACTACCTTCACAGGGCAGTTGTGAGAATCAACTAAGATAATTTTTGTAAAAAGCCTTTAAAAATTTTAAGTCAATACAAATGGTGATTAGTAGTAGTAGTAGTAGCAGGAATAGTAGTGCGGTATCTGGCATGTACAGGACACTTAATAAATGTTTATTGATTGATTGATTGATTGATAGTAGTAGGAGTAATAGTAGCTGTAGTGGTAGTGATAGCAGTGGTTATAATAGTAGCAGTAGTAGTAGGGGTAGAGGTAGTGGTGCTAGTGGTAATAGTAGTTAAAGTAGTCATTGTTTTACTGGTAATAATAGTAATAGTAAAGGTAATGATAGTAGTAGTAACGTTAGTAAGAGTGGTAAAGGTAATAGTGATTGCAGTTATAACATTAGCAATTACAGTAGTCATATTCACAGTAGTGACAGTTCTAGTTGTTGAGAAGCTTTTCCGTATATAGAACTGAAATCTACCTCTCTGTAAGTTCTACTCTGTGGATGTTCAGAGAGGAATAGCACCTCTGGTGTGAGGAATTGCTGTGCCCTTTTCAAAGGCTCATCCACTTTAGCTATCTGCCTGTCACATAACTCTCACTTATGGTTCTAAGAAGCTAAGCTGTAGTATTTGCAGCAGCCACACTCTGGTAAAGCCATCTTGGCAGATAGGCTAAACCAGGTTGAAGGTAACTTGCAGACCTCAAACCCACTGGTGAGTTAGGGGGATGTTTACCCCAAGACGTCCCCTGTTGGAATGGGTAGATGAAAACAATTTGTCTCAACAGCCATGAAGACAGCTGAATCAGATGCTGTGGAGGCTTAGAGCTTGGTCAGATAAAGAAGATGCCAAGGCCATTCACTGCATTCCATGATTGCCAATTCTGGCTTTTGTCTTGCCCCTGGTCTTTGATGACTCTGTAGGAGACAGTGAGCTTGATGACTTTTGCCACTCTGCTTCACTTAAATCCAATTCATGTGCAAGCCAAGACATCATGACATGATGTCATTGGTTCTTTTCAAAAAAGAAGAACATACAATAACCCTTTGTTTCTAATTCAGCCTTTCAGGACTAACCAGGATAAATCTAATCTGTCTTTCTCATGGGAAAAAGTAACCTATTTAATTAAGAAATTTTTTTCATTGTTTGAGATCACAGTGTTTTTCTGTGTCAGCTATTTGGTCTAGAGGGTGTTGCAGGAAAGATGAGCCCATACTAATTTTTTTTTTTGCTTTTTTGGGGGCAATTGGGGTTAAGTGACTTGCCTAAGGTCATATGGCTAGTTTGTGTGTGTGTTAAGTGTCTGAGGCCGGATTTGAACTCAGGTCCTCCTGACTCCAGGGACAGTGCTCTATTCACCGCACTACCTAGCCGCTCCTATACTAATTTCTTATATGAAAATTATATGTCACCTGTAGCTTACAGCCCATTTTTATAAGACTCTACTCATTGATGAAGATTAATGATTCAGTAGATCACACCTTCTTTGAGGGATGGAGTTAGTAAGAACTCAGATAAAGAGAGATCCTGGTCTTCTGCCATGTGGAAAGTAGAAATTTGGTTCCAGATTCTCTATAGAATTCCTGAAGGGAGAGAGCTTCTGGTAAGAAGATGACATGTAGACTAGTTTCAGCATCTCTAACTTACTACACTAGAGACTTAAGGGAATTGTTCCCTTTGAGTGAAATCTAGGCTCTTGTTGTTTTGATAGAACTCATTCACTTTGCATATTGTCTAGCATATTCTCATCTGTATATCTTCTCTTGCTTGGGTAAATGGATCTATTTTTTTTCACTATTATTTGTATAAATGACATTTGGTGGGAAGGGAGACAAATCTTGGTTAAATGGCTTCATGCATTCCTCCATGAAGGAATAGTGATCAAGAACTCCTCTTTAACCTAAAAATCACTTTTCCCAAACTAACAATATTTAGGGGTGCGGCCCTGGAGTCAGGAGGACCTGTGTTCAGATCTGGCCTCAGACACTTAACACAAAAACTAGCCGTGTGACCCTGGGCAAGTCACTTAATCCCAATTGCCCTCCAAAAAGCAATAAAATAAAATAAATATTTAGGGGTACAAATGAATATAATTCTAGCCTAGTACCCTCTAACTTTTGAGAGCAGATTAACCAGTCTCTGATGCCAATCTCCTACTGACTTACTCTTCTGGAAATAGACTTACAAATACAAACAATGAAGATAGTCTCTGGCTTCAAAGGCTTCACATTCTAATGGGGGAAGAAAACACATAAAGGGGAGATGGAGGGATACTCTGCTGCACCGTGATTTGTTGTAGGCAGGGAAGTGTTGTGGAAGCTTGGGCTCCAGAAAAATAAAGTAAAGGCCAGGTTACTGGTGATGATTCAGGTAGAGGTTACATGATTAGAGAGGGTACAGAAGTGGGTAACTAGTGATCAAGCTATCCCATCTTCCTCATTTCACAGATGAGGAAGCAATTACAGTTTTGGTTGTTTTTATTTTGCTTTTTGGAGGGGGAAGGCAGGACAATTGGGGTTAAGTGACTTGCCCAAGGTCACACAGCTAGTAAGTATTAAGTGTCTGAGGCCGGATTTGAAGATTCCTGGGCCAGTGCTCTATTCACTGTGCCACCTAGCCACCCCAACATTTACATTTCTTGGAAATATTTTTACCAAAAGATTTCTTGTAAAAAAGAGAAATGTCCATGTCATTTTCTATTTATCTACTCTTAGCCAACAGTAACTGCTACTGGAACGAACAAATTCTTGAATCTAACTGTAAGAATTTAGTTCTTATGGCTTAAGGAGGTGAGAACACATTTTAGTCAGCCAAAAGACCTTAGACTAAGTGTGTAAAGTCTTTGAAAGCAACTGAAAGAAGTGAAATATATGAAGTCTGTTATAGTAGGTTGGAGCGCTTGGTTGCATTTCTGGAAATCATTTGTAAATTATAAAACAAGGTGAGAAGGAAGAGGTTTTTTCTAGATATTTGAGACCATGGACTTCACTACATCCCTGAGAAGTTACTTCTTGGAGGAGACAGGGAAGGAAAGTCCTTCACCCTTGACCCTCGTCTCCTGTGCTTTTCATGTCTGCTCTTTGTAGAGAAAGACCTCCCAGCTTCCAAGTGAACAAAATATGTTGGACTTCCCATTTATGTCCTAAATTGTGTCATCAGATCAGTTGGCATCAGTGTCTGTGTCATTGAGAACTAAAGATAGACTCGTGGTTTACAAAAGCCCAACAATAACATTATGCCTTGTGTAATGCTAATGGAAGTTGAAGATCTTCCCTGCCCATTGAAGGTCTTCTCCACTCACATGGAGCCCAACAAGAAAAGCTTGATTAGGGGAGGCTTGTTTTTCAGGAAGGTCCATACCTTTAGTTACTTTGTAATTAGGCAGTGGGTCATGAGGGTTGTGATGCCTCTGGCTCTGAAGAAGGCTATATATTCTCTGAAGTGAGGTTTTTGCTTTGGGGCTCACTCATTGCAAGAGTGTTCCTGTGATTTGGGCAGATGAGACTAAGGGTAGCCATTAAGGAGTATTCCCCCCCAGCTTTGAAAACCCAGATGTTGGTGCCTCTCGATCTGGTAAATCTGGTAAAAAAAAATAGCTTTGGTCAGACAGCTAGAAGCCCGGTCTATTGATTTGTATTATTCTCTCTATTTTTTCTGCCTGTAATTTCTGTTTGTATTTTCTATGAAGTTCAGAGTGCTGACATACATACATACACATATGTTAATTAAAGTAAGATTGTTGACCCCTTTAAAGTTGCTTTCCTTTAAAAAAGCAGATCAAAGAACCTGTGCTAGCAACCATCCTGGTTATGCTAGGGTGCTTGCTGTTACACCATGCTAAGGTAGGAATTTCTTGAGTGTCCTAAGAATGGAAGTAAATGATACCAAGGAACCAGGATTTAAGAAGTAGTATTGATAATAATAACAATAACAGTAGTTTGTATTTATATAGCACTTTATGGTTTGCCTTAAATATATTCTATCATTTGAGTTTCATAGCCTTGTGAGAGAGGTATTAGTATCCCCATTTTATAAATGAGGAAACTGAGGCACAGAGTAGTTAAGAGATTTTTCCAGGGTTTCTTAGCTAGCTTGTGTTTAAGGAAGGCCTGACTTTAGGTTTTCCTGACTCCAAGTCCAAGATTTTATTCACTGTACCACCTAGCTGTCACATGTGCTCCCCTCACTTGAGCCCACTTTCCCCTGGATTCTGTATGCATTTGAGGGAGAGCGTCACAGTTTTTTTTTTTTTACTGGGGGGAGGAGAGAATTCTATGTACAGATTTTTCTTATTGTATTACTTTAGTAAATACCCCTTTCTAAAAACTACTTAGGGCTGGATGATTAAATTGATTCTCAAATGATCCTCTTGGAGGGAAGAGTACTGATTGGGGCTTTCTCTGATAACCTCAAAGAATTACCCCCTAACTCCTCTAGAGCACCTCAGAACTGGGGAATTATATTCAGGGGAATCGAATCTGACTCAGGGGTGAGAGTGGAAGTTGGGATTAGAGTCCTCAGAGCTAATATGAGCTATCTAAGGTTACCCTCACTATGAAAGAATTTGTAAAGAAAAGATTCCTTTGCTTCCATCACCCAGAAACTAGGGTGGGGTGGCAGAGAAGGGAATATATGCTTTATTCCATAAAGTTTTGCACATTTCCCCAGTCAGACTTCACATAGCTAATGTATTATTTTGCATTTAATACTATTCATAGATTTCATATCTATCTCTTAGTAGATTATAAATTCTATTAAACTGTGTCTTAACTAAATTTTTAATCTCACTCAGCACCTAGTTCAGTGCTCTGAACACAGCAGGTATTTCATAGTTGTTTGTTAAATTTAATGCGTCTATGTTCAGTTAAATAAAATTGATTAGAACTTACTATATCTCCAACTGGAGATGTTCTCCTGGAGAATATTGCATTCTAGGCATATCACTTCTTACTTTGCCTCTTCTTTAGAAAGCTGCTATATTTTGTCAGGAATCTGTAACATCTCTTCAATCATTTTGCCTTTTTGGATTTTTTTCAGTTACTTAATGTCTTCTTGAGGTTCTACAATGCAAACTATTCATTAATATCACATATTTACATACACCATGATTTTGTGCCAGAGTAGAGAACAAAGTTGATAGTTGACTAACAATTTTGAAAGTTCATTTTTTAAAGCAATTCTTTTCCATGGTAGGGAGTGATACACCAAATAGAAAAGGTTAGGGACAAAACACAGCTTATCTCTTTTTCTCCCATGTATACCAATTTAGCTTTTGTTGTTGTTCAGTCATTTCAGTCCTGTCTGACTCTTTGTGACCCCATTTGGGGTTTTCTTAGCAAAGACATTGGAGTGGTTTGCAATTTCCTTTTTTGGTTTATTTTACAGATGAGAAAAGTGAGGCAAATAGACATAAATGACTTGCTCAGGGTCACACAGCTAAGTGTTTGAGGCCAGATTTGAACTCAGATCTTTCTGACTCCAGCCCCAGCACTCTATCCACTGTAGCCTAGCTATCTCCTTAATTTTCAGTACCATATCTCATAATTTGTGATGAATCTTGACTGTTGTCAATGTTTTATTAGAACCATATCCCCCTAGGGGTGGCCAGGTGGCTCAGTGAGTAAGAGCACCCGTCCCCAGTGTCGGGATAACCTGGGATTGAATCCGAGTTCAGATCCTTAGCACCACACCCAGAAATAACTGGCCGTGTAACCTTGAGCAAGTTACTTAACCCCAATTGCTTAAAAAAAAAAGAATCATATCCCCCTCTAAATGTGCATAATTTTGAAGTTTTTATTAATTTTTTTTCTTTTTTGGAGGGGGGAAGGCAGGGCAATTAGGGTTAAGTGACTTGCCCAGGGTCCCATGGCAAGTAAGTGTTAAGTGTCTGAGGCCGGATTTGTACTCAGGTCCTCCAGACTCCAGGGCTGGTGCTCTGTTCACTGTGCTACCTAGCCACCCCTTTATTAATTTTTAAACTGATACCTATCAAATAAATAATCAGCAAGCATATAAGCACCAACTGTATGTCATTCACTTGAGGACCAATCTTCCCCAAAGATTTCTTTAAATATCTCATGATAGAATAGAAATGAGATAGGCTCTCAAGGACTTTGCCAAAAGGCTACAAAATGAGGTATAATGGTGCAAAGTCTTCAAATGTTGGGCTCATGACAGCCTTGCTGTGCCAGAGCAGGCAATGATTTTGGAAGGAAGACCAGAATTTGTTTTAATTGAGCACTGAGGCACACACTGGTTGTATTAGAATTAATTAGTAGAATATGTATCCACAGCACTTGTACAGAATTCCTGAAGTCTAAAGTTAGGAGCAGCATATTTCCTTGTTGAACTAATAAGAATTTCCAGATTATATTCACTATTGAACCTCAACTCTATAATGGACATCAGTGTGGAAATATAATCCAATTTGCAAAAATGCAAATTACACCACAATTTTAGGAATATTTTATTTTTTAATGAAATATCTAGACTCAGTTTGTAATTAAAAATGTTTTTAAAGTGTCGTTTAATCTGTGATAGGATAAATACTTAAGAGGATTCAGCAATCCTTCAAAATAGGGTCTTAGGTTAGCTGTTCCTAGGCCTTGACCCAGAGGGCTAAGTCTCTGGCCCTCTTGACTTGATTTGCTGATCATCTAAGGGCATAAAAAGGCCTACCCACAGAGAAGTGGGATCCTTCAGACTTTGTGGATGTCCCAAGACATCCATGCTGTGCCCTGTGGGCCAGATAGCCTTCCTCACCTCCATGTGGAGTCTGCCTAAGCCGAATACTGTAAAAATCTTTGTTGGATACCCTTCTATTTCATAGCTAAGTAAACTTCCTTCTGTTAATTGCTGCATGACCTACACGTATCTCATTTCACTCCAACGTTGGACCCAAAGTGCCAGGCCTGCCCTTAATATCCTATTCTTCTACGCCACTGCTAAATATAAGTTTCTTGAGGACAGGTACTATTTAACTTCTATTGCCTTATTAATGATTTCCTGGAGCTGGGAGACTATAGGTAGTCAAGGTGCTGATTTACTCTAAATATTTTCCTTATAAACTATTTTCATTTATTGTTCCTGGAAACACCGTTTTTGGTTACTGTCATCTCCTGCCAGGCATATGACTAAGCTCCAGGCTCTCTATAGCTCATTCTTTATTCATTGTTTTCCATAAGGAATAGATGGTATTTCATTCTCCCTCATAGTACTTGCCTAAGGTAGTCTCTGATTTCCGTCTCATTTAATCCATTTCCCTGCCAGAATTTGTAGCCCAACCATATGATTCCCTTGAACAAATTTGCCCCACAAATGAATAGGAAAAAAATACCTACTGATGTCTAAGTATGATTAGGCCTGTCTACAGGTTACCATGACCATTTGGGGCTTTATGTTGAAGTGTATGGGGGAATCCATCTCAGTATGTTGACTGTTCAAATGGATTATCTTGTGAATCCTAGCCTGCGATTTTCAGGCTGATGTCCAGGTAGCAGATGGCTTTGAGGCCCATTCAGCTAGAACAGTGACAGCCTGTTTCAATCACGTTGCTGGTTCTAATATTTGTAGAGTGTCTATGTGGCCCCCAGTGCATGCATTGATTATTCTATTAGGTCACTATTATTCTGATTGAGACTAGCTCACATGTCCCCAAGGCCATGTTGCAGTAATTGATATTAATCACTTTTTAACCCAGCCCTAGGGTATATTTTTAGTGTTCAGTGACCTCCTAGAGCAAGACTTTCATATGGCCTTGATGTGAAGAGAAAAAATGAAATTATTTACCACAAACTGGAGATTCTAGAGTATATTAATATTAAGAATTCATGGGAAATCTTTTTCTCCATTTATATAACCAGTCTCTTGGTCAAGCTTTAAGAAGGAAAAGGGAGCTTAAGACTCTTCTTAAAACTAGCAAAACCATTAGCAGGTACTTGTGTCAGTGCACAACAAAAGGCCTAAAATACTTTGAGGCATTTTGGATTCACATAGAATGACCTAAGATTTAAGACTTGGTCTCCAAGATTAGTCATTTTTGCCAAACTCATTCCCCAGAGAAACAAAACAGAGTAATAAACTAAAATATTAGTTTCTTTCATATGATTACTCACAAATTCACAAAGACTTGAGATTTTGTATTTTATACATATTTTAACCAAAGACAGACCATTCTAGAGGTCAAGAATATGAATGCAATTTTAGGAATATTTTACCTGTAATGGGAACTGTAATTACAATTATAGTAGTTAAGATGAACAATATGTCTTTCAAGTGGATAGCTACTCCTGCAGATTTTTTTTCCTGATAAATAAATCCTTGTCATCTGGTTTAAAGTTAAGTTACTAACACTTCTCCTTTGATAAGTTTTCTTCTATTTTATTCTTCTACATTTAGTTGTGGTGACAAAAAATAACGGCTACTCTATAACATGTATACCAGCTATGATTTGGGGGAATTATCCTCATTTTAAGCATTAAATTCTAAGTATAAGCAAAATGTCAAACTTTGTTTACTAATTTTATACTTACTTTTTCCTTTAATATCCTGTCTTGGTTCTCTAGTTATAACATAGATGAACCTAAAGTTTGCTAGAAACATTTGCCATTAGCTTCTTCTAAAAAAAAAAAATTAAATTTGAGGATAATCCTACCTCCAGAGCTTATTCTGTTCCTGGCCATTGACTGTGACAGTGAAAGGCTCATCTGAACGCACTGAAGCGTCCCATCTAAAAGCATAAAACATATTACATTTCATGAAAAAGCTAATTCAGATTGTTTAATTCTGGTAATATTGCCTCTGTCACCTTCAAAATCAAAATGTTCTTTCCTGTTATTATAAGGAAAACAACCAAATTGCTAAAAAACCCATTTGAATACACAGCTGCCTTATGTTGCATACTAATTTGATTAAAAATGTTCGTGCCTCACCAGCATTTTTACATAAAACACATTGGTGAATTTAACAAAGAGCTATAAAAAAAATATCTGAGGTACTATTGGTGACTCAAGTCCAGAGTAGTGACCCCTGTTCAGTACCCCTGGACTGAACAAAAATCTTCTGACTATCTTAGAAGGCGCTAAAGCAATTGTCTGCCTATATTTGTTTCCTCACTGCTTTGGGCACTGCGCCAACCTCATTGCAAATAACTGCATTAGTCAAGTGTATCCAAATTATTACAACCCAGCGTCCATCCCAGTTATTGCTGTTGAAGCATTTTCCAAATCTTCATATCACCAGAAAACATTTTTTTGAAGGGTGAGTTTCACATATATTCAGGTCCACTTTGATTTTCTACCATGGTGAAACCGATTCCTTTCACAAGTAGCTTTATTTTACTAAATCTTTCCCAGAGGGAGTTACGACTATCCCTTAGAGCCTTATTGTTAGACACAAATATGTGTCACATAGTTGAAAGTGTATTAGAATGTTTCCCTTCATTATTTTAAAACTATATTTCTTCCCTCCATTCAGAACTTCTAGTTGGATCAAAGTTTAACCAACTTCTCTATTGAGTAGCATATGGGAAGGTTAAATGTCTGGGCAATTTGAAGGGAAGGGACTGAGCATTGTACAGGTTGGAACATCAGACAATGATTTTAAACAGATCTAGTTCTTAACCCTACAAATAAGCCATAAGCCATGGCACACAGACACAAGTGAAATGTGATAGAGCCAGTGATTTGGGGTCTATCTACAGGTAATTGGGCTAGGTAGCATTACTTAGACAGATTCTTCCATATTTGGCAGGGAAGAAGTGGGGAGAGGGAAGATTAACTTTCATTTCACAAGGATGCCAATTATACAATATTAGAAACAATTTTCAACACAGTAAAACAATTTAGATCATTCAGACATCCAGACTCCCTATGGAATTGCCCACTAAATTGAAAATGGAGATGATGTTCTATATGGGATGGAAAGAGGACTGGATTTGAAGTCACTAGACTGGATTAAAATCCCAGTTCTGATAATCAGAGCCTCTGATAGCCCCAGTTTGTTCTTCTGTAAGATGAAGGATATGAGCTATAATACCTTAGTTTACTTCCAGTTCTAACCTTCTCTTTTTCTTTTCTTTTACTATCCTGTTTCAACTCACATTTATTGGGATCCATGAAGTATTATTTCTTGAAGATACTTCTTGGCTTTCATCTTGGTCCCATTATCTCCTTTCCTTTCTCTCAAAGATTCTATAAATAAACTATTCCTTTCTTTTTCACTGATGTCACCCATTCTTCTACCAGGATCCTTTCCCCAGCTCAGCTTTTTCCTTATCCCTTTCCTAAACAAAGCTAAAATTCACCTTGAGATTTTCCTAATTATTTTAATTCCCAGGAAGGTTACAAGAGGCTCAAAAGACCACCCATAAAAATAAAGAAGCCACAAATATATAAGGAATCTTGAAAATTTGTGTATAAGAATGATCCCTGGCCTTCTTTAAAATGTGATGCTAGATCTGATCTTTCTTGGTTTCATTCATTGAATTCAGTGTTCTAAATTCTTCTGGAAGTCAATCCTGTCAATTTCTTCTCTTTTACTGTACAATATGGTCTAGTGGAAAGATGACTTGAATTGGAGAAAGAAAACTTGAGTCTGATTTCTGTTTATACTTTTTATTATCTGTGTGACCTTGGACAAGTTACTTTCTCTCACTCCACCCTGGCTTCCTCATCTCTAAAGGAAGAAGATGGACTAGGTCTGGCATTCTTAATTTTGTGTGTGTCTCAAGGACCCTTTTGACAGTCTTGGAGAGACAATGGAACTTTTCTCAGAATGTTTTTGAATGCATAAAATAAAATGCAGAGAATTATGAAGAAAATATCAATGAAACATTTTATATAAAGTAAAAAGAGGAAAATAATAAATTTCAAATATTTTAAAATTCATTTATTAAAATATTTTATTAGAAAAAAGTTCATGAACCTCAGTCTAAGAACCTCTGGACTAGATGATTTCTAAGGTTCCTTTTTGCTTTAAATACCATGAGTTAAATCCTATGATATATGAAAGTACCCTTCAACCTTCATCTGTCATCCTAAAATTCTCTAGATGGCCTATAGGAACTAAGTGGTAAAGATTAGCTCTGAACGAGCTAATGGTAATGTCTGTTTTTTCCCCCCCACGTAGGGAAAAATCATTTTAGCCTATTCCTTCACAACATTCTCCTGAAAAATCATCCATGATCCATTCCATTTTGCTTTGGCTTTGTACCCTTGACCACTGTTGACTCTCCTATCATTCCTCTTAGAAACTCTGAATTTCAGTTTCATTACCTGAAATGTGAAAATGATCTTTGCTTCTTAGCTTGCAGGATTGTTCAGAATAGTCATAAGAAAATATTTATTGATAGATTCAAATCCCTCTGAAGAAAGGAGCTATGAATGATATCATAAATTTAATATTCAACATCACTTTATCATTAAGCCTCTAAAATTAAATACACCATAGGAAAAAATAATAAACTTATGGGGAAATGAATCTGGATGCCCTTCTTAAGAAAAATAATGACAAAGAAAATCGTTATTTTCCCATAGAGGGTTGATTCCATTAAAAGGTATCTGGTATGATAGTGCAATTGTACCCAAATATAAATCGTAATTTTGATTTGATTCCTATAATACAATAAAAAAATCCCTCAGGAAAGTACTTCTGAAAAACATACAAAATTGGAACTCTGTATTTGAACCCTCCCTATAGCAATGTCCTTTAGATGAGTTGATGTGAGTGCTGATAATTTATTTCCTGTGTGGACAAGAGGGGCTGGAAATAATTGATATGTTAGTTGCCATTGTTTATTGATCATCTGCTCTAGGCACTGTGGAACTTTCAGAACCTCCCTCAGATCTGTGATTGGTACTAGCTCAACTCCTTTGAGGATTTGTTTTACAATACTGGATTTTAAAATTTTTCATGTAATAAGAATCACTGTTTGAAGTTTATTATTTGACCTGCAGTATGATTTAATCCATGGAATGCTGAGGCAATTGAGGATGGGATTTTGGTATAGCTAGAGAGGAGGTTTGATGATACTTTTTTTTTTTTAAATACATCCCAGACACTAAGGAAATGAACATAGTTACATAATATAGTTAAGCTTCATATCTCTAGTTTCCTCAAAATTACTTTTCTCTTCACCTTTCTGTATAAAAGAGCTACAAAGTATACAGGAAAACACATTTTGAATATATTCTTTGGGTAATGAATTAAAAAAAATTCAATCTTAAGGGAAGCAGCTTCTCCAACTCTTATTTTTTCAGATGTAGAAACTGAGGTCTAGAGACATGTGACACATGTTGTTTTGTCCTTCATTTTCGAAGAGGATCAATGACATCATAGAGTCATGTCTTAACTTAAGTGAATTGGATTTAAGTGAGGCAGAGTTTCAAAAAGTCGTCAGCTTCACTCCGTCTTCCAGAGTCATCCAAGACCAAGTAGCAAGACAAAAATCAGAAGGATTGGCAATAACCTGACACGTGGTGGATGACCTTGGCTTCTTCAGATGTCTGACCAAGCTCTCAATGTGCCACAGTACTTGCTTCAGTCTTTCATGGCTGTTGGAATAAATTGAAAGACTTCACATAGTTGGGTTTAGATGTCCCCCTTAACTCACCGTCGCGTTTGAGACCCATCAGTTACCCTCAACCTGGTTTAGCTCATCTGCTGAGATGGTTTTACTGGGCTGTGGCCACTTCTCATTGCTACAGCTTCTTAGAGCTCCATGTGAGAATTACTAAATAATATATGTTACTAAAGGTTCAAGGGAAGGATGATAAAAATAAAGATTTAGAACTGTGAAATACCTTAAACATTACCAAACCCAGCTTTCACTTTTTATAGATGAGGAAACTGGGGCCCAGAGAGGTTAGGTTATATGATTTGCACAGCATTATAGTAACTAAGTTGAGAAGTTAGAATTTGAATCCAGGTCATCTGACTCCAAATTTCCCTACTAAGCTCTCATAAAACACAGAAATAGTATTCTCTAGCCTTATAAATAAATGGATTAAAACCTGGAAATGGACATAGCTAAATTAATTATACTACTTACCATAAATCCTGAAAATCAATACATACTGATTTAATCCAATATTACTTTGGTGTGAAGTCCAAAGTGTTTCATGGCTTTCATTGCTACACTCTTCCGACCCTGGATGCCTGCCTATCTTCAAAGTAATCTTTTTTTCATCAGTTCTCTAGGACTCTACTATCACAAACTGTGGTTTTATTTCAAAAATATATATTATAATGATTTAGCTTATCTAAATGTTATTGTGAGGACTATCTTCAAGTACATAGCTCTGGAATTATTGCCATATCTTAAATTTAAAAATCCTCTACTATTGGTGAGAGGATAAATTTACTCCAGGAACACCTGAACCCTCTCTTCTCTTCTCTTCTCCTTTCCTTTTTGCTTCTTCTTCCCCTTATACCCACTTTTACTTTCCCCCTTCCTCTTTCTCCTCCCTCTCTTTCTTCTCTTCTTTCTTCTTCTTTTCCTCCTCCTTTCTCCTCACTTTCCATCACTTTCCTTTATATATATATATATATATATATATATATATATATAGTGTGTGTATAAATATATACACATGTACATACATATGTAAACACACACTATTTAATGCCTTTCTGCTATTATTTATTTATCCTGTATATATCTTGCTTTACAAACATTTGTTTGCATGTTGTCTCTCCCATTAGACTGTAAATTCTTTGTCTTTTCCCTCTTTTTGCATCCCCAGCACTTAGCACAGTACCAGGCACATAGAAGGCCCTTAATAAATATTTATTGATTGATGTACAGACATATAAATGAACAAACATACTATGAATATACACAAATATTTATTTGTGTGTATGTATGAACATGTGCAGAAAGCTGAATTATCTATGTTGGGATTTCACAAAATATAACTCAGCTGTGCCATAATTAAATACAAATAAATATATACCCACATAAGTTCATCTATTATATATATACATATATGTGTACATATGTTTGCATATAGATTATGCTATAATTGAGTTCTGCATTATGGAAACCCAACACAGGCAATACTCATTTTTGTTGCTTCATTATTCAATCAATATTCTGCTTGTTTTATTTGATATTGCTTTTAAAAAAGCCAAAGCCAAAACATGACTTCTTGAAACCTCTCTCTATTTCTTGTGACCTTTGCCATTTCCCATGGAAAGTTTCCACAGGTATTCAAACAGATAAATTACTGATGGACCCTAGAGTATTTGTAAAGTTTATATATTCACAGAGCTCAAAGTATTAAATCATGTCTAAAAAAAGAGAAGCCCTTATACATACACACACACACACACACACATATATAAATTCAAACTTAGCAGTATAAGATAGGTAGTGTTATTTCTTTAATGTTACAAAGTTATTCGTTATTGGGGTCATTTAAACAATTAGTTCTATGGTATATTTAAAATGAAATCAAATTGACCAAACTTGATTTATACACACATTTTCAGAATCATCCTTACCTCATAAAACAGGGATCTCCGATTCGAAGATTTTTCTGGAGAGTTACATCATCCATGCAATGCAACTATAGCAAGCTATTACCAGAAAGCTGTTTCGGAGCTTTTGAAGCATGAGGTCAATCCTTCTTGCCATCCTTGGCCTTCAAGTGTTGGTCCTTTCCTGTTTGTGTGAATGAAAGCCAATTTCCTGCAAAAGACAATTGCTAACTACTATTTAAAATAAGCTCTTTTCCCAGGGATAAGACCTTTGACTTTGGTAATCTTTATTTATCTATGCATATGGAAAGCTAATAAAATCAGCTCCTAATTAGATCGCGAATAAGGAGGCTTAAAAGAGTTGTAGAAAGATGAGGAGGCATGGTTCCAGTATTTTGTGTTCTTCAGTGTTTAAGGACATAACTCTGTGGATGGATTTTTGTACTTACAAGGGGACATGAAGATCAGGGCATTCAAGTTGGAAGTACCTCTTTTCATTTCACAGATGAAAAAACACTTGAAGGCCCTGAGCAATATTTGGCCAGAAAGAAGAATTTGCTGGCAGATGGATTAAGCAGACAAAGGTTCATCCATAAAGAATATTCTGCACCTGAAAATATATGAAATTAGAAGGCATCAATTGAGAAGTCCAAATATTAAGTTTCTTGCTTTTGCACAAAAGTTGCTAGTAAAATTTCAGTAGTTCTCAGAGACTAATCTGCCAGAAGGAAAGTTGCTGTTTTCCTAAGCATTGATTAAACTACAAAAAGGAAGGAAGGAAATAGGAAGGGGAGAGAGAGGAAGGAAATTTGAAGGGAGGGAGTAGAGAGGATAAAAATTATGGAACAACCTAACAATGAAAATTGAGCAATTAATATTTGCCCTTAAACATATAAGAAAAATAGTTAGAATCCCTCTTTTTAAAATGCCCCTGCTTCTATTTTTCTTCTTTCTTTTTCTAATGTATTTAGTAGTAAAGGCATCTAAAAGAGGAAAAATGAGGACTTTCCTGCTTTTGCAATTCTGATTTTTTAATTGCCATAATGACAAAAGACTACTATCCATAATAAATGTCATGTTCACAATATAATGATGTTACTTGAAATTGTCAGAATAATGTGTACTTAAATTATAACTTTTTCAATATTGTTCTTTGCACTAATAATATATTCAATAACATAAAGAAAGAAATTATTCAGTTTATAGCACCAAAGGTCCCATGAAGTCCATCTTTATTCATGGTCCTGTATTTAAAGATGGTTTATCTAAAGACTACAATATTAATATAATTATTTTTCAATTCTTAAGTGGATCTGTGATCTCCTAAAGGTTTTTATTCCCTTCATAGTAAAAATCCATGCTTTTTCATACTCTTATGATTCTTACTCATGTGTGTTTTTCATCCATTGAATATCTTCCCAACATACTGTATGCTTCTAAACTTTAAATCTTTTAACATTTAGTGATCATAATGCTTTGCTGAAGAACCTGAGAAGGGGCGGCTAGGTGGTGCAGTGAAGAGAGCACTGGCCCTGGAGTCAGGAGGACCTGAATTCAAATACATCCTCAGACACTTAACACAAAACTAGCCATGTGACCTTGGGCAAGTCACTTAACCCCCAAATGTCCTACCTTTTCTCCTCCAAAAAGAAAAAAAAAGAACCTGAGTTCTTAAATTAGGGTCAATGAACTTGGTTTTTAGGAATATATTTTAATAACTATATTTCAAAATAATTGAATTTCTTTATAATTGTGTATATATTATGTATTGTGTTAAATGCATATCTTTGTACAAGTATAATTTTGTGTACATGTTACCTCTGCTATGAGGGCTTGCTGAGCCCTTTTCAGGGCTGCTCATCCACTTTTGGTGTCCACTTGTCCCCCATTTCTTAACCCCGGACTTTAAGAAGCTGTAACATTCACAGCTGCTGTATTGTGGTGAAATCCTCTGGGCAAACAGGCTAAGCTACCAGGTTGAAGGTAACTGACAGGCCTCAAACCCGTTGGTGAGTTAGGGGAATGTCTACCCCAAGGATGAGAACTTCCCCCACTACAATGGGTGAATGAGAACAATCTATTCTAGTGACCATGAAGGCAGCTGAAGAAGGCACTGTGGAATACTTAGAGCTTGTTTCGACGAGTAAGACACCAAGGTCATCCTTTGCTATTGCCAATCATCCTGACTTTGGTCTTTCCATTGGTCTTGGATGACTCTGGAGTGAGGCTGATGACTGTGTAACTCTGCCTTACTTAAATCCAATTCATGTACAAGCCAAGATATCACCTTGTGATGTCATTGGTTCTCTTTAAAAAGGAAGGACAAACAGCAATGAATAACATATATACATATGTGTGTGTGTGTAATTTTGTACATTTGAAAGCATTACTCTGGGAAGGGTTCCTTAGACTTTCAAAGAGGCCTATGACAGAAAAAGAGGTGAAGAATCCTTGCTCTAGTCCAGTTTGTGTCTTTACAAGAATCTCTTCCATGACATCTCCTAGTTCTTTATCTTTTAAAGAAAACTGAGAGGAACTCATCAACTTGCAGTACAAGTTTAGAAAGCTCTGGATTTAGGGTTTTTTTTGTCTTACATGAAGATGAAATCTGCTTTTCTGAAAGTCATATCCATTATTCCCACTTCTATTATTCTAAATCAAGCAGAACATGTCTAACCCTTCTTTCACAAGACAGAACTAAAAATATTTGAATACAACTCCTACCCTGTAAGTGTCATCTCTTCTCCAGGCTGTAGATGCCTAATTCTCTCAATAGATTCTGAGATAGCATGGTCTCAAGGCCTTTATATAATCCTAATCATCTTCCACTAAATGCTTTCAATTTATCAGTTTCCTTCCTATAATGCAGTAGTAGTTGTTGTTTGGTCATTTCAGGCTCTTTGTGACCTTACTTGGAGTTTTCTTGGCAAAGATGCTGTACTGGTTTATCATTTCCTTCCCTGGCTCATTTTACAGATGAGGAAAGTGAAACAAACAGGGTTAAGTGACTTGTCCAGGGTCACACATCTAGTAATGTCTGGGGTCATATTTGAACCCAGGTCTTCCTGACTCTATGCCTGGCATTCTACTTTGCCACCCAGCTGCCCAGCAAAATAGCAATCCTATAACTAAGAGTGGGGGGAAGGACAGTATCTTGAAGATTCCAGCAAAAGGACTAATTGGAGATTTTAGTAATTTCATTTGTATACATATTTTCTGAGCCTGAGCCCCCATTTCGTTGGAATCTGTATGTACTGGTGGAAAAGGGTGCGACAGACCTCTGGGAGAATGTTTGTACCATTTGTTCTTACTATGTACCACTTTAGGAAATGCTTTTTTCTAACAACTAAGTCTGACTCATTAATTTTTTTTAAGCAATTGGGGTTAAGTAACTTGCTCAAGGTTACACCTGACTCATTAATTTTTACAAAATATTTTCATTTATTTCACTAAATGTTTCCCAATTATATGTAAAAAGTTTTTTTAGCATTTATTTCAAAAAAATTTAATTCCAAATTCTTTCCCACCCTTCTGTCCCTCCCCAATCCCTCGAGAAGGCAAACAATATGATATTGGCCATATATGTGAAATCACGCAAAACATATTTCCATATTGGCTGATTAAGTTATATCAAGTGATAATCACAGGGGAAGGATACTGGTGGGAGTTCATGAGCTATAGCATTAGAAAGATGTTCCCTAAGCCCCTGAGAACCCTGAGGGAGAAATTAGCCAGCTGAGCTCTAGGGACCTGATGTGCCAATGTGAGGAGCATGTGCTACACCTTAAATGTTTTCTTCCCATTTAGTTTTGATTTCAGGATGGCAGTAAGTCTCTCTTAATTCTCTCAGTCACAGCTTTGTCTTCCTTCCTTTTTATCTTCCTCATTGGAATATAGGCTCCTTGAGGCCATGGACCACTTTTTTTTTAACCTTTCTATGCCCAGAACGTAGTATAATGCCTAGAACATAGGAAGTGCTTCATAAATGAACTTATATGTATAAATGTTGACTCTGATTAGCGCATTGATAGCATTATAATTGGTATACCTTGCCTGGAGGAGACTAAGGTATTTGTAATTAATTCCTTTGTCTATTGCTTCATTTTGACCTATGAATTCGACTTTAGTCTCTTTTGGTTACACATATTAAGAATTTTACATTTATTGAATCCAAAATGACATTTTGATATTATTGGAGCCAGATTCCATTATATGAAGAAATTGTTTAATGTATTTTTTTATGGAGCCATATAGTATGATGCAATCATGTACCCATGAATATCAAATGATTACTAATATGTTTTGGTCTCACTCCCTCTTTAATTTGGAAGCCATATAGAGTTTTATTTACAAGAAATGATAATAGATTTAATGTTAGATAGAACCATAATATGCTTGGATTGTTTCTGAAAGATGCAACATTTTCTTTTTTTTTATTTTAATTTTATGTTTATTTTTAGTTTACAACATTCATTTCCACAAGATTTTGAGTTACAAATTTTCTCCCCGTCTTTCCCCTACCCCCACCCCAAAACAGCGATCCCACTGAATACCCCCCTCCTCCAATCTGCTCTCTCCTATATCCTCCCCCATCCCAGCTCCGAATTTCCAATAGGGCAAGATGGATCTTTATACTGCAGTGCCTGTATATCTTATTTCCCAGTTGCATGTAAAAATAATAATAATAATAATTTTTTAAACATTTTATTTTAAAACTTTGAATTCCAGATTCTTTCCCTTCTTCCCTCATCACCCACCATTACTGGGAAGATAAGCAATTCAATAAAGGTTGTACATGTGTAGTTATGCAAAACATTTCCATAGTAGATATATTGTGAAAGACTGACTATATTTCCCTTCATCCTATCCCATCCCCCACTTGTTCTATTTTCTACTTTGACCCTGTCCCTTTTCAAAAATGTATGCTTCTAACTACCCTCCCCCCAATCTGCCTCCCTTCTACCATCCCCCCTCTTACCCCCTTCCCTCTTACTTTCCTGTAGGGTAAGATACCCAATTTAGTGTGTATGTTATTCCCTCCTTAAGCCCAAATTCAATGAGATTAAGGTTGACCCATTCCCTTTTGCCTTCTTGTTCTTCCCCTCCATTGTAACAGTTTTCTCTTGCCTCTTTTATATGAGATAATTTGCCCTATTCTGTCTCTCCCCATCTCCTCTCATTATATTCCTCTCTCACCTCTTAATTTTATTTTTTAAATATACACCTCTTAATTTTATACATATAATTCACAATTAGCTCTGATTTTGATGTTTGTATCTACACTGTGTATTTATGTATCTTTCCCCCACACTTCATGTATTAGGTGCTCAGTTCATATTTGTGGGCTGAAAGAACAAATTAGTCAATCGTATGCATATATCCTTAGGTAAAATATACAAGATTCAGTCATGTACTTGAAGTCAGACTGGAAGTTGAAATCTTCCATTTCTCTCTATATATGTAACATAGTGGACAGAGAGAGCTGAACTTGGCATCCTGAACATTGGGGTTTAGGTCCTACTTCTAACAAGATACTATGTGACTGTGGGTAAGTCAATTGACCTCTCTGAGCCTCAATTTCCTAGTCTAAGGCAGGTAGGTGACACAGTGCATAAAGCTGGATCTGGGGGTCAGGAAGACCTAGATTCAAATCTTGCCTCTCACACATTTAGCTATGTGACAAAGATCAGTCACTTAGCCTCTGTATCCCTCAGTTTCTTCATCTGTAAAATGGGGATAATTATAGTACCTATTTCCCAGGGTTGATGTGAAATAATCTTTATAAAATGCTTTACAAACCTTTAAATTCAATAAAAGATGTGAACTGTTATTATTATCTGAAAAAAATTTTTAAGTAAAAATGATGTAAGTGGTTGGATTAGATGACTACTAAGATAACTTTCCGCTCTAAATCTATGATTTAACATTCACTTTCTGTTTGCATTGTATTAGAAATCCCAAATTCTCAAAATTACTAATCTTGGGAGTATGATGTGGTTGTCCATGAATCCCCTTCTTTCTCCCTGAATGATATGGTTTTAAAGGTTGCTTCTTTTCATTTCCAAGATTCACTGTTCTTTCTCTGTCCAGGCAATAGCTGCTCTGGTTGTTTTATGTTAAAGTAATTTTCAACTGCCTACCAGGTCATACCCATGTTTAACTGTTAATCAGTTGTCTTATCTCTGGCATAAGAGTCTTCATGTTTTCTTATCTGGGGAGTAAAATAAGCACATCTTAATCTCTAGAATTAAATTCTTGACCATTCATTATTCACTATCAATATGTGTGTATGTATATATGTATGTGTATATGTATATAACGGCCCAACACACATATGTGCATGTGTATATATGTGTGTATATGTATATGCATGTGTTTATGTATATCCACATTGTGTGTGTTCACAAATATGTGTGTATGTCATAGCTGTTTAATCATTTCAGTTGTGTCAAACTCTTCATGATCCCTTTTGGGGTTTTCTTGGCAAAGCTACTAGAATGGTTTGGAATTTCCTTCTCCAACTCATTTTACTTATGAGGAAACTGTGGCAAACAGGGTAAAGTGACATCCCTGGGGTCACACAGGTAGGCAGTTTCTGAGGCTGGATTTAAACTAGGGTCTTCCTGACTCCAGGCCTGGAGCTCTATCTACTATGCTAAGTAACTGGCATATATACATACATATATATATATATATATACATATCAATGACATCATGAGGTGATACATACATGTACACACATCCTAAGCACCTATAATAGAGTTTGTATATATGTTTATACATGTATATATATAACTTATCATCTATGTATATACATACATACATTCTTATATTCACACATACATGCATGCATACATATACCTGATATATGTGTGTGTGTGTATATATATACATATATATATTTGTTAAGAACAGTCTGTGACAATTATTACTTAATAGCAAAGCAGATAAACATAGTAAAATATATAACAAAAATGTAGCTGTAGTATGTTTAGGGGGGACCAGTCAAAGATTGAGTAGATTGGGGCATGGGGTAAATTCACTGGGAATAGTTCTTGACAGAGGAGCTTAGCTGGGTCTTGGACTTGCCATTTAACAGTTGAGTGAGATGATGAAAGAATGAAAACTTTTCCTCCCGTTTGTGAGGTCTGCTTTCCTCCTTGGGTGACTGTCTTTTAAAGTTTCCTGTGTCCCTCTGGAAAGATTTTAGACTCTAGATATTACTGCAAGTTAACATTAAATGTCCTTTTTGAATGCTAAAATAGAAGTAATACTAACAGTATAACTTAATTTCAACCTTATTATAAGCGTAAGATATTTCTTTTTTTTAAAAAAAAGACACATTGTCTTTTAGCCTCTGTGAAACTAACCTAAGCATCCTCTAAAAATCTTTCTTTATTGGCCTTAGCACTGATGTGGTCATGGAGATGATCCAAATCATCTCTTAGTCCAGTAATTCTACTGCACAAGGCAACTTTGAAAAACAGGCTATTATAGGGGCATCCTCTCACAGGAGAAGAGTCACAGAGATGGAAAATCTGATGCCTCTTGCCATGACAGTAAGTGTGCTGGGATAAGAAAGTCTAGATTTGTAAAGGAGTACTCTTCATTTTTAATTTTTTAACTTAAAAAATGTTTTGTGTTTTGTTTTTTGGAAGGCAATGGGGGTTAAGTGACTTGCCCAAAGTTACACAGCTAATTTTTATGTGAAGTGTCTGAAGCCAGATTTGAACTCAGATCCTCCTGACTCCAGGGCCGGTGCTCTCTTCACTGTGCCACCTAGCCACCCCTAAAGGAGTACTCTTCCACAAATTCCCCCAAATTGAAGATACCTTGGACAATATACAATGTGGAGAAACACATGGGAGAAAAGAGATTCTACCACATCATTTGATCAGTCAGGAGACCAAAAGGAATTTATTTAGTACTGACAATATGCCAAGCTCTATGCTAGATGTTGAAGATAAAAAACACAATGAGTCCTCTTAAAGAGCTTATGTTCTGTCAGGAGAAACTCATATATATGCATAGCTATATCCATATATGTATATCTAGATATCTAGATATAGATAAATCTATGTCTATATCCTCTCTCAATATATGTGTGTGTGTGCGCACGCGTGTATACATATACACACACATAGACATACAAATAGTTGTTTGTCCTTTGTTATTGAAGAGGATCATGACATCAGGGAGGTAGTGCCATGGCATGCAAATGAATTGGATTTAAGTGAGGGAGGGCTGTGCAGAGTCACCAGTCTCACTTTCTCTTCCAGAGCCATCTTGGTTCCATGGCAAGATATAGACCAGGACAACTGGAGATGGCCCTGGATACAGTCGGAGAGCTTGGGTTTTTTTTTAAGCTAAGGTCTTTCCCAGGCCTCAGTTTGACTGAGGTAGCACCCATTCAGTGATTAAGGCTAGGTAAGAAATGAGGCAAAGAATGGCCTCTTTACCTAGTCCAAAAAAAACCAAACAAAAACCAAACAAACAAACAAAACAATTTGGGAGGGGAAGTCCCTCTGGGTTTCTGGCCAAAACAGAAACAATTGCTATTTACATTGAGTCTTCAGGGCCCAAACAAAGACTTAGTGAGGCTTGGGGTAAAGACCTATTGTTGACTAATCAATGGTCAGAGTGATTTGGTTTTAAGAGGCATGGTCCTTAAAAAAAAAAAGTTTAAAAATGTGTGTGTGTTGTGTGTGTGTGTGTGTGTACAGGTATACATATGGTTCTCTGTATACACACACGCAAAGATGCAAATATCTATTAAAGAAATGCAAAGTAGTTAGGGAGAGAAGGCACAGTGTTTTTAGAGGAGATGAGGCAGAGTTTCAGAAATGCTTGAGCTGTTTCTTGAAGGAAGAAGAAGACTCTATGCGGCAGAGAGAGGTGAGGATGGAGTGCATTGTAGGGACAGAGATAGAAGATGGAGTGCCATATATGATAATGGAAAACTGGTTTGACTTGATCATAGAGTGAAAGGGGGAGGAGCAGTAATTTATAAAGCTAAATAGGTGGGAGCCATTTTTGAAGAACTCTAAGAGTCAAAGAAGTTTATATTTTATCTTAAAAACAATAGGGAGCTGGGGCAGCCAGGTAGCACAAGCGAGTAAGAGCACCGGCTCCAGTGTTGAGAAGACCTGGAGATGGAATCCCAGGCTCAGACACTTAGCACCCACCCAGAAACACCTGGCCGTGTAACCTTGAGCAAGTTACTTAACCCCCATTGCTTAGGGGCAGCCAGGTGGCTCAGCGAGTAAGAGCACTGGCTCCAGTGTCAGGATGACCTGGATCAAATCCGGGCTCAGATACTAAGCACCACACCCAGAAATAACTGGCCATGTAACCTTGAGCAAGTTACTTAACCCCGATTGCTTTAAAAAAACAACAACAACAATGAGCCACTAGAATTTCTTAAATGGGGAATCATCTATTCAGATCTGCACTTAAGCAAAATTACTTTCAGAGCTATGTGGAAGAAGGATTGGAAAAGTGAGATACTTGAGTAGAAGACATCAATTAGGAAGCCATTGCCTTAGTCAAGATGAAAAGAGATACGGGGCAGAACAAAAGTGATAGCTGTGGGAATAGAGAGAAGGGGTGAGATATAAGAGATGATCCCCATACACACTACCAGCCCCAGAATCATTGAATTCTATATTGTTTAGAAAGGACCTTTCATAGAAATAATCCCTCTAGATTCATTTTCTGATTTGCTGTTATTGTTGTTGGAAAAGTGCTACATGACAAGGGAGTGAAGGTAGAGTGAAGAAAGAAAAGTGACTTTGACGTTTCCCTCTGTTCCAGTTGAGACACTTATATTTGAGCGACCCAGTGTGGTTTCTGAGGGGAATTTTTTTTAAAAAAGAATTATTAGTTTTGGCAAAATAAAAAGTCTAATTTTTTCACTTCTCCATTAACTTAGTAATAACATAATTATAAAATGAAGTTCAAGACTGATCTATTCATATATGACTCTTCTGGATGAAAAGAATGATTGTCATTCCATGACTGTCTGAGGGAGAGAAAGGAGCGATTTCCCCCCCCCCCCAGCTTCTGACTTTGAGAGAAGACACAGCATTCCAGGATCTCTTCAGGTGGAGGCTTCTGGAGGGAGAGACATTGGGAAAAAGCAGTCATGTAAATAAAACATTACCTTAACATGTTCCAACTTTCAATACTAGAGACTTGAGGACATTTCCTCTTGGGTGAGATTAGAACTCTAACCTCCTCTTTTGGTTGAACTGATGTATCTAGCTTACAGTTGTTGACTTCATTCACTTCATGTATTGTCTGATATATTATCCTTTTAATAACTTAGCTAATTTCTTTTTATGATCAGCTTGGATAAATAAATTTACTTACTATTCACTTTCTGTGATGGTCTTTGTGTGACTGTCATTTGGTGGGAAAGGAATCAAGTCTTTAGATATAGCTTGAGGCACTTAAAGGATAGTAACTTGGAAAATGACTTGAACCAAAGGAATATTTTTTCTAAGACTAGCAATAGTTAGTGGGGATATTAGAAATAATCCTAGTTCAGTATTCTTTCTATTAAGAGAGAAGAATGGACCAGTTTTGTGGCCACCCTCTCCTGTTCCCCTAAAGGAAGGAATTAAAATTTCTCTCAGAGAGGGGCAAGATTCCATAAATATCTACTTATGCCTCCCTGTAAGCCACATTTAGACAAACCTATATGGACATACATCTAACCTACAAGAGGAACATATATGTTCTTTATAGGCAATCCTATTTTCCTCAGTAGTGCTATAATTCAAATTAAGTTTAGACATAAGGAAAGTTCAATGTATTACTCTGCTTCCTAAAATATATTTTTTCGGTAAATATATATGCTATATAGTTTCATCAAGAAAAGTGTTATCAAACTGTATGAAATATAAAAAAAGAAACTGTGGATTTTATAGGGAGGAGGGTAGAGGGCCACAACATTTGAGGAGACCTGCATCGCCAAAGAGTAGTATTCTTGTACTTGCACCAAATCGTGGTTCTGTTTAAGATTCTAGGAAGTACGTATGCTGGAGAGACTCCATGTATGTGTGTGTATCTGTGTAGACACATGGGAGGTGTTAACAGACTCCATGGTAATATATATGTATGCCATGAGGTTATAGAAATCATTTGTATTCCATGAGGTTATAGTTATGTATACACATGGAATATTTACATGTCTTATGGCCACAAATATGTATGTGCAGGAAATGTGTACATCTCCTATGGCATGGTTAGCTTTCTGAAAATGATTGCCTTTTGTTGCTGTCACACTGATGAGCCAAAAAGTCATGAGAACTGGTCAGTGAGTCATGGGGTGTTGATATTTTTTGGTAAAATGGAGGAAAGTTCACAGGCTACACACTAATAAGAAATCATTTATTTTTCCTAAAAACTGTATAATGTTTAGATAAATAAAGTGAATTTCAGCAGTTATAAGAAATATACTCTTCCAAAAAGTATCACAGATTTCAAAGAGTTTCTTTAGTAAAAAGCATATAGCTTTCACTTGAAGGTGAGAGGAAATTAAAGTGCAGATAAATATACAGTTTACATATCATAAAATGTTATAAAATATCATATCATAAAATAGGTTTCTGAATTTTTCTATGTAAGACTTTTTTCCTTAAATCCTACAATAAGGGGCTTTATTTGTTTTTAAGAATCATATGGGGATATGTATTCTAAAGTCAAAGAAGGATATGTTTCTAAAGCAAATAAATTCATACTTTCATGTATAACTTTTCTTAAAGCATATTCCCCTGTTTCTCAACTTTTTAAGATGCCAACTCTTGACTCAAAAATTTTTATTTATTCTTGACATTAATGACATCTCAACAATATGGGGTAAATAAAACAATCTGTTTCAATAATATATGTTATCTGTGAATAGAGATGTAGATTGTACCAAGCACTGGCTAACAACTAAAGAGGTTGTAATGAAATATATAAGTGTAATTTTGACCAGAACCTCTTTTAAGAAAGTCATTTTCTGGGTAAGGGGAAGGAGGAAGCTAAATTATAGCTAAGGAAATTTGATAGTTAATGTTTAATTGTGAATGGCTATTAGGATTAGATTAAAATGGGAAAAAAAGGCATCTTGAAGGTTTTCTGCATGCTTATGTAGCATTATCAATGTAAAAGCCAGTTATTTGGATACACCTGTATATGCTACAGAACAACACTTTATTAGAAAACCTCTGTTTCCCAAGAGACTATGTTATCCTGGTAATTTGCCTATGATATCAATAATTTCTTCTCTGTGTTCTTTGTTGTCTTCTTCAAGTCTTTCTCCCATAATGACTAATGAAAGTAGCACAGTGTCTTATATCTAATAGATATTCAATAAATTCTCAAATTCTCCAGTGAATCTATGATCTCATCAATGTGGGAAATCCTTCCAATGACACAGGTCACAATCCATCCATGCTTATCCATCGTGTACATACCATGTGGTCCCATAAATTCAGCTCAGAGGAATCATACCTTAATCGTTTTTGCATTGTGAGAATGTCAGGGGAGCACACAGTTTGTCTATTGTTTGTCCTTCACTTTTACCACATGGCCAGTCCATTGATTTTGTTCATATGCTTCTTTAATGCCATGCTTCTTATTTCTTTTTCTTGCTTTTACTATGCTGAAGCTTGGTCATGACGAAAATGTCCTTTTTTTTGGGGGGTGGGGGTGGGTATTAGGTGTTTTGGGTATTAGTTTTTTTTCCAGCTGTAGTGTTCCATAACTCACAGCCTTATAATATTACTGGAAGAACATGTTGTTAAAAAGAAATGGTAGGGGCGGCTAGGTGACACAGTGAATAGAGCACCATCCCTGGAGTCAGGAGGACCCGAGTTCAAATCTGGCCACATACACTTAACACACAAAAAAAACTAGCCGTGTGACCTTGGGCAAGTCTCTTAACCCCAATTGCCCTCCCCCCAAAAAAGCAAAACAAAAACAAAAAAAAAAGAAATGGAGCTTGTTTCAGGGAGAGACTTGAAATCATTAAAAGAACTTTACCATTGCTTAAAACATTTTCTTCCTGTTCTCTCCCTCCTGTTCAATTCTGTGTCCAATTCATTCTGTATTATTGCATATGTGAAAGATATATAAGTTGATGGACAAGTTCTACAGTTTGTTCATTCAATTGCATATTAGTTTGTATAATAAGCATTCTTTGTGCACTTGTGTTTTTCTTACATACAGTTATATCAGACTCTTTAGAGGGATTATGGTATGGACACAGCCAAAATGGCAGAGTGAAGCCCATATTTTTACTGAGTTATCCGACTCCTTCTACAACATCCTTTATACAATTTTAAAAAGTGCACATAGCTGAATTCAAAATGAGGAAAGTCAAGAAAAAGTCACCATGAGTCATTTTTCCAGCTGAGGGCAGCTTAGGAAGACAGAAAAAAACCATCTACTGACCCTGGGGGGGGGGGGGGTAGGGTGGGATGGTGCTGTGAAAATGGCACTGGCTAATGGTAGTAACAAAAATAGCAAGTTGCAACTCACTGAACAGGAATGGTAAAGGGACTGAATGCCTGGTCAGAAATAGATTTCAGGACATCCCTCTCAAAGGCAGAAACAGGTGCTCTCTGGCAGCTCAACCCTCCATTATTCAGTTCCAGGTTGAAGCTCTAGGGTGGAAAGGAAGGACTACCATTGAGAAGGAGCAGGAAGGGTAAGGAGAAGAGCAAGGACAGTGACCAGACCTCTCCTCTGATCGCAATTCTTTGAAAGTCCTGAAAACTTACTCCACTGAACTGGGAAATCAGCAGCTCAGTGTAAAAGGCATATACCTCCAGGCCATCCATACCCACATCAAGAGATAAACAGAGCCCCAGTTTACTGACAAAATGAGCAAATATACACACAACAAGATCTGACCATGAATAGCTACCATGGTGTAATGTTAATGGGAGTTGAAGATCTTCCTCACCCATTAATAGACCTCACGTGGAGCCCAACAAGAGAAGCTTGATTAGGAGAGGCTTATTTTTCAGAAAGGCCCACACCTTCTGTTACTTTATAATTAGGCAATGGGTCACAAAGGTTGTGATGCCCTCTGGCTCTTAAGAAGGGTATTTATACTATGAGGTGAGGTTTTGCTTTGGGGCTCCCTCATTGGAAGTGTGTTCATGTGATTTGGCCAGGCAAGACTCTGGGTAGTTGTTAAGGAGCCCTGCAGCTTTGAAAACCCAAATGGTGGTGCTTCTCTCTCTGGTAACTGTATATATAACTTTGGTCAGAAAGCTAGAAGCCCTGTCTGTTTGTTTGTGTTTTTTTCTCTGTACATACATACATATATATATATATATATGTGTGTGTGTATATATATATATGTATGTATAAAATTAAAGTAAGATTGCTGACCCCTTAAACAGATAACTTTCCTAATAAGTAGATCTAATAACCTGTGCCAGCAGCCATCCTGGGTATGCCAGTGTGGTTGCTACTACACTTGAATGACAGGGCAGCTCAAGACACAAACTCAGAAGAAAATAACTTTAAAATATCTCCAAGCAAAGCCTCAAAGAAAAATACAGATTGGACACAACACAATGGGAATTCTTAGAGCTAAAGAAGGGGCAGCTAGGTGGTGCGATGGATAGAACACTAGGCCTGGAGTTCAAATCTTCCTCTGACACTAGCTGTATGTGATCCTGAACAAGTCATTTAACCCCAATTGCCTCCATAAAAAAGAAAAAGAGCTAAAGAAAAAGATAAAAGGAACAAAAATAAATTTAAAGGTCACATTAGAGTGGTAGAAGAAAAAAATGGGACATTACATGAGAGTTTTGTGAGAAATTTATGAAAAGAGAATAACAGGTAAGAGACACAAAACATACTGAAGAAAATAACTTCTTAAAAAGCAGACTTGGCCAAATGGAAAAAAGATACAAAACCTAACTGAAGATAATAATGCCTTAAAAAGCAGAATCAATCAAGTGGAAACCAATGACTCCAAGAGACACCACGGAACATTAAAACAAAGTCAAAAGACTCAAAATAATAGGAGAAAATGTGAAATATCTCATAGGAAAAACAATTGACCTGGAAAATAAATCAAGGAGAGATGTCTTAAGAATTATTAGACCACCTGAAAGCCATGTTCAGAAAAAGAGCCTGGGGGTACTATTTCAAGAAATTATACAGGAAAACTATCCAGATATCTTCTAACAAAAGTAGAAACTAAAAAACTCCATTTCCTTCTCCTGAAGGAAATCCCCAAATGAAAACTGAGGAATATTATAACCAAAATCCAGAGCTCCCAGATGAAGGAGAAAATAAAGCAATTAGCCAGGAAGAAATAATTCGAATACCATGAAGTCACAACCAGGATCACACAAGATTCAGCAACTACCACATTAAAGGAGTGGAATGATTGGAGTATGTTTCAGAAGGCAAAGGAACTTGAATTAGAACCAAGAAGAACAAAAAGCTTCACTGTTCTCTACTTGAAGTTGGCTCCATTACTAGAATCCTGACCTCTAAACTGCTCATTCTTTTATCTAAATCCAACTGAGTCTTATTAACTAATCTCAATATATTTACTTTATAGCATCATTTCATTTTCTCCAATGGTGTAAAGCACTCTACCCCTTTCTAATTTGATTAACTAGATTGTTCATACTTAGTTTAATGTCTTTGACTGATTTAATAGAGATGCTATCAGCTGATAACTTTATCAGAGTTAGGATCTTGTTAGTCACTTTTAAGTGAGATGGGGTGGTGGATTCAATTTATCCCCTCCATTATATATCTTTTAAAAATCTTATATAATATCCACAATATCACAATGTAATATCCATTCTTGTACAACATGCAATACCATTTATACATGGTAAATAACTTGTTGGAGGAACATTTCATAAATACTTAATTGAATTTAATATATCTCCCCCCTCTAAAACTGTTTCACCTACAATATCCCTATCCTAAATGGTTTACATTGTCTCAAGGCATTCTTATCCAAAATCAAACTGTTTGTATTGGATATTATAATCCTCCATCACTTAGTACCTCCCTCAAAAAAACTAAACTGATTTCGATGCCAAAGATTCTGCTCCATAGGGAGCTTCAACCTGGAAGCAATAAGGCAGTGCAATAGATAGAGTGCTGGATTTTGAGTTGGAATCTGGCCTCAAATTCTTACTAGCTGTGTGACTTTGGGGGAGTCACAACTTCTGTTTGCCTCAGTTATTCAACTTGTAAAATGGGGATAAACGTACCACGTTCCAGGATTGTTTTGAGGATCAAATAATATGCATTTAAGAATCCTCCTTCCTTCTTTCCTTCTTTCTTTCCCTCCTTGCTTTCTTTCCTTCATTCTTTCCCTCCTTGCTTGCTTTCTTTCCTTTATTCTTTCCCTCCTTGCTTTCTTTCTTTCCTTCATTCTTTCCCTCCTTGCTTTCTTTCTTCCCTTCTTCCAGATAAGAAAAATGCCTATTTATCATCTGCTTCCTTCTATCTCTTATCTTTTGTATCATCTTTGTCGCGCTCTTGAAATGGTCTTCATCTTCCTGTCTCTTCAGACCTAATTCATTCATCTTCTAAAAGCTAGGAAATAGCCTACCTCTTTTTAACTAGTACGTATAATGTTTCAGAGGTTCTAGTTTTCTCCTTTAGATGCTTGTTAAACAAATGTCTTTTTCTGTAGTTAAACTAAATGCATTTAATCATTCTTAGATGTTTTTTGAGATGGATTTCTTCAGAACATTACCTAGCTAGTGTTTTGTGGGGTATCTTAAATTGTTCGATATTCTATATCCTTGTTTATCCAAACCTTCCTTTCAAGGTCCCACTGAAGTTTTTTCTCAATTCATCCACATATTCACATTTATATTGTCTTCTCTTGATTTTGAACTTGTATTATTCATTGTTTGTACTATTTTTTATAGTAATTAACCATAGACTTCCTTTGAACACTCCTTGTGCTGCTTATATTATCTTTTCAAGCATATGGCTAGATTGTGGGCTTCTCCTGGCCTCAAATCAGGAATCTTGTTTTATTTTGATCTTTTAGATCAGCCAGCACATTGTCTTGTACATCCTTAAAGAGGAATTCTCTGCCTGAGCAAGTCATGTACACCCTACTAAGAGGACAGCTAAGTGGTACACAAGATAGAGCATTGGGCCTGAAGTCAGAAAGACCCTCTTCCTGAGTTCAAACCTGGCCTCAGACACTATCTGTGTGATACTGGACAAGTCATTTAACCCTGTTTGCCTCAGTTTCCTTATCTGTAAAAATGAACTGGAGAAGGAAATGGCAAGATATATTCCAATATCGATGTTAAGAAAACTCCAAAAAGGATCATGAAGACTCAGACATGACAGAAAAATGATTCGACATATACATTAAGGGACCTCAAACAAAGACTTGGGTGGGGGGGGTGTCGATAGAAATATTGCAGACAGGATTCTTGTCCAGGTATAGGTTGGCCTGGGCAACATCTGAGGTCCATTCCAACACCACGATTGTTATTCTGTGATATTCAAGACTTGACTATGATTTTTAAAAATTGTTATTCACTTGGAATTCAGGAATTTGTCTATTTTCCAATCCTTTGTTAATAGTATATTCTCCAGGAATAATGCTGTCTGAGGATTTCCTTTTTACAGATTATTCATCAGAAACAAATTCTATGAAAACTGGACTTATGTGGCCTTGACTTTCTGTCATTTTACTGCAAATTTTATCCGGTTTCATTACGTACTAGGTGATTTTGTGACTGATTTCAGGTTGATCTGATCACCCCAGTGAAAGTGCCTTTGTAGAGTATATTTTATTCTAGCTGCTGTTGCTGTGCCTCCAGGTGGCACTGGCTTGTTGGCTGAAACACAGGATCTTTTGTGACACCAGCAGTTTTGGTGGCCCATAAGGATAGTTCATTGTTGTCTCTCCTGCTTCTTATCACAGAGTAATCGAATGACTTGTGTTGTGAATTCATAAAACTCGAAGCAATCTCAGTCTACTCCTTGGTAGCAGTTAGAGCTGAATATCATGAAAAACCTAGAAATCTAACTTGGAAAGAACCTGTTACTTGAACATTGCAAGCCCATCAGAGCAAGGTTATCTTAAGTCATTATAAGATAAAACTAATTTTTAAGAGAAATGAATAAATGGTCTAGTAGCGCGGTTGTTTTCCCTCAGCTAATCATCAGAACAGTAGTTTGTTATGGGTTGAATTGTAAGCATGAGTTAGTCAAGTTCTATTGTATTAATTTCATTACTAGACATATGATCACTGTGGGAAAACAACATTTGGTGCTGTGGATATAAAGCTGAGATACTTACTGATGGTGAAATTCTTATTTTATTCTGGGATTCATGTCCCCCCCCCCCCAAATGATCGACTTCTTTATTATTTTGGACACTGAGAACGGGACAAGAAAAAGGTGTGTTGAAAGCACACAAACAAACACACACACTCCTCTGTGAATGTTTCTATTAAGAAAGAGTGAATTAGTCTTAGTATTCAAAGAGCATACTTTGGCCCGTTGCTACAGCAACAGTTACACAGATGTCATTGGGAAAATCCCCCCACCCCATATCCTCCACTTATCTCCAGATACCCTGTACCTGCAGCAGGTGCCCCTTGCGGGGTAGAATCTCTGCTGTATCTTGAGCCATCACCAGTTGTCCTGACTTGTGCTTTACCAGTGGACTTCTCTGACTCTGGAAGAGTGAGTAAGGTTGATGACTATGTGCAACTCTGCCTTCCTTAAACCATGTACAGATCAAGACATCATCCCATGATGTCATTGGTCCCCTTTGAAAATGAAAGAAAGAAGAACAAATAAATATATGTACAACTTTTAAAAAATCTATTCATTACTTGTAGTCTTTTTCATAGTAAGAATAGGTCATCTTTCCTACAATGAACAATTATCAATATTTATGCCCTTTTTCCTTTTGAAGGAATAAATCCTACACTTAAAACTAGCTTCCTCAATCATTGATTTCTGATGGTGATCACATCATGTTAAAAAGCTATGGTTTCAGGACCAGCTAAGTGATGCAATGGATAGCACCAGCCTTGGAGTCAGGAGGACCTGAGTTCAAATCAGGCACTTGACACTGACTAACTGTGTAACCCCGGGCAAGGCACTTAATCCCAGTTGCCTCACCTCCCCCCAAAAAGCTATAGTTTCTTCAATTCCTTGGATACAGTAGATCCTTTTTAGTGAATTTTTGGGATGACAGAGAATAATCACATAGACTGAGAATGTGTGATTGGGATACCATTTACACTTTTAGAGGGAGTACCTACATTGATGAGGTTCATCAAATTCCTGAAGAACTCTAGTGAAAAAAAATTGGTTAGCCAAGTTGAGATACATTCCTTATAATGGTTATACTTAAATGAGGTCACTTTAGGTCCTGGGGTCTCAACTATAAATGCCAGAATGTCATAGAAAATTATAATCTGAGGTTTATTTGGTTTAAGAAATGAGAACAGATGGGGTGGCTAGGTGGCGCAGTGAATAGAGCACTGGCCCTGGAGTCAGAAGGACCTGAGTTCAAATCCAGCATCAGACACTTAACACATACTAGCCCTGTGACCTTGGGCAAGTCACTTAACCCCAAATGCCCTGCATTCTCCACTCCAAAAAGAAAAAAAAATAAAAGAAATGAGAGCAGACTTGTGTGTGGTAATGGAGCTGCATTAAAAAAAAGAACCCAAGAAGGTACAGAACTGTATTAAGGAATACACATTTGCTAAGTGGGGAGGTTGGTACTATTATCATCCTCATTTGTCAGTTGAGGAAAGTAAGCCATAGAGAGATTAAGTGATTTGCCCAGAGTTACACAGCTAGTGTCTGCAGCCAGATTTGAATTTAGGTCTTCCTGACTCTAGGCCCAGTACTCTGTCTACCTAGCTGCCTCTAATTAATATTTAATTTAATTAGGTACAGTAAGACACTAGGAAAGTTGTTCATGCTACCCAAATTCCTATGAGAGTAATTTTTGCCAGAATGTCATAAAAATTCTAATTGGAGGTATGCCTGGCTTAAGAAATGAGAATAGATTTATGCATGGCATTCCCCCTTAATGGTAAGAGGGAAAGAGAGAGAGGGAGCAGAAGGGAGAGAAAAGAGGGCAGAGAGAGGGAGGGGGAAAGGGAGAGAGAGAGGGACAAGAAAGCAAAAGAAAAAAAAAAGAAACCAGATAATAGGTCAGAAGATTTGGGGGAAGGAGGTGAACATAAATTTAGAACAAAGAACTACATCTTCTTAAGATAGCTCTCCTTCGTGGTGGTCAGATGAATGACCTAGGTATTATATGACTATTACCTGGAAAGAAACTTAGAGGTCATTTAGTCCAACCACATCATTTTCATTCCTTCATTCATTCAACAAACATTAAGCATCTACTTTATAGGAATATAAAAATAAAGTTAAATGACTTTACATTCTTTTAGGAGGGAACAACTATACGTATAAGAGAATATGAAATATAAACAAATAAATACAAAACAATGAAAGGTCAGTACCAGAAGCAAGATGTGTCAGTATGTATCATTGAAAAAGGCTGAATTTGGAGTCAGGGAAATAGGGTTTGCTTCCCACATCTGCTACATAAACCTGTGAGGCTTTGAGCATGTCCTTTAACCCCTCTATGCCTCAGTTTCCTCATTTGTAAAATGTGAGAGTGGGACTAGATGACATCTGAGATCCTTTATGGCTCTAAATCAATGATCATCTATGATCTTAGGTCCTTATGAAATAGGAGATCAGGAAGGGGCATGTTTAGTGGACAGCGCTTCCTCCTAGGTTTGAAGGAAGCTGGATGCTCTAAACAGTGGCGCCAGTGTCAAATACCAACAGAGCCACTAAACAGAGCCCAGGGATCCCTGCATGCTTAGAAAACCACATATTGACATTATATGCATGCTATTGTATTTTTATTTATTTTGTTAAATATTTCCCAATTATCTTCTTATCTGGCTCAGGCCAAAGTCAGAATTGTTGCTGGCCAGTTGTGGCCTGTTAGACACCTCTGCTCTAAATGAGAAGGGAATGCATTCCAGGCACGGGTTACAGCCTGTCTAAGGACATATAGATGGGAGATGAAATGTCGTGTATGAAGAATAACAAGTAGATCAGTTTAGTTGGATCACAGAGTGCATCAAAAGGGGAGTGACATGTAATAAGCCTGCAAAGGTAGGCTGTTGCCAGATTTCAGAGGGTTTTAAATGCCACCAGAAGCATTTATATTTAATCTTGGAAGGGACAGAGGGGGAATGGAGCTTTGTGATCGTGGGAGTGGGGTGTCCAGACAGGACCTTTAATTTAGCAATATCAATTGCAGAGGGGAGAATTTGAAGTTAAGGAGACCAATTAGGAGACTATTTTAAGAGTCTGAGAAAGAGATAATGAGAGTCTGAGCTAGAATAGCAGCTAAGTAGGTAGAGAGAAGGGGGTAGATACAAAAGGTGGTATGGAGGTAGAAGAACATTTTTCAGATGAGGAAACAAGTGCAGAGAGAGGGTAAGTGACTGGACCAACATTCATATGAAATAAGAAGCAGAGCCTGGATTCTAGTCTAGTTCCTCCAATTTGAAATCCATTGCTTTTACCACCGTACCACAATGGCTCTTCTTGAATTACTGTAAAAATACAAACCAGGAAAATTTCTCTTGAATAAGATCATACTTTCCCGGGATAATGCTACAGCTCTCCTATTTTTCAGGCTTCCTGAAGACTATCATTCTTCTGTTTGCAATTTTCATTGTAGAGCCTTCATTTAACAGGTTTTCATGATAGGTTCCAATTCCCAAATTTAAAGATTATCCAAATTTATTCCATGTCAGGCTATTTCCAAATAACATCCTAAACACTTTGTTAGAAACAGTTCCTCTTTCACAGTTTATTTTCATAAATAAGCTTGTCTCTTGATCTGGGGAGTCCTTATTTTGGGACCCATATCTCTCTGTTCACTAACTGTATCCACCCATGTCTAGGTGCCACTGTTAGCACTTTGATCATTATGCATGATGTTTGTGAATGAGTGACTTTCAAGGAATGATGTCATGGTGGTATAATGGATGAGAGTCTCCTAATAGTTTTGCAAATTATCCTAAGCTATATCTCCAGCTTATCATTGCCACCTAAGTTTATTCAAGACTGATCATGCCGTCTGGTTCACTCCAAGTAGATAACCTTTTCATTCCAAGTATTAAGACCTTAAGGTAGGTGTTATCCTGAAAAACAGCCCTGTAGCAGAATGACCAATACAGGATAGGGAAATTGTTCTGGAGATGTTTGAGGTACAGAATATATAGAAGGGGGGCTTTAGAATATGAACTATTAGTGCTAGAAAGAATGTTAGAAATCATCCACTGGGGCTGCCAGGTAGCACAGCGAGTTAGAGCACTGGCTCCAGTGTCGGGATGACCTGGGGATCAAATCCAGGCTCAGACACTTAGCACCCACCCAGAAATAACTGGCCGTGTAATCTTGAGCAAGTTACTTAACCCCAATTGCTTAAAAAAAAAAGAAATCATCCACCTACACTGCCATTTTATAAATGAGTAAACAGAACCTCTGAGAGTGTGGTTTTTAAAAAAAAAATTAAATTTTTTTTTAAGTTTCCAACATTCAGTTCCAAAATCTTTTGAGTTTTAGATTTTCTTCCCCCCCTCCCAAGATGGCATGCAATATGATATAGGCTCTACACATACATTCATATTAAACATATTTTCATATTAGTTGTGTTGTAAAGAAGAATTAGAACCAATGGAATGAACCACGAGAAAGAAGAAGCAAAACAAAATAAAAAAGAGAGAGAGCAAATAGCAGGCTTCGATCTGCATTCAGACTCCATAATTCTCTCAGACTGTAATTCTCTCTCTGGTTGTGGACAGTGCTTTCCATCATGAGCCTTTTGGAGTTGTCTTAGAACCTTGCATTGCTGAGAAGAGCCCAGTCTATCAGAGTTAGTCATCACACATACAATGTTTCTATAACTGTGTACAATGTTCTCCTGGTTCTGCTCCCCTCGCTCAGCATCAGTTCATATAAGTCTTTCTAAGTTTTTCTAAAGTCTATCTGTTCATCATTTCTTATAGCATAGTAGTATTCCACTATATTCAAATACCACAATTTGTTCAGTCATTCCCCAATAGATGGGCATCCCCTCATTTTCTAATTTTTTACCACCACAAAAAGAGCTGCTATAAATATTTTTGTACATGTGGGTCCTTTTCTCATTTGTATGATCTCTTTGGGATACAGGCCTAGAAGTGGTATTGTTGGGTCAAAGGGTGTGCATATTTTTATAGCCCTTTGCACATAGTTCCAAATTGCTCTTCAAAATGATTGGATCAGTTCACAACTCCACTAACAATGCATTAGTCTTTCCAATTTTCCTACCTCTTTTCCGGCATTTATAGTTTTCCTATTTTGTCATGTTAGCAATCCAACAGGTTCAATGTTGTACCTAAGAGATGTTTTGATTTGCATCTCTCTAACCAATAATGATTTAGAGCATTTTTTCATATTACTATAGATATTTTTATTTTCTTCCTCTGAAAACTACCTGTTTATATCCTTTGACCACTTATCAGTTGAGAAATTATTTGTATTCTTATAAATTTGACACAGTTCTCTATATATTTTAGAAATTAGACTTTTATCAGAGTCATTGATTGTAAAAATTCTTTCCCAGTTTTCAGTTTCCCTCCTAATCTTTGTTGCATTGGCTTTGTGCAAAAACTTTTCAATTTAATGTAATCAAAATTATCCATTTTGCATTTCATAATATTCTCTATCTCTTGTTTGGTCATAAATTCTTCCATTCTCCATAAATCTGACAGGTAAACTATTCCTTGCTCTCCCGGTTTGCTTATAGTATCAGCCTTTATATCTACATCGTGAACCATTTTGACTTTATTTTGGTACACAATGTGAAATAATGGCCTATGCCCAGTTTATGCCATACTATTTTCCAGTTTTCCCAGCAGTTTTTGTCAAATAATGTGTTCTTACCACAGGAGCTGGGGTCTTTGGGTTCATCAAATAGTAGATCACTATAGTCATTGACTACTGTGTCTCATGCACTTACCCTATTCCACTGATCCACTTCTATTTCTTAGCCAGTTCCAAGTAGTTTTGAGGATTGCAGGTTTATAATACAATTTAAGATCTGGTATGGCTAGCCTGCTATCCCTGGTATTTCTTTTCACTAATTCCCTTGATATTCTGGACCTTTTTGTTCTTCCAGATGAATTCTGTTGTTATTTTTTTCTAGCTCTATAAATTTTTTTGGTAGTTTGATTAGTGTGGCATTGAATAAGTAAATTAATTTAGGTAGAATTGTCATTTTTATTATATTAGTTCAACCTACCCTTGAGCAACTTATATTTTTCCAATTATTTAGATCTGACTTTATTTGTGTGAAAAGTGTTTTGTAACTGTGTTCATATAGTCTCTGAGGTTTTTTTGGCGGGTACACTATCAAATATTTTATAATGTCTACAATAACTTTAAATGGAATTTTTCCTTCTATCCCTTGCTGTTGGGCTTTGTTAGTAATGTATAGAAATACCAAAGATTTATGTGGGTTTATTTTATATCTGGCAGCTTTGCTAAAGTTATTTGTTATTTCAAGTAGTTTTTTTTACTTGATTCTCTGAGAGTGTGTTTTATAAAAAGTCACCCAACCAGTTAATAATTAGAGATGGGATTTGAACTCATATCTCCTAGTCTGATCCTCTTTCTTTTATTCCACAATGCCCAGATTACTTTTTCTTTTTTATGTAATACGGGTCTGGTGCATGCTCAAATCTCATCAATTTCTTCAAATGATGCAACCACTCTACATGGATGACATGAGATCATGGAGATTTGTAAGGGGAGTATCTCAGAGATATCACAGGGCTTGTGTGAAGTTTCCATAATTGGTTCCAGGTGGCCAACTATGTGGTTAGGAAGAGCCTTTTTTGATCAACTGTGCAGCTAGAATTGTTAACATCTTCAAAAATGTTTTGTCATTTTCATTCACAATTTTGAGTAAGAGACCGTCAATTAAGCTGGATGACCTTGCTCAGTTGTTCAGTCCTGTCTGACTCCTCATGACACTCTTTGGGATTTTTGTGGCAGAGATACTGCAGTGGTTTGCCATTTCTTTCTCCAGATCATTTGACAGATGACGAAACTGAGGCAAGCAGGGTTAAGTGATTTGCCCAGGGTCACACAGTAAGTGTGATACTAAGTATCTGAGACTATATTTGAACTCAGGTTTTCCTGACTCCTAGCCAGGCATTCTATCCACAGCACCAACTAGCTGCCCCTAGGATGACCTTAGAGCCTTCTTGTTCCTCTGAGACCATATGATATCCTAAGAAACAAGTCTTCATATTTGGTCTTCTTGTTTGTTCTTTTCTCCCAATTTGTGTGAAAGAAAAATATTTATCCTAAGTTGTCCTTCCCTACTTTCATCTTCTGTATTTTTTTAATCTAAATCAGTTGGTGAGTTCCTTATGCATGCACATTAGTGACTTCAGGCAAGTCCCATTTCACCTCCTCATTAGAATTGTTTTCCTTTGTATTTTCATAATTTCACTCCTGAATATCCCCATCTTTTTCTGTGTGGCTGTTTTTAGGGACAGGCTGAGGGCCAAAGTGAATTACAGACCTATAGAATTAAAGATTTTCAACCGAAAACTTATTTCAGGGCTTATTTGTAATGAGAAAAAATATCACTGGGTTCTTGAAGGCCAAAGTGTTTCTAAACCCTGAAAGGCTTGGAGTCTAGGCCTCCAAGAGATGGAGGGCATATACCTAAATTAGAAGAGACTGATGACTGAATTGAACAGAGATGATTACCAGTGACAATGGAAAACCATCTGCAAAGTTATATGAGGACTGTCATCCCTGTTGACATTGGGATGACCTACTCCATCAAATCACAATCACTGAAATATTTAATAGAATAATTAAAAATAACTAGCTAAAGGACTCCAAAATATTCAGCAACTAGGTTGCACAATGGATAGAGCTCCAGGCCTTGAATCAGGAAGATTTGAGTTCCAATCCAGACCCAGACACTTACTAGCTGTGTGACCCTGGGTGAGTCACTTAACATCTGTTTGCTTTGGTTTTTTCATTCCTATAAAATGGGGGAAAGTACTAGTACCCTCCTTCCAGAGTTGTTACAAGGATCAAATGAGATAATAATTGGGAAGTGCTTAGGACAGGACTGGGGCATCATAAGTACTATTTATACATTAGCTATTTTTATTATTATTATAATCTGTGGAAGATATATGAGGAAAACATGTAAGAATTGCACGGGATAAGAAGGGAAAGCTATGCTGCAATATCTAGTAGATATTGTAGAGGGATTATTCTTACCAATGACTCACAGATACATTGATGTATCTAAGTTAAGTTTTTGCTTTTGGAGAATATCTAATACACACACACAACCTTTGCAGCTTCATCATAGAGCAACTAAGTGGTCAGATAACTGTACAAACAATGGCATCAACATGTTTAAAAGAAAGTTGTCCCATATAACCCAGATTTAAAGGGAAGAATATTTCAGAGCTAAATGAAAGCAGAATTCTCAAACAACTGTTAGATAAACTGAGTCTGGGAAACTATTGGTAAGATTGACAGAAAAACACAACATTAGACCACAGGGCATAGGAATTAGCAAAGGAGGCTTTCAGTGGACATCCACACTTAGAGCATTTCAATAATTTTTCAGTATTAGTGCCTAGACTGGATTCATCCATCCACTGTTGTTCTAAGGCTCTGCCGAGATATTCCCACATCTTTCTGAAAGTTTGGGGCAGTAGAAAGAACGATGGGTTTAGAATTTGAAAACAAAGCTAAACAAAAACCTAGGTTCGAATCTTCCTGTGTTCTGTTAACTAGATGTCTGACTGTAGAGCCTCATCATATTTTTTTTCAGTTCCAAAAGAAATGCAATTATATATTTTTTGTTGCTATTGTTCAGCCATGTCTGATTATGACCTAGTGGACCATGGCACTCCAGTACTGTCCATGGGGTTTTCTTGGCAAAGATACTGGAGATGTTTGCCATTTCCTTCTCCAGTTCATTTTACAGATGAGGAGACTGAGGCAAACAGGGTTAAGTGACTTTCCCGAGTTGCACAGCTAGTAGGTGTCTGAGGCTGGATTTAAACTCAATTCTTCTTGACTTCAGGCCCAGCATTCTATCCACTGTACCCCCTAACTGCCTCCCCAAGTTTATCTCTAAAATAGATATTTACATTAAATACTCTTGGATTGATTACCCAATTTTTCAATTTTGGGGTCAAATAATTTAATGTACCTATAGTGCTCTAGTAGATGCTCCTGCCAACAAGCTGGCTGTGTCATCCTGCCTTCTCAGCACGTAGCACAGTGCCTGACACGTGGTAAACACTTAACAAATGTTTGTGTGTTTGTGTGGGGACTTCACTTGGCATGTCAAGTACATTTTCTGAGTGATTTCCATTTCTACTGATGTTATGTAGTCCTTTTGGTCAGGATGATTAAGACTATTTAGCTGTCCTAATACTACTCTTCCTAAGAAAAGAGATGGAATAGTGGCAGGTAGTTAAGCCTTTTCCATTTCTGATCTCTGAGTACCCCTGGAGTTTGATCATCTCTTTTAATATTCACACTGCACTTTCTCATACTGAAAATGTTGTAAATGATGTCATTTGTCAGCGAATATGATCTGCCCCAAGCAACGGCTCAACAATTTAAATTACAAATATATTATATTTTTTAAAAATAACAAAAAGTTCAGATATTTCTCCTAGGGAAACTTTGAGTGTTCTACTTACTAAAAAGAATACTAAAGCTACCCATATCATTGACTATCTATGTTCATATCTGCAATTGCCCTGGCTATTGGGTTGATGGTAATGTTTTTTCTCTTTTCTAATAAATTATTGGCATCTTGAGGGTGGGCCTTTAGTTTATATATCGTATTATTGAGCATGCTATCAAATCTGATGATAGATGTTAACCAAAAAGGTCATGATTTTCTTTAAAAAATTTAACTTGGGGCAGCTAGGTGGTGCAGTAAATAGAGTACCAGCCCTGGAGTCAGGAGGACCTAAGTTAAAATCCAGCCTCAGACACTTAACACTTACTAGCCATCTGACCTTGGGCAAGTCAACCCCAATTGCCCTGCCTTCCACCCTTCAAAAAGATAAATAAATAAGTATTTTTAAAAATTTAACTTATTTATTTGAGCTTCATCAATTATACATAAGACATAATATCACAAGTATTCCAAAGACCTGCACAATATCAAGATATAGCCAAGGGAGGTATTAGGTATTCTCAAAAAAAATATCTTCAGGGGCTGCTAGCTGACACAGTGAATAGAGCACCAACCCTGGAGTCAGGAGGACCTGAGTTCAAATATGGCTTCAGACATTAACATAGAAGCTATGTGACTCTGGGCAAGTCATTTAATTACAAATGCCTTACCTCCCCGCCCCCCAAACAACAACAACACAAATTATCTTTAATTTAAGCCAGAAAAAGTAGATTATTTTAGTATCTAAGCCTAGTAGTTTTCTGCTGGGCAGTTCTCTACTTTTCTTAAAAGCAAGTTCCTAAGAACAACCCTAATATCATTCTGGTTTTCTGGTTTGTTATATTACTTTTAGAAGTCTAAAGGAAGTACGTGATTTAAAGAATGATATGAACAAATCTATTTCTCCCAGAGTATTATGTAGAACATAGAGAAAAGAGTAAGACCTTATCCTAGAAATCCTACCAATTAGAAGGAAGGAAGCTCATCTTCTTTTGCAAAGGCATGAATTCTTTCAGGGCATTAGGGTTCTATTTACAACATGCTCCTCTAAAAAGTGAGCGACTCATTGGTAGGATTAAGTCCATTAAGAGGTATATATAGGTACTGTGGCCATTTGCTTCCTATTAGTGAACTTCACACATGCTGTAATTTCATGCAGTAGCACACTCCATTATGCAAAATAAAAAAAATGGAACCTTGCATATTGTATTCAGCTAATGAGGGTGCTTCTTTCCACTCCCAGTCCCCTGGCACTTTTTATTCCCTCTCCCTTATCTTCCACTTTCCCCGTATTTCTCTTTGTGCTTTTTTATTCCACTGAGTAGCAATAGGTTAGAGTGGAAAGATCACTGGACCAGGAATTAGGGCACCTTGCCCAGGCCTTGCTGCTAACTAGTTGTGTGGTCTCAGGCAATTCACTTGATGAGAAAGGCCTCAGTTTCTTCTTCTGTAAAATGGGTCAGTTACACGAGATGATTTTAAAATTTCTTTTCAACTCTAAAATTCTATGATTTTTCCACATCTTCTTCCTCTATATTTGGTGACTTATCCTTTTTTGTTTCTCTGAAAGCCTCCTATCTCATTGTCTTCTAATAATAAAGGCCACATACGTACAAATCACAATGTCCATCTGAACACATATATTTTAGGCTCATGAAAAACGTTCAGACAATACTGTTATAAGGTTCTGTGTCTGTCTATATATAATGCATACTTTGTTCAGCTGAAGCTGCTGTCATTTGTAAAAGCAAAAGGGAAGGGCTCGGCATGTTAAAATGGTATACAGCTGAGAGCCAAGATGGCAGAGTAGTGGGCTTCAATACAATGAGCTTCCTCTCAAAACTCCTCCAAATAGACCTGGAAAATGCACCAGAACAAACTCTGACTGGGAAATCCAAAAAAGGGTCATGTAGACTCATTTTTTCCAACCCAGGTTGGCCTAGGGACACAGAGAGTTCTGCAGACACTGGGGGTGGGATCTGTCCAGGAGTATACTGTTTCAGCCCTAGGAGAGGTCGTGCACCAAGGTAAACAGAGGTCTCAGACACTGGACACCAAGATGGGGAAAGACACGAGCTGGCAGCTTTGTTATGCGCTAACCAGTTCTGCATCACAAATCTAGAGTAGAAGAGACCCGTGCCCACTCCCTGCAGTGGAGATGAAGCTGAGAAGCAAGTAGCTGCTGTGTAGCTCAGATTCCAAGAGCAGAGCACTAAGTTCCAGATTCTAGCCCAGTTTGAAGCCAACAGAGGAACAACCAGGCCAGGAATCTCAGACTAAAAAGAAACTTGCAGTTCTGGGACTCATAATCAGCAGTGTTTCCCATCTGGCTGATAGGGACTGAGTCCAGCAGCAGTCTACTATTTCTCAGAACAGGGAGGCAGCAGTCAGACTTTGCTTTGGATTAGACTACTGTGGGAAAACTGAAAGCTTGCAGTTCGTAGCATAAGTTATCCCTGAGATCCTAGAATAACACAATAGTCAATATGCCAAGAAAGAAGGAAAAACATCAACCCAGATTTTCCCTCCAGAAGGGTACAGAGGCCTGGATCTAACATCAAATTTGAAGTCAGGAAGGAGGCTGGATGAATAAGCAAGCAGAACAGAATTCCAAAATATAGAGCCATGACAGCAACAAGAATGCTTAAAACACAAATCGTAAAGAAGACAATGACTCCAAAACATCTATAAGCAAAACCTCACAGAAAAACAAAGATTGGGCACAAAATCAACTAGAATTCCTAGAAGAGATGAAGTAAGAGTTTAAAATCAGCTTAAAATGTTTTTAATGGAATGAGATTATTATAGGAAAAATTAGATAACAAAGAAGAACTATAAACAAGAATTTGAAAAAGTATTGTTTGTTGTTCATCCTTCAGTTTTGAAAAGGACCAGTGGCATCATGGAGTGATGTCTTGACTTGTATGTGAATTGGATTTAAGTGAGGCAGAGTTGCACAAAGTCAGCAGCCTCACTCTTCCAGAATCATCAGTGTTCAGTAGCAAGACAAAAATCAAGATGACCTTCAATATTTCTGGATGCAGTGGGTTACTTTGTTGTCTGATGTCTGACCAAGTTCTAAATGCCCCATGATGCAGCCACCTTCGTGACTGTCAGAATAAACTGTGCTCATTCACCCTTCTTCTGGGGAAAGTTTTTCATGCTTGGGGTAGACATTTCCCTAACTCACCCCTGGGTTCGAGGCCTGTAAGTTACCTTCAATCTGGTTTAGTCCATCTACCAAGATGGTTTTACTATAGTGTGGCTGCTGCGCATGCCTCAGGGCAAAGTAGAAATAGAGAAAAATCCACTGGGCACCACCTGAAAGAAACTTAAAAACAAAAACACCCAGGAACATGATAGGGCTTTAAGGGCTTCCAGGTTAAAAGGAAAAAAAATTGGGGCAGCTAAGTGGCCCAGTGAATAGAGCACTGGCCCTGGAGTCAGGAAGACCTGAGTTCAAATCCAGCCTCAGACACTTAACACAAAATTAGCTGTGTGACCTGGTCAAGTCACTTAACCCCAATTGCCCTACCTTCCCTCCTCCAAAAAAGCAAAAAAAGAAGAAAAACATTCTATAAGTATCCAGAAAGAATTCAGGTACTGAAGAGACACAGAGAAGATCTCACACTTTAGCAGCTACCACTATGAAGAAGAAGAGAGCTTGGAATACAATACTCCAGAGAGAAAAGTATCAATGCTTATAGCCAAGAATAATTTATTTAGCAAAACTAAGTATAATCCTACAGGAGGGAAATGAATTCGTAATGAAATAGAGGATTTTAAAGCGTTCCTGATGAAATTACTAGAATTGTGCAGAAACTCTGAATTTCAAATCCAAGAGTTAAGAAAAACATAAAAAGGAAACATGTATAAACAACAATAAAGGATTAAAAGGATGTACTGCAAATATCCTAATGTGGAGAGATGTATCTCCTGTAAAATTTTTCATAAGGAACCATAGGGGAAATAGAAGCCCTGAGAGTAGTTCTATTATATCTTAACAATTTTAATAGAAGAAGGAGAAAAAGAGGTAGAAGAGGAAAACACTGGGGAGGGGGATGGAAAAGAATGTTAGGGGAAATAATCTCACATAATCAGGGTGCTTAAGTAAATATCTATACAGTCAAGAAGAAAGGAATAAGGAGGAGTGACTGACACTTGAACTTCACTCTCATCAGAACTGGTTAAAGGAGGGAAGAATTAATACAGTGTTGGGTACAAAAATATCTTCATTCAATGGGTAAATAGAAGGGAAATGGAAGAAGGGAGTGGGGGAATTAGAGGAAGGCAAATTAGGGGAGGGGTTAGTCCTAATCAAAGCAGACTCTAAGGATGTATAAAAATATTGATAGCCCTTTTTAGGGATTGTAAAGAATGTATGTCTAAGAATGTATCCATAAATTGGGGAATGACTGAACAATTTATGTTATATCAATATGATGGAACACTATTGTGCTATAAGGAATGATAAAGGAGATGATTTCAAAGAAACCTGGCAAGACTTGTGTGAACTGATGCAATGTAAAGTGAACAGAACAAGGAGAAAAAAAAATCATGTGAAGACTACAATATGGTAAAGACAAATAACTTTGAAATAATTAAGAACTCTGATCAATGTAGTGACTAACAATGTAAGGGACTCAGAGTGCAGATTACAAAACAGTCACAGAACAATATAAAGCTACAAGCCCAACATTTTTTTCCCTGTGAAAATACAATATTGGGTAAAACCATATCACAAAAGGCAGTACCATAATAATAGTGTCATAAATGGGAAGTTGGCTAGACAGTGTGGCAGTGGGGTCCCATGATTTTATGATAGGGTTTGGTTTTAATGCATGAAAAACATTACTGTGAAATGACATGGTAATTGAAAGCTTATATGGAGTATGTCTAGTATGTTGATGTATTCAGCCATCTAGGAGTCTGAGATTAGTAGTGGCATTCTGCTAAAAAGTAAAGCATCTGCTAATTTTTTAATTTGCCTTTTTGGCAGTTTTATCATTCTGAAGGTAAAGGAAGCAACAAGAGAAATTATTGCTGAAGACTTCTATTGGTGACTGACAACAAACTGATTGGTGATGTGAATGTGATAGAAACCTTAGGGAGAAAGAGAGTTTCTGATAATTAAAGAAAGGAAAGTTTGACATGATCAGGCCTGTATCCTAACCTTTAGTGAAATAGTTTCCTTAAAATTCAGAGAAAAGACAAATGTGATCACAAAGACAGAGATTCTAAAAGGAAAATTAGTTCATGAAGGATTGGAGACTGTCAAAATATAATCTGTGCAATTTTAAATATTCTCAATGCAGGATTAAAGGAAGAAGTATCTAAAGAAACCAATGTGATTGAGGAATCCAGGTTTTGACTTACCATATTGTTTTGCCTCATTAATAATTTCAAAATTTTTTCTGAATCAGCCACTTGAGTATACTCAGACCATCAACTTGTTACAGAGAAAATCAAAATTTGTATGAAACCAAAAGACAAAATAAAAAGGAGGAAAAGATATGATATGCAATTAAAACAACTCTATTCAGACCCATTTAAACAAGTTATCGATTAAAAAAGAGATATGAATGGCTTAATCTGCATTGTGTGTCAATACTGATTAAATCATGTTTCCACTTGAGCATTTGGGTTTTTTTTTGCTTTTTTTGGAGGGCAATTGGGGTTAAGTGACTTGCCCAAGGTCACACAGCTAGTTTTTGTGTTAAGTGTCTGAGGCCGGATTTGAACTCAGGTCCTCCTGACTCCAGGGTCAGTTTTCTACTCACTGTGCCACCTAGCCTCCCATTGATTAGGTTTTAAAGATAGAAGGATGAATACTCAAAAATGACAGGAACCTATAAAGATGATAGTGAGGTAAATAACTAGAAAAACCTGAGTCTTAGAAGAATACTAGAAGAAACAGAAAATATTTTCAAAATTATGTTACAAATAAGACAACAAATAGGTCAAGTCATCTACTTGGAGAAGATTGTGATGATATAAGTATGACAGAAGAATATCCACCTTCCATTTTACTTCTGTGTTCCACATCCAGGAAAGCAGGCTTCAAAGAAAAAATGAAACAAATAAAGAAGTAATAGCAGTACAAAATAAGAATGAGTATAATAATAATAATAATAATAAAGCAGACAGCTTAAATGGGCTAGTCTCCAGGTCAAGGGTGCTGAAAGAATTTATTGATGTGATTAAGATGATGTCAAAAGAATTCATTGATGTGATGTTAAGTGACAGAATGACAAGAGGCATGTGGGAGAATGAAGAAGTGGTTGAAAACTGTAAACAGGCAAATCTTCATATAAAAAATGAAAAGGTGAATTTCATAAACCACAGGTAAGTAAGCAACCTAGATCCTAGGAAGATTTTTAGAATAGGTTTTTAAATAGAAATAGAACATATTTAGTTGATTATGAGGAACCAAAATGAGTTCACGAAGAATAATCTAAACCAAGCTACCCTTTATTTCCATTCATTGTTAAAGATACTAGATTGATAGGCAAAGGAAATATTGTAAAAATAGTATATGTTGATTTCAACAAGTCATTTAACTGGGCTGCTTATGACATCTTTTTCATGAGATGAGCAAATGCGTATGAAGGGAGTACAGTTAAGCAGAATCTTAGCAGGGTAAGTTCAACAGTCAGTCAGTATATATTTATTAACTACTTTGTGTCAGGCACTGGGCTAGGTGCTGAGGATGAAAATATAATGAATTAAATAACATTTATTCACAAAAAGCTTACAGTCTGATGGGGAAGACAGCAAGACTATTGTAGATTATAAAGAATAAATACAAAATAAATACAAAATTATCAAGTGCAAAGTAGCTTAAATACAAGGAAGGCATTAGCAGTTGAAGGAATCAGAAAAGACGTCACAAAAAGATGGTCCTTAATCTACTTCTTAAAAGAGAGGGATGGGGCAGCTAGGTGGCGCAATGAATAGAGCACCAGCCCAAGTCAGGAGGACCAGAGTTCAAATCTGGCTTCAGACACTTGACACTGTCTAGCTGTGTGATCTTGGACAAGTCACTTAACCCCAATTGCCTTGCCTTCCCCCTCAAAGAAAAAAAAAGGTTAAATGAAAAAGAGGGATAAGAGGTAGAGGAGTATATCCTGAGTGTGGCGGATACCTAGGCGAAGACGGAAGCTGGAGTGCCCTGTGACAGGAAGAGAGGGGGTCGATTGGGCTATGTAGCGGTGGCCAAAAGGGAACAAAGTACAATGAAACTGGGAAGATAGATTGTGGAAAGGTTGTGAAGCCCTTTAAAAACTGTGTAGAGGAATTAATATTTTATTCTGGAGGCAGTGATAAACCAGAAGAATTTATTGACTGGAGGACTGATGTGCTCAGATCTCTTTGGCAGTGGGGAGGAGAAAGGATTAGTGAGGAGAGATGTGATTCTGACAGGACACTTGGGAAGCTGTTACAATAGTCTAGGCAGAGGGTGATGAGGACCTGAACTAAAGTGTTAGCTATATGTAGAAAGAACAAGTCACAAGTGGGAAATGCTATAGAGATAGAAACATTCAGATTTGGCAACTGATTGGATATGTGGAATGAGAGAGACTAATGAGTCCGGGATAACACCAAGTTTACAAATTTGGTAAATGGGATATTTGTGGTTACTTTAACAGATAAAGGGAAGTGTGGAAGAAGGCTGGATTTGGGGCATAAGATAATGAACTCTCTTTTGGATTTGTTGAGTTTGAGATATTGCTAGGATACCCTGTTTGAAATGTGTAATAGGCATAATTAATGATGCTAGATTAACACTCACTAGAGAGACAGGGATGGGACACACACATCTAGACAGAAGGGCAGCCAGGCAACACAGTGGATAGACCATGGGGCCTGGAGTCAGGAAGACCTGAGTTCAAATGTGATCTCAGACACTAGCTGTGTGACCCTGGGCAAGTCACTTAACTCTGCCTCTTTCTTTCATCTGGGCTGCAGAAGGAAATAGCACACCATTTCAGTACCTTTGCCAAGAAAATTTCAGAGTCACAAAGAATTGGACATGACCAAACAATAACAGATGTATACACCCACATGTGTCAGCATAGATATGAAAATTAAATCTGTGGGAACTGATGAGGTCAACAAGAAAGTTTATAGAGGGAAAAATAGGGGATTTTCAGTGGAGTTCTGGGAAATACATATGGTTAGGGTTTATATAAATAGTTTACACAAGGAGTATTGATCAATGGATCAATATCAACCTATTGATGAGTTTATAACAGTGTTATCAGAAGATTCTCTCCTGGGCTTTGTAATGTATAATTTTTAAAAATAATCACTTAGATGGAGGATCAGATTATAAAAACTTTAGATGATAAACCTAGGAAGGATAGTCAATATGTTGGATGACAGAATTTGGATTTACATGTTCTCCAGGCAGTAGAAAGGTATCATAAAATTAAATTGAACAAAAATAAATTTACAGTCTTCCACTTAGGTTTTTTTTTAAAGCAATTGGGGTTAAGTAACTTACTCAAGGTTACATGGCCAGTTATTTTGTATAGGTGCCAAGTATCTGAGGCCGGAACCGATCCTGGGTCTCCTGACGTTGGGGCCGGTGCTCTTACTCACTGCACCACATGGCTGCCCTTCCACTTAAGTTTTTAAAAAAATTAATTGGAAAAGTACAGAATAGGGGAGACCTAGGTTAACATCATTTTGTGTAAAAAGCATCTGAATAATTTGTTTGCTCCTAAAATCACTAGGAGTCCATTGTATGGTGTGGGTGCCCAAATAGCTAATGCAATATTAGAATTCATTAAGAGAAGCACTAACTCAAAGGAGATAAATAGTCCCATTCCATTCTATGATGGTCATGTTCCATCTAGATGATTGTGCTTAGCTCTGAGTGTTAACTTTAAAGAGGAATATTACCAAGGTAGAGAACATCTCAAAAAGGGGATTCTGAATAAGAGATAAAAGCCATATGAGAGATATTTGAAAGAATTGATAGTGTTTTCCCTGGAGACAAAGATCTTTGGTGGAGATGTAGGGGACAGAGGACTTGACTATTCCAATTGATCCCTCTATTTGTTAACACTGGAGCTCTTGGTACATGGTTGGCCTACCATGTTTTGCATTTTGTCATGCACCTCTCAGATGCAACTTATACAGAGTTCATCACTGGTCATATGGACCAGTTTATTTCTGTCCACCATTTTTCTCTCCATTGTCCTCTGGGTAACACAAAATGTTAGAACTTCAAAGGTTGTGGTATTCCATGATTTGCAGGACAGTACCATCCCAGAAAAACAGAAGCATTTAGAAATATGATTTTGTTTTTATGGTGGTGGTTGTTTCGAGGAAAGGTTTGGGATTGATGAAGGCTCTATATTATCTCTTAAATCTTTCTTCCTCTTGTTTGTTATGGGCCTAGATCATTGTCTTGTGTCTATCTGCAGTGTCTATCCAAAATGAGCTGCTGATAGACCAGCTCTAATAGAATATATAAATCTGAGTATTTATTCTTAATACATTTAGTTTTCCTGTGTGGAGTGACTAAATTCTTTTGAGTGATAGTGGATCTTATTTAGGAAGCTCTGCAAGAATCTGAGGCTGGATATGATCAGTATACTATCATCCACAAACAGGAACTTCTGGAGGACCTCATCATGGGACTGGACATCCACCATGAAATTTGCAGATGCCTTTGACACATAAACATCTTCCTTATACTTTGATGTTGACGATTAGAAGACGGTCAGAATTTTTTGTCAATTTTTTTTCCATTTGTAGTTCTGAAGCATCTCTTGCACCCACACCCTTGTACCTCACTCACAATGTCACACTGTCGTCCAGATACTTATAACATCTCCTTTGGACTATGAGAATAGTCTCTTAAGTGCTGACATTTCTACTCTAGTCCATCTACATTCCACAAACTGCTGAAGTGATTTTCCTGAAGTTTTAATCTGACCATGTTACCTCTTCTCCCCAATCCCCATACTGAATAGACTGGCTATCACCTCCAGGATCAGATATAAGCTGCTTTGTTTGGCATTCAAAGATCTTTACAATCTAGCCCTAATATATCTTCTCAGACTAATGGTATAGTATTCACCTTCACCTACACTCTATTTTAGCTATACTTCTTACTGTTTTTCATATGTGATGCTCTGTCTTCTATCTCTGTTGCTTTTCTTTAGCCATTCTGTATTCTTGTAATTTTCTTTCCACCTATGTATTTTGGAATTAGATTTCTTCAAGACTCAGCTCAAGTGCTAACTTTTGCATGAGGCCTTTCCTGACCTGTCCCCACCCCCCAGCAAGCTACTGGCTCATTCTCTGTCAAAATCACCCTGTAGTGCTTTTGTATATTTTTTTGTGTATATCTATGGATATGTATATTTTTGTCTCAGCTAGCAGAGCATAACATATCCCTTTGGGGCATGGAGTATATGCATGAGCCACCTCATTGGAGGAGAGACCTAAAGGCTGAATTTGGTCTACTGAACCAAATGCTTTTAACAAAAATTGTCGACAAAGAATAAGCACTTTTGTATTCCATGTGCCTTTCAGTCAGTTGAATGGCTATAGAAATATAGACTCCAGTAGAATGTCCTTGTGAAGGCCTGTCTGTTCCCTTTTCATATTTTCATTAAGGATGTCCTTGATAATGTGTGTAGATCACTGTCATAAAGATTTGTAGAAATGAGAAAGTAGACATATGAGTCGATAGTATGAGTCAATAGGAGTCATAGTAACTCTTAAAATATATGAAGGACAATTGCAAAGGAGAGGAATTACACTTATTCTGAGATGCTCTAGAGAATAATATAAAAACCAATGGGTAGCAGTTACAGGAAGGTAGAATTTGGCTTAATATGGGAAAGAACTTTGTAACTGATAGACCTTTTCAACAGTAGAACAGGCTTTCTCAAAAGGGAAAGTATTTCCTGTCAGTGGATGTGTTCAAATAGATGGAAGGCTATTTTTAGGGGATATAGTTACAAAAAGCAGTTTGGTCTAGATTTAAATTTTTCTTTCCCTTTAATTATAGGCAACAAAATACATAATTATTTTACTAGCTAAAATCACTTCCAAATAAAATTGTATGATTCAATATATATGAACTTTTTTTGGATAGGAGTTAAATAAAGAATGTCCAGAGAATAATGGCTATTTCCCCCTTAATAACGTTGATTTAAACACACACACACACACACACACACACACACACACACACACACGAGAAATGAAGGTAATTATGAAGTAAATATGTCTCAAAATTTCATGTCAAGTGTTTACTTTCTCCTCATTTTTACCATGTTGTTATCTTTTTATTCTAATGACAGATATGTATAATATCTACCATGATATGGGTGTATATCTCTTTTGCCACAATTAGTATGCATACAGAAGCTCCAGATTAATTCTTCAATCTTAACATACAGAGATAAGCTAGAAAGGATAAAACAAAATATTACATGTTATTTTACAAAATTAACAAATTACTTTTTAATATCTTAAATTGGAGCTATGCAATTTCACTTAATGAAAGACTAAACCAATCCACGCCAATGCATTATTGGTATGGGAAGAACAAGGAGAACAAATCACACCGATTTTCCTACTTAATTATAGTGCTAGAAATTCATTGTCATATTATTGACCTATTTGGTCATGCCCAAGTTAATCATGTCTGAACCTTTCCCAGTGGGAAATAAGCTTGTTCACTTCCTGTCTTGCAAGAATATCAACTAAAACTCAGTCACATATGCCCATAGCCTGCTCACTGCAGCCCACCGTAACCATCATCTCCAACAGCGAGACTGCAGTCTGCAGAGAGCCCAGGAGACTTAGCGTGTCAGAAACTCATCACTTCCTGTGTCCTTTTTTTCCACTCCATTCAATCATTTGCCACATTAAATTAAACCCAACTCTGTTTGGCAAGGCCCTCCCTGCTTTCTGTTTGCAAGGAACTGTTTTGTCATACTGAAATAAGAGTTTACGTGCAGTAACAGCCTAGTAAGCCAGCAACTTTAGTCGCTTATTAAAGTCAAGCATGTGTCTTTGTTTCATGTTGCTAATGATGTGGAACCATAGAGGCCCGAGTACATTTCGCCTGGACGGTGTGGGAGCGAATGCTGAGAGCTCATTACTTGGCTCCCCATTGGAATCCTGCAGGCTTCTGCTCATTGAGGAGACTGTGGGGGCTTTGACAGAATTATTATACTGAATATTTTTAGACTCATTAACTATATCACCAAAGCAAAACATCTCTTCCTTAGATGCAAATGGTTGCAGCTACTGTGGCTTTGCTTTAGTTATTGCAGAAAAAAGGATGAAGCTTGAAAACAACTTAAGGAAAAGACTTTCATGCCTGAATGTTTGAATTTGCAACTTATATTGAGACAGTCTTGGCTTTAAAAAAAAAGGCACATTTCAACCACTCATAAAGATGAAGTACCATTTTCAAAGATAAATAAATTCATTTCTTGATATTAACCAATCCTTGGAATCTGTTAAATTTTGAATGTGTCCTGGTAATGTTTACCATAATGTGAAGCCCTAAGATTACCCTTTCATCGCAGAGGGTTAAGATACCCATTCTAAAAAATACTGTAGTAACTAGGATGCCTGACCTAAATCTAAACTCCAAAAGAATATGTACTTAAAATAATAATTTGCAGGCTAGCTGTTCTCTAATCCAGAAATTGTAATGTATGCCGTACAGCATGAGAGATGACACAGTGTCTTAGATCATTCTAATACCTTAACACAGCAGCATGATTTAAGGATGAGGAGCAAATAAAGAATGTTAGCCTACCTCTGAATTTTCTTGCTCTCCTGGATTTCAGTCCACCCTTAATGTTACTTTATTGGCACTTTTTGTGGTTTAATTTAGACTTAAGGAACCCTTGAAGAAAAATATGAATACTTAAAATTCCTTAAAGGAAAGAGAAGGGAAGGGACCTACATTTATGGTCCTGGTTGTTAGAGGAGTTGAGTTGGATCTGTACTTCACCACATCTGGAAGAATTGCATGTTGATCTTAAGTAGGAAGCCTTTGATATGGCTTTTGGTGGAATTTATGGGTTTGCTGAATCTTCTGCTGTTTATGTGATTTGATGCTGTAGAGAAGAGAGAAAGATTGATAAGTATACATTTGTATATATATATATATATATATGTAATATGCTTATATATTGATATATGCATATATATTATATATGAATGCTTTATATAAAGCATATGTGTATGCTTTAGTTTATAGCAAACCCATATATACACACATATACATACATATATATGTGTATACATACATATATATAATGTCTTTGAAAATTAGAGAGAATGACATTTGATTTTGGTGCTTGTACATCAGGAATCTGTAAACTTGATTTTTGAAAATTTTTTGATAACTGTTTTCCAGTATAATTGGTTTCCTTTGTAACCCTATGGATTTTATAATGTGCATTTAAAAACATTATTCTGAGGAATCTATACCCTAGGCTTCACTTAACTGTCAAAGGGGGCCACAACACACAAAAAGGGTTAATAATATCTGTTGTACAATACTGCTTTTTATGTTTGTGTGTTGAAAGATATTAGAGACCCAAACCCTAGTCTTCAGATACCATGGAAGAAACAATCTTTGCTTTTATTTGTGGTTCATTTCCTGCACCACTATGCTTTGACAATGGTGACAGTGACTTCATACATCAAGGAATTCTTCTCCCTCCTACGACTGCCAGGGAATCTGAAGGGAATACTTTACATTTGAAACATGTTTTCCTTTGGGATTCTGCCATTACAATCACAGGTCTGATCAGTAGCCCATTATAAAATAGATCTTTTATAGTGGAAAAAGGGGAAGCAAAAACCTGACAGAAAAATAGGACAACAACCACATTGAATTTCATGGGTACACCAGATGCCTACATTATCCCTCATTGGAGCCCTAGAATTCTCTCATCAAATCAGTAGAAGACCAGGTCATGGTCTTCAGATACCAAAAGCAAAACCAAACAGAATTCAAGGTGTTAGGTCTATTGACCAGAATCTGTATTCTAACATGTTCTAACATGGCTGAAGCAAGCATTTACTCCCTTGCTAGGTCCGTTAGAGGTTCCACAGTAACAAGCTGCACCTGTTAAGCCCAATTATTTGTCACGCAAATATTATCCCATTGGTCATGAGGGTCAGGTGAGTTATGAGGAAAAAACTAAAAGGAATTCATTACAAATACCTGAAAAACAAACTGACAAATCAGAGCACATACCTTCCTGGCAGTGGGCTACTGGTACTAGCGTCTTCTAAGTATTCAAAGGATGACATCACTACTGTTACTGAACCACCGTGGTTCAGGCCCCCATCACCATATCCCTACAGTATTGCAATAATCTACTGGCATACAAACATACACACACACACACACACACACACACACACACACCCATCCCTTTCCAGTCTTTTTATACTTGATAGTCCCCTCTGTAATCTTTGATCCAGTGACACTGGAATCTTTGCTGTTCTTCAAACAAGACACTACACCTCCCAGTTCTGGGAATTTTCACTTGCCTAGACTGCTTCCCCTCCTTGTCTTTGCCTTCTGCCTTCCCTTCCTTGCTTCAGGGATCAGCTAAAATCTCGCCTTCCGCCAGAAGGTTCTCCCTGTCCCACTTAATGCTACTTCCTTCTCTCTTTTGATTGTCTCCCACGTAGCTTGTATGTAGCTTGTTTGTACCTAGTTTTTTGCCTACTGTCTTCTCCATTAGACTGTGAGCTCCTTGAGAAGAGAGATCATTTTTTACCTTTCTTTGCATCCCCACCCCTTAGCACAGTGCCTGGTTCATAGTAGGTGTTTAATAAATATTTATTGTGATTGACTTTGACTCAAAATTCCCTAAGTGGACAGCATTAGGAACATAATGTAGAATAAACATTGTGTGTAAAAGTATATTATTTCCCAGTGCATTTGATTTTCTTTAGATGTGAATCAACACAGTGTCCTTGAACAATGTCATTGTTCACTAAACCCCAGATATTAGTCTGACTTCTTCCCATGACCTTGAGTAAGTCATATCCTCTTTTTGTGCCTCAGTTTCCTGATCTGTGAAATGGAAGAGTTAAGCGAGATGATCTCTCAGGCTCTTTCTTATTCAAGGACTCACATGTTACTAAGTAATCAGGTTAAGTAGAAGTAATTGAATAGTCACTAAAATGGAGGTATGCTTTAAAATAAAGAAGTTAAAATCATAGGAGCAGCATTAGAGCAGGGACAATGCTTAGAGATTACTTAGTTCCAACTCTTCCTGTTTTATAGATAAAACAAATGAATGTCAGATAAGTCGGGTCATTTGTCCAATATAATAAGTGACAGAGACAAAATTGATACCTGGAACCTCTGAACAAAATTCAAAATCATTTATTCTGCAATACACTGTCTTCCAAATATTATAGTGACATAACCTATGACCTTGGCATTATTTGCTCCACCAACCGTTGACCATCTAAGCTATTAGACCCCAAGGAGACAACACATTAGTATTCCGAATGTAGTCTCCACCTTATAGAGCAATTTGATACTTATTGTGTATCATGAAGTCTTATTTATCTTTGCATGTGTCTTTTTCCCTAATTCTTGATCCATGAGGATAGGAAGTAGAATCACTAGGACCTGATAAGTGATTGGTTGTAGAAAGTGGGAGAAAGAGAAGAGTCTTAAAGAATTATTTAAGCAGCATATACATACAACATACATGCAGTTATAAATCTGCATTTTGGGAAAAGATAATGAATTTAGTTTGGGACATTGTTGAATTTCAAGTTCCAGTAAGATACACAACTATTAGTTGAAAGCTAGGGACTGAAATGCAGGTGAAGGATATAATGTGTGATCAGTTTGTACTATTATTATATTTTAGATGCATCTTATTCTATTATATTGTATGCTCTATGAAGACAGAGATCTTTTTTTTTTTGGCCTTTTGGAGGGCAATTGTGGTTAAGTAACCCAAGGTTACACAGCTAGTTTTTTTTGTATGGGTTTTTAAGTGTCTGAGGCTGGAATCGAACTCGGGTCCTCCTGACTTTGGGGCTAGTGCTTTACTCACTGTGCCACCTAGCCGCCCCATGAAGATGGAGTTCTTGTTTTATTCACTTTTATATCTCAGCACCTGCCGTAGTTTATTGTACTTCATTGACACTTACTAAGTTTCTTTTTTAAATTGAACTGAATAATCCATTGAACCTTTAAGTTTATGACATAGCCTAAGATTCTCATATTACTACAAGGAACTCCCAAAGCAAAAAACCCGAGATGAAGATTTACACTATGACCAGTACAAACTTATGTCCCCTTTATTACTCAACTTACTTATTTTTCCATCATCCAGGTTAACAGCTTTGGAGAGATCCTTGACACCTCTCCCTACCTCATCCCACATGTCCATTCTGATATGATAAACAGTAAAAATAAAAAAAAAATAAGTATATAATACCTCGCCCTTTACTATGATAGTTTTAGTTCAGAGAGATGGAGGTGGAGAGAGAAATGTTCCCTCATTGATTAGATCACACAGATTCATAGAATTATCTAAATATCCAGTATATATACATACATGTACATATTGACATACATACTATATACACAGTAGTTCCTGTCAAATACAGTGTCATATTTTATATATGTCCTGTTACATAGCATAAATTTACAATTGTATACATTTATCATACATGATATAAACATTCTAGAATCTACATGATTTTTAAAGCACTGGTAAATAGAACTATTCAATACTATTTTTGTATATTTGTATTATAGTTATAACTATATTTAAATATTGATATATCTACATATTAATTTATGCATAGTCTACATAGCAATGTAAATTGTTCAATTGTTACCAACTCTTTGTGTCCCCGTGAACCATACTATGCCAAACCCTTCTGTCATTGGGGTTTTCTTGGCAAAGATACTAGAGTGATTTGCCATTTCCTGTTCCAATGGATCACCTTTTGTCAAAACTCTCCACTATGACTTGTCCATCCTGGGTAACTCTGGGTAGCTCATAGTCTCATTGAGTTACACAAGCCCTTCTGCCATGAAAAAGCAGTGATCCAGGAGGCAAAAGAAGTAAATACATTTCTCTGTATTAATATATAACTATAGATATATTTGGATATTTCAGTGAATCTGTATGATCTAGCTGAGTGAACCCCATCTTCGCAAGCCATCTATGCCTTTTTACACTGATTTTTGTCTCTATCTTCCCATTTCCTACACAGAAAGGCCTTGCAACATGCTAGGGTAAAGTGTCATCAAAGGAGCTGTCTGATGTAGAAGTACCATAAGAAATGGAGTGTTAGAGAACCTAAGGAGAAAGGAGATAGTCAACACTGGCAAATTCTGTAGGAAAGTCAGAGAGTACAAGAATTATAGAATCACAAATTTAGCTTTTGAAAGCAATTTAAAATCCATCTAGTTCAGATGAAGAAATTAAGTTTCATAAAGTTTAAGTGAGTCACCTAGGGTCAAAAATATGCTTTCCCCAATATATCTGATGCACTTAATATTAACAATCCCCAACCTTATGCTGCTGCCTCCTATTTCATCAAAGTGTAATATAGACCCATTTAGTTTTATAATCCAGGCTCTTCCTCCCTTTTACTCAGTCAGGGCTCCTCAGCCATCACAATATCTCCAGACATCTTCTCTTTTCATTTTCTTTCAGCCATGAAGAATTATTGTCCCATGTCCCTTTTCTTCTCAGATTATCCTCAGATTTGTAACATTAAGCTCATTGCTTCACTTCAGATACTTATTTCTTGCCTGCTCTTATACTATTTTCACTTTAGGAAAGCTGGTGAATAATGTGTTATGTCAGTATCTATTTGAAGAATAGCCAATATTTGTTGAATTAAATTGAATGGAAAAAAATCGAAGTTGCAAAAATCCCAGGAACAACAGGGAGTTTTGTGATTAGCTCAAGGAAGCCCCAATATCTATACAGTGATAACTTATACACAGGCAACAGAATAAATGATATTTTGAAGTAAAATGACCAGAAAAGAATATAGAGGCTGATCAAGTATTGAGAGGAAGGGATGACTAGTGGAAAACATCCATGTAAGTCAGTAAACATTTACTAAACACCCACTCCGAGTCAGACACTGTACTAAGTACTGGGAATACATTTCTTTCTTCAAGGAGCCTACAGTCTAATGGGAGAGATAGCATGCAAACAACTGTGGAGAGAAGGCAATAGAATTAAGGGAAATCAGGAAAAGCTTGCAATAGAAAGTGGAATTTTCAGTGGGACTAACACCTGGGTAACTGGGAGGATGTTGGTACCCTCAACAATAATAGGGAAATTAAAAAGAAGGAAGAGTTAAGGAGGAAAGAATTGAGTTCAGTTTTGGACATGTTGAATTCAAGGTGTCTACAGGACATCTAATTTGAGGTGTCCAGTAGGGAATTGGAGATATGAGAGTAGTTATGGGTGATGGAAACATAATACTATTTGGCAACTATAACTATAAATATTTCTGTGTGTAGCTGAGGTGGAATAGAGGAGTAGGTCATGAGAAATGAGCAAGTTGAAGAACTGGAAAGTAAAGGTATTTGAGGGAATATCAATATGCATGTTTAAATTGTCTAGCATGAGGTGAAACGTGAAGGAGGAAAATGATACTGTGAGCCAGGCATTAAACTCATTGAAGAAAAAAATAAAGGGTGTCCTACAAGTCAGCAGACAATATATACCAGAAATTTCACTGGGTAGTACAGATGGATTGAGTGAGCCTTGAAGGAGGAGGGGATACTTAGTGATGAAGATAAAATGAGAGCTACAAAGTGGCAATGTGAAATGGAGTATTCCAACTCCCTCATCTCGATTAATGATAAGTGGGGGAGGGATGAGTAAAGTGCAGGCAGTGTTGGTAAGGGTGGCTAGGGTGTCTGTTTCTTCAGGAGCACCAGGTTTCAGTGAGAGCTGGAAGATGAAAGGAGTGGGAAAGAAAAAGACCTAAGATGAAAGCTTTTGTGTGTGTGTGTGTGTGTGTGTGTGTGTGTGTGTGTGTGTGTGTGCACGCATGCATGCCCTGCACTGGTACTCAGGAAATGTAAAGACCTGGAAGAAGCCTTTGGGTACATTGGATAAATTCTTTGTGGAGGATTTTAAAAGAATGTGAAAACGATCACACAGGATAACTAGGCATTGATCAATTGTGATCACCAATGGAGGAAAAATCCCTACCAATGAGATAACAGATCCATTGAATATAAGTATTGAATTATCTGTTGCATCTTGTAAGTTTACACTTTGTATCTTTCAGATTAATACAAATTGTTTATTTGGAAGGGTAAATGAAATTTACCATATGTTGTGATGCACTTTAGGAAAAACTGAAGTCTATGCACCAAATAAATAACTTTTCATGTCTTCTAATTAGAAAAATAATTTGTTAAGAGATCTACTGGATCTCCAATAAAGGAAAGGAAATGAAGCCTGTAAACCATAGGCCAATCAGCTTGGCTTCATTTCCCAGGAGAAAAATTCTAGATTATGTTGTTAAAGAAAATCTAGAAAATGAATCAGTAACCAGAAATAGCCAGTATGACTTCACTAAAATCAAGTCATGCCAGACTAACCCTATTTTCCTTTGTTAACAGGATTAAAAAAAAAGCTATAGTAAATCAAGAAAATACTATTGATATAGTTTACCTAGATTTTGACAAAGCATTTAGCAAATTATCTCAATCTCATACTATTCTTGTGGAAAAGCTGAAGAGATGTGAACTAAACAATAATGCATTTTGGTGGGTTAATGAGTTGAATAACCAAGTCATTAATGATTTGATATCAATTTGAAAGGAAGTCTCTGAAATTTGTGCTTGAACCTTTGCTGTTTATTATTTTTACCCATGACTTTGATAAAGTTATAGGCATAAATATGAAACCTACAGCACCAAAGTGCTGGGAGGAAGAGCTAATACAGAGGATGACAGAGCTAAGATTTTAAAAAGTCAGTCTGTAACACTGCAAAAATCAAATTAGACAAAATTAAATATTGATAAATATAAAATTTCACCTTTGTGTTTAAAATTTGTCCACATACAAGAAAAGGAGTGATGAATAGATAGCAGATTCTCTGAAAATGGATTAGGCATTTTCATGGATTGCAAGCTCAGCATGAGTTGAAAGTGTAATATGGCAGCCAAGAAAACTGTGAGATTAGGCTGCATTGAAGAGAGATGTGATATCCAAGAGTAAGACAGAGATAGTCCCACTGCACTCTGCCTTGATCAGACCTTATCTGGATTATTGAACCCAGTTACAGACTCTAAATTTTAGGAAGGACATTGATAAAGTAGATAGAATCTAGAAAAGTGAGACCATCGTGGCAAAGAACCTTTAGTTCATTCCATACAAGGCCTGTTTGAAGTAGGTAAAAAGAAATAGATTCTTCACCACTGATGATTTTCAAGGAAAGGTTGAATAGTCACGAGTCTAACATGTTTTGGAGTTAACCATTTCTCAGGGCAGGGTTGGGCTAGATGGCCCCGAGATCCCTTCTGACTCTCAAATTCTGTGCTGTATTCCATTTTTTACTCAACAAAAAAATCAATAGCCAAAAATAAGGGGAATAGAAGCTGCTTAATGTTACATTTAAGTCAACAGTATTTATCAGAATATGTCAATATATTTAGAAAAATTGGTTTAACTATGATTCTTTCATTTTGGAGGGTCACTTTGAGATAGTCTACTCCACCTGTTCATAATGCTGGCACTATCTGTCTTAAAGAGCACTGAAGGACCTGCTCCTCCCTCCCACTCCCCACCATGCCAATATCTTTACCATAGTTGATGAAGTTCCCACCATTAAAGTCATCCTTCTTAATAAAGTAATACATTTATTTATGTCCCTGAATTTTAAAAAATCTGGTAGAATTTAACCCATGACTATACTAGAAGTTCTTAAGCACAGGCTTTAATTAGGATAGGATAACTATTACTTTTTCCCAGAATATTGATGTTGAGATAGGGAAGAGAGAGGCAGAGAAGACCTGTCAGTCTTTCAACACTGTTCCTTCAAATGTTGGCTATGTCACAAAACAAGAAATTTGTTATCTGACAGACAGATTGTCCCTCCCTTAGTACTACACCCAACCAGGCAACACTTCACATGGTATCAGTGGTAATGTTTAGGGATACTAGTAAAGGAGACATCTTGAGGCCTTTACCTGCCCCGATTAAACTTTCTCTAGTGGCCTTACCAGCAGTTTTGTCCTGGCAGTGATGCCTCGGTGGCAGTCTTAGAGTCTCTTTCTCTTCCCTGAAAGGTTCCTCTGTCCCACAGTCCAAGGTCTCTCCAGAGGAAGTCTTCCCCTCATCCCCACCAGCTCTAAGACTCATTGGCCTTAGGTACATTAAGGTACATTCTTAGTTATGGTATGTGTCCTTAATATATAGATAATGATCAATTTGTCAGATTGGTTTTCCTAGCCAATGGAAAAGAGGATCCTATAGTAATTATATCTAAAACAGCTAAGTTCAACTAGGTGAACAGCCCAAACAGTTCTTTCACATGCAAGAAAGGACAATGGGAGATCATTGAAGGATGAGTAGGATCAGAAAATAGTTAAACTATTGATTAGAGTTTAATTCAGTTGAATACAATTCAATACATATTTCTTAAGTTCCAACAATGTACTAGGCACTGTGCACATAGGATAGAGGTGTGTCAGGGCCAAATGTCATGTGAGAATTTTACCTAGAGTCTTTTGTAGTTATAAACAAGTCCTAAAAACTAGTCAAAAACACCTTTTCCCTACTTATTCACACTACTACGATTGAGATATTTTTCTTTTCACAAATATTAGTGAATTTGTTTACTTACTGTCTGAACAAAATGACAAAGAACTCTGCCATTCTCAAGCTTGAGATCCTTGTGCTAAAAACTATTAACCAGTTTATAATGGAATCCTTTTTTATGGTATACAATTAAGCAAATCCATTTTCTATATTAGTTATAAGTTTCTTGCAATCATTTGTAGCAATTGAAGCAGATTACTAAGCTGATTCTTCAGAATGTGGTGGATCCAGGGAAACTTTAGCATGAGGTACTCACACCAAATGCAGAGGGAGCCGGCAGGGAGAAGTCATCATTTTGTTGTGTTTAACTTGTAATAATTCATGTAAAATGTTACTTTAAGGAGGACGTTTCATAAAAATAAATTATAATTCCATATCTCAAGAGATGTTTACACTACTTGGGTAGCAATATACAATTTCCTATAAATCATTTCAAAAGCCATAGTCAGCAAATACCATAGAAATGATTGAAAATGTTCTCCATCCTCACCCACCCCTAACCTAAAAAAAAAAAAGGACTCAATTCTTGATATATCAAGTTCTCATTCTGGCTCAAATACAAATTGATGGGCTAAAAGGAAATTCTAAACATACCAATGTGTTTTGTTTGTTTCTTTGGTTTTTTAGTCACCAGAAATAACTTGGATTGTGGGACAATATGGATAAGTTTAAAACATCCTGCTCCCCTCTCTCTTCTTCTCATCACACTTTCCCACAGACTTAAATCTTTAGTCGTTGAATAAAAGACATTTCAATAACATTTTCACTTTTCTACCTGAAGTGGCTCTTTACATAGAACTAGATGACTCATTATGGGTAATAATATCTAATGAATCGGGTTACCAAATATCACATTGTATCAGTTGCACAGGGTAATGCACATTCATCATGGCTCTCATTGTCCTTCACCATTGTTCAGCACTTTACTCTGTTGACAATGCTTAGCTACTGGATACTGTCCACTCCCTTGGTTTCTTTGACACACTCATTGATCTCTTCAGGTTCTCCTCTTTGCCTGAATGGTCCTTTTCAGAATCACAGAATCTTAGAATTTCAGTTGCCTTCTACAATGTTTCCGACAAATTGCCATCCGACCTTCAGTTAAATACTTCTATTGAGGGAGAACAGGCTACAGGCTACATCTCAGGACAGCCCATTCTAATTTTGTACAGTACTAATTTTAGAAAGTTTTTTTTCTTTATAACTAATTATAATTGACTGCCCTTCAACATCTACCCATTGTTGCTTTTCTTGCCTGCTGTGGCTAAGAACCTTCTTCTATGTTGCAACTATAATTTTCATCACCTAAATTTTCTCTGCAGGTTAAACATCCCCAGTTCTTTTAACCAGTTTTCATGTGGCGTGATCTGTAGACCCATCTCTTAATTCTCTTCAATTCATCAGTTTCTCTCCTAAAATGGTGTGTTCAAAACTGAATGCAGTATTACGTAGGTGCTATAACCAGTCTCTCCTCTAATCAGCAGTCCAACTGATCTTTCTAATGTGAAGGTCTGATCATATGAGTACCCTCCTCAGTAAACTTCAGTGACTTCCTGATCACTTTCCAGAGGATATGAATCTCTCTTGAGACCTGATGGTTCACTTCTAGTGTCTGATTGTGCTTGGCCTCTACACATGTTTGCTTTCCCTTTCTAACACTTCATTTTCATGCCTTTTTCTGGGAACTTCCATTTTCCATACTTTTATACCTTACTTGGTTTGGCCAGACCTCTTGCATTAGCCAATTGGCTACCTGCTTATAATATCATAACGTGGAAACCCATCAAACTAACTTAAGTAAGAACCAGGGTTCTGTCAGTAAATGTTTAACAACCAGTTCTCTAGGGGAGGGAGTAAATGTACACGACACTCTTTTCAGTTTAATCTTCATTTTTTAAAGAAAAGAAACAAGTTTATCCAAGTTGATAGCAAAACAGAAATCAGATAAAGCATACATTGGAGAATATGTACCAGACAATATAGAATGAAAGAGCTCTCCCATAGGGAGTGAGGTACTTCAGCTCAACAGAGGGAGAGAGACAGAGACAGAGACAGAGACAGAG
>NW_027186304.1:50588325-50602915 GCF_028583685.1 Petaurus breviceps papuanus | reverse complement strand
ACAGAGAGAGAGAGAGAGAGAGAGAGACAGAGAGACAGAGACAGAGAGACAGAGAGACAGAGAGACAGAGACAGAGAGAGACAGAGAGACAGAGAGAGAGAGACAGACAGACAGACAGACAGACAGAGACAGAGACAGAGAGACCGAGACAGAGAGACAGACAGACAGACAGAGACAGAGAGACAGAGACAGAGAGACAGAGACAGAGAGACAGAGACAGAGAGAGACAGAGAGACAGAGAGACAGAGAGAGAGAGAGAGGCTCAGATCTCATACAATGGGAAACTCCCCAAAGTCCCTGTAGTAACAAGCTGGGGACAGAGATGTGATGGAGATTGCTAGATGCTCTTCTGTAGGCTTCTTGCCATCATCCATCTTCTCTCTGGAAGCTGGAAGCCAGAAGTATCTGAAGTGATTGTAAAACCTAAAGAGATTGAAGAGCCCAGAGGAACTGAAGACTCAAAGAGACTGGATTCATCCTCTCACTAAGTCCATGTGCCCCTTATGTAGGCTTGGGACATTTACCTCCACCAGTGAAGAAAGTGTGATAACAATAGGCTTTGAGACTTGTGTTCCACTTCTCCCAGGAGCTGAACTCTTTGCAGTCCCTTGCAAAAATAAGTTGGGGCAAGTGTTAAGCTTGTCACTGTATTGTATAATCTGTATTTTAAACAGATCCCTTTCTTAAACCTAGACAATCAACAAATCAAACTCTGATTTGTATTGTTTGTTGATTTCTAAAGCAAAGATACTTGCATTGAGAATTTAATGATAAATTGATTTTGCCAGTCAATTTGAGCTGGCTGCATCACACTCTGACTGAGAAATCTTCCTTTCCTTGTAAAATCCAGGGCCTTCGGGGTAGCTAGTTGGCACAGTGAATAGAGCACCGGCCCTGGAGTCAGGAGAACTTGAGTTCAAATCTGGCCTCAGACACTTAGCACAAAAAACTAGCCATGTGACCTTGGGCAAGTCACTTAACCTCAATTGCCCTACCTCCCATCCTCCAAAAAGCAAAAAAAAAAACCACAAAAAATCCAAGACCTTCACCAGCCTCAAGAAGTTGCCTTGGAGTGAATGAGATTATAAATGAAGCATCCCATATACTAACAAAGAGAAAATGACAGGGAGCTCCATATTGCTGCTTGTGTAATGTCAATGAATGGCCTTAATCTCAAGTAGCTGTTTATAAGCAAAGGAGGATAAGATCATCAGCTAAGAGCCAGAAGGACCTCAGAGGTCATCTAGTACAATACTGTCATTTTGTATACGAGGCCGAGAGAGAGTAAGTGACTTATTCAACAGTCATGTAGTGCTTGGATTTAAGCTTTCTCTAAATCCAGAGCTGCCCATCCTATGCCTGCTGAATCCAGAAAACCATTATACCCACGCTACTGGCCAAAGTAACCTGGTTGTATTCTTACTTAACTTTTTCTGCTTCCCCCAGCTTTCCTGGCTCTGACCCTGAGCATTTTGCTTTGGGCTCTGAGAATCACCTTGTGAGTTAGTACATGCTTTAATTAAGGGCTGCTTTATTTATCCATTACTGTTCTTCCTGATTATTTTGTGTAATCTTCTCTAATTCTTATAATTACTAGGAAGGATTGCAGTGTCACAGTAGAATATGTGTGACAGAACCATCAGCCATCTCTTCCTGAACAACCTTCATGTAGGCTAAAATTACATTAGATTTTTTCGCTGTCACAATTAACTCATATTGAATTTGTAATCCACCAAAATTTTTAGATCTTTTTTTTTGCAGAAGAACTGGTTTATTGAGTCACACCTATTTTTACTTGTAAAATTGAACTTTTGAACCCAAGTATAAGATTTTACATTTATACTTTCTTACTTCCATTGATTCTTCATCTCATCAAGTGCAGGTGTCACTTCTCTCCAACAATCAAATTACAGTTTTCCATGCCTTCATATGCTATGTGAATCATCCATCTTCTCACATAAAATTTCCAGTTGGAATACAACTAACATGCTAAAGACCTTCATCTATCTCCTATACCATTGCCTAGGTACCTATGCTACATTTGACTTGTCCATCTATTATCCTTCATTCTGACCAACCTATATCCACGCCAAATTATATGTCTTAGTTTGTCTTGGGGTTTCTAGTACTGCTACTTAAGAGCCCTGATCCTGTGTGTTCCTCATTATAGAGAAACCTATAGCATTAAATTAATTTTTAGAAAATGGATTTACCAAAATGATACATCAAGAAAAGTAGCTAAAACTCTAATTTTCTAGCTATCCCTCTTAGCCATCATTAAATAACCTACTGGTTGGTCTCCCTGCCACAAAATCCCTCCCCACCCCAGTCTCTCCTCTAATCAGCTGTCCAACTGATCTTTCTAATGTGAAGGTCTGATCATATGAGTCCCCTCCTCAATAAACTTCAGTGACTTCCTGTCACCTCTAGGATCAAGTGGAAAATCTTCTATTTGGTATTCAAAGCCTATCATAACCTACTCCCCCACCTTCCCAGTCTTCTTATACCCTACCCCCAACCCCAATGTACTCCACAATCTAGTGACACTGGTTTCCTGGATACTCTTCAAATAAGATACTCTATCATCCATCCTAAGTATTTTCTCTGGCTATCTTCCATGCCTGGAATGCTCTGTGTTTTTCTCCCTGCTTCCTGGATTCTCTGGCTTCCTTCAAGTCTAAAATAAAATATTATCTTCTACAGGAAGCCTTACCTGACTCCTCTTAATTCTAGCGCCTTCCCTCTTATGATTATTTCCAATTTCTCCTTTGTAATTTTTTGTTTGTACATCCTCCCTTAGATTTTGAGCCCCTTGAAAGGAGGAACTGTCTTTTGCCTCTCTTTGCATCACTAGTGTTAGCAGAGTCCTTAGCACATGGTAAGGGCTTAATAAGTGTTTATTGACTGACTGAATTATCTGAACATTTCATAAGCATGTCATCTATGCCTTTAATCTAGTCACTCATAAACATGTTGCATAGCTCAGGGACAAGGACAAAAACATATTACAATAGAGACTTGTTTCTAAGTGGACATTCATCCATTAGTGACTCCTTGTGTCTAGAAATTCCATCAACTCCATTCTTCTTAATGTTACTCTTTAACCTATTTATTTATCCTGTCCAATTCTAGACCATGAAAGACATTGTCAAGTATTTTGGTAAAATCTAGATTAACTATATCTATCATATTCTCCAAGTCTACCAGTATATTTCTCTTGCCTCAAAAGGAAATGATTTTAGCCCAACATGACTGTTCTGGAAGAATCCATGATAGTTCTCTATCATCACTGGTTCCTTTTCTAAAGCTTTACAAACCATCATTTGCTAATCCAGTCTAAAATCTTATTAGACATAGAAATCATACTTGCTAACCTATAATTTGCATCTTCTCTTCCCTCCAGTCCTGAAAGATGACTTAACTTCTTCACAATGCTTTAAAGATCATCTGACAGTTCCTTTATTATCTGAGGAAGTAATTTTCCTGCACCTGTTGACTTGAATTTATCAAGGGTGATGAAGTCTTCTCTAATTACCTTCTTACTTATCTTGGACTCCAATGTTCTCCTTCACTATTTCATCATTATTCTCCTGTCCTGTAGTTATGATCATTATCTAAGTCTCCAAACTTATCCCCCCTTATCATTACACCCTTATTTTTCTTACATTCTTCATAGTCATTGTGCCTTGTAACACAATATTATTATATAGCATTCACAAAAATAGTTTAGCCATTCCCTAACCTCTAGCTATATGGTTAGTTTCCTACTTTTTCCTATTATTAGCAGTGCTACAATAATTTTTTTAATAGATCTTTTCTCTTACCAGTAATGTCTGTGGGATCTATTCAGGAATGGAATGGCTGTGTTAAAGGAAATGAAAAGTATTAGAGCTTTCCTTATGTATTTGATAATTACTTTAAAAAATGTCTAGGCCAATGCAAACATTCAAGCAGTAAACTAATGAGCCTTTTTTTCAACATATTCTCTTATATTAAAAGATTTCTTTTTAAAAAAAATCATCTCTACTAACTAAATGGGTTTCTGGTGATATGTCAAAATTTTTTAGAAGGGTGCATTTCATTGATTATTAGTGATTTGGAATGTTTTTCATGTGGTTATAGATTGAATTTATTTAAAACTATCCATATAACCATCCACCTATTAAAATTTTTCTTAGTGACCTTTTTTGAAAGTCATATTTTATCAGAGACATTACTTACAAAAATACTTATTTGATAATTGAAGTTGTCTATTTTTTTGTTATTTCCTCCCATTACCAGGTGCAGATTCTTTCTATACACACAATTGAGAATGAGGCTTGCATTGTCCTCTACCTTTCTACAGAAAATCTTTTTTCTTCTCCTTCTGATAGCTATATAACTCATTTGAAATTTGAACACTATAGTATAAGATGCTGGTCTAACCCTATGTTCTTCCAATTTGCCCTCTAGTTTTATCAGCTATTTTTGTTGAATAGGGTTCATTCTCCAGAAGATTGTGTTCAAATGCTAGACTGATGAATGAAATTGCTTTAAAGTCCTACTTAGCTAATGTATTCTGCTGGCCTAATTTTCTATCTCTTATTCATTACTAGATGCTTTTGATAATCACTTTTTTATGAGAGTAATATGATAGGTAGCACTTAAAGGTTTGCAAATTGCTTTACATGTTATCCCACGTGGGTTTCACAACAAACCTGTGACATAGGACCTATTATTATCTTCCTTTTACAGATGAGGAAATTGAGACAAAAAGTTCGTTAAGTGACTGTCTCAGGGTCACACAGCCAGTAATTGTTGCAGGATTTGAATTTACTTGTTCCTGACTCTAAGTCCTTACTCTATCTGCCATACTGTTGTACCCAGAAAACACGAGCAAGACCCAAGTAATAATTTAGAATTGAACCCTTTATTTTAGCCATATTGACTGATCAGGCCAAATGACGGGGTCCCATCCCACTGTCCCACCCAAATCGTACAGCCCAGATCTCAGGTAAAGCCTCAGCTTTTAAAGGGATGCCACTGGGAAACGGTTAGGTATTACTTAAGCAGGAACTTGCAGAGGCCAAAATCAATGATTGGTCAGTACACACCTTGAAATTCCCAAGCACCAAGTTTCCCAGGCATGGCTAAACCCAGCAGCCCACCCACCTCTGTGAAGGAGAGCTGACTGGGGAAGGGTGGAGCTAAACCTGGCGGTCTGCTCACTTCCGTGAGGGAGACCTGAGATTGGGGGAGGGGAAAGAATGAGGCTAGGTATAACAATACCACTTAGATGTAAAAGATCATTCTCTACTTCTTTGTTTTTTTTTTAAATTTTTTCCATTATTTCCCTTGATATCCTTGACATTTTGTCCTTCAGTTATGACTTTTTTCTAATTCTATATTTCCTTGGTAATTTGATTACTATAACATAAAATTCATGTCTAACTTTGGGGAATGACTCAGATGAAAAAGTCAAGTCCTAACATCTCTGCAGAAAAATCTGCAAATGGAATGAGTTGCTTGAATCTAAAAGGTGATTTAGGAAGTGTTACTAATATACCAACCCAATGTCTGTTCTCCTTTAAAATCCCAATTTGAGTATGTTTTGCTTTGGTGAATGATTTGGGATCTGGATGAGATTTTCTGCTGGGGATGATTATGGGATTACTAAACCTTGAGGGGTTAAGGATAGAAAAGGGTCAAAGGGAATTGAAGCATAACTGCTGTTTAGTGACAGAACTTGAGCTGTGAAGTACTTAGCTGCCCCTTTCACTCCAGCCCTCCTTCTTCAACTTAGAGTATAAGCAGCCCACCATCCAGGGCCTTCCTTGGGGAGCAACTGTTACAGGCCCAGCATTTGTTGCACAATATTGTTCATGATAGAAAATTTGTTGTGGCCAGATGGATAAAGGCCTGTTGGCTATTCCTGGATTGTAGTAATCACATTCTTCTATCACAATCTTTTTTAGGTGCATCATTTTCTTGCTAATTTTTTGGAAGATGTAAAAGACTAGACCTGTGTCAACTTGCTGTGTGCATTTTCCCAATTCTCCTCTGACATGATCCCTTTAGTCAATCAGCCAATAATAATCAGTCAATAATAAGCATTTATTAAGCACCTGGCACATAATACTGGGCTAGACAAAAAGAGACAAAAGACAGTTACCACCCTCAAGAAGTTCATAGTCCAATGGAAGAGACAACAAGCAAACAAATGTGGTCAGATGGGCTATATTCAGGATAAATAGGGAATAACTAGGCATGGGAATTGAGGAGTTTGGGAAGAGCTTCCTAGGAATGGGATTTTAGTTTGGACTTAAGAGGAAGCCATGCAAGCCAATAGGTGGTGATCCAGAGGGAAAGCATTCTAGGCATGCAAGACAGCCAGAGAAAATGTCCAGAGCCATTGCATGTTCTTGGAAGGACCAGGAGGTCAGTGTCACTGAATCAAAGCATATTTTGGGGGAGTAAAGTATAAGAAGACTGGAAAGATAGAAGGGAGGTAGGATATGAAGGGCTTTGAATGCTGAACAGAGAATTTTGTATTTGCTCCTGAACTTGACAGAGAATGAGCATAAGGTGACATGATTGGACTTGCATTTTAGTAAAATCCCTGAAGTCACTAAATGGAGAATGGATTGGAGTGGGGAGAAACTTGCAACAGGTAGAAGCTGACAAGAAGGCTGTTACAATAATCCAGATGTGACATGATGAAGGTGTACACTACAGTGGTGGCAGAGTCAGAGGGAAAAGGGGACATATTGAAGAGATGGCCTTGCCCAGAGCTTGAATATGGGGGGTGAGAGATAGTGAGGAACCCAGGACGACTCCTAGTTATGAACCTGAGGGACCAGGAAGACCAGAATTTTATGTAGAATTTGAATCTGAAGCTTTAGGGATTTGTATTTGAAAATGAGGGTGAGGAAGGGAAAAGGGAGAGAATTCAATTGCAACCTTAGACAAAACAACTCAGAATGGGATATTCTGGATCATGGCCAACCCCAGATATACAGTACTTTATACAGTACTCTACATGTCCCTGGCATGTTGAGGGCAAGGCCAGGAGGCACAAGAAACTGAAGGTGCTGATGCTAATCTGGGTACTTAGGTGGTCCTGGATAGAACTGTCTAGGGCGGTACTGGAAACAGAATAGCAACACTGCTCTGTCGGTGGCATCAGGAACAAGGAAGAACTCAGGAAGAGAGCTGAAGTTTTTCCTCTTTCTGTACCTCCATGGGCTTATCAGATGTAGCGGTGGTGAGAAGAATACAGGGAGAGCTCAGTGTTTCTCAACATTCATTTTAGTCCTACAAATTTGCTTTACTCCAATCTTCATTCCATTTATCCTGATCACTGCTATATTGTTCTTTTAGGGCCACCAGTTTAATGGGTTATGTAGGTCAAATTGTGAAGAATGGAACTCTTGGAGTTGATTGGTGATGAGTCAGATTCATTGGGGGAACTGGACTTCTGTTTTGTGTTCCTGACTTTGTTTTTGAACAATACTTCCTTATTTCCCAGCCATCAGTTCCAAACCAGGTTGCCTACACTGAAGGCATCATCTTCCTCCACTTCCTGCTGGAACCTTGGATTTCTGGCTGGAACAACCTTGGGCTTTGATAGGTAACCATTCATTTTCTCTCCCAAAGCCAGGCCTCCACTTCTCTGCTTGACCACCCACCACTCCAAATCATTAAACTGAGTGGGTACGTATCCTTACCCTCCCCCTTGCCTCTAATTTCTAGCTCCAATTTGTCCTTTGTCTCCCCCTCTTTAAACTACATGTATGCTCCATGAGGCCAGGGAATACCTTGTTTGTTTATGTTTGTATTTCCAGATTTTAGCAGGGTACCTTGCACATGACAAATGCTTGCTGCTTTGTCTGTCTGTCTGTCCATCTATTGGACTGTCGGTCTGTTTCTGTCACAGTCTCTGACTCTCTCTCTCTCTCTCTGTGTCTTGGTCTCTCTCTGTCTCTGTCTCTCTGTGTGTTTATTCTCTCTCTCTCTCTCTCTCTCTCTCTCTCTCTCTCTCTCTCTCTCTTTGTCTCTGCCTCTCTTTTTATCTACTTCTCTGTTTGAAATTAGTTGGCCAGTGACTCATTCTTTAAGACATTTTGTGGAATTTTTGTTGTGACAATAATGACAGCAGCTATAGACCAGGGCAAAGTAATCAAGGACCTGGAAATTTAGAGGATTCTGATATCAGTCCCATTCCTTCAGCAGTAGGACCAATTGGACTTAGGGCCTAGTTAGCAAAAGCAATTAATTAGAATAGAAAGTTACCAAGTAACTGTAATGGTAACAGGGATTTGAAAACCTTCCCTGCCCCTTAATAGGTCAAATATAATCACATGGAGGGGGGGAGGAGCTTGCTGAAAGTGTGGAGCAGGAAGGGGCCCAAGACAGAGCCAGAACTTCTGGGAGCAAGCATCATGGAGGCTGAGCAGCTAGCATGAGTGAGAGAGGGGCATTCTTGCTTAAGGAAGTCTGTTTTGTTTTGAAGGCCTGATGGAGGAAAGGTTTGGGAAGGCTTGGGAATGTTGGCGTTTGCTGCATTGGTTATGTGTATAACTTCCTGGTTACAATGATGAATTTGGCTTTCTGGTTTGGGGATTTGGCTTTCTGATATTTGAATAAATGCTTTGATTCTTTCCTTCACTGGAGAGTCTGTTACATTTTGTGATTCACAACTACACCAGCTTATTCATAGCCTCCTTGGGTGCTGTGAATGTCGCATTGGCATTATGATAACCCTGCTCAGTCCTCTATTCTACCCAGGGAAGCTCTTCCTAGGCTGCCTTTTACCTTGTTCTTTTGTGTCCCAGTGTCCTTTCTGACAGTGGTCTCATGGGATTAATGAGGTCTTTGTCCATAAGGGAGTGTATTAGAGTCTTCTCCCCCCAGGGATTTTGTGTCCTGGGTTCTCTCCCTACTGGCAGATAGGTGGGCCTGGAGATAGAGCCCTGGGCTTGGATTCTGAATGATATAAGTTGAATCTTGCTTTAGGCACTAACTAGCAGTGTGAACCTGGGCAAGTCTTTTTTCACTATCTGCTTCAATTTCCTTTTCTCTAAAATGGGAATAATAATAACATCTACCTCCCCAGAGTAGTGGGGACAAAATAAGATGATATTTATAAAGTACTTTGCAAAAATTAAAGTGCTATATTCTAGCTATTATTATAATGCCTTCCCCAACTGAATATCTTTAATATTTATTGGCGGGTGGGGGGGGAGGGGTGGTACCTTTTCTGCTGCATGCCCCAGACATATTTCGTGAATCAGAATTGGTAGTTACTGCTCTAATGGTTCATCATTCACCTTCCTCACAACCAGGCAATGAGATCAGTAAGTACAAGTATTATTTTTGCCATTTTACAGATGAGGGAACTGAAGTCCTAAGAGGTTAATTGGCTTGATCAGGGTCACCCTTCTAACAAGTGTCAGATCGAGGTTTCAACCCCAGTCGAGGATTCTGTGTAATATACCCCACTGACACTCATGGTTAATGATATTTCTTATAGCCAGGATTTGACCTATACTCTTACATACGCTTACAGATAGACAAGAATATTTTTATACTCATAACATTTTTTTTAATAATTTGCACATTTGACACAAGTTCTTGTCACCTTTCTATTATCTTGGCAATTCAATTAATGTCAGTTAGATTTTTAAATTACAAAATAAGGCTATAACTTTATATTTCAATTCTTTTTTTAAAAAAATGTATATTTATCTATCCACTGGTTCCTTTTAGCCATAACTTTTAAAAAATATTATTTTCCTTTCTTTTGGCCACAGGTTTCTGTCACTGTGCAGAGATACCTTATTATATTTCCTTTGTAATTATGGTTGAATATCTGCTAAACCTTTTAAAGAAATAATTTCAGAACCATTTATGTTTATTTGTATCTAGAGAAGGTAAAAAATGGTGGGGGGTATTTTTTTTTTATAATGAAGTCATTGATGTCTTTAAAGCAGAAATGTACTTCATCTCTTCTGACTGCCTTGCCATAAGCCAGTGAGCTCTATAATTAATCAATTTTTTTGATATGATGTTTTTATACTGAATTAATTTTGGGCAAATGTGATTTTTTTAAATAAAAGTATCCCCTTGATTCTTTTGTACTGAAATCAGTGGGTCTCGGAAGACTATAAATATATATTATAAGTAGTCATCTGAGCAAACTGCTCAACCACAGCTCAGAAATGATTTTTCTGGTCACCTTTTAAAATCAAGTGACATGATTGCTATCATAGGATCCTAGACTTTTACCTGGGAGGACCTTCAAAGTTATTTGTCCAATTCTCCTCCTTTTAAGCATAAGGAAACTAACTTAAAGCCCAGGGAGGTAAAATGCCCAAGATCACACATTTAATAAGTGAATCATTAGCAAAATGTAGGAATGGACACAGACTCCTAAGTAATGACCGTCTTTAGTTGGCTATTAACAACTATTGGCAATGGAATGAGCCACAATTATCATTTGCCCTTTATATGAATGATATTTTCAAGGTTCTTTACTGTTTTTTGTTTCAGTCATTCATACCAATCTGAAATTAGTCACAGGAGGATTATGTTTCTTACAATCTTGACTACACACATTAAAAAATAAAGAAGATAACTGAAAACCTATACTTCGCCTCCCAAACAAAAAAAGAAAGTTCAACTTTGAATATAGGCAGTGACAAAAATATTCTTAATTCAAAGCTCATGGAATGGGGTGGGATGAAAGGGTGGTAAAGGAGAGCAAGATCTATACAATCATTTATACATGATTCTTCTTGGGGGAGATATAAGTAAAAAAAAAGATTTGTCAAGAAATTAAAACAAAACAAAGGAAATCTGAAGGCGTAATGTCACTCTAATTCTCAAAAGTCTACCTAGAATCCACTTAAAATCACTAATAATGGGAGTAATGCAAATTAAAACATTGCTCAGTTTCTCTCTCACACCCAATAGATTGGCAAAGATAACAAGAAAAAGAAAATAACAATTGCTAGAGGAGACAATAGAGGACAGCCATGCTACTTCACTGTTGGTATAGCTGTGATTTGGTCTTGCCATTCTTAAAAAGAATTTGGAGCTGTAACTAAAATATCACTAAACCATGCGTAACTTTGACTCTGGGTTAAAGATCTAAATATATTACTAAGCGTATATCCCAAAGAGATCAAAATAAGACAGGAAGACCTCTCTATTAAAAAAAAATACTCCAGCAGCACTTCTTGTTGTATAAACAAATTGGAAATGAAAGGGATGCCAATCAGTTGGGGAATGAATAAATAATTTGTGCCATATGTATGTCATATGTTGTTCAGTTGTTCAGTCATGTCTCCCTTTGTGACTCCATGGACATTGTTCATGGGGTTTTCTTGGCACTGAAACTGAAGTGGTTTGCCATTTCCTTCTCCAGATTATTTTACAGATGAGGAAACTGAGGCAAACTGGGTTAAGTGACTTGCCACATGGTCACACAGCCTGACTCCAGGCCTGGCATTGCCTAGCTGCCTATAACCATATTTCAAACTCAGATTCTCTCCCTACCCCAAATCATGTTCTTTCCCTTATTCCATGCTATTTCTCTGAACAGTCTTTACTGTCCCTGCTTTAGATGTGTCCCACTAATGGTACCCACATGTGACTAAAACTAGAAATCTTATGATGTATGAACATCTGAGTTTGTCAGAGAGGGTTTCACTTAATTGAATGGTGAGATTTGTGGCATACAGAACATGGCATCTCTGGGAATATCCTTATACACATATTAGAGTGTGTGTATTATCTCAGGATAATATAATGTAATATTCAGTATTTAAATATAAATATATACATATGGTAGGACTTGTGTCACCTTCAATTTTAGCAAATGATCATTTTAAAAAGGCATTGAGTAAGATATAATGGAAAGAACACTGGATACAGAGTTAGAGATAGATCTGAATCTTCTGGTACTCACTATGTAAATGGCCACAGACAAGTCACTTAACCTTTCTGGGCCTGTTTCCTGATCTGTAAAATCTTGTAGCACCTACCTCCTACAGTTATTAAAAGGATCAGATGAGATAATACTTCTAAAGTGCTTTTCAGACCCTGAAACACTAAATAATAATAGCTAGCATTTCTACAGTGCTTTAAGCTTTACAGGAGTCTTTACAAATATTATTTCATTTGATTCTCACAACAACCTTGGGAGGTTGATGAGTGACTTTCCCAGGATCACACAGTTGGTGTCTGAGGGGAGATCCAAACTCAGGTCTTCCTGAATCTAGGCCCAGAGCTATATATTCTATGCTACCTTGCTGGCCTAAATGTCAGCTATCACTATTATAATACAGAAACTCATACTAAAATGTATGGTATTGAATTTCATGAATGAGTCAGTCCTTCAGGTCTTCCTTTTTTAAAATATTGGACTTTTTGGTTGATTTTTTTTTTTACTAAAACAAAAGTGTAAACTTTGAATTGCTTATCTCTTATCTTGAAAATCATTTTAATCTAAGTTTCATCATCAAAGTTTGGCAGCTGGAGTGAGATCCAAGAAAATGTCCTTTGCTGGATGACTCAAACAAATGCTAGCTGCAGATGGAGGCATGCAAAGGGCCTTTTATTCATTTTAAAGTAGGCCTAGGCTGTTGACAAAAGGGCTTTTCTGAAATGAGCTATGTAATATTTAACACCACTCTATGGAACAGATTTGAGAATAAAGAAATATCTCATTACCTTGGAGATTTATATTCCCATACAGGTATAACTGGGTAGCTGAGAACTACAAAAACAAATAAACAAACAAAAAATCTATATTAGCAAGATTTTTCTATAGCTGTCATTCTTGTCCTAGCCAAAATCTGGGGAGAAATGGTATTGCCATCTTTTGTGGGATCACATTGACTAGAATTGATAAGACTGACTTTATTTGCATAATGCCTGGAATTGACAAGGCTACCTACTGCATTAAAACTCTATGTATATTTCAGTCTCTGAATTTATTTCTAATGGAGGAAACAAAGTTTTCCTTATGGGAGACCCAGGGACAAATACATCAGGAATCGTAGAAATGGCTTAATATTCCAGACTAAAAAACCAAAAGGTGCTCTCCTTAGGATCTGTTGTGTCATCTGCTTAACTTCTAACTGCATTTCTCAAAACCTTGAAATTTGGATTACCAAACACCAACTGATAGAAGTATGATAAGTGTTCCTTCCTCCTTCATCCAGTGTACTTAAGGGCCCCTTCTCTAGCAGTTTGTACCTTTGAATGTTTATGCTTCTCTTGGCCTGAAGTTAAGAACTGCTACAATATTCTCTGAAATGTTATCTTTTTTCTCTAAAAGTGAGTACTTTCCTATGGTTCCCACTCTGAGGCCTATAGCCCCTCACCTATGAGATTTCAGAGCTGACTAGTGCTCTTATCAGATGAACTTTCAAATTCCTCCTAGAAGCTAATCCAGGCATGCACTGGTACAATCCTTCTGAAAGTCCTGAGTATAAACTTGCATACTCTTTATTAACCAAACCTCTTCCCCACCCATGCCTCAGATGCACTGGTTAGAGCTGATTTTTGCACTCTAGGCTCTGGAATTGTCCCTGCCCCACCCCACATTTTATATTTGTTTTACTCATCTCCCAAACCTCACTTTCACTTTACATCCTTTGTTATCAAGGTTTATTTGAGACTTTTATTCGGCTCACTTTCAGTTTTGAATTTTGGAGTTATTAATTTCTTTTCCTCCTTTATATTGTTAAGCAGAGAAATTATAATTGTTATTGGTTCCCTTTCAACTGTTTAATGATTTTGTTGTTTTTCCAAATATAATCAGAATAATTGTTGAAAAATTGCTCAGCTGGGAATTCTTTTGTTGCTCAGTTGTTTCAGTCCTGGCCGACTCTTCGTGACCCCATTTGGGGTTTTCTTGGCAAAGGTGCTGGAGTGATTTCCCATTTCCTTCTCCAGTTCATTTTACAGATGAGAAAACTGAGGCAAACAAGATTAACTGACTTGCCCAGTGTTATTCAGCTAGTGTCTGGCCAGATTTGAACTCAAGAAAACAAGTCTTCCTGACTCCAGGCCCAACACTGTATCTCCTACACCACGGAGCCACTCCCCTGGAATTCTTTGGTATTCAGCAATTCTCTTTCCAGTAGGCAGAGAGGAACCCACTCAATGTTCCTAGACAGCACTGTAAATATTCTCTGTGTAGGATATACACATACTCTCCTTTGGGATTTTCTCCATATTTAAGGAGGCTAGCTATATCTTTTCTAGTCTTTGCTTTCTGGGAAAATACTATAATTTTTATTTATATGGCATCTATATTTGTCCTTTTTACTTTAATTAAAATGACTTATTCTGATTTTTAAATGTGGAATTTCATAATATAGATATTTATTTTATTGAGATTCTACTTTAGTTTTCTCGTGGTGATCTAATGGTGAAAACCAGTGAAAATTAGTAGTCTGGGGAGGTAATTTAAGTACTATCTGTCTCTCAAGATATTTTTTATCATACATACATACATACATATATACATATATATGGAGAGAGAGAGAGACAGAGAGAGAGAGAGAGAGAGAGAGAGAGAGAGAGAGAGAGAGAGAGA
>NW_027186304.1:50588003-50588315 GCF_028583685.1 Petaurus breviceps papuanus | reverse complement strand
AGAGAGAGAGAGAGAGAGAGAGAGAGAGAGAGAGAGAGAGAGAGAGAGAGAGAGAGAGAGAGAGATTTTTTGTCCAATAATGTAGGCTTGGACCAAATTTAGGTTTTGATGTTTGTTTATTTTTTAATCTAAGAAGAGTAAAATAATCTATCACTATTTCATCAAAGAGGGCTTCTATAGAGGATGGGAAACCTATGTAAATACTAAGGTAATTCTTTTTCCTAGGCTTTGTTTTTGTTTTTGTTTTTTTTTGCTGGGGTGGATGGAGAGTGCCAGAGAGTTGAATCAGACCTGTAATTTTACTGATAAAGG
>NW_027186304.1:50575085-50587903 GCF_028583685.1 Petaurus breviceps papuanus | reverse complement strand
GAGAGTGCCAGAGAGTTGAATCAGACCTGTAATTTTACTGATAAAGGGAATTCCCTTCTACCGATGCAGATCTGCAATTTATATTCTTAGAAAGTTGCCTGGGGAAATGAATTACCCAACTATATATGTCAGAGGGCAGCTAGAAGGCACAGTGGGTAGAACACTATGCCTGGAGTCAGGAAGACCTGAGTTCAAATTTGACCTTAGATACTTAGTACCTGTGTGACCTGGGTAAGTCAGTCACTTTACCCTTTTTGCCTCTGTTTCCTCATTTTTAAAATGATCTGAAGAAGGAAATAATAAACCAACCCAGGACCTTTGCCAAGAAAACCCCAAAACGGGGTGACATAGAGTCGGACATAGCTAAAATGACTGAACACTACTGACACATGCAAGATTTGAATATAACTCATATTTATTCAGGAATCAACATTTTATCCACTAGGCCATTTCCCTCTTCCTAGAGTTCATTTAACATAACGTAACATTAAAAGGCAGTCCTAGCTGCCTTTTAAAACTTTGAAGCAAAAAGCCTTAAGCATCATTAGAAACTTGAAATGAAAAACCAACTTTGTGAAGAATATTAACTGATTTTAAGATTCATAAACTATTTTTAAATGCTAAAGAAAAGATCAATACAGTGTAAGAACTAAGTTTTCCATTGTATAGATTAGTAAAGTAAGTTTCTTCAAAGCCCTGCTTGTCAGATATATCTGGGCATGATGTCTAAAATCCTTTGATTGAAATTTCAAATTTATGAATCCATATTATTTTTCAATATTGATAGACATTTTAATCTCACTTGTAATTTTAAATGTTCAGATCCTCTCTTGTGGAAATCTATTATATGAGGAAATCAAGCTCCAATTCTCTGGGCAATACAATCTGAGTTTATCACTCAAAACTTTTATTATGTACAAAACAGGAAATGCCAACTCTTTCCTGACATTAATTTGTGTGTTTAGAAGTAGCATTTCTTTCTTTACTGATTTCTGCCCCTCTTTTATGAGAATTTTAAAATGACAATAAAATTCTATTCAATGAAAAGATTAGAAAGAAGCATTCTGCATAACTGAGCCATTGTCATATCTTGATGTATGGCCTACAGTGTTGACACTCTGCAAAGATTCTCTTAGAACAAATAATTCTGTACAACAAATTTTTTTAATGACATTCTACATAATCACTTTCTATAAATGAAATATCACCAGTATGTTTGATGAAAGAAAGGGAAGATAGCTGAGCTTAGTCTTTTTATAGCCCCTTTTGTTTGTTTGTCCTTGATAAAGAATGTAAATGCCTACAAAGGCCTATGTCTATTTTTTTTAAACAAATACTTTTTTAATATCAGCCTTGGAAAGAATGGTGAATTCAGCAGCTTGGCATCTTACATGAAAAGATATTTCTTTGTATATTGTTTTCTCCATTGATAAAGCTAAGGAGGAAAAAAAAGGAAAATTAAGACAAAATAGGGCTAAAAATACAGTTCTTTTTTTCCAAGATGGCAATGAAGATATTTCAACTTCCCATCTTCCTTTCCTCACCTCAAATATCTTAATTTCCCACTCCAAGAGAGGCTAGACTGTTTTGTTTCTTAGACCCTGTAGAATTGAAATAAGACATTTGTCCACTACCTCCTAGAATTATTGCTAATAGACCATATTATTCTAGCACTTTAAGATAAGGCAATACAAGAGCATATATCTCATTTTATAGATGAGAAAATGGAGACAGAAAAAGTCTAAGTTTTTGCCAAGAGAAATAATACATTTATTTAAGCACCAAAGCTGGGATACTGATCACACTGACTTTCTGCACTGAAGAACTCCATTCCCCTCTTTTCTTGTTTGCTGGGGCTGACTCTTAACCTGTCTACCAATCCTTCCCTCCCTTACCACAGTGCTGCCACTCACCATTGCCTGCCCTAGTGTTACTATCTGCTATAGAAGCTCTGACTTTCCTCCTTGGGATAAAATGGAACCATGTCTGTTAGGAAGAAACTATTTCTTAGAAAGGAACAAATTCATCTGATAATGATGACTGGAACTCTTGTAGCTGAAATGGCCTTTTATAGTATTTTTGCATTGTTAGTGGTATATTTTATTAGGTATTTAAGATACATATCTGGGAGAAAGCCTAGATCTGGAGTGAGAGGAACCTAGGTTCAAATTCCCACCTCTGGGGCATATCAGCCAATAAAAGTATTTATTAAGTATGTACTGTATTCCAGACACTGAACATTTAGGTACAAAGAATGAACTAGTCGTTACAATGGGCTTCCTTTCCAATGGGGGAGTTAAGTACATATACAATATATGTATATTTCAATATTGTATTTATATTTTATTATATAGAACATACATATATTGTATATATATAAATGAACATATATACACAGCATAAATAAAATCAATACACAAAATATATACAAAGCAATTAGACACAGGATAGTTTGGAAAGAAAAGATAACGGGGAGTCAGGAAGACTTCATGTTCACAATGATGCCTGAACTGTATCTTAACAGAAGAGAGAGATTCTATAAGACAGAGATAAGAAAGGAATTCATCCCAAACATGAGAGACAGCCAATTCAAAGGCATTAAGAAGATGGACTCACATGTGTGATGTTATCATGGGCTCTGTAATGACTGACTATGCTAGCCTGTAAGAGTTACACAACAACTAGCTGTGAATAAGAATAGTAAATAAGGAAGACTTCTGAAGCCCAAAACTGCTTGACTTACCAGTGATCCTTTGTGAGTGAGCTCTAGCCAGATCCCACAGAACCAGCCTTGGCCAGCTCAAGGGCAACCCTGAACAACAGTTACAGAATCAAGACTTTGTTTGGGGGCTTTCTAAAGATCCTGCTGCCTGCCTTATTGTGTCTACAGATATCTTCTCTCTTAATCCATCTCCTCTCTGCCTGAAAACCTCTAGAAACTGAGAACTCTCACTCCCTCTTTGCTCCCTTGCAAGTTTTTTTTTTTTCAAGCTCTTCCCAGACAACAAACGCTTTTGTAATCTGGGATCCAACTGTTTCATTTAGAGTCTCTCTTTTTGGACCTGGGGTCTTCCTTAAGAAAAAGAGAAAATACAAGTATGCTTGGTTCAAAGCATGTAGGAGGGTGGAGGTATTGTCCAAAGAAAATTAGAGTCAGGATAATATAGGGCTTAAAACCTAAACAAAGTGGTTCACATTTTGTTGTAGTGCCAATAGGATATCCCTGAAGATGTTTGAATAGGAGAATGACATGTTAAGACATGTGATCAATAAAAATCATTCTGGTAGCAGTGCATAGTACAGACTGGAAAATGATGAGAGATTTGAGGCAGGGAGACCAATTAGGAGATTGTTGCAATATTCTATACAAAAGTTAATAAGGGTATGAACTAGGTTGGCATCTGTTGCGAGTGGAGAGAAAGAATTATACGTGAGAAAGGTTAAAGTCCAAGTAACAAAATTTGGCCATTGATTATATATGTAGGTTGAGAGAAAGTGAAAAGTCCAGAAAAAATGCCAAGATTATACAAAATGAGAAACTGGAAAGATGGTGGTATCTTCAGCAGAAATAGGTAAGCTTGGCTTAGGGGAAAGCATAATGAATTCTGTTTTAGACTGAGGTTGTATTTATATATTTTTTAAATATTTTTCAATTGAGTTTATATTGAGTTCAAAATATCTTCAGGACATCTATTCTGAAGTATTCACTAGGAAATTGATAATGTGAGACTGAAACTCCAAGGAGGGAGAGGAGCCCTGGGAGTCATAGTTAAACCTATGGGAGCTAGTGAAGTTAAAAGAGACAGAAAGAGTACAGAGGGAGAAGAAAAGAGGGCCCAGGACAAATCCCTTGTGGGAACATGCAGAGTTAAGGTACATGATGAGAAGAAAGGAGAAGTTGAGAAGAAAGTTTAGATAGGTAGGGGGAGATCAGAGAGTCAGGCATCTCATAAAACCCCAGAGAAACAGGTGAAAAAGCAATAAAGCATAGAGAGATGAAATGATTGGAGGTTGTGGTTACATAGGGGAAAGGTTTTTTTTTTTTTAATTGCAGGAGTAAAGCCCTTGTAGGTGATGGTGAGATCTATTACCTGTGTGAATTTGGATAAGACAATCTACCAGGGTCACAGTTTTTTTTACCCATAAAACAAGAGGGTTGAACTAGATGACTCTAAGAGCCCTTCGATTCTAGATCTGTGATCCTATCAAATTTTTAACAAATCACCTACCCCATTATACAATTTTGGATGCAAACAAGATAGGCTTAGAACAAACTGATGGGAGAAGCCAAGTTTCTTAAATGGAAGCTAGTTATTTTAGATTAATGGATAGATAGATATGGTGAATGAATACTTAATATGTATAGTACATAAAAAGCACTGATTTACTGAATTTACTAAATTACTGATTTAGTAATTCTCCAAATTACTAAAAAAGAGAGAAATGCAAATCGAAAAAAATGCTAGGTTTCACCTCATATCCAGCAAATTGTGTAAGATAAAACAAATATGAAAATATTCAGTATTGGAGAGAATGCAAAAAGATGATATACATGCATAATTGGCAGAACTGAATTTCCTCAAAAATGCCATTCACTTGGTTAAAAGATATGACAAATAATTTTAATTTACCTTGTTTATTATTATTTCCAACTCTTAAGAATGCTGAAGTATTATTTATGAAACATTATTAAATGGGGTTTGTTTAGTCATTTGGAAGCCAATCTAGCAAAGCATATTTAGTACCTTTATAGATAGTTACAAAGTACTCCTTGAAGAAATAATGAAAAACTTAAATACCTGGGGGGATACTTAGGACTTTTAACTGGGAACTGTTAAAATTATTTTTAAAAAAATTACTGAAGTTAATTTACAAATTTAGTGCTATTCCAGTCAAACTACCAAAGGGATATTCAACAAAACTAGACCAAAAAAAAATACCAAATTCCATTTTGAGGATCTAAAAATCTGGAACATCAAGGAAAATAATTTAAAAAAGTAGGAATAAAGGAGAAATAACACTTCCAGACCTCGAACTATATAATAAAAGCAGCAGTTTTCACAGTAATTTGGTGATGGCTAAAGGGCAGAATCAGAAATAATCAAATTCAACAACCCAGTGTTAAACAATATTGAAAACAAAATATTTCCTAGAATAGAACTTTCTTGATAGGAATCCCTGAGAAAACTAGAAAGCAGCCTGACAGAAATTAAATTTAGGCCAACATCTCCTGTCAAATTCTACAATAAACTCAAGAAATATATGGTTTAAATATTAAAAATTATACCATAAAATTTAGAATATAATAAAATCATGTACCTTTCTTAGTCATGAGTAGATGGAGAAGTACTATACAAGGGACAGAAATGGTTACAAAGGTAAAATTTATAATTTTGATTACATAAAGTTTAAAAGTTTTTCATGAACAAAATTCAACTAGAATAAAAAAAGAAGTGGTCAAATTGGGGGAAAAATGTACTGAATATTGGTGCTAAAGTTCTAATATCTGTGATATATAGACCATTAGCAAATATCAAAGACCAAAAAAAAAAAACCAAAAAACCCCAAAAATTTCCTCAATAGATGACTAGTGAAAGGATACAAGCAAATAGCTGGTTCTCAAATGATGACTTATAAACTATTAAAAACAATATAAAGGAATTCTCCAGATTACTAAAAATGAGGGGAATACAAACCAAAAAATGCAATGTTTCGACTCACCTCCAGCAAATTAGCCAAGATAACAATTATGAAAATATTCAGTATTGGAGGAAAGTCAGAAAAATGGTACACATGCATAATTGGTTGGAATTATGAATTTCTCCAACCATTCTGGAATATAATTTGCAATTATATAAAGAAAGTAAACATATCCTTTGACCCAGAGATTACATGGCTAACATGAAAGAGGTTAGTGATGAAAAGAAAGGCCTTATAAATACCCAGATATTTGTAGCAGTAAAGAATTGCTGATGTCCATTGCCTGACAGCTGGCTAAAATAATTTTAATTCAAGAATGTAATATTGTTGTGCTGTAAGAACAAAATGAATGAGATTACTATGAATTAACATGGAAAATATGTGAACTGATGCAATGTGAAGTAAGCAGAATCAGTAAAACAATATACACACTGATTACATAAATTCATATATATATATATATATATATATATATATAATTCCATTTATATGGAAGAAATAACACCAAAAACAATTGAAATTCAGTGCTGGGAGATTATTAAAACTAAAGAGATGAGAAGATAGTTGCTCATACCTTGCAGATACAGGGATCCATGGGTGTGAGGCCCTGAATATATTATCAATCTTTTTCAATATGTTACTTTTGCTTCATTTTCTTTCTTCCTCTTTTGAAAAAATTCTTTTTTTTTTTTTAAGCGATCAGGGTTAAGTAACTTGCTCAAGGCCACACGGCCAGTTATTTCTGGGTGTGGTGCTAAGTATCAGAGCCCAGATTTGATCCCAGGTCATCCCGACTATGGGGCCAGTGTTCTTACTCACTGAGCCACCTGGCCGCCCCTAAGCAATCAGGGTAAAGTAACTTGCTCAAGGTTACACGGCCAGGTGTTTCTGGGTGGGTGCTAAGTGTCTGAGCCCAGATTCGATCCCAGGTCATCCCGACTCTGGGGGCGGTGCTCTTACTCGCTGTGCTAACTGGCCACCCTGAAAAAATTCTTTATTGTAAGAGATTACTCTGAGAGTGAATAGGTAGCACTATAATGGGAAATATATGTGTATTATAAAACATAAATATGTTTTATGTTGTAAAATATAATTTCTAAATATAATTTTGTTCTAAAACACACCCACATGCAGATATACGCTTGTGTGTGTATGTGTATATATAATGTATATATATATATAATGTATATATAATGTGTGTATGTATATATATATATATATATACACATACATACACACATATCTCTCCAGAGTATTATTTTATATTTACTTCATGCAATTCATGCAATAGGTTCAGGACCAACAACTCCCATGAACTGTGTCACACTCCAAAGGTGCCATTAATTCCTTGAAAACAGTCTCTAAAACGTCATTTTCTATGAATGATAATACCTTCAATGAACAAATAAGAATTGGTCATTTGAACCTAAGTAACGATTGCCACCGCCATCTACTATCACTACTCTGGTAGCCACTGTTCCCTCCGATGTTTCTGACTCATCTTCCAGATGCACATGGTTTCTTGAGAACTCTCATCTCAATAAGCTGCATTGTCCAAGTCTCTTATTGAATGTCATATAGACTGAATGCAACCTTTGACTTAAGAATCCATGATATCTATTGATTTACTTTGCCCACAGTGCTTTAATATCCTATTAAAGAAGTAAATTAGAGTAGCCTGATAGTATATGTCCTTTAAAAAGTGATGTTGATGTCTCTTTAATGCTCTTATGATCTTCGATATTTCCACAAATCTGTTTTTGATCATGTGCTCTTTTTGGTGTGGAAATTGCAATTCCCCTGCAAACCAGGACATCCTCCTCTTCCATACACAAAGGTCTGGTGTAGAGTGGGCTCCAACTTAAGGAGAAAATTATATAGAATATATGGGGCCAATCTTCTGGTCTTGGGAATTTCCTTCTTTCTTTGTGGTATCCTCATGAAGTTTCCCTTTAGCTGCAGTCCTCTGCTGGGCTCTGAGGATCAATGGTTGTGTTGAACCCATAGTTGGTACTTCTGTTTGCCACAACTGTCTTCCTCAGGTTCCTATCTTTCTACATACATCTGCAGACATTTCCTTTGTTTTCAACCACAATCACTCTGGCAGACTCTACTGTTAAATTTTAAAGATTATACCATAAAATGTATAAGATAATCAAATCATGTACCTTTCATAGTCATGAGTAGATGGAGAATTATTAAACAAGGGACTCTGGAGGCCAACATGATCTCTGATGACTATAACACATCTCCCAGATGCACATGGTTTCTTGAGAATTTGCTTTCCAACAAGACAGCCACCTTTCTATCCATTCAGTAGGTGACAATAGTTCTTGCTTCACTTGTCTCCAGGGGAAAAAAAGTTATTAAGAAATTATTTTTGGGGCAGCTAGGTACAGCAATGAATATAGCACTGGCCCTGGAGTTAGGAGGACCTGAGTTCAAATCTGGCCACAGACACTTAACACAAAACTAGCCATGTGACCTTGGACAAGTCACTTAACCCCAATTACCCTACTTCCCTCCCCCTCCAAAAAGCAAAAAAAAAAAAAAAAAAGAAAGAAAAGAAAAGAAATTATTTCCCCCAAAAGTCATCCCTTTTGTGTTGAACTCAATTCTAGATCAGCACCTCCTAAATTATCAACTCTTCCACCTCCCCAGCCAATCAGAAGTTCTTTTGTTATCATTTAGTAGAGGCCCCTCAGTCATCCATGTCTGGAAAGAATCTTCCAGAATTCCCAATGCTGGATTGGAACCAAACAAGCGACATCTGCAAATGCTCTGCCTAACCCAGCCTAGTAGGAAGGGCTAATTCAGGCATGCTCTGAGAACTTGATCTGCATTGTTCAGTTGCTTCATTACAGTAGATTTTTGTGACGTCCTAACATTCTGTAACAGAATTTGTTAAAATGTTGCTGTTGTTGGGGATAGGGGGGAATGTTGGGGAGAACTTTCAATGTGTTTTGACCATGAATTATTTAAGCTGGAAGAGGTTTTAAAGATCATTTCATTCAAACCCCATTAAAATGTCAGCTGCAAAGAGTTTTTCATTTTTATTCTTGTATACACACAGATCCCAGTCACAGTGTTTCTTTGCACATAATAGACACTTAAGGAATGCTTTTGTTGAACTGAATCCCTCACTTATGAGTTAGTAAATAAAGGTCAAGGAAGCATATATGCACTGGCTGACCCAAGTCACCCCCCCGAATTAAAAGGAGAGTTGAGGTTAGTAGATATGTGTGCCCCCATGCTCTTTCCGTGGCATTATATATAGTTTCCTAGTTGAAGGTGTTACTAAGCCTTTCAATTCTAGAAACAGAATAGTGATATTGCTGCAAAAATATTATAAAAAGAATTACTCCTCTAATGATATATTTTGTTAAATATGTGGGGAAAGCTCTGATGATATCTTTTCCATTGTCTTTCCCTCACTAGAATCTACCAAAAGGACACCTAGTATAGGCTTATCCTCACGATGAACCACCAAATCTAAAGATTTTCTTCTTTTACTAGAGCATACCGGCTTGAGCCTTTGTATGTTTATACTAATATCTTTACAACAACTAGAACATTTCATTCTGATGAAAATGCTTTGTTTTCCAGCATATGTTCTCTCAGAGGCAATTTTTGTCCCAACCACAAACCTTTTTAAAATGGTGAAAACACTGAAAACAAAATTGTCTGAACAATGTTGCATGCCATTGTCTTGCTACTTATTCAGGGAAAAACTGACACTGTATACATAAGTGATCTGATTGTTATCTTTTTTTTATTAGAACTCTTTCTTTTGTATAAAATATCTAGTACTAGAGGTTTCTTCTTTTCTTAGGTATAAATCTAGTAGAAAAAATGTTGAGAGCTGCATCTTTCGTAGTTTAGTGCAGTTCGATGTTTTCATGTCACATGGTTATAGCTAGGTAGATTAATAGGGAGTTCTCTCTGGAAATTTCTTTCCTGTTATTGTTCTCCCTCAGCAGTTGATGGCTAAGTTAATTCTCTTTAGTTTTGTCATGCTCTACAGCACACATTGCCAAGCTATGATAAGCTTTACAAGGGGAAAAAAGAAGCAATGGTGTCCATCAAAGTCTTAAACTTGCATTTTAAACTTTGGCTTGACCTGATGTGCCATTCAAAGAGCTTCAGAAGATTATTTTTTTTAGAGAAAGGTTCAATATGTCCCGAGGCTATCGGTTTTGAGTTAAACTGGGTGAAGGAGAAATATTTTACTCATCAGCTTTGCAGTCACAGAGTTTGCCTCAGCTAGAACAAAACTGCTGAGGCATTTAGAGAAAATTAACCCCCCATCCTGGCAGCCAGATGTGACTGGTTTCTGATGAATGCACATGAGTGGGCTGAAAAATCAAGAGACTGTGAAATTCCTGTCAGGTCCGTACAGTGCAGAATGGGCTATTGACTGCTTTCTATATTTCCCTCCATCATTCTTCTTGAACACTGCCATTAATTTCCTCTCCTACTCTGACTTGTTTTTTTTTTTTTCTCCTTCTTCCCTTTAGCTCCTTCTGCTGCTAGAAAGGATGCATGCTGCATTGCTGGAGTACTTCAGACTGCAAACCCTCTTTAGCAAGTGTGAGCTGGAAATGACCCAGCAAAGAGCTCATGGGAATATTTGCAGACTAATACTTGTGGAGGTAGGTGATTGCAGGAAAGTAGGAAAGATCATTCTGATCTAGATTGAAAAGCAAATGATGGGTAGTGTGATGAAGCATTAAAACCATATCCCATCAGAGTTTTATAAATTTTTCACCTCTTTAATAAAGTGGAATTGCATGAAGGATGAATTCACTAAGTTAACTTATATACCATGCATACTTTGAAGGGAAGGAGGGAGGGAGGGAGGGAGACAGAAACACACAGAGAAAGAGGTTGGACATATTTCTCATAAAATTTGGAACATATTGTTATGAATATATTTGATACGTACATATATAGCCTTATGTGTATATACATATAGACCTATATACACATATATTTAAATTTGCTCTCTTGCTGTCATTCAACTTTCCTAAATTATTTTTAAGCCTGTTCTTATGTTTGCCATGGTAAGCATTTATCTCTTAATTTTTATCAAAATACTGCTATTCTCACAGAGTACACTCTCCAGATAAGGATTAAAGATTATTTTATGTATAAATAAGGAATTTGGAATCCAGTTCAAACAGGGATTTCCAAATGCAGACAGGAGTGTAATGGGTAATCCTGCATGACTTAAGTTGCCCTTCATTTTTTAAAAGTTGCAATATGTTTTCTTGGTAACTATTCAGTTATAAACAGCATGGATATGAACTGTTCTTTGATGATATCTATTGGATGTAGGTTTATAAATTAATTTTGATAATTTCCTATCATAAATGATATTTCCAGATACCATAATTTTCATGATACAAGTTTAAAAACAGAAGCTACCCATTTAAAAATATATTCCATTTTTAACATTCTTTGTTTAACACAACAGATTTCAGTATCATAACTTATGGTAATTTACAATACAAAAACTAAATATATTTTTCTTATGCTTTGATATTAATCCAGTGTTATATATAGTCAGTGACTTTTAGAATATTACTTCAGCCAAAATGTTTAGAGTTTATTAAAATTTTATTCTCCCTGGGATTTTTCAAGACTTTCACTAAGAGTTAAAACCACCAAAAGGACCTATTCATATATTGTCTACTGGAGAAGGAGAAGAAATTCAAATAAAATTAAAATTAATGGAAAAATATAAAAGAAATAGAAGATACATTTCTCTAAGGGGCTCAGTTAATATCTTTGAGCTGTATTTTGGCAAATATGTACTCTTTTTAAAAATAATGTACAAAAATCATGGGCTTGATTAAATTAGGTAAACAAATTTGGACTTTAATATTAAATTAAAAAAAACTTTAGGAATGGTTTAGTTACCTCTGAGTAAGTAAATAAAAAACAGTTGAACAAATTCAGGTTATATTCCATGAATACTTATAAGTATGAGTGGCATGGGGATCATATGTACCACATCTGAAGCTGTAAGTTATCATAGCTTGAATATACATAATGTATATATGTATACATGTATATATTAGCATTTTAAGAGCTATTTAATGAACAAACCCATAGGTGAATTTTGACATCTTCTAGTTTTATACTTTAATCCTCTTTTAAAGGAAGACCTTTTTCCTTCATAAAATATTCCCTTTTATACAAATTTTATGAAAAAAAATTATACATATGAATTCAGTTATAATTAAGTAATGGCAATATCTGGCAATAAGAAGTAGAACACTGGTAAAGGATATTTTTTACTGTCTTCTATGAACTTGATTCTAATTCCATGATGCATCAATATGATGTCCCTTTTACAACTTGCTTTAAAATGGCTCATTGTTATGCTTGATAGAAAACACCAGGAAAGTCAGGAATGGAAAAATCATCCATTTAAGCAGAGGTAAAGTGCTGAAGCATTGGTAACAATAGGATTTTACCAAGATGGTGTTTATGATTTTTAGGAATTTACTTGGAGGATAAATTGATCCCCTTCCTTATGCAAATGCTTTGGATTTAGCCTGATGCAGTTTGGATTTTTTAATGCAAAAAGAATGAACATTTCATATCTTTTATATCATTATGGGTTTTTGACCTCTATACCAAAGATAGGTATGGTTGGATTGTGCAGAAGGTGTCAGGAAACTTTTTCCAAAATAAAGAAAATTAGGCGCTAGAGGTGTAGAGACCAAATGGAAGCAGTCATCTGTTTGAGTTCTCACATGGTTCTAATAAGAAGTCTTTTGTTAGCAAACTTCTATGTCAGAGAAAATATAGAACATTTTTTAATCAAATGCTTTATTAACTTCTAGTTTACATCATTCATTTCTGCAAGATTTTGAGTTACAAATTTTCTCACCGTCTTTCCCCTACCTACCACCCCAAAATATCCCCTCCTCCAATCTGCTCTCTCCCATATTTTCTCCAATACCCCCTCCAACTTTCCAGTAGGGAAGGATGGATATCTATGCCCCAGTGCCTGTATGTCTTATTTCCCAGTTACATGTAAAATAATAATAATAGTATATATATATATATATATATATATATATATATATATATATATTTAAGCATTT
>NW_027186304.1:50528136-50574685 GCF_028583685.1 Petaurus breviceps papuanus | reverse complement strand
TTTTTTTTTTTTTTTTCATCAAGAATGCTTGAAAGTCCTCTCTTCCACTGAATGACCATATTTTCCCCTGAAACATGATACTCAGTTTTGCTGGGAAGGTGATTCTTGGTTTTAATCCCAGTGCCTTTAACCTCTGGAATATCATATTCCAAGCCCTTCGATCCCTTAGTGTAGAAGTTACAAGATCCTGTGTTATCCTGATTGTGTTTCCACAATATTCAAATTGTTTCTTCCTGGCTGCTTGTAATATTCTCTCCTTGATCTGGGAATTCTGGAACCTGGCTATAATATTCCTCAGAGTTTTCTTTTGGGGGATCTTTTTTCAGGAGGTGTTCGGTGGATTCTTTCAACCTCTATTTTGCCCTCTGTTTCTAAAACATCAGGGCAATTTTCCTTGAGAATTTCTTGAAGGATGATTTCTAGGTTCTTTTTTTGATCATGGATTTTACGTAGTCCAATAATTTTTAAATTATCTCTCCTGGATCTATTTTCTGGTCAGTGGTTTTCCCAATGAGATATTTCACATTGCCTTCTATTTTTTTCATTTGTTTGGATCTGTTTAATTATATCATGATTTCTCAGAAAGTCACTAGCTTCCATTTGCTCCAATCTAATTCTGAAGGAATTATTCTCTTCAGTGAGCTTTTCAGATTCTTTTTCCATCTGGCAAATTCGACTTTTTAAGGCGTTCTTTTCCTCATTGCCTTTTTGAGCCTCTTTTGCCATTTGAGTTACTCTATTTTTTAAGGTGTTATTTTCTTCAGTCAGGTTATTGACTCTCATTTCATAATTTTCTTGCATCATTCTCATTTCTCTTCCCAATTTTTCCTCCACTTCTCTCATTTGATTTTAAAAATCCTTATTAAGGTCCTCTATGGCCTGTAACCAGCTTGTATTTTTCTTGGAAGCTTTTGGTGAAGGAGTTCTGACTTCACGGTCTTCCTCCTGTTCCATGCTTTGATCTTTTTTGTCCCTAAAATAGGATTATAATGTTGGGTTGCTCTGTTTACTTTGCTTCCCTCATTTGCTCATGTTGCCACTCAATTACTTGACTTTTGGGTTTTTTTCCACAGTAGGACTCTGCTACCAGACAGGGGAGCTTCATACCAAACACTGGGGTTTTCTCAGCTGCCGAACGTATTAGTTGGGTGCCTTCTCTGAAGCCTCCACATGCTCTGGCAAGCTGGTCACACACCCCAGGACCTCCACCCTAGACTGCAATCCAGATCCAAGCAGGTTAAAGCAAGAACAATTACCCCTCTGACTGGTAGCTTGGTCCCCCTACACTCTGCAGGCCAGGAGCTGAAGCTGCCATATCGTAGCGACTACACTGGCCAACGCTCCTCAGCAGCTTCTTGCCTCAGGGGCAGTGGCCAATACACTCAAAACTACTGGATCCCAAAGTCCAGACTGCATTGACCTCTCACTTTGTCCTTTGCATCTATGTGTTGATAATTCTGGAAACCCACAGCTGCTGGTGATCTGAAGTCCCTCCAGCTGGTGGCTGGTCAGGCCTGCCCTAGGGCTAAAACCTCCATGGGGCCAGGGTCAGCTCCCAGAACACTGTGCTGGCCACTTACTGCTGCCTGGCTGGGCTGTCCTCAGTGGGAGGTTAGCTTCTCTGGGTCATTTTGTGGGTTCTGTAGCTCCAAAGTTTCTTCAGAATCACCTTTTTTAAAAAATTTATTTATTTTTTAAGCAATTGGGGTTAGTTAAGTAACTTGCTCAAGGTTATACAGCCAGTTATTTCTGGGTGTCGTGCTGAGTGTCTGAGCCCAGATTTGATACCCAAGTCATCCCGACACTGGAACCAGTGCTCTTACTTGCTGAGCCACCTGGCCACCCCTAAGTAATTGGGATTAAGTATTTGTTCAAGGTTACACAGCCAGGTGTTTCTGGGTGTGGTGCTAAGTGTCTGAGCCTGGATTCGATCCCCAGGTCATCCCGACAGTGGGGCTGGTGCTCTTACTTGCTGTGCTACCTGGCCCCCCCTCAGAATCACTTTTTACATGAATTGGAGGAGGTGAGAGCTGGGGCCCCACGGAAGTCCTGTTTCTACTCCTCCATCTTCACTCCACCAAAAATATGGAACATTTTGATTTATGAGTTGATATAGTGTCTTTTAATTTGTTCTATGGTATTTAAAATGATACCTGGAAGTTCTAGGTAAATATTTCACTTTACATGCCAGGAAAGAGAATAAATACAATAGCAACTGTAACCAATATTGCTTACATATTTCATGACACTGGGCTATGCCACTTCACTAATTAGACACTCTTGAATCTTCTTTATACAGTTATCCCTTCCACATCAGAGGGACTAAGGGTGCGGTACCACCACAATCTGGAAAATTCATGTAAAATGTTTTAGCCCTCCCTTCATACTAGACAATAATCTGAATTATTATGGTATTAAAAGATAAAACATGTTGATATTATACAATATTTTACATGTATTTTATGTATTTCTGAGTTTCTAAACTTTTTCTGTATTGTCTGCTGGCTTTCACATGTTGTCTCCAGCTTCTGCTACACTCCCCCCAAAATTCCCATTTAGATTTTTATGCTGAGTCATGATACATCAAAACTGCTATGGGGAAAGCTGGTGTGCTGAATTCCATTCTAAAATAAATAATGACATAAAAGTATTTGAGCAAATTATTGAACATTCCTTATTTATGTGTATATGTATAAAATAAAGACATAGGTACTTTTGCTTATTGATTATTTATTGACATGTACATATTTTCAGATAGGGAGACAGATAACCTTTAATCACCAATAATTCCTTAACAAAATAAGCATTAGAGATCTGGAAAGGAGCTCCAATGATCATCTTGTAGGGAATGATATTATTTCCATTTTATAGTTTAGGCAGTTGAAGATTACATCAAAAGATACAACTAGGTTACACATCTAGAAAATGGTTAAGGGTCAGGGGAGAGAGATACTACCAATGTAGTAAAATTATGGTCAAATAATACAATAGTATTAACAAGGAAACATGTCTTTTCCCTAATTATTTCTAGTTGTTAAAAAAAAATCAGAAAATAATTGTTAACCAGCACAATGAATGAATGCAGACATGAGGAATCAATCCACATTATTTTATTCAAGGTAGATTCAGAAACTTTTAATTAAGAATCATAGTCTCAGAGTTGTCAGAGAGTTTTAGGATTATTGGTTTAGAATTGGCATGGAGATGATTTAGTTCAGCCCCCTCATTTTACAGGTGAGAAAACTGAGACCCATAGACTATAAGAGACTTATCCAAGGTCACACAGGAAACAAGTGTTAGAGAGCTGAAGTTTGAAGGTGGGTCCTCTCACTCCACTTGAGGTGCTTTTCTCATCATACCATGCTTATTCTGCAGCCTAACATATCTGAAGAGAAATTCTCTCAATTCTTTACACACACACACACACACACACACACACACACACACACACACACACTCACTCATAAAGAAATGAGCTTTAGGAGTGAGCTCCCTCAACTCTCTCCATTACTCAAGACTTCTCAACCTTACCCATTGTCATCATTACCCATTTTCTTCTTTTGGTTACAGAAGAACGGTATCCCTATCTCTCACTAATACTACTCTATTTGTACCTTTAATTGCATTCCTTCATAGCTCCTCTAGGAAATTAATGAATAAAAATTTTTACCTAAAACATAGTTATTGAAATGAGATTTCTGCAATAGTCCACTCTCTCATGTGGATCTTGAGTTTCTCTCTCCTGGTTCCATCTGATCTCCTTACATTTGACTACTCAGGCATCTTCAAACATTAAAAAAGCCTTCCTTAGGCCTTTCTGTACAATCCAGACTCAAGGCTATCATACCCTTCCTCTTTCCTAAATTTATTTTAAAAAGCTCTTTATACAAGAATGGTGCCACATCCTCAGTACATATTGTATCCACAATCCCTTTCAATAATGCTTCTGCCCTGTCTACTAAAGCTCTTCCTTCAAAGATCACAATTGACCTAAGTTTCAATTTGTTTTTTCCCCTCTTTTTCTCCTTGACTTCTCTTCAGCTTTGGAAACATTCCTTCCTACTGGATATTCTCTCCTCCTTTGGTTTCAAAGACACCACACACTCTTGATTCTTCCTTGTGGTTCTCACTACTCCATTACTATCTGCTTTAGTGGTTGCCCTTCATGACCTCTTAATGTAAGTGTTCCCTCAGGGCTCTCTCCTTGCCCTTCTTTGTGTCTCTCCCTATTCTCTCTCTCTCTTTTTCACTTCTATGCTTTTTTTGTACCACCCCTCTGTAGATGACTGCCAAATCCATATTCATAGTCCTGTGCTTACTTCTGTGATGCAGCCTTGCACTTTCAAATGCCCATTTGACTGGCATCTCAAACTCAGATTCCAAAACTGTGTCCAGTTATGAATGCCATATATTAAAAGGTTCATTGGCAAACTGTAGTGTGTCTAGGTTTACAGTAGGTCAACCAGGGTAGTGAAAGGTCTAGAAAAAAGTCAAATAAAGGATCACTGAGGGAACTGAGCAATGTTTAAAGTGAAGAAGAAAATGAAGAAATTATTTCTGTCTTCAAATTTTTGAATGTCAATCAAATGGAAATGGGATTTGACTTCTTCTTGATTGTTCCTGAAGCTAGAATAAGTGTTTAAAAGTTACAGAAGGCAGATTTCACCTCAGTGTAAAGAACTTTTTAATAATTGAAAAGTTGCCTGGTTAGTGAACTTCCCCTCATTTGGATACATTCATATCATCATGGGGTTATAGAGGTGGAAGATATTATAGAATAAAATATATTGAAATGGAAAGTATGTTAAAAGCTATCTAGACTAACTTCCTCATTTTTCAGATGAGGAAAATGAAGCTCAGAGAGTTTAAGGTACTTGACCATCTTCATACAGTGAGTAGCTGAGGATAACTGATGGGCATCAAACTTGTCAGTGAATTAGCGGGGTCTCTACCCTGAGCATATGAAGACTTTCCCTGGTACAATGGGCAGAGGAGAACAGTTTGTTCCAACAGCCATGAAGGGGGCTGAAGCAGGCACTGTGGATACTTAGAACTTAGACATCAAAGACACCAAGATCATTCACTGCATCCTGAGCCATCACCAGTCTTGACTTCTATCTTGCCACTGGACTTCAGTGACTAGAAGAGGGTGAGGCTGAGAGGCTTCTAACTTTGTACAATTCTGCTCACTTAAATCCAATTCACACAGAAGTCATGTGTGATGTCATTGAGCCTCTAAAATAATGAAGGAAGACTACCCACAATAAAAAGTTGAGCTAGGATTCAAGTGAAGATGCTCTGGCTCAAAATCCATCCATAGTCTTCCTCTCACCATCTTGCCTCCTAAGTGGAGACAAGAGGAGGGCAGAAGACTAGGTGATCTAAAATATATTTATTTTAATTCTGTGCTTACAAGAATTAATTTTTAAACATGCCAACCAGTTACTCATCCAGAAATAATATTAAAATAATTTAGAAATAAAAAATAATACTTCATAATCCTGCCACATGACTAAACAGAGAAATGAAGGAAAGCCATAATTACAGTAGATAAAAACCCAGTTCTAGTATATTTTTATAGTGATATCTTTGTTTCTTCACCAAAATGTCAGAGAAAGGCAAAAGGAATTGTAGATTACATCAGTGGCTTTCAAGCTATAAATGAACTATTACAATATGTTCAAGTTAAATGAAAATATTGTGTTCTGATGTTTATAGTGAAATTTCAAATGTGGACCTATACACAGCTAAAATATTCCAGCAAAAAATGTTTTACAACTACATAAAGTTAATGAAAGGAGACTTCTAAAAGGTGGTATTTTCTATCAAGTTAGTTCATTAAAAGTTAATAATTAAAATAATGCAATAGAGAAACCCTTTCCTTATTATAGCACCCCAAAAAAACCCATCGTGACTGGCCAATAGAACAAAAATTAAAATTCAAGAAAATGTGTGTAGATGTATACCTCCTCTATTAGTCATGTAAAAAATGTTTGACTAATTTCAATGTTTTGAAAGAATGACTTATACCTAAGCCTGAGATAAAAAAAAAAGGCAGGGAGGATAAATCTATTGCTTGGCAATGTTTTGATTCTTCACAACATTCTCCAGAATTGAGTCATGTTTTTGCCAAATTCCAACAGAAGTTTGGCCACTCAAAGCAAGATATAGGTGGTCATGGCCTACTGCTAGAAAATAATGTAGAATTATCTGGATCCTGCCACATGACAGCAGTGTCCATTTAAGACTCAAGAGGAACATGATTGAATCAGGAATCTCTGGAGGAGAAAGACCACATACATATTTAAAAAATATATTTTATTTATTTCAGGAAATATTTCCTAATTATATGTAAAACATTTAATATTAATTTTTAAAAATTTTGAGTTCCAAATTCTCTTTCTTCTTCCAATATCTCCTCACTCCTTGAGAAATCAAGCAATTTTATATCAATTATACACGAAAATGCAAAACATTTCCATCTTAGTCATGTTGCAAATATATATGTATATATATATATATAGATATATAAAGAAAAATAAGGAAAGTTTAAAAAGTAGTATTCAATCTACATGCAGAGTTCATCAGTTCACTCTCTCTCTGAAGGTGGATAATATTTTTGTCATGGGTCTTTTAGAATTGTCTTGGATCATAAGTCTCACAGTTTATCATCCTTACAATGTTACTGTTACTGTGTACAATGTTTTCTTGGTTTTAAATTTTCATCAATTCATATAAGTCTTCTTGGGTTTTTCTTAAGCCATCCTGCTCCTCATATCCTATAGCATAACAGTATTTCATCACAATCTTATACCACGACTTGCCTAGCCATTCCCAAATTGATGGACATCTTGTCAGTTTCCAATTCTTTGCCACCACAAAAAGCTGCTATAAATATTTTTGTACAAATAGATCCTTTTCACTTTTCTCTGATGTCTTTTTGAGCCAGACCTAGTAGAATATTCCTAGGTCAAAGGGTATGCACAGTTTTAGAGTCCTTTGGATGTAGATCCAAATGGTCCTCTCAAATGGTTGGACCAGTCCACAACTCTACCAACAATGTGTTATTGTCCCAATTTTTCCACATCCCTGCCAGCATTTGTCCTTTACCTTTTCTGTCATGTTAGCTAATCTTATAGGTATGAGATGGTATCTCAAAGTTGTTTTAATTTGTATTTCTCTAATCAGTAATGATTTAGGCATTTTTTCATGTAAGAACGAAGAGTTTTTATTTCTTTTTCTAAAAACTGCCTTTTCATATCCTTTGACCATTTATCAATTTGGCAATGGCTCTTATTTTTATAAATTTCACTGTTTCCTGTATGTGAGAAAGTAGGTCTTTATCAGAGAAACTTGCTATAATTTTCCCCCTTGGTTTCCTGTTTTCCTTCTTATTTTGGTTGCATTGGTTTTGTTTGTGCAAAAGCTATTTAATTTCATGTAATCAAAATTACCCATTTTACTTCTCATGATCCTCTCTCTCTCTTTTTTGGTCATAAACTCTTCTCTTATCCATAGCTCTGACAGGTACATTTCTCCACAATCCCCTAATTTACTTATATTACCCTTTGTGTCTAAAATCACTTATCTATTTTAACCTTCTCTTGGTATATGGTGTGAGATGTTGCTCTATGCCTAATTGTTATTGTTGTTTTTCCAAAACTGATTTCCAGTTTTCCCAGCAATGTTTGTCAAATTGTAAGGTTTTTACTCCCAAAACTTGGGTTTTGGGGTTTCTCAAACACTAGATTACTATAGTCATTTACTACTGCATATTATGTACTTAATCTCTTCTACTGATCTACCACTCTATTTCTTAGCCATTACAAGTTTTTTTGATGATTACCACTTGGTAATTTAGTTTGAAATCTGGTACCACTGAGCCATCTTCCTTCACATTTTAAAAATTTATTCCCCGATATACTTGTCCTATCATTTTTCCAGTTGATTTTTTTAAATTATTTTTTCTAGCTCTATTAAAAATTACTTGGTAGTTTGATTGGTATAACATTAAAAAAGTAAATTAAGTGATAAAATTGTCAGTTTAATTTTATTGCCTTAACCTACACATTAGTTATTAATATTTTTAATTGCTTAGGTCTGTCTTTATTTGTGTGAATTTTACAACTGTGTTCATATAGTCCCTGGGTTATCTTGGCAGGTAGACTCCCAAAACTTTATATTGTCTGCAGTAATTTTAAGTGGAATTTCTCTTTCTGTCATTTCCTACTGGGTTCTGTTGGCAGTATATAGAAAGGCTAATGATTTATGTGGGTTTATTTTATATCTTGCAACTTTGCTATAGTTGTTAATTGTTCCAAATAGTTTTTAGTTGACTTTCTAAGGTTTTCTAAGTATACTTTCATGTCATCTGCAAAGAGTGAGTTTTGTTTCCTCACTATTTTTATTCCTTCAATTCCTTTTTCTTATCTTATTTCTATAGCTAACATTTTAGTGCAATATTTAATAATAGTGGTGATAATGGACATTATTGCTTCACCCATGATCTTATTGGGAAGACTGTATACATATATATATATGTATGTATATATATATATATATACACACACACACACAAATACGTACACACATATATGTATATATATATATATACACATATACATACATTTATATATATGTATGTATATAGATAAATATGTCCATACAAATATATTTTAAGTAACTTTTATATAAAATTAATAAGCAGTAATTTTCTCCCCTTTTCCTCATTGGAAAAAAAAAGAAAAGAAAGCCAAACCCCTATATCAAATCAGCATAATCAAGTGAAATAAAGTTCTACATATGCATACTACACACATATATTAAGCATAAAACAAAATAAAAGAACTATTTGCCATAACTATTATTTATAATACATGTGTAAGCAATATATTAAAAGCCAAGAAAATGACATCACTTAAAATTATATGATCTTAGGTAAGCAAAGAATTAAAATATAAAAACATTCTAATGTTATAAGAAATTCTAATAAGAAAACATATAACAAAGCAGTGCACAATTCAAGAAATTATTCAACATTTTCAGAGTGCTGGGTACAACCTGAGGACTATTGTGTAACCAAAGACTTTTTAGGGCAAATAAATCTTGTAATGTGTTGATAAGTTGCTTGATTTCAAATCAATTCAACTCTACACATATTCATTAACTTCCTACTGTGTGCTAGTCCCTGCCTAAAGTAACTTACATTCTACCTGTGGGATGTAGCAGACCCACAAATAAGTACAAAGCCATATACAAAGGCTGATGATTTTAGGAAGCTTTTTGAATTAGCTGAATGACAGTCGTGTCCGTGTTTTGGGAATATCAATTTGGCAGTTGCATGGAAGATCGATTAGAGAGGTGAAACAATGGTAGCAGGGAAATCAGTAGGAAACTATTACCTCCTAATTGAGACTGTTTGATGACAAGATGGATGGAGTACTATACCTGGAGTTAGGAAGACACTCACTAGGTGTATGACCCTGGGGAAGTCACTCAACCTCTGCCTATCTTCCCTCATCTATAAAATGGGAGTAATAATAAAACACACCTCATATGTTAAGGCAGCTGCATGGGATGGTACATAGAGTGCCAGACCTGAAGTCAGGAAGACTTGGCTTTGTGAATTCAAATATAGCCTTAAACATTTACTAGCTATGTGACCCTGGGTAAGTCATTTAACCCTGGTTTGTCTCAGTTTCCTCACCTGTAAAATAAACTGGAGAAGGAAATGGTAAACCACTCTAGTATTTTTGCCAAGAAAACATCAAATGGGGTTACAAAGAGTCAGATATAGGTAAAATGATTCAACAACAAAACCTCATAGGATTGTTGTGAGGGTCAAATGAGATAATATTTGTAAAACCCTTTGGAAACTTTACAATGCTAACTTAGATGTTATTGCAGTATTCCAAGTGATTGGGGATAATTAGCTTGGGTTTTTAGTTCACATCCAGTTTTTTCCCTGAATCCAACAAACTGTCAAATTCTGATGAAATCAGACTTTTGAATAAGGTAGAAAATTCTTACACAAATTCAAAATAGTTAACAGAATCAAAAGAGATTTTAAGTTGGAAGAAGCCCTCAATAGTGATTTAGTTGAAATCATACATGAATAGTCATTCCCTCTTCAGAAATACTGCCACATGACTATTTGGACTCTGATTAAAGACCTTTAGTGAAGGGGAGCCCACTGCTTCCTGATACACATAGTTCTAGTTTTCAGAAAGATTTTTCTTATATTAAGCCAAAGTAAGTGTTCCTGACAAATTCTACCCATTGCTTTTAATTCTGCCATTTGATTCCAACCAGACCACATCTAAATCTGCTTCCTGACAGTCCTTCAGATTAATTTTCTAAAAGGAAAAATTGAGGAAAGCAACTTGGAGAGCCAAAAACATTTTCAGTGAGGGAGTTATCATGCTAAATAAAACATCAGATTATCATTTCTGCACTGCCATTGCTACTGGGAAGGGTGCGTTCATATATTTTCCTCTGCCTCCATTAACTATCTCCATAACTTCAGGGAGGAAATGCCTTTTCTGGCCACCACTCCCACTGTATTCCCCTGTTATAAGCTCCTTGAGGGCAGGGACTTTCCTTGCTTTTAGTTTTAATATTCCCAGGCCTCATAAATACTTAATTTTAGTTTCCCAAAGGCGTTTCAACCTGCTCTTTTCTTCTGCTTTATTTCTCAATCCAACAATCTAATTTACCGTATCTTTCAAGACACAAACATATGTACATACACACATATGAATACTGATAAGGAGCTCTATAGGCTATCAACTGAACATTATAGTCTATGTACAAAGTAGCTGTGTAGTGACTTTTAAGGAGAATTTAATAGCATTTGGGGGGAACTAGGAAAGTCTTCATGAAGAAGACAGTACTTGAAGTGAGGCTTACAGAAAGACGGGTATTCAAAGAGGCAGTGTATGCCATATATGGGGTCACCCAGTGCAAAGGCACAGAAATTGGGATATAGGGTGGTTTGTGTGAAAAAAGAGCTAGTGAGCCAGTAAGGCTGGATCACTGAGTGTGTGGAGGGCAGGCATATGTAAGATGACTTGGAAGAAAGGAAGTGGTGAGACTGTGCAGAACTTCAAATGCCAAAGAAGTTTATATTTGATTCTAGTGATAGTGGGGAACCCCTGGACTTGTTTTTTTTTTTTAATAGGAGAGATGTCATGCTCTTCCCATACTTTAGGAAGATCACTTGGCAGCTGTGTGGAGGATGGATTGGAGGGAGGGAAACTTGAAATCTGAAATTAACGTAGAAGGCAATCCGAATAGTTTAGAGAAGAGGTGATAAGGGTGGTCAACATGATAACTAGTGAAGTGACTGCATGAGTGGAAAAAAGGGAACATATATGAGAAAATGCCATGGAAATCTAAATGGGGAGATTGGGCAACTGATTGCATATATAGGCTGAATGAGAAAGGCGACATCAAAGATGTGATGCCAGGAAGTCTAGAAGTTCCCTGAACAGTAATAGGGATATACTGAAGAAGAATGGATTTGGAAGAAAAGATAGAGTTCTGTTTGGGGCATGTTGAGTTTGAGATGGACGTTCAGTTGGAAATATCCAAGTTGAAAATATCCAATATTCATGTGAGACTGGAACTCAGAATAGAGTCTAGGTCTGGATACACAGATCTGAGCTTCATCTATATGGAGAAGACAGTTGAATTAGAGGAAGCCAATGAAAGCACTGTAAGTAAGAGACTATAAAAAATAAAAGAGAATTTGTCCAAGACAAGAAGTTGGAGTGTATTCACAATTAATGGGTATGGCATGGTTGAAAATCCCACAAAGAAGACTTACTCTATGAGCACATTTTTATTATGATTTTAGACTATAAAAATAGAGAAAATGTATGTTTAGAAAATTCTTTACATACCTTTTCTGTCTTTCAGATTTTTTTCCCATTCATCCTTAAATGCCCTTGGGATGACTTTGCTTAGTTCGATCTTTCACCAAAATTTCTTTAAACTGCTTTTCCCCTCCATTGCTTCTTGTAGTTTTATGAGGTTATTCTGTTCATCATCTTGTACCTTTCATCTCTGTAAAATGTCATATATGAGTTTACATTTTAAACTAGTTTGGTCCTTGGCTGCCATATTTCTCCACTTGACCATAACTCCAAGTTTCCCCCTGACACACAGACACATCTTTTTAATTTTATTCCCCTAGTAGTCTTACAAGATTTCACATCATGGTATATACTACATTGTCTGAAGAACCAAAATTGAGACTTGCCCAGAGGGCAGTGGTGAGGTGCATGGTAGACATGCATAGGTTACATATAACCTTGGGCTAATCACTTAACTTCTGTTTGCCTGGCACACAGAATACCATATAAACTTTTACTATTATTATCATCATTAGCACTATCATTATTATCATTGAAAAGAAAGGAAATAAGCATTTATATAGATAAGCGACTTAACCATGGTCAGATAACTAGCAGTGTTCTGTCTACTGTACCACCTAGATGCTAATATCATCATCATCATCATCATCATGTTACAAATAAGTTATTATAAAGGGAAAACTTTGTAAATGATGTCCTCAGGTAAATATGAGTGAAAAAGAAAATGCCCTAATCATGTAATGACAGCAAGAGATAATTAAAGCACAAACAACATGCTCTTATTTGGTCCTTAAAATGTCAGGAAGGAAGAAGGAAACAGCAAAAGGAAAAGAAAGGGAAGAGAGGAAGGAAGGCAGTAAATGCTAACTAGTGCTTTACAGATATTATGTAATTTGATCAAAAGAAAGCAAGGAAGTTCCCCTGAACAGTGGGCAGAATTTTGAATATATGGGAGGATAATGGAAGGAATCATGGCAGACATGGGTTATGACCTGCACTATTGGAGGAAATATTCATGTGGATGAGACTACAGATACATTTGAGTATTTAAGAAACTCCTAGTTATTTTAATGAATCACATTTCTGTAGTGCCTTAAAGTTTACAAATTAACTTCATTCCAATAGTATTGTAAGGTTAGTTATACAAGTTTCATCATGCCATTCTTTCAGATAATTATGTAATAGCTTTTAATTATGGAATCCATGCCTTCAATTGTGAAGCTCAGAGACTTCTTCTTGCTCACACAATGAATAAATGGCACAATTGGTCCAAAACTAAAACCCCACAAGAAAAAAGACCTCAAAATTATGGCTTTTTTCTATTGTAATACACTACCATTTTATTAATTTTGATTTTTTTATAAGGGAAATATAATTCTTTCCCTTTAAAAAGTGATTCCAAAAGGTCTGCTTCATTCAAATATGATTTTTAGTATGCCTTGGGACCCAAAACATTGTCTACTGGAACATAGTTAAAACCTTATACTTAAGGCAGTGGGATTGGCTTCAGAGGATCTTTGAATTTGGATCTGGAAGGAATCTAATAGATCCAGTTCAAGCCCTACAAGCTCCCCAATTTATAGATAAAAATTTGAGACCCATGGAGGTTAAGCAATTCACCCAAGGTACACACTAAAAGTGAATCCAAGAAGTGAATTCAGATCCACCCCAAAATGGTGTCACAAAGAGACATGACTGAAATAGCCAAACAACAACCCCTTAACAACAACAACTTAAAATCTCATGCTGTTTGTATGAATTTGTTTTCTAGGAATACGTGTATTCCATAAAGTCAAAGTTGTATTCCTTAAACTCCATTTCATAATAGAAACTCCACTTGCTCTATACAGAGTTTTTACTAAAATATAGACATGTCAATATATTTTCATATTATAGTGAGTAAAATATGTGTGGGTCAAAATATCATTAGGACAATAAGGAGAGTGTTTCTGGCTATGATAAATGGTCGATGCCAAGTTGGTAGTCAGGACAGGTAGAGTTTCTGGGAGACAGGGGAAGGGTTTAATTGAAAAAATAGGTTCACTGATCAAAAGTTAATACCTAAATTACAACAGTAGTTGGAAATATAAAAACAATACCAAAAATTGAATACACTTTGATTGCCTTTGGTGATATTTCCAGTTATGAATAGAGTCATGACACAATAACAGAAATCTGCCTAAATGAGAACATAGCCTGTTTACTCTTAGGTATCATAGTTATACATGGATAGTTAGCTAACAGGTCCTGTCATGAAGCTGCTCTAGAGAGATACCTTTAACCAACATACCCTTGCTTCTACTCATCCCAGTTCTAAGCTCATATATTTGAAAGTTAGTGATAATTTAAGTAATTTAATTGTCTTATTATAAACATTTGCTAAAAATTGAGATTGGGAGAAAAAAAATTCCATAATTTATTCAGTATTGTTCTTCACCATAGCTGCTTGTACTTATTTTTAAGATCAAGAAAACTATCAGCTTCATTCCAGATCCTCTTCATCTTCAAACCCATGGAGCTGAAAAGGATCACGGAAATCATATTGTCTAAATGCTTTCTTTTAGAGATGAAGAAGCTATGGCTGAGAAAAGCTAAGTAACTTTCTACATCTACTTATTTTTTCTCTTCATTCTCCTAATCCTCACCTTCAATCCACTCCTTTAGCTTGTCTTGAAAAATAGTGATGGCTGGCATTTAAATAGTGCTTTTTGGTTGGCAAAGCACTGTATATGCATTAGCTAATTTGAGTCTTTTTTTTTGCTTTTTGGAGGGCATTTGGGGTTAAGTAACTTGCCCAAGGTTACAAGGCTAGTTTTTTTGGTGTGGGTGTTAAGTGTCTGAGGCCAGAACCGAACTTGGGTCCTCCTGACTCCGGTGTCGGCACTTTACCCACTGTGCCACCTAGACGCCCTTACTAATTTGAGTCTGAAAACCACCCTATGAAGTAGGTACTATAGTTATTATTAGCACCATTTTACAGATGAAGAAACTGCGGTTCAGTGAGAGAGGGTAAAATGAATTGCTCATGGTCACATAGCTAGCGAGTGCCAGGGACAAAATTCAAACCCAGATCTTTGATTGCAAGTATAAGACTTGCCATGCTTCCAAACAGAAGGTCTTGAATATGGCAGTTTCCTTCCTCCTACTTACATCTGAGAGGCCTTTTTTGGTAGTGATAGTATATAAGACCATCAATTCAGAGGAGGATTTGTCCTACATTATCTGCAGATTTTTACTGAAAGATGGCACAAAAGAGTGGCTCTCCTCAGAATTCAAGGTAAAACTATCATGGTATTAGGTGTGTTGGGTATAGGAAGACCAACCTAGCTAAATTCAAATGAAATTAAATGCAATCACCTCATTATCAGAAGGCCAGCTACCAAATGATGAGTGTATTTTGGCCATAGCAAATCATAAAAACTGTCTGCCAACGTGTGAAAAATATTGTGATCTATTGTGGAGGGAGTACCCTTATGGACAACTTTGCTCATCTTTTGAAGTATATTAATCCATATAATTCCACTTTTGAAAACCCACATACTATGGATTAGTATAAAATTCTATGGATAATTAATTCCATTCAACACGTATTTATTGTGTGCCTATGATGTGCTGTGCACTTTGCTAGATTCTGTGGATGAAAAGACAAATAAAATAGTTTGCCTAGAGGTAGGTAAGTAGCACAGTGAATAGAATACTGGACCTGACATCAGGAATATCTAAATTCAAATATGGCCTCAGGGACTTACTACTGGCCATGTGACCCTGGACAAATAATTTAATTTCAGTTTCCTCTAATGTAAAATGGTGATAATAATAGTACCTACCTCACAAATGCTATTATGAGGATCAAATGAGATTGATATTTGTAAAGCACTTAGCAAAGAACCTGAATTAGGAGATTAATAAATTTCTATTTCCTTCCTTCCTTGCTAGTCCTCACCCTCAGGGAGCCTACATTCGTATTGGGGGAAAATAGCATATTGACAGATAAGTAGATATGAAACACATACAAAGTTGATTAAAGATTTCTACTCCCATTTGTTCAATCCAGCATGTACATGTTTCTCAGGTTTATTCATATAATTTTATTTTTTATTAGGCACATATAAATTATAATCTGGTATGATTTTTGCCTCAGCTTGAGCAACAACAACAAGAATTAGCATCTTATTTTTAACAAACCAAAACACCCCACATACATTATGCAGGCAAGACATTTTTCATGTGGACAAGTCATCTTGATGTTTGGGGGGAGGGGAGATTTTTAAAGATACAACTTTTAAGTTTGAAAATTAGCAACTAATGGAGCATGTCCAGGAGATATTTTTCATACAACTTAGCATCATCATTATCTAATGATGCTTTTTTGATGTGAGATTACCACAGAAAAATGATTTCTAGCTCTACATACAGTGAGTGCAAAACAATACACACTACATTTATAATACCAGGGCAATATTACATTGCAATTAAAAAAAAGAAAAGCCCTAATTTTTTGCCTTAAATTATGTTTCCTCAAGATTTGTGGCATTTTTTAAGCAAATGTTGTAGAAGGGGAACATGAAGTTACTACAAAATAATTCCAGAGATTGGCTTTGGATTAAAACCCATTTTAAAAAGAGATGGATTCCCCCTAAGCAGTAACCAGGCTATGTGGTTTTTCAATCCTTATCTTTGGTTTTTTTTTTTATGAGAAAACTTTGTACCTAGAATGTAATACTTTTAAGTTTCATGGAAGGTAATAAAAAGTGGAATAGATGAAAAGAATGGTATTTTTTTAAGATTACCTTCTCTCTCACTACCTAAGGTGATACATTTATTTTCAAAATGCTTTATTAAAGCCTTTTGTGTTAATATGAATCATTTTAACAGTCTTCCTCCATTGAACTCTCTCTTGTGACAAGGAAAAGTCGAGTAGACAAGGAGCTATTAAGTCCCTACTATGTACTAGGCAGAAGCACTGAGTATACAAAGAAAGGTAAAAAAAAAAAAAAGTCAGCTTTACCGTTAAGGGGTTCACATATGAGGGGGGAGACAATATGCAAACATTCAAACCCTTACAACACAAAAACATCCAATACAGTGTCAGCATTAGAGAGTGTATGCACTGTTCTGCCCTTTGTAATAATCCCCCACTTCTCTGCCATGACTGAGGAATTATGCTTCATCATCTGTTCTCCAGCTCTTTCATTTAAAAAAAAGAATTGTTTAGCTTCGTTTTAGCGAGCTGTTTGTTCATTATACTGACATAGTTATGTTGAGTATTATCCTCTTGGTTCTGCTTTTGCCACTCATTATTGGTCCACTTTTTTCCATGTTTCTCTGAAATATTCATATTTATCATTCATCAAAACTAAATAACAATATTTCATTACCTTGATATACCATGTAAATTTTTTCAAACCATTCCATGGGAGCCATCCATTTCCCCCTATCATAAAGAGCATGGATATGGATATTTTGGTATGCAAACTATACCCACATTCATCACAGCCCTTTACTTGCACTTTTCCTTTATACTTCACTCACTTTCCCCTTTATGATAGCTATTTGAATTTTTCTTCCAATTGGTGAAGTACATTTTATGTGATCTCTTGTATTTTGGTTTTGTTGTTATTGTCGTTTTGGTTGTTGAAACCTTTGTTTCTATTCTTTCTTGGGATATTCACTGAGTAGTGGAATTATTCAAAAGGTATGAACAGTTTAGTCACCTTTTGTGTTTAATTCCTAATTGCTCCAGGATTTGGGGACTAATTCTGCAGCTCTACCAATAGTGCACTAGTATTCCTTTCTTTCAAGGACCACTTTAGCATTGACTGTTCCATCTTTTACAATCGTTTATCAGTTTACATAGTATATGATGAAATGTCTCTACCTTGAAAAGAGCCATGGAGTCATTAAATCCCCAACGTGTAAGAGACTTTAGAGATCCCTTGCTATAGCCCCTACCAGAACCAGGAAGTCCCTATATAACATACTTGACAAATGGTTGAACCTATACCCATCTTCATCATAGCCCTTTGCTTGCATTTTTCCTTTATACTTGCCTCACTTTCCCCTTTATGATAGCTAATTGAATTTTTCTTCCAATTAGTGATCGAGTACATTTTATGTGATCTCTTGTAGTTTCTAATTCTTTATTTTTAAACACAGTTCATATCCTTTGCTCCCTTATCTGGGAAGAAATGACTCTTGGTTTTATGTTTGGTTAATCCCTTGTATATATTTTAAATGTCAGACTTTTATAGATGATCTCTTTTTTTTTCTTTTGTAATTGATCTTTTATTTATTTTTGGTTTTTAACATTCATTTAAACAAGATTTTGAGTTACAAATTTTCTCCCTGTCTTTCCCCTACTCCTACCCCAAGATATTGAGCCTACTGAATACCCCTTTCCCCAATCTGTTCTCTCTTTTATCCTCTCCCATCCCCCCCTAACTTTCTAGTAGGGCAAGATGGATTTCTATACTCCATAGCCTATATATATATATTATTTCCCAATTGCATGTAAAAAATAATTTTTAACATTTGTTTTATAACTTTGATTTCCAGATTCTTTCCCTTCTTGCCTCCTCACCCGCCCCCACTGGGAAAACAAGCAATTCAACATAGGTTGTACATGTGTAGTTACGCAAAATGTTTCCATAGTAGATACATTGTGAAAGATTAACTATATTTCCCTCCATCCTATCCTGCCCCCCACTTATTCTATTTTCTACTTTGACCCTATCCCTTTTCAAAAGTGTTTGCTTCTAACTACCCTCTGCCCCAATCTACCCTCCCTTCTATCATCCTCCCTCTTATCCCCTTCCAACTTACTTTCCTATAGAGTAAGATACCCCATTGAGTGTGTATGTTACTCCCTCTTTAAGTCAAATTCAATGAGAATATGGTTGACCCATTCCCTTTCACCTTCCTGCTCTTCCCCTCCATTGTAACAGTTTTCTCTTGCCTCTTTTATATAAGATAATTTACCCAATCCATCTCTCCCTTTCTCATTCTCCCATTATATTCCCCTCTCACCCCATAATTTTGTTTTTTAGATATCTTCCCTTCATATTCAACTCATCCTGTGTCCTCTGTCTTTGTATACATGTACACACTCACATATGTATTTATACACACACACCTTCCTATACAAACATATATGTGTACACTTATATATATACATATATATATTTCCTTCAACTATTGTCATACTGAGAAAAGTCTCATAAGTTACAATGATCATTTTTCTATGTACGAATGCAAATAGTTCAACTTTAATATGTTCCTTATGATTTCTTTTTCCTGTTTACCTTCTTATGCTTCTCTTGTTTCTTGTACTTAAAAGTCAAATTTTCTGTTCAGTTCTGATTTTTTCATCAAGAATACTTGAAAGTGGGGCAGCTAGTTGGTGCAGTGAGTAAAGCACTGGCCCTGGAGTCAGAAGGACCTCAATTCGGATCTGGCCTCAAACAACACACACACACATACACATACACACACACACACACAAAACCTAGCTGTGTGACCTTGGGCAAGTTACTTAACCCCAATTGCCATCCAAAAAGCAAAAAAAAAAAGAATACTTGAAAGTCCTCTATTTCATTGAATGACCATATTTTCTCCTGAAGCATTATACTCAGTTTTTCGGGGTAGGTGATTCTTAGTTTTAATCCTAGCTCCTTTGACCTCTGGAATATCATATTCCAACCCTTCAAATCCCTTATGTAGAAGCTGCTGGATCTTGTGTTATCCTGATTGTGTTACCACAATACTCAAATTGTTTCTTCTTGACAGCTTGTAATATTTTCTCCTTGACGTTGGAACTCTGGAATTTTGCTATGATATTTCTAGGAGTCTTCTTATGGGGATCTTTTACAAGAGGCGATTGGTGAATTCTTTCATTTTCTATTTTCCCCTCTGGTTCTAGAATATCAGGGCAATTTTCCTTGAGAATTTCTTGCAGGATGATATCTAGGCTCCTTTTTTGATCATGGCTTTCAGGTAGTCCAATAATTTTTAAATTATCTCTTCTAGATCTATTTTCCAGGTCAGTCAGTAGTTTTTCCAATGAGATATTTCACATTTGTCTTCTGTTTTTTTCATTTGTTTGGATCTCTTTTATAGTATCTTGATTTCTCATAAAATCATTAGCTTCCATTTGCTCCAATCTAGTTTTGAAGGAATTATTCTCTTCAGTGAGTTTTAAAAATTCCTTTTCCATCTGGCAAATTTGACTTTTTAAGGCATTCTTCTCCTCATTGGCTTTTTGGACCTCTTCTGCCATTTGAGTTAGTCTATTTTTATAGTATTTTCTTCAATATTGGGGGGGGGGTCTCCTTTATAAGGCTGTTGACTCACTTTTCATTATTTTCTTGTATCATTCTCATTTCTCTTCCCAATTTTTCTTCCACTTCTCTTCCTTGATTTTCAAAATCCTTCTTGAGTTTCTCCATGGCATGTAACCATTTCATATTTTTCTTGGAAGTTTTTGATGCAGGAGTTTTGACTTTGTTGTCTTCTTCTGGTTCTGTGTTTTGATCCTTTTTGTCTCCAAAAAGAGATTCTATTGTTTGATTGTGTTTCTTCTGCTTGCTCATCTTGACAGCCAATTAATTGACTTTTGAGCTTTTTGCCACAGTTGAACTCTGCTTCCAGAGTTGAGTTAGCTGTGTCCCAAATTGCTGAGATTTTTCAGTTGCCAGAGCTATAAGGAGGGTGCCCTCTCTATAGCCACCAAGCTCTGGCTGCTAGTGATCCTCACCCCAGGACCACCACCCAAAACTGCGACCCATATCCAAGCAGGTCAAAGCAAGAGCAGTTACCCTCTGAATGATTGGTTGGTCGCCCTCTTATTTGCAGGCCAGGAGTTCTGGAGGCAACCACATGACAACAGCTGCTATGCCTCTACCACCTCCGGTCCTAAGGGCAGGGGTCCAACCATGTTCTTCTCCACCCAGTTCCAACAGCGTTCCTTACTGACCTTTTACTTTCTCTTTGGTGTTTATGGGTTGAGAAGTCTGGAAACTGCCACAGCTGCTGATGATTCACTCTCATGAAGTCTGCTTGGGTCATCTGGGCTGCCAGTCTGGGCTGCCCTGGGTCTAGGCCCACCTGGCTCACATGGGACTGCTCAGCCCCCAGCTGATGTAATAGACTCTTCCTGTGGGCCTGCCAGGCTGCCTTCAGTGGGAAATTTGTTTCTATCTGTCACTTTGTGGGTTCTGTAGCTCTAAAATTTGTATAGAGTCATATTTTAGAGGTATTGGAGGTAGTTGGTGTGGGAGCTCACATAAGTTCCTGCTTTTATTCCACTATCTTGGCTCTTTCTCCCTATATATGATCTTTGACAAAAAAATATTTTCTCACTCTTTGACTTCTTTTTTAATTCTTTGCTTATTACTTTTTTTTTGGTTGGTACATAAACGTTTTCATTTCCTGTGGTCAAAATTGTGTATTTTATTTTTTATGACCTTCTCTATCCTTTGTTGTATTAAAATTTCTCCCCCAGCCAAAGTTCTGAAAGGAGCCTAGTCTCATTCTATTTTAATTGTTTTATTTTGTGACCTTTTGTGTAATAACAATTATCCATTTTGAGATTGTTGTATCATATAAAATTTTGGTCTAATTCTTATTTCTGCCAAACCAATTTCTAGGGTTCCCAGAAATTCTTGTAAAAAAACAAATGTTCTCCATAATAATTATGCTCTTACTTTTGTCATACTTTGTGCTAGTTTTTGGCTGCTTCTGTTTCTTGTTTACCCCATCTACTTAACTCATCTACTTTATTATTTTTATGCATACCAAATAGTTTGATAAATATTATTTTGCAATAGAGCTCAAATTCTGGTAATACTGTGCTCTCTTCATTTATTTTTTTTCTCATTATGTCCCTTAATGTTCTAGAGCTTTTGTTCTTCCAAATGTATTTGACTTTTTGTATTTCTCAAAAGTATTCCCTTAGTAATTTGATAAGCATAACCTCAGAACTTGTCAATTAATTTGGGCATTGTTGTCATTTTTATTATGCTGGCATAGCCCACCATGAGCAGTGACTCTCTCTCCAATTATTTAATGTCCCCTTATTATTGTAAAGAACATCTTCCAGTTTTATTTTTATAAAATTAGTGTGTCTTGGGAAATTAATTCCCAGGAAATTTATGCATTTTATAATTATTTTGAATGGAATTTATTTTTTATAATTTCTTTCTAGTTTTTCTATAGATTCTATATTCCATATTCTATAAATTCTAATCATTTTGGGTACTTTTTTTCTCCTACCTTGTTAAAACTGTCATCTCAGTATCTGTACTAATTCTCTGGGATTTTCTAAATATTCAGTCTGGGCATCTACAAACAGAAATGGTTTGTCTCCTTTGTTGCTCTGTGTATATGCATATGTTGTGGGGTTTTTTTTTTTCATTTTTACAACTAGCATTTGTACTACAAGAAAGGGCTAGCGGGTCTTACTACATTGTTCTAGCTGGTACTTGGAAAGCTTGTAGATCAGATTTCTTAAATATTTTTACATGTGGCATGGGTCTCTTTGGCAATCTGTTGAAACTTACGGACAGCTCAGAATAATGTTTGTTGCCTGCTACATTCCTAACTGAAGGAAATGCTAAATTTTAGTTAAAACTTAATGAAATTAAAGACGTAGTTTTCCTCCAAACCAAGTTAGTGGACCCCATGAACTTTATCAACAGACCATTTAGAGTTTCATGGACCCCAATTTTAAAACTCCTATTATAGAGGTTTTTATTTCCATTGTTAATAATGCTAGCTTTGGTTTTAAATATATGTTTTTGATTGCAATAAAAGGTCCTTTCCATTGTGATTTTGAGAGTTTAACATAAAAGAATGTTATATTCTGTCAGGAATTGTTCCAGTATGTATTGAAATAATCATGTGGTTTATTAATCTTTTTCACATGATTAATAATGCCAATTTTTTCCCAATGTTAATTAATTTTTGAATCACTAGTATGTCTCCAGCTTGGTCAAAGTGAATTTTATGGATATGTTTCTGTACTTTTTTGTGAGAGTTTATTTAAAACTTTGGCATTAATATATTCATTATTTTGATTGATCTGCAGTTCTCTTTCACTCCTTTGTCTCTCCCTGGTTTGGATAAGAAGAACATAGTTACTTCATAAAAGGAGTTTTTTAAAGTTCCCTCTAACTCTATGAGAATAACTTTTCGTAGCATTATGGAATTCACTTATAAATCTATTTGGCTTAGAGTTTTTATTTTATTTTACCACTTTGGCAGTTCATTAATGGCTTGCTCAATTTCTTTTTCATTTGAGATTAGGTTAAGATCTGTATTTTTTGTTTTGTTGTACAGGTAATATTTTTCAAACTTCTTAAATTTCCTAAAGTGTAGTCAATTTCCCTTACCTTCCAGAAAAACACAGAACTGAGAGACGTAGAATCTGATGAACCATCACATCAATGATTATGAATAGTTAGAGATCAAGGGAAAAAAGCAAGCATTTCACACTATTTAGAAATGATTCACTAATATAGGCTAAGTAATCAGACCAATATTAAGGGAGATAAATAATCAGATTTTAGAACTATGATGGACTCTGTCCTGTGGCCTTTTGGCCTTGTTATATTTGAAACTGTTTCTACTCATTTCTATTAGTGCTCTATTTTCCCCATGCTTATGACACATTCCAGTGCACACATCATGCTGTACCACAAGTTTGAAGATCAATTGTTTATAAGTACAAAGCTGCTTTTTGGCAGCCCTTCTGTTTTTGTCATTACCTGAATTAATTATGGCAGCTCAGCCCATCTCCAGGAAATGTGTTGATAGATACATCATAGATGATAAACGCATCTAGTGAACTGCTACCCATGGCTGCAGAGCAGATTATGTTATTTAAAGACACTGGTTTTAAAATTTAGACATTTAATTTAATTATCTTTTCCCAGAAGTATATAAAGAAATCAGAAACCTAGTGTGAATAACATTATCCTCACAGAAACGGAAACTTAGAAGAGCTCTCTCTTTTTTGCCACAAACTCAATAATTTTAGTTATAATCACTAACTATGTTTTTGTTTTATAGAACCAGTATGATTTGGGGAAAAAAGAGTAAAATTGCTTTTAAAGTACAAAAATAATTATGAACCACTTGAAACGTAATGTCTGTGTTTTATTTCTCATCAGAATTCATTAGTGTGTAACATCAATAATTTAGCCCATCATTTGCCAACACTGACTTGGCTCAGTAGTTCAATCATGTAACCCTGTAAACTCACTTTCCATTAAAATGAATGTTGCTGACAAAGGATAACTAAAGAGATACTTCATTTATTAACTAAAGAGATACTTCATTTATCAAAATTTTTAAATTAGGAGTTTGGGGCCACAGACGCTTAGCTGGGTGAATTATTTGAAGGAATCTTTACATGAGACCTAAAGTCTTGTTTCCAATCCTATGAAGCTCCCCACAATGATAATCGCCTTTCATTTGTGTCACATGTGACTCAGAGCACACTGTTCAGAAGCAGGCATAGCCACCTGCCGTGATTCAAATGACCTACCAGAATGAAAACTTGACTGCTTAGTATAAAATTATGAAATGAGCGGCAGTTTTCCTACATCCTGATTGACTCCGTCGGGCATATTTCTCACAAAAACCTATAATATCTTACATCAAACATTCTAATCTCCTAATGCTGTTCAAATTGATTTGAGGCATTAAGTAAATATATTAAAATTATTTTATGATGAGTTCAAGACTCCCCAAGATCCTCAAATTATACTTTAATACATTTAAATTCCTTCTCTCTTGTTTCTGTCCTATGCCTTCCCTTAGATGTTAGGATTAGGACTTCTGCTTTCCCTGTTTTCAGCAGGACACTTTTCTTTGATCTGTGATCCTCATGCTAAGTTAATGTGATGCTATTTCGAATGTTCAATGACTTTCTTGAAAAAAGGTGAGGGTGGGGGCAGCAGGGGAGGGAATGAAAGGATGATTTTGGCAACAAAACATATAAAAGTTTTCTAACTCCTATCATAACCTTGATTTCATGTCCTCTTAAACACATCATTTCCAATGCACAATTAAGAACTTTCTTGGATCTCCATTAAATAAATATGAACTTGTAGGTCCAGTAAAACTATTTTTTCTCATGTAACTATGGAGATCCCAGTATCTTAACTGCTAGCTGGCATATGTCCCTATTTTGGTTGCAAATGTCCAGGCTTCCTGATTCCTACAAAAATCCACACCCCAAACTAGAACCAGATTATCAGATTGTAACTTCTCTATGATACAGCTACTTCTGTGCCTTGCCTCATTCCCTGGCCTAGTTCAACCACACTTTTAACTTTTCTTCCCCCTTAATAATATTGCAACTGACAGATTGTAAATAACCATGTTCTTCTAGGGGGGGAAAGCCTTTTCTTTTATCTTTTTATCTTGCTATTACCTTTCATCAAGTAACAGATGGAAGGAAGCCCTTCAAACATCATTATAGAGGAGTTACTTAACTCATCATGACATCAATGGTGTTCTACAATTTTTTTTTTCATAAAGGACTGAAAGAATCTTTACACTGTCCACTCTATCATCCCTAATGGTGAAGAATAAAGAACAACAATCTGTCTCTAAAAGAAAATCACCTTTTCTTTTTCTGCTGACCCTTGGTTCCCAGGCGAAAATGAGCAAGATGATCAGGCTGATGCCTCAATCTACTCACTTAGAGAGTGCATCTACACCTATGCTGGTTTATCGACAGGATAAGAGAGAAGCCATAACTAAAATTGACCATTGCCAATGTTCCTAAAGTTGAATATACTTTGCAAATCCCTTGCAAAGGATTTGTTACAAACAGAAGGTAATATTGGGAAGATTTATTTTCCATACACAAGCACACATACATGTATATATGTTTATATACACATATGGCATACATGTATAGATAATATGTACATATATGTATAAGAGTATATATGTATGTGTATATAATATATACGCACACATAACTATATAAAAGTTTTTCACATATATGTGTGTATGTGTATATATACACACATATGCACACACTTTTCTCATGGGAATCACTTGAGGGAACACACCAAAATAGAGTTAGGCTCCTGTAATGGGAATGCAAATTTGGAAGATCTTCCCTGCCCCTAGGCTAAAGTGCACCTGAAGCCTGGGGTGGGAGGCTTGTTTTTCAGTAGATACTTCTTGATTGGCCAGTGGGTCCAAAAGGTTGTTACATTCTCTGAGCCAGGAGAAGGTTATATAAGCCCTGATGTGTAGCTTTGTTTAGGGGGCTCACTTTGAGAAGTGTTCTGTGATTTGATCTGTATTCTGGGAAGCCATTGTCCAGGGACCCCCCGGCTTTGAAAAACCCAGATGTGGAAACCCAGATGTTGACTGGGTATGGATGTAATGGTTGGACAGTTTGGAAATCTGTCTACTTGATCTGTTTCTGTCTTGATAATTCTGCCTGTATACTTTGAAGTTCGGGGTGCTGACCTTTTTCCCCTGAACAAGGTAAACGATATATGGTCTGACTGATTAAAGTAAGCTTGTTAACCCATTTTGAGTTGCTTTCCTTTATCAAAGCATATTCCAAGAACCTGCTGCTCAGTTCTTATCTTTTCCTGTGGCTGAATTCCAAACTCCTGGGCTCCTTCTCCTCCCGCAGGCGGCAGCCACTCCTGGCTTCTGCCCAGGTCCCGATGCAGGCAGCTCACCATTCCTGCTCTCAGCTCAGTGAAGTCTGCATGCAGGCCATTCTTCTCTCCTGCTCCACGGCTCCACAGAATCACAGCTACCACAACTGGGAAATAAACAATTATCCCAGCCCCCATACTTTCCTTTTACTATGCAGATCCTGTTCGTGATGCCATTTTGTAGCGGCAAACACCCCAAGCACGACCTCAGGGTTTGCTGCTACCACAGGTTATTGGAATCTGCTTTGATAAAGGAAAGCAACTCAAAATGGGTTAACAAGCTTACTTTAATCAGTCAGACCATGTATGCTTTACCTTGTTCAGGGGAAAAAGGTCAGCACCCCGAACTTCAAAGTATACAGGCAGAATTATCAAGACAGAAACAGATCAAGTAGACAGATTTCCAAACTGTCCAACCATTACATCCATACCCAGTCAACATCTGGGTTTCCACATCTGGGTTTTTCAAAGCCGGGGGGGGGGGGGCCCTGGACAACGGCTTCCCAGAATACAGATCAAATCACAGAACGCTTCTCAAAGTGAGCCCCCAAAACAAAGCTACACATCAGGGCCTATATAGCCTTCTCCTGGCTCAGAGAATGTAACAACCTTATTGACTCACTGGCCAATCAAGAAGTATCTACTGAAAAACAAGCCTCCCACCCCAGGCTTCAGGTGCACTTTAGCCTAGGGGCAGGGAAGATCTTCCAAATTTGCATTCCCATTACAGCTCCATCTCATAGAAAACTCTAGGAGACAAACTTGTAAATCATCCTTTTCAGTCTGCCACCAAGTATCAACTGAGAAGCCATTATACCTATGGACTTGGCACTTTACTGAGTAATATAGGTAGACAGAGGAAAACCTGAGATATGCTACCTGCCCTCTGGGAGCTTCTAGTCCTATTAGAAAGACCAAGTGTAATATGCATGTAAAAATCCTGAAGAATAAATAAGCTACAATATTATGAGGAACAGCTTTCAAATGGTGTGGCAAATACTGTAAGCACAGTCATTACTCTAAAGGAGAGATCACTGAGAAATGTTGGTTAATTGGGAAAGGCTCCAGTGGAGGAAGAACTTAAAGCAGGTCCTTGCAGAATAATTACAATTGACAGTGATAAAAAGAAAACAAAAACACAGGATCAACAACAAAACTTAAAAAAAAATTAATTCATAGGATTTTGACAAATGGAGAAGATGAGATCATTATTATAGGTGGGGGAGGGCAACATGAACAAAGACAGAAGCAGAAATCAGTGCTTTGTGAATAAACCAGTGTAACAGGTAGGTAGGGATCATGTTAGGGATGAATGGTAGACAAATTTGCATGGATAGTATGTTGCCATTGGATGGGGCCTTATAAAATGATTCAGAAAAATTTGGGTTTGGTTCAAGAGGTAATGGAAAGCCATTGTAGATTCTTGAGCAATTCACTGAAATGGTTAATTTAGGAAGATATCATATGAAATAGTGGGGAGAATCAAGTCAACAAGAATTTATTAAGCACCTACCCGTTACTGGACTAAGCAAGGGGAATATGAAGAAAGGCAATAAAGGTTGGATAAAAACAAAAACAGTCCCCGCTCTTCCGAAGCTCACAATCTAATGATGTAAACAATTCTATACAAACAAGATACATACAGGAAAAACTGGAAATAAACACAGAGGGAAGGCATAAGTATTAGAAGACTGAAATGTGCAAACAATTATTCCAGTAATAAAGTTTTTTTTTTTAGTGTTTTAAAACTGACAAACTATTGTTTTAACCCAATTGTAGTAGGTAGTGTCAATATTATTCAGTTCTGGGGTGGCTAGGTGGTTCAGTGCATAGAGCACCAGCCCTGGAGTCAGGAGGACCTAAATTCAAATCCGGCCTCAGACACTTATCACTTACTAGCCACGTGACCTTGGGCAAGTCACTTAAACCCAACTGCCTTCCCCCTCCAAAAAAAAAAACTTACTCAGTTCCTAGTAGCTGCTTAATACATACTTACCTGCTTTATTGAATCATAGGTCTAGAACTGGAAGGAACATCAGAGACCTGGTCCTACCTCCTTGTTTTACAGGAGAGGAAATTAAGACCCATAGAGTTTAAGTGTTTTGATCAAAATCAGAGCTAAAATGTATATAAAGCAAAATTCAAAACCAGTTCCCCTGACTTTAGAGTTACTGCTCTTATGTAATTGAATGATTATTCCCATTTCACAGATCCAGAAATAAAGACTCAGAAGGCTTGAGTGTTTTGCCCATATGACAGCTTTCATACAGGTTTTCTTGCTTCTAATAGACGGCTTTTTCCACTATGCTGCCTCCTATTCTCTTTTAAGCATGGGAGTTGATCAAGTAAATCAATAAAATTACCCCCACCTCTTTTAAGATAAGGGTCAAGAAGCTAAGCTCTAAGACACTTATCGTGTCAGAACACATTTCAGTTCACTATGTGTGAACAAGTTTGTCCACCTCTTTGAATTATCAAAGGCACTGCAGTTGGGTGTAGCAGAGAGTCTGCTCCTGATTGGATAAGGGACTCGGTCATTCCCAGAAGAGTTTGTATAAACGCAGCAGCTTGTTTAGAGTTGAGGAGAGATTTCAAGTCTGGCTGCAGACGGGAAGGAATAAGAGGTAAGCCAGAAAGAATCTGTAGAATAAGGATAACCAGAGAAAGGAAAACGTAGGACAGAACTGTGGCATGAAAAGAGAGCGTGAAGAAAACCAAACTATGGACATCTTGGAACAGAAGACTGGGCCTAATGCCACCACATTAACTAGTACCTACCACATGAAGGATACAACAAAGTTCCAGGAAAACATCCTCTCATCCCAAGTTCCCTTCTCATCACCTGTCTACTTCGTTAGTTTGTTATTTTTATTTGTCAAGTCATAGGTTGTTTTTATTAATATGTCCTTCCCAATACCTCCTCCTTCCATTGAACAAACTGAAAAACAAATCTCATGGACCAAATCCTTCAATACATATCTACATAATCCATTAAAGCAAATTACCTCATTAGTCTGGTATGAAAATATCTATTTCTTTCTGCATTTTATGTCCATAATCTCTGTCAAGAGGTGGGTTGCATATTTCACCTTTATTCTTTGAAACTCTTGGTTTATCATTTTGTTCATCAGCACTCTAAAGTCTTTCAAAGGTTGTTGGGTTTTTTTTTTCTATACTTTTGTTCACATTGTATAAATTGTTCTCGTTAAGCTTACTTTGCTCTGATTCAGTTCATAAAAGTCTTCTGAGTTTCCTCTAAAAATATCCATCTTATCATTTTTGTGGCACAATAACATTCTATTACATCCATATATCATAATTTGTATGACCATTCCCCAATAGGAGGAAACTCCCTTAGTTTCCAAATTTGATTACAACAAAAATAGCTGCTTTTAAAAAAAAATATAGATACTTTTTCAATTCTTTTCTTTCTTTGGCAATGTAGGCCTCATTGTGATATAGCTGGATCAAAATGTATTCAGAGTTTGACAAGTCTCTGTACATAGTTCCAAATTACTTTCTAGAATCGCCAGACATAGTTATAGCACCAATGGAGGACGGGCATACCAATTTTACCACAGCATCTTGGATATGTGGAGTTTTCCTCTTTTGTCATCATCGCAAATCTAATATCTATGAGGCAGAACCTCAAAATTGCTTCAATTCGGGGCGGCCAGGTGGCTCAGCAAGTAAGAACATCGGCTCCAGTGTCGGGATGACCTGGAGATCGAATCCGGGCTCAGACACTCAGCACCCACCCAGAAACACCTGGCCGTGTAACCTTGAGCAAGTTACTTAACCCCTATTGCTTTAAAAAAAAAATTGCTTCAACTTGAATTTTTTTTTTTGTTTTTTGAGAAGGGGAAGGCAAGGCAGTTCAGATTAAGTGACTTGCCCAAGATCACACAGCTAGTAAGTGTGTCAAGTGTCTGCGTCTGGATTTGAACTCGTATCTTCCTGACTCCAGGGCTGGTGCTCCATTCACTGTACCACTTCGCTGCCCCTTGAATTTCTCTAACAATGATTTTAAAGTATTTTTTTCACACGATGGTTGGCACCATGGATTTCATCCTTTGAAAACTGCATGTTAATATTCTTTGACCATTTATATACTGGGGAATATGATCTTAGTCTTATAAATCTAAGTCAGTTTCTTATGGTTTTAGAAATTAGATATTTATCAGAGAAACTTGTTACAAAGATTTTCCCCCCAGTTATATGGTTTTCTCTTCTAATTTTTACTGTGTTAGATTTGTTTGGGCAAAAACCTTTTAATTTTATATAATTAAAAGTTGTCCATTATATCATGTATGATCTTTTCAATAACTTGCTTAATCATGAGCTCTTTCCTCAGTGTCTATGTATTAATAGATACTGTAATATTCTCTTCTTTTTCTTAACCAGAATTTTGCCTGAACCATAGAGGCCATGAGTTGGAAAGAGATACATAAAAATGTAAATTAAGACAGAGAACAAAACCTCTGCCTAAATGTTAGGAATTTTCCTAATGGGGGATCAGAGCAATTAAGATAGCGTTTCTAACTTTCTGTTTAATATAAACTCCCTGAAGCAGCAGAGGAGAGAGCCACATAGACTTAAGCATCTATCATATTGCCGTAGGCATAAAATGAACTAATTATTGGGTATTCCACTATACTGCTTTATAGTCTGACTAAAGAGAGAATCTAAAAGGACTTTTAAAGAAATAATCAACAGGCCTTGGTAAGAGATTTTGTATGGAGATAGGAGATAGGAATGAAGCCTTCTTTCCTTTTTTCTTTCTCTCTCTCCTTCCCTCCCTTCTTCCTTCCTTCCTCTAACCTCAGTCCATATTGGGCATCACATCCTTACCAGCAGGTTCTCTGTTCAAAGGGAATGTAAATTTTAATCTCTGAAATTTATTTCTCCTGGATCAACCAACAGCAGGTCCCAGGCCAAGTCCTATTTGGTCATTGTTTGGACCCTGATTGACTCAGAATGAACATAAATAGAAACTGTTTCTGTTTTGGCTAGAAGCCCTAAAGGTATTCATTCCCCTCCCAGATCAATCTTTTATAAAAACTATTTGTTTGGTTTTAAATTTTTGATTAGGTAAAGAGGCCCTTCTCTGCCTCAATTCTTATTTAGCCTTAATCATTTAATAGGTGTTTCCTCAGTCAAACCTGTTAAAGACCTTATCCTGAAAAGGCCAAGGTCCCCCACTGCATCCTGAGCTATTGTCCTGATCTATATCTGGCCCCTGGGCCCAGATTACTACCTTTATAGCAGTTGTGCCCTCATCATCAATAACATAATAACAAATGAATATAATATCAGTGTATATGGATAATATAATAAATTAATTATAATTTATATAATATATAAATATAATTTATGTAATATTATATAAAATAATCCTTTCTTTTACTGTGGCAGTAGTCAAGCTCATGTTAAAATAGTGCATTTTATTTTTAAAGTTAGACCCACACACAAGCAGGATAACATTTAACAGGTTACACAAAGCCACATGCCCATCTGTATTTCTCCTACTACAATGTCAAAGGCCCCCAGTTTCTCACCATCTGAGTTACTTCTTTAAGTTTTGACATTAAAACCCCAAAAAGACCCTCTCAAAAGAGTCATGTGATCCAGGAATAAGAACAAAACAAGTATCAGCATCCATCATGGCATTAGTATAGGGCACTGTTTAAGAGGATCCATCAGTCACCTGGCACTGAAGCCTAAAGGGAATGAAGTTCTGAAGGAGTATATTCTGGTGGTGCAGAGACCCTAGAAAAGAGTCCAGAAAATGGGTTTTTGCTAAGAGAAGGCTGACTTGAGTCAGATATTCCCCTGGGCAGCTAGGTTTCTCCTTTTTCAAGTATCAGTTTAACATCTCTCCCTTCTTCAGAATTCCAGGGCCCAAAGACACTCCCTACCCACTGACCAAGTGTCAGTTTCAGGCCTGAGTGCCCTGGGCCCTGAAAGCAAGAGATTGTAGGCACATGCAATCAAATCTCACATATTATCTCTAATTCCGTGATACAGGAGGAGAAAGAGAAGTCAAAGATATTCAAACATGTTCCAACTACCATGGGACTTGGCTGAGGATGGACCTGGCCCTAACATAAATTCTCTGAAAAACTCAAGAGTTCAGGGGAGAGCAGTAAAAATGCTAAAAAAACAAACATTTATTAAGCACTTACTATATTAGGCAACTGGTGGCACAGTGGATAGAGTGCCAGGCCTGACGTCAAGAAGACTCATGTTCTTGAGTCCAAATCTGGCTTCACCCTAGCTATGTGATCCTGGACAAGTCACTTAACCTTGTTTGCCCTGGTTTTGTCATCTGTAAAATGAACTAGAAAAAAAAAATTGCAAACCACTCCGGTATCTTTGCCAAGAAACCCCTAAATGGAGTCGCGTAGAGTCAAACATGACTGAGACAATTCAACAACAATGTTAGGCAACAAGTTAGCACAGAACAATGGTCCTGGAGTTAGGAAGAGCTCAGTTCAAAATCAGTCTCAGAGACTTACTAGCTGTATGACCCTGAGTAAGTCATCGAACCACTGCTTGACTCAGTTTCCTCATCTGTAAAATGGAGATGATAATAATAGTACCTACCTCACAGGGATGTTGTGAGGATCGAATGATATCATATTTGTTAAAGCACTTTGCAAACATTATGCTATATAAAGGCTAGCTATTATTGTTATTGTTACTTGGATAGAAGCACCCTTAGTACATATTAGGAGTTTATTTTCTTATTTATTTTACCCTCACTCATGTTTCACATGTATATTTCATACAGTAAGTCACTTCTGTTGTTGTTCAGTCCTGTCCAACTCTTTGTGACCCTAATTAAGGTTTGCTTGGCAAAGATGCTGGAGTGATTTGCCATTTCCTTCTTCAGCTCATTTTACAGATGAAGAAACTGAGACAAACAGTGTTCAGTGATTTACCCAGGTTAACACGGCTAGTAAGTATCTGAGGCTTGATTTGAACTCAGGTCTTCCTGATTCTAGCTCTGGCACTCTATCCATTGTGCCACCTTGCTGCCCTATGCCACCTCTAGAGAGGTACTAGAAAAATAGTAGAAACAGCAACAAACTGGGAATCAGAAAATCTGGATTCAATTCCAGCACTCCTGCTAACTCTCCATCTCACCCTGGGTACATCTCTTCCTCTCTCTTGGCCTCAGTTTCCTTATAAAATAACAAGGTAGATTAATAGATTATTTCTAAATTTCATATCAATTTTTAAAATTATCTATATCTTTGGTCTTTGGCTATAGATGTCCTCTACCTATGCCTACTAAGTGTTTCTGTCCTCTGCTAAGAGAATATTACTAATTAAAGCAATAAATTACCAAATTTATTTTTAAAAAATGAAGATTTATATTTTATGTACAGTAATGAAATGTTTCTTTGTCCACCATACTTTTAATTGCCTTTGTGTTAAAATTACAGAAAACTCCTCAAGTGCATTGAAACTTGTAAAAAAAAAAGTGCATGGAGTCACCGAGAGAGCATTTCAAATGCTCATATAGTAGTTAATCTTTATTGCAAAGAAATAATTACAATCATCCCCAGATTTTTGTCATTAAAAAAAAAAAAGAATGAGTATTAGAGATTGAAGAAGGCGAAAGAACCAGGGGAAAAAGGGACTAAATCAGGTAAGGTTTTCAGGCACAAGAAACCAGACACAATGGAAAGAATTAATTTTAGATAACAGAAAAAAAATTTAAATGCTTTTCTAAACATATCAGGAGAGAAAATAGAATGTCCAACAAATGAAGAGAAGAATGAAATCTTTGATGGTTACCAAGTGGATTAAGGACAAAGATCCTTTTAAAAATGGCAAATTAGTCTTGTATTAGAAAAGAGAACAGCATCTGTATATTTAAGTGGCACCTATTACTGGGTACTGTGAAATAATGAACAACTTATACAAATTCCTGTTGACCAAAAGTAGATTATGGCTCACAGAGAAAATGGGAAGAGAAACAAATCAGTGAATCTAAATGACATGAATTGTAGACGCTGAGGGAATTAGCTAATGAATTTACCCAGTCACTCACAATTATCTCTGAAAAGAATTGGAAATATTGAGAAATTATAAACAGCTAGGCAAAAGAAAATACAGGACCTGTTGCAAAATGAAAATAGTTCTTTCAATGGAAGAAGAATTTTCTTAATTTAGACTTCTGATAATGTCATACACCCCCAACTCCAACTCAAATCTTTTGCCTACCTGATAAAATATAAATGGCTTGGTTCAACACAGAAGACCCTCCACAATCTAAACCTTACTCATTTTCCAAGCCTTATCTGATGATTTATCTCTTGCATTCTCATATATATATATGTGTGTGTGTGTGTGTGTGTGTGTGTGTGTGTGTGTGTGTGTGTGTGTGTATGTATGTGTATATATATATATATATATATTTGTATTTTCTTTGTATTCTGTATTCACAGAAGCCACCATCTTGGCTAGCTAGGGTGCTCATCACCTTTCATCTGGAGACTTGCAATAGCTTCCTACTTGTTCTCCCTGTCTTATTTTCTCCTCTCTGTAATATCCTTGCACAGCTGTCAAAGACATATTCCTAAAGAACCAGTCTGACCATATCATTTCCCTTCTCAATTGTTGTTGTTTAGTTATTTTCTAGTTGTGTCCATGACCCCTTTTGGAATTTTCTTGGTGGAGGTACTAGAGTGGTTTGCCATTTCCTTCTCCAGCTCATTTTATAGATGAAGAACTAAAGTAAACAGGGTTAAGTGACTTGCCCAGGGTCACACAGCTAGTAACTGTCCAAGACCGGATTTGAAACACAGGTCTTCCTGACTCTGGGTCTGGTGCCCCATCCCTACACCATCTACCTGCCCCATTCCTTCTCAATAAACTCTAATAGTTCTCTACCAGCTTTAGGATCATCAAAGATAAACTCTTCTATTTGGTATTTAAAATGAAGGCTTCCATGATTTTCATTCAACTTTTCCACACTTATACATTTTTCACTTTCACATACTTTATGGACCTGACAAGTTAGCCTTCATTATTTTATTCATTCCTCTTCTGTGATACTCCATCTCCCACTTTCATTCATGGTATGAGTGTACCTTCTAGTTACTGCTACTTTCTAAGGAAATAAGCATTTATGTACTACCTACTGTATGCCAAGTACCATGCTAAGCACTTCTATCAGTATTCTCTTATCTGATGCCCTGAACAATCCCTCATTTTACAGTTAAGGAAACTGAGGCAAACAGTTGTTGTTTTTTTTTCTAAATGACCTTACCCAGAGTTAAATTGTAAGTTTCTGAGGCTGGATTTGAACTCTGGTCTTCCTGATTCCAGGTCCAGCATTGGAGTAACACCAGCTGCTCCTACTTCTTAGAGCCCTTTGTTTCCTCAAAACTCAACTCAAGCACCACCTCTCGAATGAAAGCTCTTCTAATGTTCCCACCAGCTACCTCCCCTCCTCTACCAATTACCTTGCAGTTATTTTGTATATAATTATATATGTACATGTTATTTCCCCTGGTAGAATGTAAGCCCTAAGGACAGGGACTTTCATTTTTGTCTGTGTCACCTAACACCTAGGACAGTGACTAGCCCAACCTCCCTTACATTCCTACTTTACTTCCTCCCCCAGACCAAGACCATTCTAGAATTCATCCTAGTTGGCCTGACTCTAATAAGACCCATCACTTTCCAAGAGCCTCCTTCTCCCTCAACTTTACCTTTACCCTGGCTACTTAACAGATCACAGGGCTCAGATGAGATGGGTGTCAACATCTCTAGTCCTTCTGATGAAATGGGAAGCACTCAGGCCATGCCATCTGCCATGCCACTGGTTCCTAAGATCCTCCAGACTTTCCCATCTGCCCTGACTCTGCCCTGCAGTCCCTCAGCAATGTCTTCTGAGCTACTTATATAACCTAAGGACCTCTGAGTCTTGCCATATGCCACTATTAGGACTCCCAGGTTTTCCATCTGTCCTGTAGCTAAACTTTATTTTATTTTATGTCTTTTCTTCCACAATTAGAGCATGAGCTTTGTGAGAGCAAGAGCCATCTCACTTTTTTTTATTTGTATGCCCAGTACTTAGCACAATTCTTGGCATATAGCAAGTACCTTTTTTTTTTTATTCATTCATATCCTAGCAAGTCAACAAATGACCATCAATCTACTATTAAATATCTTCGCCAGTACACTACTGGATTACTGCTTTGTCATGGCAGATGGGCTTACATAACTCAATGAAACTATGAACTCTGCTATGTAGTTACTCAAGGCAGTTCATAGTGGACAGAGTTTTAAGAAAAGGTGATCCACTGGAGATTATATATATATATATATAAACACTTTGGGGCATTGGCAGTATCTTTGTCAAGAACACCCCATGGACAGTACTAAAATGATTGTAATGGCAAACAAAGTAGTACTTTGCTGCTTGTTCCAGCTAATCAAGTGCCTTTGAGCTTCACCTTTCATTGTGTCAAGTCTTTGTTGGAAACAGTATACTTTGCATTGCCCTTAATAGGCCTAAGGGAGTTTGGAGACCTTCCCAGGCCTCAATAGGCCTAAGGTTATCACGGTGAGAGCCCATGGTGGGAGGAGCTTGCTAAAAGATTGAAACAGCAAGTGTGGAAGAGGAGGGGTGGCACAGAAAGGACCAGAGCAGATAAAAGCTCAAGCACAAACTGGGACCAAACACAACTAAGGGAGAGAGTGTTTGTGATGTCGGCACTCTGTCTATTGTTCTGTGTTGGTATTTCTTTGTCAGACAAAAGCACTCTTTGATTTGTGTTTATTTCTCAGACAGAAAGTGAATTAAGATAGTGTTGGCAATGTGTATAAATATCGTTGTAGCCCTGTTGAGCTTTGTTTTCCTAGAAACAGAAACTGTGAAGAACTTGGGGTGGAACAGGCCCCTGTGAGCTGCAATATGAAATAGGAGCAGAGTAGAGAGCTGCCTACCTGTGAATCCAGGCAGCAGTTGGGAAGTCAGCCTTCATCAGGAAGACCAGAGTTTTAGATGAAAGAAGACTTTGCTTGAGTACTCAGTGTTGACTGATGATATTGCAACTTACTGTGACCTAGGGGTAGATGGTGTTTGTACTTTCTGATTACCTCTTAAAGATGATTGGTTTAAGGATGATTGGAAGCCAACCTTTAGTCAAGATGAAAGAAAACTTTAGATGGGTACTTTATATTGATTGAGGAGATTGTGACTTACTGAATATGTTTTGTTTAAGACTGCCTTAGTAATAAGTTGTTATGTTACATTGTTGTGAATGTTGTGCTTTAGTTTCTTGAATGTTTTACTTTAGTTTATTGCTGAATAAATAGAGAGTTCACTATACTATATGATTAGATCCTTGAAGGTATTCACAGTAGCAGTCCTCAGGAGAGCTGCTTGTGATTGACTTTATAATGATCAAAGAGATAACATTGGAAGGTGAGCCCCTCAGAGCAGAAGGTGTCCAATACATCATTGGGGAAGAGTGGTGGACACCTACAAGTAGCTCCAGTACTAATGAAGCAGCTGGACCAAAGCTGAAAGGAAGCTCAGCTGCAGATGTGTCTGCTCACAAAAGGAAAGTCTCGTGTGTAAAGATTAATATAGCATAGGAACCTGGAATGTAAGATCTGTGAACCAAGGTAAGATGGAAATGGTCATACGGGAGATAGAAAGATTAAACATCAACATCTTGGGAGTGAGAACTTAAATGGATAGGAATAGGTGGATTCAATTCAGGTGATAATTACATATACTACTATGGGCAAGAATCCCTTAGAAGAAATGGAGTAACCTGAATAGTCAATAAAAGGATGAGAAAAGCAGCCCTAGGGTATCATCTCAAAAATGACAGAATGATACTGTTTGAATTCAAGGGAAATTGTTCAACATCATAGTAATATAAGTCTATGCTCTAACCACTGATGCTTAAGAAACCAAGGCTGCTCAGTTCTATGAATACCTACAAAGGGGACTGGAAAGTTAAATTAAGAATTCTAAAGATAATTGGAATATCAGGCAAGCTTAACCTTGGAGTACAAACAAAATAGAGCAGGGCAGAGACTAATATAGTTTTGTCAAGATAACACACTGGTTATAGCAAACAATTTTTCAACAACCCGAAGAGCAACTATACACATGGGACATCAGCAGGTTGTGAATATAAAAATCAATTAAGTATATACTTTGTAGGCAAAGGTAGAGAAGATCTATACAGTCAGTTAAAACAAGACTTGGAACTGACTGTGGCTCAGATTGTGACCTTACTGCAAAATTCAGACTTAAATTGAAGAAAGTAGGGAAAGCCACCAGACTATATAGGTATGACCCAAATGACATCCCTTATGAATATTAGGTAGAGATGATGAAAGATTTAAGGGATTAGATCAGGTAGAGTGCCTGAAGAACTAGGGACAGAGGTTCACAATATTGTACAGGAGAAAGCAAAAAATAATTTTTAAATAAAAAAAACTTCCAACAGAAAAGAAAAGCAGGAAAACAAAATGACTGTCTGATGAGGTGAGACTTTATGAGGAGCTGAGGAAAGAAGAAAAACAAAAAGTAAAGGAGAAAGGGGAAGATATACTCAACTGAATGCAGAATTCCAGATAATAGCAAGGAGAGATAAAGTTGTTTCTTTTTATTTCAATGAGCAATTCAAAGAAATAGAAGAAGACAATAGAATGGGAAAGACAAAAGACACCTTGAATAAAATTAGAGATATCAAAGATAACCTCTAATGGAAAAATAGGCAGGATAAAAACAAATATTGTAGGGACTTAACAGAAGCAGAAGAGATTAAGAACAGTTGGCAAAAACACACAAGAGAACTATATAAGAAAGATCTTAACATCACCAATAACCATGATGGCATGGTTACTGATCTAGAGCCAGACATCCTGGAGAATAAAGTCAAATCAATCTTAGAAAGCACTGCAAATGATAAGGCTAGTAGAAGTAATGGAATTCCAGCTTAGCTCCTTAAAATCCTAAAAGATGATGCTGTTAAAGTGTTGCATTCAATATGCCAGCAAATTTGGAAAACTCAACAGTGGCCACTGGACTGGAAAAGATCAGTCTACATTCCAATCCCAAAGAAGGGCAATGCCAAAGAATGTTCAAGTTACTGAACAATTGTGCTCATTTCACACTCTGGCAAGTTAGGCTTCAGCAATATGTGAACCGAGAATTACCAGAAGTACAGGCTGGTTTTTGAAGAGGTAAAGGAACTAGAGACCAAATTGCTAACATTTGCTGGGTCATGTAGAAAGTCAAGTGAGTTCCAGAAAAATATGTATTTCTGCTTCATTGACTACTCTAAAGCCTTTGACTTTGTGGATAAGAACAAAAGGTGGCCAAGTCCTCAAAGAAATGGAAGTACTAGATCATCTTACTTGTATCTTGAGGAACCTCTATGTGATTCAAGAAGTAACAGTTAGAACCTCAGACATGGAACAACTGATTGGTTTAAGATTGGAAAAGGATTATGACCAGGCTGTATATTATTTACCAGTTATCTTTAGTTCACAGGCTTTTTGTTCTATGTAGCTTAGAGCCCATGAGTATTTGGCATCCTTTATTAAAAATATTGTCTGCATATATGGTTTACTGTTATTTCTGGATGACTGTGGGCAACAACCTATTTATGACAATGACCTGGTTCTATTTAGTTGTTAAACTCTTTCAAAATTCATCATTTTGTCATTTGTCAAGGATAGCAAACTTTGGATATATAATTTTAGGCACTAGGTCATGTCTTGCTAGGTACTCGGCAGGTGCTAAATATTTATACCCTGTTGTGACAAGTTGCAGTTGCCACTGTTTTCTTGATCTGATCTGATCAATAAGTCCAGTCTTCTTTAGGGATAAAATCTATAATTTCTAGTGGTAATGACCTGCCCCTGAATTGCTGTCATAAATGATTCCATGTCTATATCATTATAATTCTGTATTGTCATAATCCTCACCCCTTCCCTAGGGATAGCATTAGTCAGCATTCAGGTTCATTTATTTTTTCCTTTTGGAGGGCATTTGGGGTTAAGTAACTTGCCCAAGGTTACATGGCTAGTTGTGTGTGCGTGTGTGTGTGTGTGTGTTAAGTGTCTGAGCCTGGATTCGAACCCAGGTCCTCCTGTCTCCGGGGCTGGCGCTTTACTCATTGCGCCACCTACCCACCCCCATTCAGGTTCCTTTTAGCTCCACAAGTATTTATAGAAATATAGAAATGTAATTGATTCTTTTTTTATGTTCATATAAAAAAAGACAAATCACTATCCTGATAGCATTTTTTAAAGATTTCATACTTATGTGGACTAATGCACAGTTGGATAAAATAACTGCTTATTGTAATAGAATGAAAATATTGGCATATAAGTTCATTCTCCATAGGTTCGCTACTAGGGCACCTCTAGTAGCAAATAGGATGAGTGATTACATGGACCTCACCTCCTGACACTTAACTTTGATAATTTCTGGTAGATCTCCATATTTGTAAAGTTTTTCATTCCAGATGACTAAGAGACTATAAGTATTTGTTATGGGGAAACTCATAGGGGAACTCCGTGGTACAGTGGGTAGGATACGGGGCCTGGAGTCAAGAAGACTCATCTTCCTGAGTTCAGATCTGGCCTCAGTCACTTACTACGTGACCCTGGGCAGGTCACTTTACACTGTTTGCCTGAGTTTCTTCACCTGTAAAATGACCTAGAAAAGGACATGGGAAACCACCCCAGTATCTCTGCCAAGAAAACCCCAAATGGGCTCACAAATCATCAGACATGACTAATTGCAATTCAACAACAACAATGATGGTGAAACATATTAAAAATGTTGCTCTTACATTTTTACAGATCAACATTATATCCAGGTGATGGCGGGCAACAATTCTGCCTCAGCAAGAGTGTTCTAATTGCATTATTGTGTTTTGGTTGCTTTCTGTAGGATTTTTGGAGTTGTGGTTGTTACACAGGATTGTCATCTGTTAGTTGGTGAAATACATGGTGTATTTAGTATATTGATGTATTTTTCATGTGCTTTTGGAATATCTATCAGTTTTCTTCCATCTGAATAGGATGTATTAAAACTTCTATAGTCACCTTATTATTTATTACCTTATTCTCTTTTTTATTTTGGAATTCTGTGGTGACATCAAATGGAGGGTACTATTGACAAAAAGCAGTATGAAACATTTACCTATAACTGGTGAGATTTGTTCCCAGTTGTTTTGTTAATATAATAATGGTACAAAATAAAAGACCTCATGTCTGTGCATTTTTTTTTTTTTGAGACTGAGTCTCCCTCTCTTGCCCAGGATGGAAGTGTAGCACCACTCATGGACCCAATCTCTCAGACTGATCAGCATAGAGGTTTTAACCTGTTTTGTTTTTCTAGCTTGAGCCAGTTGACCACTTGCTTCCAGTTGCCAGTTGCTTCCACTCCCAGAGGCTCAGCATATTGATGCCCAACTTAGTATGGATAGCTGATTATCTTTAGTTTCACCGTACCACAAAACTCCTGAGCTCAAACAATCTGCCAGTCTTAACCTCCCGATTAACAGCTGCAGGCTTGGGTAACCACCTTGGGTGGTTCCATACATTTCTTGCACTCTTATGGTCTGTCCACTTTAGGAGTCTGCTATTAGAATGTTCCATTTGTTCTTGTCTTGTAGTACCAGAACACAAAGGAATGCCCCTCATTTCATTGTCCTCTTTGCCAAATGTATTCTTATGACCAGTTTGAAGAGAGTCCTCCTGAAAGCCGGGCATTTGGGGTTAAGTGACTTGCCCAAGGTCACACAGCTAGTTTTGTGTGTGTGTGTGTGTGTGTGTGTGTTAAATGGCTGAGGACAGATTTGAACTCAGGTTCTCCTGACTCCAGGGCCAGTGCTCTATTCACTGCACCACCTTTACCATGACTTTTTCTTGGATTCATGTCAGTATCTTCCTATTTTGTTCAGTCATTTCAATTATGTCCAATTCTTAGTGACCTCATTTGGGGTTTTCTTGGCAAAGATACTGGAGTGGTTTGCCATTCCCTTTTCCAGCTCACTTTACAGATGAAGAAACTGAAGTGAACAGGGCTAAGTGAGTTGCCCAGGGTCAGCCAGCTAGTAGATGTCTGAGACTGAATTTGAACACTTGGATATGAATCTCCCTGATTCCTAGCCCAGTGCTCTATCCATTGCCCCACCTAGCTGCCCTTTCTTCCCATTAACTGTAGCATTAACCCAATAAGTGGTATAACCAGAGGCCAGCTGGCCCATGTTTCAGTCAGGCTTTCACAACTACCACAACAATTTCAGGGTTTGCAGAGTATTGATTGTACATCACCCTTACTAGTATTCTCATATTTTGCCTCTGACTCTCAGCCTTTATAATAACAGATTATGTGTTGGGTTTTGAAGTCATCATCATAAGCATCTCAATTCCTCCATAAGAAAAACCCTTCCTTCAATTAATTGCCCCCTAGAAGAAAGATCAGTTAGCATCTGCTGTGGGTGAGGAAGATGGGCTAGAAGAGAAAATGACAAAAATGGGTTATTGAATGGTTCCCATATGCGCAGATCTAGAGGAATCATAATCCAGAGATGAGCTGCTGGAGGATGACACCATTTGCTTTCCTTTCCCTTAACACCTTCCCCACTGCACAAAATATTTATCAGTCTGTAAAAAAAAAGGCTCTCTCTGGCTCTTCCCACATTTCCAGATGTCTCAGCCATGATTCATTTGGTGTCAGTGGGCATCATTAGTGCTGTGAATCATGCTTCCCATTTGTTTTTAGAATTCTTACTTGCTCACAGTCTGATTTCTTCTACACCCAGACTAACTTCTTCTGAGCACTAGTTCTAAAGCCCTGTTATGATTTGCATGTTTGGATAAGGTTGCAAACGTTAACTCACAGGTAAACTACAAATGGACTTAGATTTGAACATTATCACAGAGATCCAGAAGAGTCTGAGGGAGCCCAGTGAAATCTGATGATAAATGGCCATTTCCCTTCTGGGAGAAGCGGGAGGAGAATTTTGCAGGGACTAATGTTATTCAGCATCTTGTTTAATGACCAAGAAGAGGGAGTAAGTGCAGTGGTTATGTTCTGTGCCAATAACACTAAACTGAAAGGTTCTGCAAACACAAGTAAGGGCAAAAAGCAATAATGAAGGAACCTTTGGAGAGTAGAAATGACAGCAGATCACTTCTGATGCAATGGACACTAGCCACCAAGGCCTTCTCGGAGAGAGGAGAGGCAGCATGAAAGAGGAGAAAGAACGGTAGACTTAGAGTCAGAGGACTTGGAGTTGAGGACCTAACTCTGCTATGTCTAATTTTGGAAAAATCACTTCACCCCTCTAGGCCTCAGTCTTCTCATCTGTAAAATGCTTAGGCTGAATGACGTAGATCTAAGGTCCCATTGAGCAAACCCTAAATCCTACAGAGTTAGGGAATGACAGTCCTGTATCCAAGTAGGATATAGGAGTAGGAGGAGGAAAGGGAGCAACTTCAGAAGTGGAAATAAATTGGAAAAGAGCCAAGGCCACCCTCCCTCTACCGCCACCCCACTCCCCAAGGATAATCAGACAGATGAGAAATTTTAGAGATAGCAGGAGTTAGAGTTGAGGTTTACAGGCTGGGCCAGATACACTGGATTTTATAGACTGGAGCAGAAGCTAATCAAGAAAGTTGAAAATAAGCCAAAGGTAGCAGAAAACCAGTGAAAGGCCAGATCAAACTAGAAGCAAAATGTTAAAAAAAAAAAAAAAAAGAACATCAGAAAATGTCAGAGTGGGAAGGGAGGCTAAAGATCATGCAATTTGTTGTTGTTTAGCTGTATTTGGCTCTTCATGACCCCATTTTGGGGTTTTCTTTATATATATTTGAATATTTGATTTTAAAACTTTCAATTCCAGATTCATTCCCTTCCCCCCCTGCCACCCACCCCCACTGGGGAGACAAGCAGTTCAGTATAGGTTGTACATGTGCGGCTAATGCAAAATAATAATGTAGTAGATATATTGTAAAAGACTGAATATATTTCCCTCCCTCCTATCCCACCTCCCACTTGTTCTATTCTCTACTTTGATCCTGTCCCTTTTCAAAAGTGAGTGCTTCCAACTTTCCTCCCCCCCAGCCTGCCCTCCCTTCCATCATCCCCACTCTCATTCCCTTCCCCCCTACTCTCTTGTAGGGTGAGATACCCTATTTAGTATGTATTTCGCTCCCTCCGCAAGCCAGATTCAATGGGAATAAGGTTGACCCATTCCCTTTTGTCTTCCTATTCTTCCCCTCCATTGTAACCATTTTCCCTTGCCTCTTCTGTATGATAGTTTACTCCATTCTGTCTCTCCCCATCCCCTCTCATTATATTCCTCTTACCTCTTAATTTCACCTTTTAAATATCATCCCTTCCTGTTAAATTGGTCCTGTGCCGTCTATCTATGTATACCTGTAAACATATATACACACATTCACATATGTATTCATATATGAATAGGTATTCATATGCCCATATACCCTCATATATAGACATATATATATATATATATATATATATTTCTAATCCCTTCAACTACTGAGAAAAGTTTCATAAATTACAATTATTGTTTTTCCATGTAGGAATGTTAATAGTTCAACTTTGATAAATTCCTTATGATTTCTTTTCCCTGTTTACCTTCTCATGCTTCTCTTACTTCTTGTATCTGAATGTCAAATTTTCTATTCAACTCTGGTTTTTTCAGCAAGAATGCTTGAAAGTCCTCTATTCCACCGAATGACTATATTTTTCCCTGAAACATGATACTCAGTTTTGCTGGGTAGGTGGCTCTTGGTTTTAGTCCCAGCTCCCTTGACCTCCGGAGTATCACATTCCAAGCCCTTCGATCCCTCAGTGTAGAAGCTGCCAGATCCTGGGTTATTCTGATTGTGTTTCCACAATATTCAAATGGTTTCTTCCTGGCTGCTTGTAATATTCTCTCCTTAATCTGGGAATTCTGGAACCTGGCTATAATATTCCTAGGAGTTTTCTTTTTGGGATCTTTTTCAGGAGGTGATCAGTGGATTCTTTCAACCTCTATTTTGCCCTCTGGTACTAAAACATCAGGGCAGTTTTCTTTGAGAATTTCCTGGAGGATGCTTTCTAGGTTCTTACTTTGGTCATGGCTTTCAGGTAGTCCAATAATTTTTAAGTTATCTCTCTTGGATCTATTTTCCAGGTCAGTGTTTTTTCTGATGAGATATTTCACATTGCCTTCTATTCTTTCATTTGTTTGGATCTCTTTAACAGCATCTTGATTTCTCATAAAGTCATTAGCTTCCATTTGCTCCAATCTAATTCTGAAGAAATGATTCTCCTCATTGAGCTTTTGAGATTCTTTTTCCATCTGGCAAATTCGACTTTTTAAGGCATTCTTCTCCTCATTGCCTTTTTGAGCCTCCTTTGCCATTTGACTCAGTCTGTTTTTTAAGGTATTATTTTCTTCAGTCAGGCTGTTGACTCTCATTTCATAATTTTCTTGCATTGTTCTCATTTCTCTTCCCAATTTTTCCTCCACTTCTCTTATCTGCTTCTTAAGGTCCTCTATGGCCTGTAACCAGCTTGTATTTTCCTTTGAAGTGCAGGAGTTTTGACTTCACTATTTTCCTCCTGTTCCATGCCTTGTTCCTTCTTGTCCCCAAAATAGGAGTGTAATGTTGGAATCTTCTGTCTGTTTTGTTTTCTTTGCCTGCTCATTTTGCCACTCAATTATTTGACTTTTGGGATTTTTGCCACAGTAGGACTCTGCCACCAGACAGGGGAGTTTTTGTCCCAAATGCTGGGGTTTTCTCAGCTGCCGGAGGTATTAGATGGTTGCCCTCTCTGAGGTCTCCACACACTCTGGCAAGCTGGACATACACCCCAGGACCTCCACCCTAGACTGCAATCCAGATCCAAGCAGGTTAAAGCAAGAGCGATTACTCCTCAGACTGGTGCTTGGTCCC
>NW_027186304.1:50500937-50527736 GCF_028583685.1 Petaurus breviceps papuanus | reverse complement strand
GATCCCTCAGTGTAGAAGCTGCCAGATCCTGGGTTATTCTGATTGTGTTTCCACAATATTCAAATGGTTTCTTCCTGGCTGCTTGTAATATTCTCTCCTTAATCTGGGAATTCCGGAACCTGGCTATAATATTCCTAGGAGTTTTCTTTTTGGGATCTTTTTCAGGAGGTGATCAGTGGATTCTTTCAACCTTTATTTTGCCCTCTGGTACTAAAACATCAGGGCAGTTTTCTTTGAGAATTTCCTGGAGGATGCTTTCTAGGTTCTTACTTTGGTCATGGGTTCCAGGTAGTCCAATAATTTTTAAGTTATCTCTCCTGGATCTATTTTCCAGGTCAGTGTTTTTTCTGATGAGATATTTCACATTGCCTTCTATTCTTTCATTTGTTTGGATCTCTTTAACAGCATCTTGATTTCTCATAAAGTCATTAGCTTCCATTTGCTCCAATCTAATTCTGAAGCAATGATTCTCCTCATTTAGCTTTTGAGATTCTTTTTCCATCTGGCAAATTCGACTTTTTAAGGCATTCTTCTCCTCATTGCCTTTTTGAGCCTTCTTTGCCATTTGACTCAGTCTGTTTTTTAAGGTATTATTTTCTTCAGTCAGGCTGTTGACTCTCATTTCATAATTTTCTTGCATTGTTCTCATTTCTCTTCCCAATTTTTCCTCCACTTCTCTTATCTGCTTCTTAAGGTCCTCTATGGCCTGTAACCAGCTTGTATTTTCCTTTGAAGTGCAGGAGTTTTGACTTCACTGTTTTCCTCCTGTTCCATGCCTTGTTCCTTCTTGTCCCCAAAATAGGAGTGTAATGTTGGAATCTTCTGTCTGTTTTGTTTTCTTTGCCTGCTCATTTTGCCACTCAATTATTTGACTTTTGGGATTTTTGCCACAGTAGGACTCTGCCACCAGACAGGGGAGTTTTTGTCCCAAATGCTGGGGTTTTCTCAGCTGCCGGAGGTATTAGATGGTTGCCCTCTCTGAGGTCTCCACACACTCTGGCAAGCTGGACATACACCCCAGGACCTCCACCCTAGACTGCAATCCAGATCCAAGCAGGTTAAAGCAAGAGCGATTACTCCTCAGACTGGTGCTTGGTCCCCCTACACTCTGCAGGCCAGGAGCTGAAGCTGCCACGTGGCGCTGGCTGGCTGTGCCTGTGTCTCAGAGGTTTCTCGCCCTGGGGGTAAAAGCCACGCACTCCCACTTACTGGGTCCCAAAGTCCAGACTGCACTGGCCTCTCATCTTGTCCTTCGCACCTATGTATTGATAAATCTGGAAATGGCCACAGCTGCTGCTGATCTGGAGTCCCTCTGGCTGGGGCTGGTCAGGCCCGTCCTGGGGCTAAAGCCTTGGTGTGGGGCTGGGCTTGGCTTCCGGAGCGCTGCGCTGGCCGATTCCTGCCGGCCTGCTGGGCTGTCCTCAGCTGGAGGTTAGCTTCTCTGTGTCATTATGTGGGTTCTGCAGCTCCAACATTTGTTTAGAGTCCCCTTTTTACATGGATTGGGGAAGGTGGAAGCCGGAGCTGAGGGAAGGTTGTGCTTCTACTCCGCCATCTTGGCTCCGCCCCCCTTGGGGTTTTCTTGGCAGAGATACTAGAGAGGTTTGTCATTTCCTTCTCCAACTCATTTTACAGATGAGGAAACTGAGGCAAACAGGGCTAAGTGACTTGCTCAGGGTCCCACGGCTATTAAGCGTCTTAGGCCAGATTTGTGAGTCTCCCTGACTCCTGGCCTGGCACTCTATCCACTGTCCTACCTGGCAGCCTTCATATAGTTTAATCCCCTAATTAAAAAGGAGGAAACTGAAACCCAGAGAGGAGAGGATGAGCTTATAAATGGTATTATGAAGATTAAGGCCAAGGTCTTCTAACTGCAAATCGAATTCCCTTTCTCTTATACCATTGTACTCTATGATCATTTGTGATAACCTGTGGAGATAAGAAATTATGTGTAAAGACTGGGAAAATGCTCAAGATAACGGAGCCTAATGCCCTCATTTTGCCTTTGAGAACACAGGCTGTGAAAGGTTAAATAACTTGCCCAGAGTTGAACAGCAAACAAATGGCAGAGTCAAGATTAGAATCCTGGTCTCTTATAGTAATACTAATAATACTAAAACTGATTGTAATAATTATAGCAGCTAATGTTTAGTACTAGCATAGAGTATTTTTTGCTACATAGAATTGGCACTGGCATGTAGTGCTTTAATATTTTCAAAGAGCTTTATAAATCTCATCTCATTTTATCCTCACAACAAGCCTAGGAGATAGATGCTATTACTACCCCCATTTTACAGATTAGGAAACTGAGGCAAACAGAAGTAAGTGACTTGCCCAAAGTCATAAAACTAGGAAGTGTCTGAGAGGAATTGAATTCAGGTCTTCCTAACTCCAGCTCATAAGTCACCATAGTGCCACCTAGCTGCTACTATGTCCCCTAGAAAAGGAGCACCTTTGCTCTTTCTACTATATTATACAGTCTCTCTCTCTTAACTAAGTTTATAAAACAGATATTCAATACATCCCTCAAATATTTGTTAGGCACATATTATTCTAGGTTCTTGGAACACAAAGATGAATAAAACACAACTCCTGTCCTCAAAAAGCTTATTTACAGCCTAGTGGTTGTTGAGTCATTTTCCAGTCATGTCCAACCCTCTGTGACTCCATTTGGGGTTTTCTTGGCAAAGATCCTGGAGTGGTTTCCCATTTCCTTCTCTGGCTCATCTTATAGTTGAGGAAAATGAGGCAAATAGGGTTAAGTGACTTGCCCAGGGTCACACAGCTAGTAAGTGTCAGAGTCCAGATTTGAAGTCAGGGAGTCTTCCTGATTCCAAGCCCAGTGCTCTATCCACTGCACCATCTTGCTGCTCCTAAAATCTAGTAGAGGAGATAAAATCTGTGTATAAATACTATAATTCAAAATGGACATGATAAGGAAACAGTATAGTATGGTATGATAAGGAAACACGCATCTCTTTCAGGACTATTTTGCATATTGCCGTCAATATCTGGCATGGAGTCTTGTACTTGGACATGCACTGTTTTTTGTTGTTAAATTTAATTGAATTCAGTATACGAGACCACGGAAGAGGAAGAGATTACTTCCAACTGGATACCATTTCCAACTAGAGGAGTCAAGAAAGGCTTCCTGGAGAAGGTAGCACCTGAGGTGAGCCTTCAAGAAAGATGGGAAGAATTTCAACAGGAAAAAGATCAGTGAGCAGTATAATAAGGAATAGAGGATGCCAGAAGCAAAAGTATGAAAATTGAAAAAAGCGAGACCAATTCAGAAACAGGAAATTGATTAGTTTGTGATGTAAAGTCTATAGAGGACAACAGTAAAATAAATAGGCTTGAAGTGTAGTGAGGGTCATATATTATGGAGCATTATGGAGCCAGACTAAGAAGATTTTATTTTTATCCCGAGTACAATGGGGAGCCATTGAAGGGTTTTGAAGAGAATCACATGATCAGGACTCTACATTAGGAAGATGAATCTGGAAGCATTATGTATCATGAATTGAAGGGGACAAAGATTGGCACAAGGAAAGACTAGAGAGTTTAAATGTCAAGTAGTCAATATGGGAATATTTATCAAGTACCAACCAAGTGCCTGATACCCAGCTAAGCCCTGGAAATACAAAAAAAAAAAAAGCAAAAACAGTCCCTTCCCTTGAGGACTGTACATTCTCTAGTGAAAACAATATGTAAATAACTAGGTACACAGTCAATGTATACAAAACACATGAAAGATAAACTAAGAGGGAAAGGCACTACCATGGAAAGGCAGGGCAAAAGAAGATTGAGGACTGGGGAAGGCCTCTTGAAGAAGATGGGACGGGAGCTGAGAGAGAGGGTGAAGATGAGTGCAGTGTAAGCAGACTAGTAAAGTAGGAAGGGTTTAAATGCCAAACAGAAGAGTTTACATTTAATTTGAGAGACAATCCGAAACCACTGGGGTGTATGGAGCAGGGGGATGATTCTGTACTTCAGAATAATCATGTTGAAGGCTGAGTAGAGGGTAGATTAAGATGGAGAAAGTCTTGGAGCAGTTCCTTGGCTTGTGGCTCTGTGAATGGAGAGTTGGAGACTTAAATGGACGATGTGAGGGTAGAAACAACAAAATTTGGCAATAGATAGGATATGTAGGGTGTGTGAGAGTGAGCAGTCAAGCAGGATACCCATGGCCCAAATCTGAGTGATGCCACGGACAAAGAATGAGTTTTGTTTGGGATATGTTGAGTTTGATGCTCTAGGCAATAGGAGATACCGGAGATTTTTGAGCAGATAAATGTCATGTTCAGACCTGTTCTTTAGGAATATCACTTCCACATTGTGTATGGAGAGTAGGTTGGAGAGAAAGATACTTGAGGCAGGTAAATTAATTAAGAAGCTATTCTAATATTTCGGGTAAGAGATAACAATGAAGGCCTAAAATTGGGTAATGGCAACGTGAATGAAAAGATGGGGATAAATATGAGAAATACAGAGGGAGAGTTGACAAGAACAGATTGGATATGACGAATGAAGAATACTGAAAAGTTGAGTATGACTCCAAGCCTATGAACCCAGGTATCTGCAATGATGGTAGTAACCGCAACTAAAATAGAGTAGGGAGAGGGAGAAGTTCATGGGAAGGATGATGAGTTCAGTTTTGGATATGAGTGGTTTGAGACACTTAAGGACATCTGCTTTGAAAAGCCAAATAGACAGTTGATAATGCAAGTCTACAGCTCTGGAGACAGACTCGGAGTGGATTATCAGTAAATCAATAAGCATTTATTAAGCACCTACTGTATGTGCTAGGTGCTTTTTTTTTTAAGTGCTGGGGACACAAGAAGAGGCAAAAGACAGTCCCTGCCCTTAAGGAGCTTTACAGAGATCATCTATCTATAAATATCAACTTTACTCATGTGAGATTAGGAGTTCACTATGAGACGATGTAAAGAAAAAATAAAGGAATCCAGGACAGAGCCTTTGAATATGACCTTAGGTACTGAGACATAGATGATGATTCTGAAAGGAGACTGAGAAGGAGTGACCAGGCAGGTGGGAGAACCAAGAAAGAGCAGTGTAAACGAAAATATAGAGTACCTAGGAAAAGGAGGTAATCAGTATTGCCATGGAGGGGTCAAGTAGGCTGAAAACTGAGAAAGTCTTATTGAATTTATTACTTAAGAGATTATTGGTAATTGTAGAGAAAATGATTTTAATCAAGATTTAAGCAAGATTTCAAGGGGTTCAAAAGTAAATGAGATGAGAAATGGAGGCAATAAGTATAGACAACTTTTTTCCTAGGATTTGTTCTGTGAAAGAGAAAAGAGATGTAAGGGTAATAAAAGGTCAAGTGTGGGTATTTGAAGGGAGGAAAAGACCTCAACATGTTTATAGGCAGCAGATAAGAAACCAATAGATAAAAGGGATTTAAGATTAGAGAGAGAAAGGAGAACAATCAGCTGGAAAATATGAGAAGGGACAAGATCAAGGTTACAAGTAGAGAGCTTGGCCTTGGATGGAAGAAGAGTCACATTTTCATTAAAGACTAAGGTATAGTAGAAGAGAATGAAGGATAATGTCAGAAGTAGGAAAGAATAGAAATTTAATGACAAATAACTTTTATTTTCTCAGTATAAGAGTCAGGCTGAAAGCATTCCATCCCATTTTAGCCTTGATAACTAGATGAGAACACATCTCAATAAATCAGCCAATCATAGCCCTTAAGATTAAGTGTTTAAAAAGTCTTTAAAATATGTTTGATGAAGTGAAATTACATTAAACAAGAGGTCTGTTACAATAGGCTTGGGGATTTTATTATGTTCTATGTGTCTCATTTAAAAACCATCAAGGATGCTAGAATGAGGAATTCTGGAAAATACAGAAAGTGTGGAATTCTAGTTGGACCTCCCCAGAAGGAATGGGGAGGTTTAGTGGAGGAGTGGCGGTGGGAGAAGAAATAAGGAGCTTTTGCCTTGACTAGGCCTCTATCTCACATCCCTTTGAATAGAGAAGGATCATCCATTTTTGAAGGATGATGGACTTCCCATCTTCCCATCATGTCATAAATGATGTCCACAAATCAGCTCATAGTGATGTTGACACTGTTTGGAGCCAAGAACAGATGAACATAGATTTACCATATTTAAAGGGAGCTTCTTTTCTCCTCACAGAAGGAAGAAAAGAACTAGCAGTCAGAAGCTATGTTACCCCTTTGCCAAATGTGCCGTCTAAGCTGGGGTTCAATTTCCCTAAGTCCCTGCATGTATTTGTGGAAGAATTTGTCACAGATTGGAGTGGGGGGGGTGTTTTTTACACCAATAGTGTTCTTATTGTACAACCTTAATAAATGACCATTTTCTAAAAGCTACTTAAGGTTGGTTGATTCTCCATTAGTAATCTGGTGGTGAATCACACCAGTGAGGTCTTGAGCCAATGGCATTAAAGAATCACTGATCCCTCAGGGTGGGTAGGGGGAAAGGGGGAGATCTCTAGGACCTTGAGATAGAAGGGATATATTCCTAATTGTGGGAACTAGATTTATTAGTGGGCATGTGAGTGGGAATTGGTTTAAGGATCCTCAGAGTTTATACAGACTATACCACTAAAATATGAAGGATGGTCCCTTGGTGAGAAGAAAGAAGGAAAGGTAGTATGGGAGGCTTAAGAAGAAAAGATTTGTAAAAGCTGCTGTGGGAAATGTGGTAGGCAATTAGGGAAGAATAAAAGAATTGTCTTGTTTGAGAGAGGACACAACTGAGGTTAGATAACATGATGTTATCCAAAGGAAAATGGTACCTTCCCTTCGGGCTTCTATTGTCAAAATAGGGAATATTTTTTATTTTTTTCTTTGTGTTTTGTTGTTCAGTCTTTTTTTTAGTCACCCAAATCTTCATGATGCCATTTGGAGTTTTCTTGGAGTGGTTTGCTATTTCCTTCTCCAGCTCTTTTTACAGAGGAAGAAACTGAGGCAAATAGGGTTGAGTGAATTGTTGAAGGTCACATAGCAAGTAACTGTCTGAGCTCGGATTTCAAGTCCGAAAGACGAGTTCAGTGTTCTAGCCATTGTGCCACCTAGCTGCCTGAGCACTCAACATAATGCCTTAATTATAGTAGTTCTTTCACAAATGTTTGCTGAATTTAATATTTTCCACATGTTGCCAGACAAAAATTTTCCATTTCTTGTGCAATTTATTTTTGAGACAATACAAAACTTCCATGTTAAAAATAGCGTTCTTAATTTTGACCTAGCATTCCTCACTATAATGATGGAATTTTAAAGCTTGAATTTTGTCATATTAGCTTTCTCTATCAGAATTATTATCTACAAATTTGATAATTATCCTTCTATACCATTAGCTTAGTCACTGATAATGTTTAAAAACACAAGAACAAAACTAGAGCTTTGTGACACCATGCTGTTGATCACCATCTTGGCTGATAGAGAACCATTTAGCAACACTAGTCGGGCATCATAGTTGAACCAGAGGCATATCTGTCTAACATCAGCATCTGGTCCATATTTTACTGTCTTATTCTTCCAGAATATCATGGAAACATTTTTCAAATGTTTTGCTAAAGTCAAGATACATTATGTCTAATTATGTCTGAAATTCCCCTGATCTGCCAATTTAGTTATCCTATCATAAAGGAAAATGAGTTGTTCTTTATGAGCCAAAGTTACTCCTGTTAATTACCAGTCTTTTCTAAATGCTCAAAAATTATCTGTTTAATAATCTGTTCTAACATATTCTGGGGGAATCATAATTTTGATTCTTCATGGATTGTGGTTTTCCTAGGCAGCTAGGCGGTGCTGGAATGAGGAAGAACTGAGTTCAAATCCTGACTCAGACCCTGGGTTAACTGCTACCAGCCTCAATTTTCTCATTTATAAAATGGGGATAATAATAGTACCTACCTCTCATGACCATTTAGAGAATCAAATGAGGTGACATGTAGATTTCTTTGTAAACCTTAAAGCTAAATAAATGTGAGCTAACATCTTCATCATCATAGCATCATTGTCCAAATTCTGAGCCACATTCTGTGTTAGGGAGCAGTTTCAGATCATTAAAAGTATTATGTAATTTCCCCAACACAACCAAACACACTGTATTCATCCTATTCAATTCTTGGCCCAGATCATTATATATTTGCATTGCCTATTAAAAAAAAAATGGACTTTCTCAGTTGGCCTCCTCATCTAACTGCTTGCCAGAATCTGACCATTTCCCTTTTAGCTATGCCTTCATCATTTATGGACGTCAATACCATACCTCAACTATAGTCTTATCTGGGAACATTACTCTGCCATGCCAGTCCCCTTTTCCCATCGGTAAGTTCCTCTGGGGCCTCCATTTTGGGGAAGGCCCCAGAATGGTTATCTTTCATTTCCCCTCCAGGCTTTGTTCTGATTTTCTGGACTTCAGCACAATGCCTTAGGTGAAGTCTCACCCTAGAATCTCTCAGCACCTGGAGTCTCTATACCCTAGAATATTCATTCACTCATCTAGCTTCACCCTGAAACTTCCTGCTGCCTTTCTGGGCCCCTTTCCCTATTGGTGACTTTCTTCCAGACCCTTCCAGGGCCTTCCTCTTGGGGAAGGGCCTATGCCAGCCCACTTTCATTCCCTCCTGGTTGTGCTTCTGATTCTCTGCATTTCAATATGATGCCTCCCCTTGGGTACCTTCAACCACATGGCCCCTACTCTTACCAACCAAAGGCATTTGCCACTGACACGACTCTCCTGTGCAGAATAAATAGAAGGAAGATCCCTGTAGGTAGTGTGCAATCATACCTTGTGGTTCTTGTATGTGGATGATATTTTGTTTACTATATTATAACAATAGTGGAAGTTTTATGGGAAGTTCTCAGTGTCATCTATAACTACTCAAAAGAGTCAGGGTCTGATCATCAGCAGAGGGAACAAAAAGGGAAGTGGCTGGAGTATTTATTGCACAGGCAGGCTGAAAGGCCACAAACATTTCAGAGCTGTGTGTCAGGCACTGTGCTAAGTGCTGTAGATACCAACATAAGCAAAAAGAAAGCTAGCTACCTCACTTTTGTGAGTTGTTTTCCACTATTCAGTGGTGAGCCCCTTGAGGGCAGAAGTTACCTTTCTTTCTGCAAAGCTCCCAGTACTGATGCTATGCCGTAAACAAAATATCAAATGCCTTTGGTTGGCAACCAGAGTCATTTGATACTGATAATCCACAAGCATTTGTTATCTATTTATCTAACAGTCATTGTGCTAGATTTTGGCATTTCAAAAACAATAGTCAACTTCAAAACCCTTACATTCTAAAAAAGGAGACAACTTACACATACATAGCTATATATGAAATATATGTGAAACAGATAAATTGGTGGAAAGGAATTAGAAATTGAGTGGGCCAGGAAAGGCCTCATATAGAAGGTGATAATTGAGCTGGGTCTTTGTCAATGGGTTAGAAAGTTAGAATGGGACCAGCATGTGATCGCATGTTAAATGTCACACAGAAGAATTTATATTTAATCTTATAGTGGGGCTAGTGGAATAACTACGTGGCCCAACGATGGGCTTGGAATTAGGAAGTCTCATCTTCAGTAGTTCAAATCTGGCCTCAGCCACTTACTAGCTGTGTGACCCTGAGCAAGTCACTTAACATTGTTTGCCTCAGTTCCTCATAGACAGTAAAATTAGCTAGAGAAGGAAATGGCAAACTGCTCCAGTCTTTGCCAAGAAAGCCCCAAAATCAGGTGGCAGACAGTCAGACATGATGGTACAGCAACAAAAGTGGAAAGCCATTGGAGTATATGGGCATGGCAGGGTGGTCAGAACTATACCTAAATGAAAGTCACTTTGGGCAGGCGACTGGATGTGTGGAGGATGAATGGGAGTAGAAAGAGGCTTGAGAAAGAAATTAGGAGGCTAATTTAGTTTTACTGTGAGAAGTAATGAAGGTCTTTGATTGATTGATTGGGTGGTAGCTATGTGAGTGGAGAGAAAGAGGTATATGGGAGAAATATGGAGTTAGAAATAATAAGTTTTATCTACCAACCGATTTTATATCATCATAATATGTATATGGGTCACACCTTGCTAGAGGAGAACTTTGAAGTCTATGGTTTTCTCTCCTAAGTCAAATACTTCTTTTTTCAGCAAACAATTAAGGTGGAAGATATTCTATACCCCTTTCAGTCAATTGTGTGACTGTGAAAATAAGGTCTCCTGCAGAATTGTTTGTAAAAGCCTCCATATGTATTTTCCTCAAAAGAATACTCAGTATATCAAATAGAGAGTAATCCCCGAACCTACACGGAACAAGAAGCTTTCAGAATATAGAGTCCTATCAAAGGAGAGCAATGTCATATGGGAATTTGATAAGGTACATATCACCCCTGTTGTCAGATCAGCTAAGGCTTTTAAATGAGGATGCTTTGAGTGAGGCTGGAAAGAATGAGTTTACTTTTAACTACAAAAATCTAGTTATTTTAGTCACCTTTGCTAAAACCTGCTGAACATTAATTATCATAACAGCACTTGTCTCAGGACTATTTCTATCTGAATCCCATTGAAAAATATGAGCAGAAGGAAATGATAATGATAATAGCTGGCATTTTGAGAGTTCTTTAAGGTTTTTAAAAATACTATTAATACTATTAGAGTGAGGGTACTACAAGATCTTTATTTTTCTTAAATAATTCATCAATGCTTTTTGTTATAGAGATATCATTTCCTATTGACACCCACCTCTTAATAGAATCCCTCCATGTAATAAAGATGGAAAACCAAGCAAAATAGAGGAACATATTGATCTTGTCAGATGAAATATGCCTTTTCCACACTTTTAGTCCATTCTCTGCCAAGAGGAGAAAAGTATGTCAGCTTCCCTTTCAGTCAATTTTGTGAGTTTAATAATTGGTCCAAGCCCTGAGGGCAGAGTTCTATTATCATTGAATGTGGTTTTCGTTTGAATTATTGTCATTGAGTAAATTGTTCTCATTCTGCTTACTTTGCTTTACATCAGTTCATAAAAGTCTTCCCCTGAGTTTCTCTGAAGTCTTGTTTATTGTTTATTATGACTTGTGTTGATACAAATACATCTTAACAAGGGGCAGCCCCAAATGGTCATTCATAAGGGGCACATGCCGAAGTCACCATTAAATGCCATAAATGATCTGCAATCAGTTTTTATTTTAATTAAGTGAAATACAATGTTAGTTCTATTTTTGTAGTAATTATAAACATTTAAGCAATTTTAATATGGCAAAAATAAAATAGACCTGGATTTTGAATCCTAGGCCTTTGCTTTGGATTCCTTTTCTACTAATATTTTATACTTAGTGACCTAGGACAAGTCATTTACACTCTTTATGCTTTAGTTTCTTTATCTGTAAAATGAGGCTATTGGACTCAATGGCTCTAAAATCCTTTCCATCTCTCAATAAATATGATCCTATAACTAAATGACCTCTCTGTTCCATTTTCCAGTTCTAAATCTGTGAGCTCTAATAATATAAGATTTTGCTGTCAGCATTTGGAACCAGACTAACAAGACCAGCATCTTGATACAGTGTTTCCTTCATAGCTTTAAAAGTATTTTATTTCTAAAAAAAATTAATAGACATTAAGTATAAAAGAGATATGAATGGCACATTACAGAGTGGATCTAGTTTGAGGAGCTAAGAAATCTATTTAAAAACTGCTTATTCTCACGTATCACCTCAGAATTGCTTCAGCTGAGTAAAATCATGTGATTTTCCCCCCTTTGACAGAAACTCCTGAGAGTAAGGGCATGCCTGATTCTACTGATTAGAGAAGTAGCACATAGCTCAATTTAGTTATCAATATAAACAAGGGGCAGCGAGGTAGCACAGTGAATAGAGCACCGGCCCCGGAGTCAGGAGGACCTGAGTTCAAATCCAGCCTTAGACACTTGACACACAAGCCATGTGACATTGAGCAAGTCACTTAACCCCAATTGCCCTCCAAAAAGCAACAACAATGTAGCAGCAAGCACCCTAGCATACCCAGGGTGGCTGCCAACACATGTTCTTTGATCTGCTTTTCTAAAGGAAAGCAACTCAAAATGGGTTAACAATCTTGCTTTAATCAAACATATGTCATTTACCTAGTTCAGGGGAAAAAAGTCAGCACCCTGAACTTCAGACAATACAGAGGTTACAAGCAGACAAAAAATACTGACATAGAAACAGATCAGCAGACAGGCTTCCAACTGTCTGACCATTACATCCATACCTAGTAAGTTACCAGAGAGGGAAGCATCAACATCTGGGTTTTCAAAGCCAGGGGGCTCAACAGCTGCCTAGAGTCTCATCTGGTCAAATCACACAACTCTTCCCAAAGTGAGCCCCAAAACAAAATCTCGCATCAGGGTATATATAGCCTTCTCCTGGCTCAGAGGATGTCACAACCCTCTTGATCCACTGCCCAATCAGGAAGCAACAAGATGTGGGCATTCCTGAAAAACAATCCTCAAGCCACAGGCTCCATGTGACCATATTCAGCCTGTTAGGAGGCAGAGTATATTTTCAAATCAAGGGAGGTTCTCAGAGTCACTTAAGCCTATCAAAGGGCCTAGGAGCAGGGAAGATCTTAAATTCCCATTTCTGTAACAAACAAAAAAAGATAAACAACAACAAAAAAAAGGGATTAGCTCCTAATGTCCTCCCCTTGAATTTTCGGTATAGTCCTATATAACAACCAGCCAAAAATGCAGAAATATAATTAACAAGTTCTTAGTCTACTTCATTCAATATCATTATGCAGTACAAATATGGAAAAATACAATTGTCTGAGCTGGGCCTGAAGACAGGAAGACTCATGCTCTTGAGTTCAAATCTGGCCTTACTAGCTGTGTGACTCTGGGCAAGTGACTTCACCCTGTTTGCCTCAGTTTCCTCATTTGTAAAATGAACTGGAGAGGGTAATGGAAAACCACTCCAGTATCTTTGCCAAGAAAGTCCCAAATGGGGTTGCAGAGTCAGACATGATTGAAAATGACTGAACGACTAACTAGGGGCTTTAAACAGCTTCAGGCTGGCAAGTGTAAAAGACTCCAAGTTTTAGGATGCTTTGTAGAGGAGCCTTGGGGGAAGGAGGGGAGAAACTCTAGAAGTAAGACAGGATATACTCTATCAAGCAATTCAAGGTTTTAGCATTTGTAGAGATTGAGGTAAAATGGAGGAAGCAGAACTATTTAGCATAGACTTGGATAGAGAGTGAAAGTCATTCAAGGGAAGAAGCAGCTTCAAGGAACTAGGCCCCTGGCATCAGACAAGAGGGTTTAGCTCAGGAGCCCAACTGAACAAGCCAACCAGCATGGTCACTAAACTCAAAGGAACCTACATGAGGACTTTACTGGGAGAGAAAATACCAGGAGTGCTGGTTTGCCTTCAGTACACCACCATTGTCCTCTACATTTGATTCTATCCTTTCCATGTACCCTTAACCTGGAATATTTAAGAATGATTGCATCATTAGGTAGGAAGGGCAGAGGGATGTACATTTTGTAGCTACTGTTCTTGCTGAGAGCTAGTTGTGTCCACTGATGGGGAAGATGCTGGTGGAGCTTGTGAGCTATAGCTGTAGGAGTACTTACTCACAGGGCTACATTTAGAACCCAAGGTAGAATGACTCTTTTGGAAACCCAACTTACCAGGTCATGGTGGTGGAGGGGGGATCCCACAGAGGATTCTAAATCTGCATATTTATTTCTATGTTGGCTCCCTTTTATCTAGTGACTAATATGGTTCCTGGCACAAAGTAGACTCTTAAAAGCTTATTAATTTAAGGACCTCTATAGCAATATGGTGATAATCAGAACTATTTGCAAATATGTTAGAAAACATAGAACACTCTACTCCAAACTTTACAGTTGTTTTCAAGAATGTTGAATAATGACTGCTCCAATAGCATTGCTGTCTTTTTGGGCAAATACTGATAATATTTCACATTTATATATTTTATTTAAATTTACAAAGTACTTTCACCAACTCTGCGAAGTAGTACAATTGTCTGTGTGTGTGTTGACCAGGTCTGTGGTTTTATCATTTTATTAGTTTAGATTTGTTCTGGTGATGAACTTTCTTTAACAGTAAAGATCAGGCCTTCTCTGCAATTCATCATCTTAGAATGTTGCCTGGAGGACTGAAAGGTTCAGTTAATTGCCTAAGGTCATACAGCCAGCTCATGGCAGAGACTGGACTCGAACCCTTGTCTTTTTGATTGAAGATCTGCTCTCTATCCACTATCCCATATGGTGTGACAGGCATTCGTTTCTCCATTTTACAAATCAGGGAGTTGAATTCTGAACTGAAAGGTGAAGTAAATTGCCCAAACTTACACAGCTATTAGGCCTCAAAATTGATACATGAGACCCTGGTCCCCCAACTCCAATCACAGATTGCCCTAGAGTCAGAAATAACCTCCGAAGCCATCTATTCCCATCCCTGTCATTTTACTTATGGGGAAATCAGGAGAGTTAAATATTTTGACCAAGGTCACAGAGATAGTAGGCACAGGAAGCTGGATTTGAACCCAGGTCCTCTGGCTCTAGAGGCAATCCTCTGCATTCATTGCATCATGCAGCTTTCCACTTGAATGAGATACATAATACTCTTGGGCAGATTGCTGGAAAAGCAAGGTATATCTCTCCTTCTAAATCAATTTTTTTTTATTATAGAAAAGGTTAATATTATTCCTGAAATATCTTACTTGCAAATTGTGTGAAACTCATTGACATATATGTTAGAAAATGTAAAGTTTCTGTAGAAGAAAATGAAATTGTATTATTATGTGGGTACTTTTAGGCACACAAATCTTTCTACCTGAATTCCAAATCTTCTCATTGATGCCATAAGTCTGGAAGAAAAGAAGTGAGGAGGTGAGGTCTTGTGGAAGGAAGGACTCATAGCCATATCACATACACCCCAGTGGCACTGCCCATGTCTAGACCCACCTCAGAAAACTAAGGGGTATAACCAACCCAGCAAGACCCTGTAAGCCAAACAGCACACTTGCAAAGCATTAAAATTAGAGATACAGAAGGTAAATATACCCAGACTCAGTGGCTCCCAGAGGCTATGGTGGTCTCCTTGTCCTAGAAGCCCTACTTCTTGTATCAATCACAGAACTGATAGCTATAGATTTCAACACCATCATATTAACCTTGCTTGTCCCTACTTATACGTCCTGGTTGAAGGCAGATCCAGTATGGAAAAAGATTGGTGCAGTCATCAAAACCATTGGCTGCAGCTGCTCCCTCCTCATCCCTACAACCCAGTCTTCCTTACTTTGCTTGTAGGTTCTTAGAAGCCTGTCCTAAGCTTCCCTTAATCAAGAACCAAAAATAATTAAAATTAGAATAAATGGCTAGCTCTAGGAAAAAAGTTAAAGCCTTGAGCCTGTGGTTCAGTTTTCAAAATCCATGTGACCTCCATGGTGTGACTATAAAATAGTGTAACAAAAACAAAGCAAAACACGCATGAGGTCTCACGTTGCCCTCTTCTAAAAGTCAATCTTAGGGAGGTTTTATTTATTTATTTTTTGGGGGGGGCACAGTGGCTATATGTGAATACTGCTTCAACCATATGGGGAATTCACCTTTTGGCATCTCCTTCAGAGTCTGTGGTATATCCCTAATAGCAAATCTTTATATTTTGATGGTGGATTTGATTTTTGGAAAGAGTTAACATTCATTCAGAGCCAAAAATGCTGGATAAGGTGGATGATCAAGCTAGGTAACACTCTCTGAGATAAAAAAGTAATAAAGGAAAGAAAGCAACATAATTAAAACACTTTTCTTGTCTGCCCGATAAACTGGCTCTGAAAGCACTTTTCAAAAAATCATCTCCAAACACACTTTGATCCATGGAAGAATTGTTGGGATATGAGTGAAATCTTCTAAGGTATCTACTTGGAATGAGGTTATGGTCTGTTTGTTTAAATCAGTTAAATCATGTTATAGTGATACTGGATACATGCACATGTTAATTTGCACCCCTGATGCCACCTCTTGAATACATAAGTTGGAAAATGAAGTTGTAGACAAGTACTTTCCTACTAAAACTCATTTTCTCTTAATTATTATGTGATTTGTTTATGTAGGTATAGGATTGGCAGGAATAATTTCATGTTTGGGAGTGTGTTGTGTGTGTGTGTATATATATATATGTATATATATATAATATACATATATACACATATATAAATTTTTTTTTGCCTTTTGAGGGCATTTGGGGTTAAGTAACTTGCCCAAGGTTACACGGCAAGTTTTTTTGTTGTGGGTGTTAAGTGTCTGAGGTCGGAACCGAACTCGGGTCCTCCTGACTCCGGGGCTGACACTTTACTCACTGTGCCACCTAGCCGCCCCAAGATCCAAATCCAGGTATTTCAATTCCAAATCCAACACTTTTCACAGTGCCACACTGTGCCAAGGAAGATTCAGCCTTTACCTTTTTTTTTTTTTTTGGAGTGGGGAAATTTAGGGCAATTGGGTTAAGTGACTTGCCCAAGGTCACATGGCTAGTAAGTGTTAAGTGTCTGAGGATGGATTTGAACTCAGGTCCTCCTGACTCCAGGGCCAGTGCTCTATTCTATGTACCACCTAGCTGCCTGTGTTGTATATTTTTTAATGTAGATTTGGGCCTAAGTCAAAAACGTGAGTAACTGGTAGATATTTCATATTTTCCCAACTACTTATTAATAGCTTACATGGAGATGGGTCATTGTTTAAAAAACCCATTATGAGATTTTCCACTTCTTTTATCTATATAAATAATTTTAGTTGTAAAGAGCCACATATCTTGTGTGTAATAGGTGTTCAACAAATTTTTGATAAATGAACTAAGGAAAAAATGACCCAGAATTTCCCAAATAAAGAATTCAGGGTCTCCTGCTTGTAAATAATATTGCTTTAAGTCCTAAAAGATGTTGTGATTATGTGTGTGTATGTGTGTTTGTATAGCAACTAAAATTTGGACTTTGTGTCTGCAGCCAGTAAAACAAAAATAATTAGAATATTCTTCATATGTTTGTTATACATAAAAACCTCAAATAATGTTTTCCAGCCTTAAATAGTGTTTTTAATAAAAATTATCCGTAAAATATATATCAATTTCTGCAACTGGGGGCAAATTTTACTCATAAGTCAATGGACAAGTCCTTTTGGGGACAATATCATGCCTAACCTTAAATAGGCACTCTGTGAAACAAAAGAGCTCTAAACCATGGTCCCTGAACAGAAGAGGCCCACAACTTCAAGTCTTACACAGCTCTGATTAAATCAGTCTACTGTTAAAAAGCCTTCAGTGTTTCCCCATTAACTATGCAACAAAGCCCAAACTCTTTAGACTGGCATACAAGGCCTTCCACCATCTTGCCTAAATCTCCTTTCTAGCTTTAGTGTCCACTCTTACCTTTTATACTCACATATGCAATGCTTTGACTTTTTCCTTAAACATTCCCTTTTTTTCTGCCTCTACACTTTGGCTCATTTGATTTACTTTCCTGAAGTGTCCTCTCCCTGCTTTCTTAATTTTACCTCTCAAAATCCTCCGCACCTTTCAAGGCCCAGATCAAATGTCACCTCTTTATGAAATCCTTTCCTGATGCTCCGCAGTCAGATGCAGTCTGTCTATCTCTTCTGAATCTCCCTCAGCATTTTGTTTGCACCAGTTAGGACACCTATGCCATAGTGCCCTGTTTTATTTGTGTGCTCATCTCATCTCCACTGCTAAGCCAACTACAGATGTTTTGAAGTTGGGAATTATCTCATTATCATATTTGAGCCCAGTTCTTTACACACAGCAATTGCTCAAATGTTGATTGACTGAGAATCACTGGCCCAACCTCAGTACTTCTACATAACACTTGTACTCAAAGCACAGGGTCTCATTGAAGCTATTTAATAATTATCCTTCACAGTAGAAAGATGGAAACAGAGCACTAATTGGAAATAAATTTATTTTTTAATGGGGAAAAATGAATAACTTCAATTGAAATTGTCAGTATAATTTAGGCAAATAGGATATAGCTATTCAAGTTGGAAGTTGGCCATTTTTATTTGGTCATTTACAGGTGAGAAGACTTTATTCTTAAACAGCTAAAAGACTTCATTCAGAGCATACTAAGCCATGATAATGAAAAAGAATATCTTTGTACTGCCTTGATTTACTGATAGAATGTCTGTTACATGAGTAGTCTCTTATGACCTTTCCATATTTGTCATGTAGAATCAATAAAAATCACATCATGATAGCCTGCTTGGTCAGTGGCTGATTCATATAATTTTTTGTTTCTGAAAAGCTAGAAGAAACATGAAAAATAATTTACTTTCCTGTAGCATGCTTCCTTTTATGTCCATGACATATATGACAGATGCAAAATTAAATCTAACGTTTGCCCTCTTAATTAGGATGGTCACTGTGACTGAATTCTGTCCCATTTGGATAATATAATTAATAATACACCTTCTTTTTCTAAAAGACATTTGCGTTTCCTAGCAAATATAAACAGGTTCTAGACCCAGTTTCTCATTCTACTACTCTGGCCCTTTGCAATTCCTAACTGATTTGTGTGTGTGTATAGAAATCTGATAATAATACTTGAAATACCAGTTAAAAATTTAGTAATATAGTTTTTTCCTCTGAATGCTCCCCCTCCAAATATCTAATAACATTACATATAAAAGCCTGAGTAACATAATTTTCTTTATTCAGAACCACTCAACTATGGAATCTTGAGTTCTTTTAGCCCTTCCAAAGGTATGATCAGTATGCATAGGAAAAGTCAAGTCTCTTACTTAACTTTGCAAGAGTGCTCCTCAAAGCATTAATAGCTGTATTGCCTTGTTAATAAACTTCAGCCAAAATGCTTTGGGAGATAATTTGATTAAAAAAAAGAATAAAAAACACCGAAGCTGAAATATTGCTTTTATGAGCAGTAAGATCATTTCAGCATGTGCTTTTTTAATAGACTGAAATACATATATTTTAACGGAAAACACAGATGAATTAGCACTCTCCCATATCATCACATCAGTAAGCGTGACTATTCCTTTTTAAAGTCTTTTCAAATATTCTGTCATGCTCAAACTTAAGAGGAAGAAAACAACTTTTTATATAAAACACATGCTGTCTCTTTATTTTTGGACTTGTCTGGCTCTGTCTTCTTAGACATAATTACATGTAAGGGAATGACAAACTATAGATCAATACACGTAGCACCTGTACTAAGCTCAGGGGTCTGTGAAATTGATGTAAATGTTACAGGGGTAGGCAATGGGCTCTGGGCCTGTTCTTCATGTTAGTGAGGCTGGATCCTGGCTTATGACAATGGTGGCAACCCAAAAACCATAATTAGGGATTACATTGACTGCTGCTTTATCATCAATCAGTTCTGAACCCTGATTCTCAGATAACTCTGGAAAGGCATGTTCAAAAAGGATCTAGAATTCTAATAATAATAACTGCTATTTGTAGAGTGCTTTATGGTTGGCACAATTTTATTTATATGTAATTTATATACTAGATATCAAATAGAACCATATATGTATAAGAATATATATGAGTCTATTCACACACACACACACATACACACATGAGAGAGAGAGCCTCACAACAATCCTGTGTAGTCAATTCTACAGGTATTATTTCTACCATTTAACAAAGGAGACGAATGACACTAAGAAGTTAAATAACTTACCTACGGTCACTGATCAAATACATATGAACACACCTTTTCCTAAGTTTTCTACCTGTAGCTTCATTTGACTCATATCTAAGTTACAGACCTTGACTTTTTCTCACTAAAATGTTGGTCCCTACTTAGAGGAATTTATTGACTCTTAAGCCCAGCACTTTATCCATTATGCAATACTGCCACTCAGGATGTTATTACCTGACAAAGTGATGAGAGAGGTGGACAGGCTTACTCTCAAGCTTCATCTTTCTGCTGGAACTGACCTCATCTACCCACTCTCATTTTTCTCTATGACAACAGCTAGGATAATGGATATATCTCTAAGTGGTAGTGGACATCAACACATGTAATGTAGTAGAAATCATATCCTAGATTTTTTTGAAGAGAAAATTCCATGTATTTATCAAAATCATTACAAACCCAGCCATACATCAACAGATATATACACAAGCACACACATATGAACACTCCTCCTTCCCCCAAAAAAATACCTGTCAACTACCATGGGGAAGAGAATAGAATGATCAAAGGTGATCCTAAGATGGGAGTGAAAAGAGTTTGAGAAAGGAAATCAAGGCTTCCCCTACCTCCCAACCATTAAGGAGTTAGGGATGAATGACAATGCCAAACCAGGATTCATTTTTTTAAAAATACTCTTTTCTTGATTGTATTTCTAAAAGTAATGGGAGGCCACACAGACTTTTAAGGCTTAAAAAATCTTTTGTTAAATACAACATTCTTAAACAAAAAAAAAGGAAAAGCAGCATTATTTTCATTTCATAGATGAGAAAACCAAGGCTCAGAGAGGCCAATTAATTTGTTCATAGACACATAGGTAGTAAATGTCACATCTGGGATACAAACCCAAATTTTCTAGTTCCCAAGTCTGACACTCTGGTCAATTTAGTAGATAATGTGAATTAAATTAATTAATTGCAAATTATTTCATTCATATCCTTCTGGGAAAGCATTTATTGAACACTCACACAATTGGAACCATGCTAGTTACTTGGATAGAAATTAGTCACTGAAAAAAAAATGTTTCTCATATTCATGGAGTTTACCTTCTAAAGTGTTGTGATGTACATTACATGACTAGCAAAACAGACTTCAGTAGGGAAATAGGTACAAAATATAGCCTATTCCTCTCCTCTCCAACAAAAACATTTTCTGGGTTTTACTTTGAAAATATTGAATATTGGCCTTAATTCTCACCACACTTCATCTCTAATACTTGTTAGCCTCAAATCTAAGAAAGAATTAGACTAGAAACCAGACCAAGATAGTAAGTGAGCTGTGAGACATCTTTGAAAACATCCCCCTTTCTATTGACTGCTTCGGTTTAAAACTAGATAATAATTCAACAAAACCAGAGTGACAGTTGTCACCATTTCAGTGCTTGCCTTGATGAAATACTAGTAATATTGGAATATTTCTAGAATAATCACTTCTAGAGAAAGTGGCTGAAAATATAAGTGAAAATATGTTTTCATGGTGAATTCCTTTCATTACTTGCTTTTTCACAAAGAAAAATGTTCTTAGAGCATCTATTGGTTAGTTCACTGTCATGGGCTTTTAACTGTCAACTAATATGAGGAATCAGAGAGAAATGTCATCATACTTTAAAGATGAAAATAAAATATATTCACAAATTTAGAAATTAGCCAGTAATTGAAATGATCATGGCAATGTTTTAACTGATGACCAATGAACTCTTTTCTTGCAAACGGCTCATAGAGCATTAATTACACGTCATATTATAAATATGGAAAGCTAAGATCAGTCTTGCCCTTGGGAATCCTTGGTTGAATGCAGCTTGGCAAGTAGTTTTTGAAAATCATTAGGCTGCAGAAATCCTACTTGGTCAGTAATTTTTGCATTGGCCCCTCCCCCTTTCTCATTCCTGTCCTTTGCCCCTCTAACCCATGGCACTTCCTTACACTATTTCCCTCACTACTAGGATCTAAGAATGTGGCATCTTTCTAAGAAACACATTCAGACTTACTCCATAAGAACAACTTCATAAACAGAAAGCCTGAAACAGGGAAAGTGGAGCATTTTAAATCTTTTCTGACCAACACTTCTCCTTCAGTCTGATTTCCATTCAGCTTCTGATTTCTTTTGTTTTGAGCACAAGGATAACTGCTTATCTTCATTGTTTATTACAGTTACCTGCTAGTAGAGGGCAGCACTGCCTATCAGGGCAAGAATAGCTTCAGGATTTCTTAGGAGTGTGATGAGGCTAGTTCGTGATGCTGGTTAAGAGGAGGAAAGAAAGGAACAAGCAATTATTAAACACCTACTACATACCAGGCACTTATCAAACATCTCATTGGATGAAGCTTTTCCAATCTAAAGGAATAGGGGAATATGAAAGCAGAGGAGTTCCTGTGTAAGTAGGGTCCAAAATTATGGTCTTTTACCTTGGGTCTAGGCCACATTATTGAATGTTGAAAGTGGTAGGTACCCATATAGCATGGAGCAGAAATAGGGCCAAAAGAGATACCAATAAAATTTGAGAAGGTCAACAATGAAAGAGAATGGGGGCAGAATCCACGGACTCCCTATGAAGGTAAACAGGAATTTAAAATTTATAAAGAATTTCTCAATTTGTTATACTTTAGTAGTCTATGAGAATAGGTGTGAGTATATTTTGACACCCAGTCCTGATAACCAGGCTTACTCTCAGGTTTCATCTGTCTGTTGGAATCAACCTCATTTACCCACCCTCACTTTTTTCTACAGTAGTAGCTATGATCATGGCCATATCTAAGTGAAGGTGGACATCAACACATGTAATGTTGTATGACTAATATCCCCTGTTACAGAAAATCACAAGAAAAAGTACCTTTTTCTGTCTAGCATCACTTGGAATGACATTAAGTAGCAAGGATATCTTCGTTACTGAGCAAAAGCTTTTACAGCTAGCAAGAGGTATGGGAAGGAAAGTGAAGGAAAATGAATGAAAGCTAACTTTGTGCAGTTGCCATAATTTTACTCCAATATCATTTCTACTCCAAGTTTCTCTTACACACAGAGAGAGGATTAGACCTAAGCAATTATAGAAGCATAGAATAATTCTTGCTATTGGACTCCCTTCAAAAGAACTTCGGGATTTCATAGAAGCTATAATATGCCTTAAGTTGATATTTAATGAAATACAAAACCATTTTTCCCCAGAGTACATTAAAAAGCAATATCAGAGTGGGCAGCCATACAGCATCAGACAAACAACCTTCTTGACTGTGTACAATTTCAATAGCCCTTTATACTACTCCACTGTACCACTAAAAAAGACCTTAGACATCAGCTAGTTTAATCTGTAATCTGCGGATTAGAAAATTAAGACTTTGAACAGTGACGTGATTTATTTAGGGTTACACCTCTTGGGGTAGTAAGTATCAGAGCTGGTATTTGAGCCTAGGCAAGTACCTTGAGTCCCTTGGAGTGCAGCACACAGTTTAGAATTTCTTATCATTCAAACAAGGTGTTAACTCAAGTTTTCCTTTGCTGTTCTCAGAAAATAGTTTGCTATACAACTAAATAGTGTTTCATCAACTAAAATATTTTCAAGCACTTTAGAAATGCACATAGTCTTGGATCAGTGAAGGAAAAAACTAAGATTAACACATTTTAGGGGCAGCTAGGTGGCACAGTGGATAGAGTTTTAGACCTGGAGTCAGGAAGACTCATCTTCCAGATTTCAAATCTGACCTCAGATACTTCCTAGTTGTGTGAACCTGGGCAAGTCACTTAACTCTGTTTACCTCAGTTTCCTCATCTACAAAATGAGATGGAGAAGGAAACGGTAAACTACCCTAATATCTTTGCAAGAAAACCCCAAATGGGGTCACAAAAAGGCAGACTACAGAAACAGTTGAACAGTAGCTGGTACTTAGGTATGCTAATACTATTACTTCACAATTTCAATGGCATACTCTATCAATACAAATGATAACCGCTCCACACTTCGGTACACAGTCTTTATGTGTTGTTACCAAAACAAATTCAACATTGAGGGGCCAAATTTCTGGTTCTTTGTTCTCTGAACTTGTACAGAGTACAAGCTATTTGCTAGCCCTGTATTCAAAACCTCTCCAACTACATAGGACTGAGGTGGAAAGTGGGGAGAATGATATCATTCCAGAATTTGACAACCACTCTAGCATAAGACATCAGAGAAGCATTTTAGCTGAGGCTTAAATATAAATGATCGTTATTTGCTTTTTAAAGAAATACCTCTGCTAGTTAATGTAATTTCCACATGTACCCTCCTTGGAGTTGCTATGAGTACTTGGTTGAATATTTGAAGGATCTAGATGTTGTCAGGGTTGGCTGATTGCAAACCTATGCCTTAATAAAGAGTCTTCAATATTTGCTATGGCCAAAACGTCCATCTCCTTGTACCTAACCTGGGCATGAGCTTCTCTAGATGAGTTAGTGAGGTTGGTTCCAAGATGACATCTGGTCTGTTCTGGTGGACAGTCCGGAGCCTTCCCACAGCACAGCCTTGGAGAACCTAGTGTCACCTTCATCCATGATCAGGCTCTGGACTAGGATTTGAATAAAGGAATATGTGTATATATATTTAAGAATAACAAAATAAGATTTCCAAAATCATCTACAACTTACACTATGAATTCAGTCAAACTTTTACCTCAACCTATGTAAATTGGTAGGGTTTTATATAAACACATATGTTGTTGTAAGTAGATACAAGCACAGACATGTACATCACATATGATGACTGGATGCTGCCTAATATCTAAAACAGTGGGAAACTACTAAGAGATGTTTTAATTATTCTATTTACATTTGAATTTGTTTTACTAAGGTATTTTCCCTTCACTCCAGTCAGCATCGTAAATTACCTTATTTTTCGAATTTATCACTTTAATTTCTTGTGCTGATAAATACCATTAAGGTCTAAGCTGCCTCAATTAATGTAAGGATATTTTCAGTATAGCCATTCCCTACACAACCACATTCTATCTCAATAGATTTCAACATTCGTTAAATGTATTGCTTTAACATAAACTTATTAATCAACTAACATGAACATTTTATGATTCAATGAAGAACACAAAGGCGGATTGTATATGACACTATGAAATTCTATTATATAGCTTGTATAGGTTGTTTTTTAAATGTACATTAAGGCATGACCAACAAGATGGAGAAAGAGACATTTCTTCTATTCCTTAAAACCACTCAAACCTTTCCAAAACAAGAATTATGCAAAGTAAATAAAACAATTTCATATGTTTCTATAGCTAGGATACCAAGAACTCTAAACTAGGAAATAACATGGTAAACTAACCCCAGAGAAGGCTAATTACTAACTACTAATGAGCTCAATTAGCAACCATTCCACCGCTGTTCACGATGTTCTCACAGGATTACATAAGCCAGCTTACTAGTTTGAAACAGAAGAAGAAAAAAGGAGGAAGAGAAAGAAGAGGAGAAGAAGGAGGAAAAAGAGAAGAAACAACTTGTTCAGATTGGGACAGCACAGTGGCAGTGCTCTGAACTGTTACAGAGCTCACCCAGAGAACTAAAGAGCAGATCAAGTCAGAAAGGACACATTTGTGTAGCTATGTGACAAAACACTCACCCTGGGGGAAACCGCCAGGCATCCCCCTGGGGCCACTGCTATCCCCAGAGAAGTCACTTAGGAGAAACTGAAATCAGTGAAATATGAGTGACACAGGGTGGGAGGAGGCTGACATAGTTCAGAGGTCCCTTCCTAAAGGAAAATGCCATCAAAGGAGACAGAGTTGATTATGAATAATAGGGAAATATTAGGAACAGACTAAAATAACCAAAGATCTCAGGAGGAAGAAACCTTGGTTTAAGGGCCTGGAGGATAAACAGAAAAACCAGCAAGGAAGATATTAATAACAGAAAGGAATTTGGCTTCCAGATCAGCTAAAAGTGTCCAGAAATCTATTAATAAACATGGAAGACAAAGAAAAAAGAAAAAGGATTCTCAAGAGAGCATAAAAAACATAGCAGGTTGGGGCAGCTAGGGGGTGTAGTGAATAGAGCACTGGCCCTGGAGTCAGGAGGACCTAAGTTCAAATATGGCCTCAGACACTTAACACAAAAACTAGCCATGTGACCTTGGGCAAGTCACTTAACCCCAATTGCCCTCCAAAAAAAAAAGGCAAAAAGAAAAAAAACATAGAAGGTTGTTCATGAATGGTATAAAAGAGAAAGAAGAATTTATGGACTATACAGCAGAAATAATTAGCAAAATAGCAAAACTTGTAGTCTCACCAAAGGCACAAACAAAAAAGAACAATATTGAGAATTCAAGTATTCAAATATACAATTTGGGAAAAGAGAAGCAAACAGTAATAACATTAAAAGAAACCATGGTCACAATACAAATATGACACACTGATCTTGAAGAAAGGGTGCATAGAGACTTCTTAAGGATTTTAGGTCTCCCAAAAAATACAATAGGTCAAAAAACCTGAACACCATGATAAAAGAAATAATACAAGAAAAGGTCCAGAATTTCTGAACGTGGAAAACAATGCACCAATAGAAGAATCCAAAGATCACTTCCAGAACAAAATAAATTTAAAAAAAAAAAAGAAGAAAAGAAAAATATGTGCTGTAAACTCCAAGACACATTGTGATTAAATTTAACATTTCCAATGACAACAAATTCTGCCCGTAGTCAGGGGAAAGACTTTCAATTATAAAGGAAAATAATCCAAATTACAGAATTTTCACCCATAGAAAACTGCAAGAAGCAAAATTATATGTTCAAAAGAGCAAAGGATCTCAAGATTCAACCAAAGGTGAAATAACTTGCAAAACCAGGGTAATCATTAATAGTAAAACAGATGGATTATGAATTAAAAAAAAAAAGCTTTTGAAGAATTCCTAGAAAGGAAATGAAACAGTCTTCCCTTACCTCCTCCTTTATTTTTCTTATCACTAACTTCCTGATTCTCTGTCCAATCAGGAAGAAGAAAACTCAGAGACCTTAAACACTGACAGATAAATCAACAGGAAAAACAGTAACAACGAAAGGGAATACGGCCTCTAAATCTAGTAAATTAGTTCAGGCTTCTATAAATAA
>NW_027186304.1:50485214-50495927 GCF_028583685.1 Petaurus breviceps papuanus | reverse complement strand
ATAGATAGATAGATAGATAGATAGATAGATAGATAGATAGATAGATATCACTCTCCATATATATTATGTATATATATACACACACATATATATACATATATCTGTATATAGAATATATTTAAGTATAATATGTATATTTTATATATAACATATATAATACACTCAAAACGAGTCTTCTACATAAGTGTGAACCAAAGCAACTTTGAAATAAGAAAAAGCCTCCCTGATAAACCAAAATAATTTACTGATTTGATGCAGTTTAGTGAGATTCATAACTATACTGTATACCTATCATTTTCCCCAAACTAGTTCAAATTATGAAGGGTTTTTTTGTTTTGTTTTTTTAATCTCCTGTTAGAACTTTTACACTAGCTGTCCTAATTTTGGTCTTTTTATATTAACATATATTTAGTCTATTTACATTTATAGAATTCATTCCTTGAAGTCTAAACTAAAGGTTATAAAAATCACATACCAGGACATTTTTAAGACAAAACTTCTCTCCATTAATGACTGTAGAATTACATGGTCACACTGATAGAAGCTTCTTGAATATATATTTTTTAATATCTATGATTTAATGAGTGTGGGTTACTGACATCCCCTTGGGGAAGATTGCAGCTCCTCCCACATCCAGTCATCCTGAGTGATTCCAGACTACATCTTCCCATGAATTTTCCATAAATGATCAACCAAAGGCCCTAGAGATCTAAGAGGTTTTTAACTCTTGCCAGTAAGCCTCAGTCTGCATCTTCTTCCCTTTCATTACCTTAGTGGCCTACCTTCTTTTCTACTCATACTTCTCTGTGATGAGGTCCTTTGCAAGAGGTCCTTTCCTCAATTACAAGCCATCACTGGGAATATGCCTTAATCTACTTAGAGCCACCATACATCTCTTTGTTTATCTTTAGGTTACCTGCAATTACCTCTTGTATAAACTTCTTGAAGATTAGAGAGATTGATTATTTCATCATGAATTTCTTGGTGTCTGAGAAAATTTTTCCTTCCTCTTTCTCCCTCTCCCCACTTTGGTGTGGCAACTATGATTTCATCATGTAAGGAACTTCCAATGAGGGAATTCCCTCTGTTAATGCAATTATGCACAGCTCTACAATGTAAACTCTTAAAAAGTTGCCTGGAGACCTAAAAGATTAAACCAGAGGTGGGGAACCTGCAGCCTTGAAACCACATATGGCCCCCTCTATTCCTCAAGTGCAGCCCTTGACTGAATTCAAACTTCACAGAACAAATACCTTTAATAAAAGGATTTGTTCTGTAAAACTTGGACTCAGTCAAAAGTCCGCACCTAGGGACCTAGAAGGTCACATAGCTTTGAGGCCATAGGATCCCCACTCCTGGAACTATACTTGCACAGGGTCACAAAGTCAGTAAGTATCAGAAGCAAGATTTGAGCCCACAACTTTCTGACTGTACAAATCTCTGCTCACAAGGCTGTCTCTTTTCCTTAGGAATATTAAAATTTTAAGAAATTCTAAATACTAAAAATTGTTTCTTGAAAGTAACATCAATTGCAAATACACAGACACTGGATTTCTTTTGGGAACCATGCAAGAGCCTCAGAAACAAATGAGATAATATGTAAAGCACTTGTTATATAAGTGCTAACTATTAAAATTATAGGCAATATAATTTTTTGAAAGAGAAACCCCAAAATGTCTTTTCTAAATAAAAATAGGAAGACAATGGTTGTGGTTACTTTAGGATTTTGAATCTGGCACTAAAAATGTTAGATTATAGGAAACTGGTAGTATGGTTTCACATCTGTCTACCAAGTCCCTGAAATCACTTCAGTAATGTTCCATATGACAGAATTAAGCCGAACAGGAGCCAATATGCAGAAAAGCCTGCAGGTGTAGAAATGACGCAGTTCAGTCCATCTGTCATTTTACTTTGTGTTTTCTGGGGGAGGTATGTTTCTTAATTCCAGCAAACATGGCTAGAGAATAGTGAAGGCTTTTTCCCACTATAGCCAGATAAATAGGTCAGCCTTCTCTAATGGTAAAAATTGTAAGAAAACAGAATAATCTGGGTGGTAAAGATAGATCAGGAAGGAATGGTATTTGTTTGTTTGGGTTTTTTTTCATTATATGTTTTGTGAATCATGGATTGATCATGAAATTTGCCTTCCCTGCTCATAAGCCTTCATTGAGTCTCTATTGACTATAGTATTAGACACAAATGTGTTAATTTAATATTTAATGTCCTTCACAATCTGGTACTAAGCCTCCATATTTCATGTTTCTCTCTTCCATGTGCTCTGATTTCAGCCAAAATGAATGACTAGCTATTCCCCTGTTTTGTCTTGCTCTTCTCCCAGCTTGTCCCACATGCTTGGAACATATTCCTTCTTCTGAAGTCTTTCTCTTCCTTCAAGACCCAGATCAGGTGTCACTCTTTCCGTGAACTACTCCCTCATTCCTTTGACTGAAAATGATCTCTCCCTCTTCCTATCCAAAGCTTGTCTCTTTGTATACATAAAATAAACTCTCTGTTCTTCAAAGTCAATGATGGATTGATTTATATCTTTGTATCCCCAGTGCCTGGTATACACTAGCTGCTTAACAATGTTTTGTAAATAATTTTATTGACATCTTTTTATAGCATCTAAATTCGTCCCTATATCCCTTCCCATCACCCCTGTCAGAGAGTTATCCCATGTAACAAAAATATTTTGCTTAATTTGGTTTTTGGATTGTATTAAATTTTAAAACATGTTAAATGCTACAATGAGGTCACAATGAAATGTTGAAGTATAAAGTATATTCTGCCTTAAGATATTCAAAAGAAAATCTCCTCCTCATGTCAGTGAGTATTTGAAGACATTAAATTAACTTATTCTCTTATACAACTATATGAAAGAAGTCTAGGTGCTATCCATGGGAGCTATAAATGTAAAAGACTATCACATTCTGACAATTTGACAAGTCATGCAACAAAAACCTCCAGTGAAGTTACCAATATCCCAACAATGCTGAAAACAGGGTCCCTGGTGTAGCCAACAGAGCCCCCTTTCTAGTAATTATGAATGATCTAAGGTGTAGCTAGAAATCATGGCACTGGGTGAACAGGAGTCAAGAACCATTTGAAAGGGGGAAATAAGTGGATGGAATTGGTACAAAATCAAGTGAGCTAGAGGCCTCAGGACATAGATACAAAAGACAGAGCTTGTAGGCTTCAGATACCACCAAGACCTCTGTGGAGCCACATCTCCATCATTCATATCAGTCTACCTCTATGAATTCATACCAGTCTACCTCTATGAATTAAGTAAATACCACTTAAGAGAAAAGCCAAGGTACATGCTGGGATATGAGTGGCATACAAGCTGAAAAGCAATCCCAATGATAATCAGTTCCCATTTATCCTTTGAGGAAATGGAGAGAGGGTGCCTAGAGACTTAAGGCTTCTTCTCAGTATAATGTCATATGATACAACCCCGTACTAAAAATAAGATGGCTTAGTAGGGGAAAGGGTTGACAAAGAAGGAAAGGTTTGTATTTTGAATCAGGTACTAAAAATCTTTAGATTGTAGGAAAGTGGTAGACTGGTTACAAGTGGGGGTGGGGAACAATGGAACTTTAAAAGATCCTTCAGAGTCAAGATGGCAGAGTAGAAGGAGGACCTCCGAGTGGCTCCGGCTTCCACCTTCCCAATCAATGTAAAAAGGGGACTCTGAACAAACTTTGGAGCTGCAGAAACCACAAAATGACACAGAGAAGCTAACCTCCAGCTGAGGACAGGCGGGCAGGCTGGCAGGAATCAGCCAGCACAGTGCTCTGGGAGCCGAGCCCAGGTCCATGTGAGTCGCAGGTTTTAGCCCCAGGGTGGGTCTGACCAGTAGCTGGCCTGAGGGACTCCAGATCAGCAGCAGCTGTGCCAATCCAGAATTATCAACACATAGAAATCATCCTCCAGGAGGTTCTTAAAGAAAACTGCCCTGATGTTTTAGAACCAGAGGGCAAAATAGAGGTTGAAAGAATCCACTGATCACCTCCTGAAAAAGATCCCAAAAAGAAAACTCCTAGGAATATTATAGCCAGGTTCCAGAATTCCCAGATTAAGGAGAGAATATTACAAGCAGCCAGGAAGAAACAATTTGAATATTGTGGAAACACAATCAGGATAACCCAGGATCTGGCAGCTTCTACACTGAGAGATCGAAGGGCTTGCAATATGATATTCCAGAGGTCAAAGGAGCTGGGATTAAAACCAAGAGTCACCTACCCAGCAAAACTGAGTATCATGTTTTAGGGGAATATATGGTCATTCAGTGGAATAGAGGACTTTCAAGCATTCTTTCTTGATGACAAAAATCAGAGTTGAATAGAAAATTTGACATTCAGATGCAAGAAGCAAGAGAAGCATGAGAAGGTAAACAGGGAAAAGAAATCATAAGGCACTTATCAAAGTTGAACTATTAACATTCCTACATGGAAAAAGAATAATTGTAACATATGAAACTTTTCTCAGTATGAAAATAGTTGGAGGAAATAGAAATATATATGTCTAGATATGAGAGTATATGGGCATATGAATGCATATGTGAATGTGTATATATATGTTTATAGGTATACATAGAGGGCACAGGACCAATTTAATAGGAAGGGATGATACTTAAAAGGTGAAATTAAGAGGTGAGAGAGGAATATAATGAGAGGAGACGGGGAGAGACAAAATGGGGTAAACTATCTCATACAGAAGAGGCAAGGGAAAATGATTACAATGGAGGGGAAGAATAGGAAGGCAAAAGGGAATGGGTCAACTTTATTCCCATTGAATTTGGCTTAGGGAGGGAATGAAATACACACGAAATAGGGTATCTTACCCTACAGGAGAGTAGAGGGGAAGGGGATAAGAGGGAAGGCAGGCTGGGAGGGAGAGAAGTTGGAAGCACCCACTTTTGAAAAGGGACAGGATCAAAGTAGAGAATAGAAAAAGTGGGAGGTGGGATAGGATGGAGGGAAATATAGTCAGTCTTTTACAATGTATCTACTATGTTATTGTTTTGCATTAGCTATACATGTACAACCTATACTGAACTGCTTATCTTCCCAGTAAGGGTGGGTGACAAGGGAGGAAGGGAATGAATCTGGAAATCAAAGTTTTAAAATCAAATGTTTAATATATATATATATATATATATATATATACTATTATTAATACTATTTTACATGTAATTGAGAAATAAGATATACAGGCACTGGGGCATAGAGATCCACTGGAAAAGTCGAAAGGGGTATGGGAGAAAACATGGGAGGGAGCGGATTGGAGGAGGGGATATCCTGTGGGACTATTTTGGGGGGGAGGGGCGGGGAGAGGATTTGTAACTCAAAGTCTGGCAGAAATGAAGGATGTAAATCAGAAGTTAATAAAGCATTTGAAAAATGAAAAAAATATCCTTCAGCTGAAATTAATCTCATTTTGTGGTGCTTCCTTTTAAGATAAGATTTGGGAAGTTTGTTAGCTAATCTTTCTTGATTTGGGGGAGGAGGGGGGAAATGGTACATGTGTCACTGCTGACTCCAATGGGAAAATCACCTGCGGCTAGAAAAGTACTCCATCTTTGTAGTGGGAGTTCCTATTTTTTAGCATACTACAATCACATTGCAACCAAAAATCACAAAGGAACCTGAAAAGCAGAATTTCAAAGCTAATTGGATTGAATAATTCATTACCAGACGGTTGTATTATGCTTTGAAATGATTAGATTTAGTTAGTAAATATTTGTCTTTTCCTAAGCATAGAGTATGCTTTTATGTGATCGTCACAGAGTGTAAGGCTATATGCTTGCCCTAACAGGAAGAGCAGTGCAGAGGGTGAATTCTGAGGAGATTGACAAGATGCTTTAACAGGAAGGATTGTTTGCATAATTATGTGGCTTATTTTTCTCAGGTACAATGGCTTCAGTTCACAGGATAGTTTTAAAGACTAATCTACTCTTTGTTAGATTGCATAAGGCTACTTTTGTTTTCCTCTGGCCTTACTGAATTAAACTGAAATTCTAAAATTTAGTTCCTATTGATTGATTACATTTTTCAAGATATCATCCTGGATAAAGAAAAGCTTTTAAAAAAAGGTAGAGCCACCATTTTCTTAAACTTGACCCAAGCATTGTAAGTCTAAATGTGACTGCCAGTCCTGGCAGAATGACCTTGTATTTTTCACTGTGCTAGGATGCTCTAGCAACAGACATCTCAAGATCAAATTGAAGTGCCTTCATTGAGGCACATGAGGAACAGTAACTAGATTCAGACTGGACATCATTTGGGAGTCTTGTAGAGTAGGTACTATGCTCAATCCAGGTTTATAAAACATTACTTTGGGGTCAGTGCTCTATGATGGTTCCAGAAGTAATCTACAGATTTCTGCAGAAAATGCTTCTAGATTGCCAGTGACCCCACTTTTGTGTCTCCAATTAGAGCTTTTAATGAAATGGATTGCCTATGTCCCCAAAGTAGAAATTTTTCATTTTTTATGTTTATGCTGGCTACATTACAGTGTAATAGAATAGCAAAATGCCAAATATTTGTTTCATTTGTATGCATTTATCTACTGTCATCATATATTCATAACCTTGTCTATATTTAAAATATGCATAGTTAGGATGTCTATAAAAGCGTGGAAGAGGGGAAAACAGGTCAGAGATAATGGGAAGGAAAAGAGGACAGATAGAATAGAAATATATTTGTTTAAATCATTTAGAGTAATATATTATCTTAGATGCTTCATCAAAATCACTAAGCAGTTGCTATGTTAAAATAAAATTATGTATGTCTCTCTTTTTGCTATCACTTTACGTTTTTTAATTTGGGGTGTTGAACTGAACAACCGCTGAGTGCTGTGAAGTGAGAGTGAGTCCAGAGAATGATCTTAGGGAAGGAAACCAAGTCATCTAAAGACTAGTTGAAGGAACTGAGAATATTCGACTAAAGAAGAAATCATTTACTCTGACAGAAATATTCAAATAATTGAAGAATTGTCACTGAAAAGGATTAAACTTGTTTTGCCTTACCCCGAAGAGAAAACTAGAGGTAGTAAATGGAAGCTACAAAGAGATTTCAGTTTGATATTAATAAATTACCTAAAAATCAGAATTATCCAAAGAGATAACTTTGAATAATAATTTGGATAATAATAAAGGATAATAATTTCAAAAGGAAGGAGCTGCCCTGCATGCAGACATAGCAAATATCCTATCACTGAAGGCTTTCAAGTGGAGCTGGATTACCATGTGAGTTGCAGAGAGGATTTTGTCTAGATTAGCAATGGACTCTATGGCCTCTAAGATCCTTTCCAAATCTGAGGCTATTATTTGATTCATTCATTCATTCATCCGTTCACTCAGTAAGCATCTAATGAATATCTATAGAAAAGGTGCTGTTCTCAGTGTTACAGGGGCTACAGAAATAAAAAAAGAGATGTTTTCTGCCCTTAGGATGCTTGTGCTTTCAAAGAGAATTTTACCTTTTGCATTGGAGAGGATATTGTAGGGACTATACTTTCTATTATGAGTTAATTCTAGCAGGCCCCTTACAAAGTCGGTTATTTTATTCCCAAACAATTCTCACACAATTGGCCTGTAAATGTGCCTGATATATCAAGCATAAATTTGAGTTTGAAAGTCTCACATGGTTGAGTTTTACAGGTGTCCATATTGTTCCATCTCTAATAAAAGGTGACATTTGTGCCATTGTGGATGAGCTTGGGCTGTAATTTAGAACTTCTCACAATTTCCCTTTGTTCCCATACATGACTGGCTTACTTTCACCTTTGAATCCACAACCTTACATTGGCATCCCAGCCAGCACAATGGAGCAAACTGCAGGCTAAGCTCCCAATGGGTGAATTTCACACAAGATTTTTAAAATCTCATCCAGCTTTTCTTGGCATCAGAAAGTTTGGCTTAGTTTTCAGTGCATTTTGTGGCAAATTTATTATTATATTAATCAGTTCAGAAATGATTAGTAAAAAGTCAAATAGGGCCTTTAACAAACATTATGACCTCCTTATGTGCAAGGCATTATACTAGCCACTAGGAAAACAAAGTTTGAAAAATGACTATCCCTGCCCTGAAGGAACTTACATTCTACTGGGGAAAAGTCCAAATACATACATGTGTAATTATATGTCTGTGTATATATACTTGCATGTACATGTATGTATGTATGTAAAGTTCATGTGTATATACTATGTTTATGCATATATTAACATATGTACATATACATGTGAAATATCTAGATGGATAAATAAGACAGATAGATACATAGATAGATAAAAATTTAGGTTAAAGGAGAAACTGAAGAATTTAGTCAAAACACTGCAGAAAATTATGAAGAAGGAAAGAATGCTTTCAGTTAGAGTCAGAGGTGGAGATCAGGAGATGTTTCATGGAGATGCCAGCACCTTAGTTGAGCATTTATAGGTCTCTTAAAGGCCATAGTAAAGTGTTAATACATAATATAGTTCAAATATTCAAGCAGCATGTGGTATAATAGGGGAAGTAAGAGAGATGAATATATGGTAAGGAACTGTTTTAATACATTAAGGGACTGTGATTGTATCAATATCAGAATTCTTTCTAATCAACCAAGTTGCAACCTATTTCTGGCCCAGAGAATTTAAGCAGCTTGCTCATAGTCACACAGCTAATACTGGAAGGACTTGGACCCAGAATTTAGGGATATATGTTGTCCCTATTGAATTTTTGTGCCCCTATTAAATTTGATTGTGTTGTTATGCAACCATATGAGAGAAATCTGTACACTAACCCTGACTACAATTGTAAGCAATCTATCCAATGTATCACACTTTCATGAATATATAATGAATGCCTTGTAATGCATATATGATCCTGATATAAATATACAAGCAAGGAAGGGATATAATAATTTCAAGGGTTTATTAATGCAGGGAGGTGAGTCTGTGATATTTCAGATGGGTTTAAGGAGTGTTTTATTTTATCTGAGGAAAAAGTCATTTAAAGTTGAATATGATTTGAATTGTTTTTCCATGGCACCCTAGAATAATGGGAATATAGTGGGGATCACCAATATTTACTGTATTAATTATTAACTGTAATAACTAATCATAGATCATGCATCATAGACGAAGGTAGTTATCACCCTGGGGTAGTATATGAAATCTATCTAGCCCCTAGGAGACCGCTGAGCTCATTGTAGATACAATATGTCTGTCTGTGGTTTTCATTTAAGGAGAGTGCTGAAGCTATTACACACGTTCCTTCAAATGGATACACTGCACCAGTGAATAGAAGCACTTCTAGCCCATACTATGTAAACGAGCACTGGTTTCCCAGTATTGCTCTCTAAATTTTTATATCACAAAATTGCAGAATTCAGCACTAGTTAGGACCTCAGAAGTCATTTCCATTTAATTTATGATCACACTATACTCCATACCTGACCAGGTAATGCATCACCTCCAATGAGTAGTGGTCCTTACTTCCACACCTCCAGAGGCAATATTGACCGAGCACCAATCATTGAGAAGCTTTTCCTTATACCAGGCTCAAATCAGCTTCATTTCAACTTCCAGCCATTGTACCTAGTTTTGCCCTCTGGGGCTGAGTTCCTTCTCCATTTAACAGCCCTTCAGTTGTTTAAATCATTAATTAGTAAACATGTGTTAAGTAACTCACTCTTTTTTTTTCAAATGCTTTATTAACTTCTGATTTACATCATTCATTTCTGCCAGATTTTGAGTTACAAATTTTCTCTCCATTTTTCCCCTACCCACCGCCCCAAAATAGGAGTCCCACAGGATATCCCCTCCTCCAGTCTGCTCTCTCCTGTATTTTCTCCCATACCCCTTTTGACTTTTCCAGTGGATCTCTATGCCCCAGTGCCTGTATATCTTATTTCCCAATTACCTGTAAAATAGTTTGTGTGTGTGTGTGTGTGTGTATATATATATATATATTTAGTATTTGATTTTAAAACTTTGAATTCCAGATTCATTCCCTTCTTCCCTTGTCACCCACCCCTACTGGGAAAATAAGCAGTTCAGTACAGGTTGTACATGTGTGGCTAATACAAAACAATAACATAGCAGATATATTGTAAAAGACTGACTATATTTCCCTCCCTCCTATCCCACCTCCCACTTGTTCTATTCTCTACTTTGATCCCGTCGCTTTTCAAAAGTGGGTTCTACCAACTTCCCTCCCCCCTCAGCCTGCCCTCCCTTCTATCATCCCCCCTCTCATCCCCTTCCCACCTACTCTCCTGGAGGGAGAGAAACCCTATTTAGTGTGTATTTCATTCCCTCCTCAAGTCAAATTCAATGGGAATAAGGTTGACCAATCATTCCCTTTGGCCTTCCTATTGTAACCTCCATTGTAACCATTTTCCCTTGCCTCTTCTTTATGAGATAGTTTAACCCATTCTGTCTCTCCCCATCTCCTCTCATTATATTCCTCTCTCACCTCTTAATTTCACCTTTTAAGTATCATCCCTTCCTATTAAATTGGTCCTGTGCCCTCTATCTATGTATACCTGTAAACATATATATACACATTCACATATGTATTCACATGTCCATATACCCTCATATATAGACATCCCTTCAACTACTGAGAAAAGTTTCATAAGTTATAATTATTGTTTTTCCACATAGGAATGCTAATAGTTCAACTTTGATAAGTTCTTTATGATTTCTTTTTCCTGTTTACCT
>NW_027186304.1:50472616-50484814 GCF_028583685.1 Petaurus breviceps papuanus | reverse complement strand
ATGTTGGAATCTTCTGTCTGCTTTGTTTCCTTTGCCTGGACATGTTGCCCCTCAGTCATTTGACCCCTGGGGTTTTTGCCACAGTAGGACTCTGCCACCGAACAGGGGAGTTTTTGTCCCAAATGCTGAGGTTTTCTCAGCTGCCCTCTCTGAGGTCTCCACACACTCTGGCAAGCTGGGCACACACCCCACGACCTCCACCCTAGACTGCAATCCAGATCCAAGAAGGTTAAAACAAGAGCAATTACCCCTCAGACTGGTGCTTGGTCCCCCTACACTCTGCAGGCCAGGAGCTGAAGCTGCCACATGGCACTGGCTGGCTGTGCCAGTGTCTCAGCAGCTTCTCGCTCCGGGGGCAAAAGCCATGCACTCCCACTTACTGGGTCCCTAAAGTCCTGACTGCACTGACCTCTCACTTTGACCTTCACATCTATGTGTTGATAAATCTGAAAACGGCCACATCTGCTGCTGATCTGGTGTCCCTCAGGCCAGCGGCTGGTCAGGCCCACCCTGGGGCTAAAGCCTTGGGGTGTGGGGCTGGGCTAGGCTCCCAGAGTGCTGTGCTGGATTCCTGCTGGCCTGGAGGGCTGTCCTCAGTGGGAGGTTAGCTCCTCTGTGTCATTTTGTGGGTTCTGCAGCTCCAAAGTTTGTTTAGAGTCCCCTTTTTACATGGATTGAGGAAGGTGGAAGCTAGAGCCCAGCGGAGGTCCTGCTTCTACAGTAACTCAATCTTAATATTTGTATTTTAAGCTCCTTGCACACAGTGTCAGGCATACAAGAAGCATTTGTTGATTCAATCATAGGTTTTTGAACCTGGATGTCTGGAATAATGGTCATACCTTCAACAGAAATAAAACAGTTAAGGAATTAATAAACATTTATTAAGTGCCTACTATGGGCTAGACACTGTGCTAAGAGCTAGAAGCATGGGTTTAATAGAAAGATAATGAGTTTCAAATGCCTTTGAGACATCCAGGATTCAGGGATTGGAACTCAAAAGAGAGACAAGGGCTTAATATGTACATTTTAGAATAATATACAAAGAGATTAGCTATAGGGGTGGTTAGGTGGCACAGTGAATAGAGCACCGGCCCTGGAGTCAGGAGGACCTAAGTTCAAATCTGGCCTCAAACACAACACAAAAACTAGCCAAGTGACCTTGGGCAAGTCACTTAACCCTAATTGCCCTCCAAAAAAAAAGAGAGAGAAATTAACTATAGGAGTTAATAAGAATGCCAAAAGAAAGAAAGAAGGGTTCAGAAAAGATCTCTGAGGCACACACACATCCCAAATCTGGGGTAGGACACAGATGATGATTCTTCAAAGGAGAGGTCAGACAGGTAAGAGTAGAACCAGTCAGAACAGGAGTGATATGGATGCCTAGGGAGGACATAGTATACTTGAGAAGAGAGTGGTCAATATTGTCAAATGCTAAGAGGTTAAGAAGGATAAGAACTGAGGAAAATCCACTGAATTTATTTACAAAGAGATCATTGGTAATGCTAAAATTTTGGTCTAGTGGTGGGGAAATATAGAAATTAGAGAGGGAAAAGGGACAATTAAAGAGCAAACTTCCAGAGGAGAAGGGAAAGGATGAAAGCAAGGGTAAAAGTAGGGGAAATGGCATTGGCAGGAAGAGCCACTCCATCCTCTCCGACTAGAAAAGGAAGAAAGGAGGGACATTTGTGTTGAGGTGTCTTGAAGTATGGGATTCGAGAGAAGATGGGAACTTGAAACAAATGGCAATATTTTTTTTTTTCTGTAAAGTATGGCAAGGTCCTCTTCTGAGAGAGGGGACAAAAGAGTTACAGGTGACTTGAAGAGATAAAAGGTTCATAATAACTCCTATGGGGAATGTGGTAGAGTCATTCAATGAAGAGTAAGAAGGTCTATAATGTAATAGTAATGGCCCATATAATATGGGACAACATGATTTGGTTGCAAATCTAGATAACATGGCTATGTGACTTTCTCCAGTGGGGTTCATCAGCATGTGAACAGAAGTGGAAAAGGCAGATGGTGGAAGTAAACTATGGTTGGGATTTGAAAAGGATGATTGATGACAGGAAAGAAAGGAAAGGGATCCTAGAGTAAGGATAGTAAAAAAATTTACATACATACATACATATAATTATTATATATATTGTGTATTATATATATTATATATTAATATACATACATATATATAATCACAACCTTATTTTATATATATATATATATATATATATATATAAAATAAGGTTGTGATTTTTTTAAAGCAATTGCGGTTAAGTAACTTGCTCAAGTTTACATGGCCAGTTATTTCTGGGTGTGGTGCTAAGTATCTGAGCCCAGATTTGATCCCCAGGTCACCTCGACACTGGAGCCAGTGCTCTTACTCGCTGTGCTACCTGGCTGCCCCTAAGGTTGTGATTTTTGAGGAAGAAAAGTGGTTCCAGAAGAGAGGTGATGGTCTGAGAAACCTGGAAAGAACAAAATTACTGGAGTTTATGGCAAAAAATGAAGAATAGATTTGGGGGATAGAATCTTCAAAAACATGGAGCAGAGAACTAAATACATTATTTTAGGTAGGTATAACTGTTACTATCACTACTCTCCACCACTACTGCCACAATCACTACTGCTAATACTGCTGCTGCTACTACTACTACTACTACTACTACTCTACTAGTACTATTACTACCATCACAACTAGCTAACATTTATATAGCATTTACTATTCTGGCACCATGTCTTCATAATTATTATCCCATTCAATATTCATAACAACTCTGGGAGGTTAAGTACTATTATTATTGTAATTTTACAGAAGAGGAAACTGGGATAAATGGGTTTAAGAGACTTGCCCAAGGTAGTAATGCTGCTAATAAATAACAAATTTATTTTCTGAATGAGGTCAGAATTGAACTCAGGTCTTCCTGACTCCTTGGCACTCTAATGAGATTATAGCCTTGCTTGATGTGTCTACTACTTCTATTAATGGAGCCTAATTTAATATATTTTTCTATTTCCCTCCTTTAGTACAGGTCAAATGCTGGAGACATCACAAGAGACTACACAGTAGACCAAGACGTGGAGATAGTGGGTGCAGTGATGGAAAAAGGTTTTACATGAGTTCATGGCACAGACAGAGAAGTGTTTGCTCATGTGACCCAAGAAGCAATTCCTGAGCAATATTCCTCTTTCCAGAGAAGAAAGATTTCTTCGAAAATAAAAATCTTAAGAACTGTTTCATGGGTAACCCCAAGGACAAGAGTTTGGAGATCAGACCTCTGAGACAGAGAAGAGGTTTGTTTATAGAAACTTTGAACTTAGAAGAGAAAGTATTAAGACCATGACATGAGGAAGGGGAAGAGCTGCATTTTCCTCTCCTTCCACCTTTCCCCCTGTTGCATGGATTATTCAAATAGTGCAGGTCCAGCAGCCTCATAATGGCGGCAGTGTTGTACTTGTTCTCATTTTTACAGAGTGTGTGCCAGGGACCAAAAGATGCCTGCCCTTTGTCATTTAGACAAAATATTGTCAGACCGAGGTTTAAGTGATAGAACAGACCTTACTATATATAAGCATGGGAGTTTGAGAAAGGAGAAAGAAGTCAAGAGATTTAATTCCCCCCTTGCCCTTGCCCTGCCAGCAGAGCCCAAAGTCTCAATCTAATTGACATGCATATCACACTTACCGGGCCTTGTGCTCTCCTGACAATTGGATAACTAGTACTCAGGTCCATTTATAGCGATCAGGAGTCCACTATAAGATGGAGCTGACATATGTCCAACTGGAGTTCCTACAGCGACATCAGGAATAACTAGAGCAAATCAGGGTGAACACATGGACAGAATAGAAGGTCCGGGAGATTCTAGACTGCAGGAGGAAGAGGTAGAAGTAGAATTATTAGGTCATTGAATGAAAGAGGTATTAATGAGATTAAACATGGGGATGAATTGACAGTGTCTTTCTCCCTGATCAGCTCCATCAGAAATAAAAAGAGAGGCCTTATCTGTCTGAAGAAGGAGATAAGGATCAGTATCCTTAATAGAAGAATCATTGTTAGTAGTAGAAAAAGAAGAATATTGATAAAACTCAAGAATTTTATGGATGGAGGTGGGAGCCATAAATAAGTAGTGTCTTTAGAAAGTATACCTGGCCATCATGTTCCTGCAAGACAATGATTGATCCCAAGAAGATTAAAGCTGGACTTCAGGGTTACTAAGCAATCTGTATTACTAGGGCTAATGTCATTTTTTAGTAACAAAGTAGAGTACTGTTCAAGCATAAAGGAGACTTGGGAGGACTCTCCAACACAAGTGCTTCAATGCAGACAGTAATCCTTGGAAGCTCCGAGTCCCATCCTTGTGGGATTCCCTGTGGTATGCCTTAACTTGAGAGGATGCTCATGGGGCCACACCATGCTGTGTGTGTATTCCAGGGGGAGTGGCTGTGGAAGTACCATTTTTCTTGTCTTTCTGGGGCTGTGGAGGCATGCAGCATGGAAATCAGGGCAAGTAGACACAATGGGAATTGGCCAATGATGAGATGAGTCCCCTCAGATTCAGCTGAATACAGCATGCCCATCACTCCCAGAAGAGGCCTTTCCCTTCCCTCTGAGGACATGCTAGGAGTGAAAAGTTACCAGTGGGTGGTATGACAAAGCTCTGAGCCCATTTCATCCAAACTCATCACCTTAGTAATCTCAGAGCTACCAGGCATGTGGGCGGGGCAGTGGGTGGGAAAGTGACTAGGCCATCAGGCCATCTTCCTCTTAAGCCTTCATGGATTTCTGTACCTTTAGTTTATAAAGTTTCAAGTACTTAAGTAAATGGTTAGCTGTATGGACATCTCGGTCCAGCAATGGCAAGAATCCAATTTAAAGCTGTTTGAATTTCCACACTTGTTTTTACCCTGAAGAGAGTCACTTTAGAGAAATCACTAACTTTAAGCAAAATGACAAGTACTTAATGGATCTGCCCTGGAGGCAGTAGGACCAAGGATGCAGAGATTAAACTTTGAACTAGGGCAAGTCAGGAAGAGGAGGAAAGTATCAGGTGTCACCAGGTGTCAATAGCCAGCAGGCACACTCCTCTCACTGCTAGTGATTCAATGGACAAACATGCATTATTTATGTGTTATTACATGCCTTATTTATATATTGTGATGATAAATCCTTTGTATATGTGATCAGATGGATTTCGAGGCTCCTCCTCTTCCTAACTCAGCTTTCACATGTTCTACTTTGCCCTATCAATTTGACAAATGCCACCTATGCTTCTGACCTGGTTTCCTAATTGCTTTAGGTGCTTCCCCACCTGTTCTACCATTGTTATGATCCTAGACTCAATGTCTCTGAACCAAGCCTTGGTCATCTGATCCTTTCTCTTGGTTGCACACTTTCATTCTGTGACTTGGTATTCTTGACCCTAGACTGTACCTTGTCATTGATTAAGGGCTCAGAGTCCTTCCCTAGGCAGGAAATGAACTGAAGGGGTGTACATGTATGAACACAGGCAGACACACAGACACTCTTCCCAATCATGTATAAGGGTGAGGTTGATTGATGTATTCAAGCCATCCCACTTAAAGTGATAATATGCTTATTCAATCAATCATAGGCTTTCGACTAAATATGTAAAAGCCCTTCAAACTATATAGTGACTTTGCCCAACATTCCTCTCCTAGTTAGGCTCAGGAAACTTAGCCATGCCTCAGAGGTCATCTATACATTACCAAGCTAGAGAGTCACAGTACTTCAAGAGGTTGGAACAAGCTAGGCTTTCTAGTACACCTCAAAGAACCACTGGGGCAGGGAAGGGACAGAAAGGTCTTTTTGGCCATGCTCAGATCTCATCTCTCTTACCCTTTTTTGGCTAAAGGAGAACCTTGTGAACCTGAAGGTTCTAGAGGATATTAGAGTTCCCACCTGTGACCTAGAAATGTCACAGGATAAGTCCATGGCCTTGTCTTTCTCAGGGATCAAGGATAGCTGGAGTAAGCATCACCATACTCAAGGGGAACTTCTTGAGCTCCCTGTGAAAGAGAGAAAGGGACTTCGAGCATTCAGGAGCTATTATCTTTTATCTATATATCTTCTTTAAGCTTGAGAACACTTTGCCCTTGGCTCTGTAGGTCCTTGTAAAAGAGTCTGTCATGGACTTTGGGGAAAGGAGGGTGATATTTTATACCAACTATTCTTAATGTATCATGTTTACCATTTCTAAAAAACTACTTAAGGTTGACTGACTAAAGGATTATCAACTGATAATCTTTGAGGAGGTGTGCTAGAAGGGACTTAATTAAATGGTATTAGAGAATTATTCTTGACTCTACAAGAATACCCCAGAATCCTAAGGGGGAGATTTATTCAAGTTCGGAGGACCTGATCATTAGTGGGAGTTCTGATAAAGATCCTCAAAACCTACATGTCCCATATAGCAAGGAAAGTTGGGTATGAGGCAGATGAGAAAGAAGAGAGTCCAAGCAAAGGGTAAATATTGAAATACATACATACTAGACACATATGCACATAGATATATGTGTATGTATGTATATATATATATATGCATGTGTATATGAAAGGTAATGTAAATATTATTATATTCATTTTCCCATGGAGAACTTGAAGGTCTTAAGAGAATATCACTTGCCCATTGAAACATTAGTAAGTATATAACATGGGTGAGGATTTTAATCAAGGTCTCATGACTCTAGTCTAGTATTCTATCCAGGCAGGCAAACAGGCAGTCAACGAACATTGATTATTACTGTGTGCCAGGCACTGTGCAAGCTCTTTGAATACAAAGAAAGACAAAAGATAGGTCCTGCCCTCTAGGAACTTACAATATAATGGCTGAACTAATATATAAACTACTGTGTAAAACAAGATAAATTGGATATAATCATCAGAGGAAATGTACTAACATTAAGGGAAAGGTTTCTTGAATAAGATGGGATTTTAGCTGAGACCTGAAGGAAACCAGGAAAGTTATGAAGCAGAGATGAGGAGGGAGAGTGTTCCAGCCCTTCCCCTCTAGGGGAAAACAAGTAAAAATTCCCAGAATCAAGAAACAGAGTGTTTAGTGCAAAGAATAGCAAGGAGACCAGTGTCACTCGATTGAAGGATTGGGGACCAAGGTGGAGGAGCGATGTAAGGAATAAAAAGATTGTAAAGGTAGGATGAGGCAAGATCAAATGTGAGAACAGGTGAGGATGGTGAAAAATATAGCTCAGGAAGAAGGAATGAGAAATGGAAAAAAGTTTTTATACAAAAGCTTTATGCCGTTATATCATGAACACCTTCTTTGAGGAAGTAATTGAACATTGTAAGCACCAAATAACATTACAAAAAATAAAAATTGGTTCTATTTTAATAGTATAAGATTCATTATTGATGTGGAAGTTATCCTGGATCAGTTGTCTGTGTGCAGCCAAACCACTGATTTGTCATAGTAAAAAACAGAATAGGCTAAAAGCTAGAAGAAAGAATAACAATAAAAGAAAGATAGGACACACACTGGAAATTACTCAATCCTGAATAATCTAAACAAATAAAAAGAGAAAATGAGAAATGAGCAAAAGAAATTAAGTCCATACCAATTACAACATTATGCAGAAGTTTAAACTACATAGAATAATTGCCACAAAAAGATCAAAAAAGCCCAGCAAGGTCCAAATACTGGACTTATTTGCTAAGTGGAGAGAGATGGCATACAAAGGCAATAATAATTTAAAACTTAGCTTTGTCTGAAAACCTTATTAAGAAAGACAGCATTAAAATAAAAAATACTGAAAATTTAAAATTTAGAAAGAAAAAAGATGAATAATTATGAGAATGTTCATTTCATTCAGGAGAGGGGAGAAGTAGTTTTTAAAAAACTTGACAAGGCATCCAACTAACCAAGTTATTACAAGATAATCTGAGAGGTATATAGAATGACAACAAAAAGAACAATGGAGAAGATCTGCAGAATAAGAGTATATAAGAGAATAACAAACTGGTTCTTGTTTGTTTGTCTGTCTTTTTCTTGTTCTCCCCTCCCCCATCAAAGAAAATGGATTTGGATTCAATGTCCTAATCCCAGATGCACTGTTGTATCAGACCAACTGTATAGAGATTTATTCAAGAGATGATACAAATGTGAGGACACTGAGGGAGGAGTATATGAGATAGGGGAAGTTAGGAGAGACATGGGGGTAAAAAAAAAAAAACCTCAGGCCTTAATTAACATAGGAAAAAATGGACCAAGAGAACATTGACAACTGCTGACCTATATGACTACCTTCTCATCTACACAAAAATATTATAAGAGTGTCACGTGAATACATGCTATATTTTTGAGGGTATTACTAGAGAAGAAGCAAGGTTTTTGTAGGCAATACTCACAATTTCACAGTTGACTGAAAAACTTAAATATGAAATCATGGTGTTTATTGTTTGCTCATTATGAAAAAGCATTTGATTTGGTAGAACAAAACTACCTCAGGGACTCTTTTTTCCCGTTAGATGTATTCTACAAGTATATTAAAATCATTCAAAATTTCTTGAATCAGCTGAAATAAAAATAACCCTATTCAATGACCCTTTCATCATAAACACCAGGTAAGTATACAAAGAGAGAAACATGTTTGCCAAAAGTGTTTAACACTATAATGGAATAAATTCAGTGCAAAGTGAAAGGGAATTTTCAATAGACAGTGGGGACCTCCAAATAACAAAATTTGTGGATGGCACTATGCTGGCATCTAACCATGTAGCATTAAGAATCTCTTAGAACAGATCAATAATCACTCAAAAGAATCTGAAGCTTGACCATCCACACATGATAGACCAAGTGGAGAGTGGACAACAACGTGGCCCAGATGATGCCTTGAATTTGCATGGACAATTTACAGAGTTTATTTAATGCTCTCTGTCTCTCTGTCTCTGTGTCTCTCTCTGCATATTGACATTGAATATGCATATTGATATTCTGACCACAAACAAAACTGTGCACGCACATACACACACACACACACACACACACATATATATATATATATATATGTACATATGACGTAGCACCTCTAACATTATGTGCACCAGTTGGTCTTTGGACAACTGTCTTTGAGATTATAACATACATATGTGTGTATTTACACACATACATATATATGTATACATATATATCATAGACAATGCAGACATAAAATGAGAAGAACAGAAGGAAGAGAGTGGATTGGACAGTTTTAAAAAATAGCAAGGTCCTCTTTTGGATACACTCGCCATCATTCTTATATAGGCATGAGAAATAGAATGAGTAAGTCTCTAAAGAATTAAAAGTGAATCTCACACAGAGGGCAATAGAGAAGCACATAGTGTATATGAACAAACTTCAATGAGGAAGAACAGGAACAAAAGATGTTATTAGGGAAATAGATAACACAGAGAGAAGATAGGTTCATCATGTACCAAGAAGAATGGATACAAGCTGGTCAGCCAGAGTGCTGATGCCCCTTTGACCTTAGGACAAAGCAGGGAAGGCATCCAGCATGTCGGATGGATCCCTTCTGGTGGACTCCCTTCTGGAGGATATGGACAAGAGCTGCACAAGATGGATGAGCATAGATTGGTAGCAATCTGCACCATTAGATACAACATCCAAATTGATGAGATGTTAAATGCATTTGAATATGACAGGCACTGGAGATGCAAAGTCAAAATTAAAACAGTCCCTGTCCTAAAGGATCTTACAGTCTACTGATTATGGCATCCTATTTATGATGATTAAGAAAAACGTATATTTCACGTAAGTCTATCCATGCAGAGTGAAATGACCAGAACCAAGAGAATGTTGTATACAGTAACAGCAATATTGTTTAAAAACAACTTTGAGCAACTAAATAATTTTAACTATTATAAATACCTAAATTAACTACAAAGGACGTATGAAGAAAGATGCTATCTGCATCCAGAGAAAGAATTGATAAATGGAAGCATGTATAGAATGATTTTACATTTATATATGTATATATATATGTATATATATACACACATACATATTTGTGTCTAATTGTAGCTATCCCTAGGACAAAGCGGGGAGGAAAGAATAAAAAGAAAAAAAGTTACTTGAATGATAACTTTATTATATATTTAAAAGGAATGGCAAGTTGTTTACATAATAGATTTGCAGTTTCTTGTGCAATCATTTTTCTTTATTCTACTAGTTTATGGAAATAATTGTGTTATTTCACAAATTGAAAATAAATACTTAAACGACATTAAAAATAAATAAATAAAAGGATTTTTAAAAGAAAATCATATGAAAAAGGGAGCCCAAGTTTAAACTTCCTATTTCTAATAGCGTGATCAAACTATTAAATTAAATTATGTCACTCTTCTCTAGAGTTCTACAAGTACACCATCATATTTGTTCCACTATACTTTGTGTTGACCAAACTATATGTATGGTACTATACTCAGTTTGTGGCAGGATATTTTAAACAGGGACACTAAGACAATAAAACACATTGATAGGTAGGTGACCAGGAGGGTAAAATGTCTAGAACTCATGCATATAAAGAACTGTTGAGCTGGAAATATTTATCCCAGAGAAGAGATTTTCTTTTTTAAAAAGAAAGAGTTCCCAAATGCTGTTCTTATTATACATTAAGTCAGCATTTCCTAGTTCTTTGCTGCACTCTGTACCCAAGACCTCAAACAGTCCATAGTTCAATCTAATACTCATAAATGTCCAAGAGACCCACAAAACATATGAGAACATAAACATACACACGAGGAAAACCACTCAATTGCCCAGACTCCTCAGAGCTGTACTGATCTGTAACAACAAAACCTAGGTAGTGCAGTATCGATAGAGCACTGACTTGGAACCAGAAAGACTCCTCTTCCTGAGTTCTAATGAGGCCTCAGACACTTACTAGCTCTGTGATCCTGGGCAAGTCACTTAACCCTGTTCGCTTCAGTTTCTCATCTACGAAACGAGCTGAAGAAGGGAATGGCAAACCTCTCCAGTATCTGTGCCAAGAAAACCCCAAGAAAACCAACCCCCCCAAAATGACTAAAAAACAAAAACTCTAGAGTAAGGAGAACCTGAGTCTTAGGGCAACTTTACCCACAACTTGGGATTAAAACTTGACTATAATAAGAAGCTGCTAAAAATAAAATAAAAATAACTAAGCAAAGGGAAAAGAATCTGACCATAGAGAGCTGCTATAGTGTAAAAGAAGATCTGGGTTAATATTCTGAGGAAGATAGTGAGGTTACAAAAACTACTCCTACCCCAGAGAGTAATGTCAAATTGTATACTTCCTTCTCCTTTCAGAATAATCAGTTTAGGAGTTGATATGAGCCAACAAGCCTTAAGATCAGTTCAAAGGTGTGAGCTTTCTCTAATTTCATATGCTACCTAGAGGGAGCAGAAAATTGGAGTAGAGGCTGGTGCCCTTATGAGGGTTATGGACATCTGATGTCTTCCTGCCACCGTCTCCTTGACTGTAGTGACATACTGTCACTGACCCACCACTGCATCATCAACATGATCAGTCACTCCTTAAGTGCATTTAAGAGGAAAAGGGTATGAGGACACTCTGTACCTAAGCCAGTCAAGAAACCAGGCAGGTGCGTGCTGTACCTAACCTATTCATATGGTTGACAGCATTTGAACTCCTCCAGTGACTGTGCATTAGGTATCAGCAGCAACATGTTTTTCAATTTTCCTTTTCGAAAGCAAAACTGCTTTTCTCTCCTTTTCCCCATGCTCACCCTCCCTCCTCACAAGTTATTGGTATGCCTTCTGGTTGGTCTTCCCCCGGATGCAACCACCACCAAAAATTTAAATGGAAAAAGCTGTTTAAGAAGCAGGCTAGTCTATGTTTCCCAGGTGTCTCCAGGGCAGCCCAGATGAAACTGATAACTGGGTAAACTGTGTCAATGAGGAAATGTAATGAAATGAGCACTCTGTGTACATTTCCTCTATTATGCTGGTGATTTCTCAGGCACCAGGCTGGGGAGACGTGTGGAAAGGCATTGAACTTGCCCTTCATCTGTCAGCAAGAACATTCATGCCTATTTCTTGAGAGTAAAATGAAAGATCGATGGGGAAAATGCCTAGTAAGGAAAGCACCCTAGAAATATGGGGTCATACTGTTCTAAAAGGAAGGGAAGATGAGAAAAGCATCTCTCTCTCTCTCTCTCTCTCTCTCTCTCTC
>NW_027186304.1:50456922-50472516 GCF_028583685.1 Petaurus breviceps papuanus | reverse complement strand
TCTCTCTCTCTCTCTCTCTCTCTCTCTCTCTCTCTCTCCCTCTCCCTCTCCCTCTCTCACCCTCTCTCCCCCCTTTCTCTCTTCCTCCATCTTTCCCTTCCTCTCCCTCTCTACCCCTCCTCTTTTTTTTAACTCTAACCCTCCCCTTCTCACCAAGCATAAGGATAAGTTAATTCAAGTGTTAAGACTACATGGACAGATAAACTGCAGTATCTTGCATAGAAAGGTTGACACCCCAATTGAGCGAATCTTATTGCAAAACACATCAGATTTTGCTGAGATTTATGGCTTTCAGGCCTGCAAAGTCAGTCCTAGCCACCTTTTTTTTTTAAAAAAAAGGGAAAAAAATCTTGATTTCTGTCCAACAAGTCCAGGAAGAGTGATATTTGTTCATGCTTATAGGTTATAAGCTCAATCATTTTTCCAGTTGGTCATACTGTATGGAAATCATTTTTCTCAGGCTAAGATTGTGATTGGTATTAAAAAAACAATCATCACCTAGAAAAATGGTTCAAATTGAGAAAACTCTATTTTGTAGATACTGGCTCAGTCTGAGCACCATCTGAGCAGCTAAAAGAGTTCATTTTTAAAATGTTTCATCATAACTATACATCATCTTAGATTTCCCAGAATCCTCTACTTTTGCATACTTGTTTATCAAACATTTATTCTTATTTCTATCCAATTTCAGAAGCCTTCTGTTATTCCACAGGGAACTTTGTGTTACAGTAGAAAGGGTACTGAACTTGGAGACCCCTTGCATGGATGTAAGTTCTGGTTCTGACTCTCCCTAGCTTATAGCACTTGTATAAGTCACATGACCTCTCTAAACCTCATTTTCCTCATCTGTAAAATGGATGCAAAAACTAACATATTGCCTGACTCCAAGGCTCATTCCAAAGAAAGCTCTTTAGAAAGCTCAAAGCTCCATTTAAATGTGGGCAATTATTACCAAATTCTGTGTTCATTGGTGGTTCAACACAAAACCCTCTCCCTCTCTGGAAGCTAAGAAATAGAAAGGGCATAGTAGAAAATTTCAGGAGGACACTTAGGCTCAAGAGTCCCTTGGTACCCATGGCTCTTAACATCTGTGTGTACTCCCCTCCCACTTGTATTCCTCCTCCCCATTGCCCAGAAACAGTGACAAGCCCAATATGAAACAGTTGCTGCAGTTCTCATATTGATATTACCTTATGTTGCCATTACTGAACAGTTTAGGGCTTTGTGGCTAGCTACCATGACAATAGAGGCACAGCCTGGAACCAGTTTTAGTTAATTAGAGTCAATCAATCCAAACTTTGCTAACTTACTCATGTGAAACAATAGTATAATGAACCAAAGTCTGTGAGATGATGGGAAAACACAAATTATTGCACCCTGATAAATTAAATGTGACTATTACAAAGCCTGCCTTCTAAATGAATACTCAGAGATGGGAGGTATGGGTGAATATGTGTAATTTAGAGAAGAAGTGGGGAACTAAAAGAATATGTGAGGAACCCCACAGTATTCTCCTCATCCTTTCTTAAAAGGGAGAAAGAATCAGAGGGTGTATAAAGTGGAATTAATTGCGGGGGGAGGTGGAAGCAGTTTCAGTAACATCTTTTTAAGTGTTGATTTTGTGGGAAAATGTTGAGTTCTAATTTCTTTTTGGTTGTCATCCTTAAGAATATAGCCTATAGAGAGTAACTTTTGGAGTCATAACAGTGGAGAGCTTGAAAATTAGGAGCAAAAATCATCCACCACTTAACATGGTGCCTGGTATATAATAGGTGCTTAATAAATGTTTGTTATTGATTGATCCATTTCTATAGAACTTTCTTCACAACAGTTCCATGAGTTGAAAGTGTAAATTTAGGTTGGTATATATGAGTGTGAGCTGATCTCTGACCAACTGATTTATCATTCCCTTTCCCCTGTAGCCCCAAATTATTTAATCATAGAAAGTTTTGCTGAACTAAGTATGGAAGTGTTCCTATATTCAGTTATTCTATTTCAAGAGCTCAATAAGATTCTTCTCGCTTAAGTTGGAAGAGGCAACACCATTGGCCAGAAAACAATTGGATGTCCTGAAGGAACCTGGGGAATACAGGATAGGAGTGACTTTGTGGACAGTGTATTCCTATGTCTATATCATTTGGCAGCTGGGATTGGGGCAAGGTGATGTGGTGGGAAGGAGAGTGAGGGAAGTTTCTCTCTCCCATATACATACAGAGTGACAATAGCCATGCTGTCTAGCTGAAAAGCTACTTAATCAGTAGGAGACTCTCCATGCAGCAGTTCAATAGAGTTTGAAGTATAATTGAGGGAGCAAAAACATATACTTTCTCTTCAGACCTAGATAGAGGCAGTGACTCAAGGAAGGAAACAGTTTCAAAGCTCATGGCCTCTGGCAACAGAACAAAAAAGAGGCAATGTCAGATTCAAGAAAAAATCAACCTGGGCAACAAAGAGTTGACCTAAGGAGAGGGCTCCCTAAGGATAGAAAGGATATCACATGCCTGTAGGACCAGAGGCATTAGTTGCCTCCATACATGTATGCCTCACTGACACTTTCCTCAGTTTGTGATCATCCTTATCATGGACGCTCTATGTATTTTAGGCAGATTGTACCAGAAGGTTTGTGGGGGAGGGTGCTTTGTCCCTACTGTTTTTCACTACTTAATCTTAGTAAATGCCTTTGCTTTGAGCTAGTTGCACCTACTGGCTGACTGTTAAGGAGAAAGACAATGATTGGGGTATGTAAGCTACCATTTTAGAAGTACAGACTCAATACTACCTTAGAAACTGGACAGAATATGATCTGATGGTGGTGGTGTTGTCATTGTCGTTGTTGTTTGTACCCCTTCCGTCAAAATTAGCTCTGTTTCAAAACAATAATAATGGCACGCTTAAGTTTATATAACAATTGCTCATATTTTTATTGTGTTTGAGGGTTTAAAAAGTACTTTCCTTGCAACAACACTGAAGTAACTGGTGAAGACATTAGCTCCATTTTTACCAATAAGATAAACTGAGGCACAGGGAGAATAAGTGACTCACTACACTAGCTATTATTCAAGTCCCTGGAGACCCAATCTGAAAACCTAGGAGAGCAAATTCAGGAAGACATGAAGGGAGTGCTACAGAAGTATTATATTATCCCCATTTTATAGATAGGAAAATTGAAGTTCACATCAATGAAGTGTTCATAGTCATTCAGCTAGTAAAAGGACAAGGAGCAGGGAAACAAGGTGTACGCACAATGCATCCAGGTTTGTTGTGTGTGACCGAGCAGGTCAAGTTTATGAAAAATTTACAAGATTAACAAAAGGTTTTCACCAGATTTGTGGCAATGCTACATTATATACAGTGTTTAGAGTTTGTGGATTTTATATTGAGGAATATAAACAGGTCATTAATCAGGTTTATCCCTATGCCTAGATGCAATAGGCACCCACCTACACAGATTTCTAACAGTGATTCAAAAAGATTTTTAAAATTTGAGATGAGGGATAACTTCCTGATTACTAGAGCTATTCCTCCCTACCCCCACCAAATGGACTCTCTCAGGGAATAGTGGTTTTCTCTTCAATAGAAGTCTTCAAGAAAAGATTGGATGACCACTTGTTAAGAATGCCATGAGGGGATCACAGTCAGGGGGTGGAGACAAGATGGTGGCGTAGAGGAAGGAAAACTCCATATGCCCCCTCAATAATCACCTCAAATACCTATAAAAATGACTCTAAACAAACTTTAGGGCTACAGAACCCACAGAGTTACAGAGAGAAACAAACCTTCCGCTGAAGACAGCCTGGCAGGCCGACAGGAAGGGTACATCACAGCACTCTGGGAGCAGAGCCCAGCCTTTCATGAGTCTGCAGTTTTTGCCTCAGGGTGGCCATGACCAGCCCCAGCTAGGGGACTTTGGGAGAGTGGATCACCAGCAGCTGTGGTGATTTCCAGAATTATCAACCCATAAATGCCAAAGTGAGTTCAGTGTGGACTTTGTGGGAATGGGGGTCCGGGAGTGCAGTCCAGCCTCTGCCCCCAGAGGGAGAAGCAGCTGAGGCACAGAGGCCGCTGCCTGGTGGCTGCTTCAGAGCTCCTGGCCTGCAGATTGTAGGGGGACCAAGGGACCAGTCTGAGGGGTAATCACTCTTGCTTTAAGCTCCTTGGATCTGGATTGCTGTTTAGTGTGGAAGTCTGGGGGGAGGGGTGACCAGTGTGCCAGAACCAGTGGAAGCTTCTGAGATGGCACCCAACTAATAGCTCCTACAGTGAAAACCCCAGCGATTTAGGATAAAGCTCTCCTCTCTGGAAACAGAGTTCTACACTGATAAAAAGCTCAAAAGTCAAGTAACTAAGTGGCAACATGAGCAAACAAAGGAAGCAAAGCAAGTAAAGCAATCTGACTTTGGATTCCTTTTTGGGGGGCAAAAAGGATCAAAGCAGGGAACAGGAGAAAGACAATGAAGTCGAAACTCATGTACCAAAAGCTTCCAAGAAAAATATGAATTGATTACAGGCCATAGAGGAGCTTAAGAAGAATTTTGAAAACCAAATATGAGAAGTGGAGGAAAAATTGGGAAGAGAAATGAGAATGATGCAAGAAAATCATGAAAAGAGAGTCAACAACCTGACAGAAAAAAAAATAACACCTTAAAAAATAGACTAACTCAAATGGCAAAAGAGGCTCAGAAAGTCAATGCCTTAAAAAGCCAAATTTGCCAGATGGAAAAAGAATCTAAAAGCTCACTAAAGAGAATCATTCCTTCAAAATTAGATTGGAGCAAATGGAAGCTAGTGACTTTATGAGAAATCAAAGATACTATTAAACAAATCCAAACAAATGAAAAAATAGAAGGCAATGTGAAATATCTCATTGGGAAAACCACTGACCTGGAAAATAGAACCATGAGAGATAATTTAAAAATTATTGGACTACCTGAAAGCCATGATGAAAAAAAGAACCTAGAAATTATCCTTCAAGAATTTCTAATTTTGTTTTAGATGTTTTAGAACCAGAGGGCAAAATAGAGGTTGAAAGAATCCACTGGTCACCTCCTGAAAAAGATCCCAAAAAGAAAACTCCTGGGAATATTGTAACCAGGTTCCAGAATTCCCAGATCAAGGAGAAAATATTACAAGCAGTCAAGAAGAAATGATTTATATATCGTGGAAACACAATCAGCATAACACAGGATCTGGCAGCTTCTACGCTGAGGGATTGAAGGGCTTGGAATATGATATTCCAGAGGCCAAAGGAGCTGGGGTTAAAACAAATAATCAGCTACCCAGAAAAACTGAGTATCACGTTTCAGGGGAAAATTTGGTTATTCAGTGGAATAGAGGATTTTCAAGCATTCTTGATGAAAAACCCAGAGTTGAATAGAAAATTTGACATTCAGATACAAGAAGCAAGAGAAGCATGAGAAGGTAAACAGGGAAAAGAAATCATAAGGAACTTATCAAAGTTCAAGTATTTACATCCCTACATGGAAAAACAATAATTGTAACTTATGAAACTTTTCTCAATATGAAAATAGTTGAAGGGAATAGAAAAATGTGTATGTGTGTATATATATATTATATATATGTATGTATGTATCCATACATATATATGTCTATATAGGAGGGTAAATGGGTGTATGAATACATATGTGAATGTGTGCAGGTATACATAGACAGAGGGCACAGGACCAACTGAATAGGAAGGGATGATACTTAAAGGTTAAATTAAGAGATGAGAGAGGAATATAATAAGGGGAAATGGGGAGAAATAGAATGGGGTAAATTATCTCATATAAAAGAGGCAAGGGAAAACTATTACAATGGAGGGGATGAACAGGAGGACAAAAGGGAATGAGTCAACCTTACCCTCATTGAATTTGACTTAGGGAGGGAATGACATACACACTAAATCTTCTTGCCCTACAGGAGAGTAGGGGGGAAAAGGATGAGAGGGGGGATGATGGAAGGGAGGGAAGATGGGGGGGGGGAAGTTGGAAGGACACACTTTTGAAAAGGGACAGGGTAAAAATAGAGAATAGAACTAGTGGGGGTTGGGATAGGACAGAGGGAAATATAGTTAGTCTTTCACAATATATCCATTATGGCAATGTTTTGCATAGCTACACATGTACAACCTATATTGAATTGTTTATCTTCCCAGTAATGGTGGGTGATGAGGGAGGAAGGGAAAGAATCTGGAATTCAAAGTTTTAAAGTCAAATGTTCAAAAAATATATTATTATTTTGTTTTCTTACATGCAACTGGGAAATAAGATAAACAGGCACTGCAGTATAGAGATCCACCTTGCCCTACTGGAAAGTCGGAGGGGGAATAGGGGAGGAAGATATAGGAGAGAGCACATTGGGGGAGTGGGTATACAGTGGGATCACTGTTTTGGGGTGGTGGGTAGGGGAAATACAAGGAGAAAATTTGTAACTCAAAATGTTGTGGAAATGAATGATGTAAACTAAAAATAAACAAAAAATTTAACTTAAAAAAATCACATTCTCAGAGAAGAAATTACTGTGTTTTGGTTTTGTGATCATGCTATCTTTTAAAAGATAATTTCAGTCTTGGGGACAAATCTTAATCTTTATGTACAACAATACTGGCTTGTCATTTTTAATTTATACCCAAGTTTACTTTTTACATTAGCCATTAGAAGTTATGGATGATATTTTTTAAATTTTTGTTTTTAAAAAAAAATTTACTGTATAATTGTGTTTCAGTTAGTGGACTAGCATTTTTAAGTGCCTACCATGTGCCAAGCACTATGCTAAGTGGTAGAGGTGCAAAAAGAGGCAAAAGACAGTCATCATCATCTTCATCATCTCCTTTCTTCTTCATCTTCATCATCATCTTCATCTTCATCATCATCATCTTCTTCATCATCTTCATCATCTTCTTCTCCTTCTTTTTGGAGGGGCAATTGTGGTTAAGTGACTTGCCCAAGGTCACACGGTTAGTAAGTGTTAAGTGTCTGAGGCCAAATTTGAACTCAGGCTTTCCTGACTCCAGAGCCAGTTCTCTATTCACTGTGCCACCTAGCCTCCCTTATATTTTCTCTTTTTTAGAAGAAGAGGAACGGGGGCAGCTAGGTGGTGCAGTGAATAGAGCACCAGCCCTGGAGTCAGGAGGACCTGAGTTCAAATCCAGCCTTGAGCACTTGACACACTTACTAGCCATGTGACCTTGGGCAAGCCACTTAACCCCAATTGACTTACCTTTCCCCCTGAAAAAAAAAAGAAAACATAGAGATACAGTGAGTACCTGGAGAGTAGATTCTGTCTTAGACTAATTCACATTCCTCATAGTATCATTTCCTGCTATAGTAATGTGCTCGATTAATATCAAAAGGCTTTGAGGTCAGAAGACCTGAATTCAAGTACTGCACTGACACATACAGTCTGTGTGACCTTGGGTAAATCATTTAACCTCTCAGACAAATTTAATTTGCAGAGCAGGTACTGGGCTACATTGTTGTTAGAGGCAGTTTCTACCTCTGGGTGGGAGAGGATAAAGAAGGGAGGATAATAGGGGATAATTGTGTTACTTCTATCATATGGCACAAGGGATATATCCTCATATGCCAGTAAAATTGGAGTTCCAGTCTCTATCCCTATCAATAAATACTATTTTCATGAATAAATGAATGAGTAACATGGAAACATCATTAATAATGGCTATCAAAAAATAATGGTTATCCTCAAGCATTTAACAGTAACTGTGTTTTTTAAAAACTGAACTCACAGAGAAAGAGCCACTAGGAGACACCAAGAAAAAATGTACTTTCAATATCACCTTGATAATTTGACAAATTTATGATCAATAAGAATGAAGACCCCGTCCCATGATGTAAAGTATGACCCATCCATGTTGTCCTCACTTGGAAGACCTTGTCCACATTTGCCCATAAATTCACCCCAAATATTGGTAACCTTCTCTCATTTTTGTGACATTGAATTAGTAGATATGAGTGACCCACATGACTACCCTTTAGTTATCCATCACCCTAGCTATATGACTGACCACTTCTGCTGGTTTCCTGGTTATAGACCCTGCTACCTCACCTGTATGTACCTTGGCTGTCAGGCTACAGGAACTAGAGCAGCAACAGCAAAATCAAGACTTTTTAAAAAGGCTTTTAGTTTTCTTCTATTTGTGGTCAATGCAACCCTATTTTCCATAAACAAGATTTGAATTTTCTTCTCATCAAGAAGTGAATGTGATTAATTAGATGGTTCCCAGGTGTGATTTGGGTAGAACTAAAATCTAAAAGCCGCCTAAACCAGCATCTCTCCCCAGAAGACACAAAAACCACTTGTATTATATGTCCTGACACCAGCAATTGGCAATGAGGAATCTGCTTATACTCTTGACATTTTTGTATAAAACACCAGCTGCTTTTCTCACCACAGGGGATTCTTATCCCCAGTGGAAGTGGATGGGTACCTTGCTGGCAATGTACCATAAGGACAGAAGATCTTTAGTGGTCTAGTACTGACAGCTAAAATGAACACAAATTCTGGGAGGAATAAATTCTCTGATGAAAATGCTCTAGACCTATTTCCCTTTGGGGATTGGGTAAGGGGTCTCTGTGACTGTATTTGTTTCCCACTGAGTTAAGTGAAGTGCTCATGGTTACATAGAACTAGTCTGAAAAGCAAAAATCTTATACTGGGACTCCATCCTAAAACTCAGAAGAAAATTCCTATATTATGATATAATAATGATGGTGATATTATCATTAATAACAATAACAATGACTAATATAGTATTGTAAAGTTTGCAAAGCATCTTTCAAATATGATCTTGTTTGATCCTCACAACAAGTCTGAGAGGCAGGTCCTATCATTATCCCCAATTTAAAGATGAAGAAACTGAGGCACAGAGAAGCTGAATACTTGCCCAGGATCACACAATTAGGGGGTATCTAAGGGAAGATCTGAACTCAAGTCCTCTTGACTGTCCATTCTATTTGTCCTATCCTTTGTGCCCCCTACCTACCCATGTCATGAACAGGACTGAGCCAACAGCTAATCATGTAAATAAAGGAATAGATTTCAAGCTGGAAAAGACTTTAGAGGTCATCATCATCATCTCTCTCTTTCCATATGGAAAAGGAATTTCAAAAATTCACTGAAAATAATTCCTTCAAAATTATATTGGAGCAAATGGAAGCTAATGACTTTATGAGAAATCAAGATACTATAAAACAGATCCAAACAAATGAAAAAATAGAAGGCAATGTGAAATATCTCATGGGAAAAATCACTGACCTGGAAAATAGATCCAGGAGAGATTATTTAAAAATTATTGGGCTACCTGAAAGCCATGATCAAAAAAGGAACCTAGAAATCATCCTTCAAGAAATTCTCAAGGAAAATTTCCCTGATATTGTAGAACCAGAAGGCAAAATAGAGGTTGAAAGAATCCATTGGTCACCTCCTGAAAAAGATCCCAAAAAGAAAACTTCTAGGAATATTATAGCCAGGTTCCAGAATTCCCTGATCAAGGAGAGAATATTACAAGCAGCCAGGAAGAAACAATTTGAATATTGTGGAAATACAATCAGGATAACACAAGCCTAGCACCTCCTACATTAAGGGATTGAAGGGCTTGGAATATGATATTCTGGAGGTCAAAGGAGCTAGGATTAGAACCAAGAATCACCTACCTAGAAATATTGAGAATAATGTTTCAGGGGAAAATATGGTCATTCAATTAAATAGGGGACTTTCAAGCATTCTTGTTAAAAAAAAAAACAGAGTTGAATAGAAAATGTGACTTTCAAATACAAGAAGCATGAGAAGGTAAACAGGGAAAAGAAATCATAATAAACTTATTAAAATTTAACTATTTACATTTCTACATGGTAAAACAATAATTGTAACTCATGAGACTTTTCTCAGTATGAGGATAGTTGATGGGAATATATATGTATACATAAATATATATGTTTATGTAGGAGGGTATATGTGTGTATAAATACATATGTGAGTATGTGTGTGTATATGTGTACATGTATACATAGACAAAGGGCACAGGATCACTTGAATAGGAAGGGATGCTATCTAAAAAAATAAAATTAAGAGGTGAGAGAGGAATATAATGAGAGGAGATAGGGAGAGATAAAATAGGGCAAATTACCTCATATAATAGAGGCAAGACAAAACTGCTACAATGGAGGGGAAGAACAGGAAGGCAAAAGGGAATGGGTCAACCTTACTCTCATTGAATTTGGCTTAAGGAGGGAATAACATACATACTAAATTGGGTATCTTACCCTACAGGAAAGTAGGGGGAAGGGGATAAAAGAGAGGATGATAGAAGGGAGACCAGATTGGGGGGGGGGGAGGATAGTTAGAAATACATACTTTTTGAAAAGAGATAGGATCTAAGTAGAAAATAGAATAAGTGGGGGGGATAGGATGGAGGGAAATACAGTTATTCTTTCATGATATATCTACTATGGAAATGTTTTGCATAACTATACATGTATAACCTATATTGAATCACTTTTCCTCCCAGTAGGGGTGGGTGATGAAGGAAGAAGGAAAAGAACCTAGAAATCAAAGTTTTAAAATCAAATGTTAAAAAATTATGTATATATATATATATATAATTTTTTTACATGCAACTGGTAAATAAGATATACAGGCACTGAGATATAGAAATCCATCTTGCCCTACTAGAAAGTCAGAGGGGGGATGGGAGAGGATATAAGAGAGGGCAGATTGGGGGAAGAGATATTCAGTAGAATCACCATGGGGGGGGAGAGTAGGGGAAAGACAGGGAGAAAATTTGTAACTCAAAATCTTTGTGGAAATGAATGTTGAAAACTAAATATAAACAAATTAAACAAAAAAAGCCAAATTTGCCAGAGGGAAAAGGAATTTCAAAAAATCACTGAAGAGAATAATTCCTTTAAAATTAGATTGAAGCAAATGGAAGCTAATGACTTTATGAGAAATCAAGATACTATAAAAACAGATCCAAACAAATGAAAAAATAGAAGGCAATGTGAAATATCTCATTGGAAAAACCACTCATCTGGGGTATAGAAATCCATCTTGTCCTATTAGAAAGTCAGAGGGGGCATGAGGGAGTATATAAGAGAGAGCAGATTAAAGGAAGGGGTATTCAATAGGATTGCTATTTTGGGGTGGGGTAGGGTAAAGATGGGGAGAAAATTTGTAACTCAAAATCTTGTAGAAATGAATGTAGAAAACTAAAAATAAACGATTTTTTACAAAAGGATCAGTTAAATAAATTCAAAAGAAAGAAAAAAAACCGTAATATATCTCATTGGGAAAATAACTGACCTGGAATGTAGATCCAAGAGAGACAACATCAGAATCATCAGACTACCTGAAAGTCATAATTAAAAAGAGGACCTGGACAGCAGCTTTCAAGAAATTATCAAGGAAAACTGCCCTGATGTCCTGGAACCAGAGGGCAAAAAAGGCATTGAAAGAATCCACAGATCACCTCAGGAAAGAGATCCCCCAAATAAAAACTCCAAGGAACATTACAGTCAAACTACAGAACTATCCAGTCAAGGAAAAAATATTACAAAGTGACCAGAAAGAAACAATTCAAATATAACAGAGTCACAATCAGGATTACACAGGATTTAGTATCTATAACATTAAAGGATTTGAGGTCATGGGCCATGATATTCTGAAAGGCAAAGGAGCAGGGATTACAACCAAGAATCAACTACCCAGTGAAAAATTAAGCATAATACTTCAAAGGAAAAAGTAGCCATTCAATGAAATAAAAAGCTTTCATAAGGAGAAGACCAAAATTGAACAAAAAATTTGATCTCCAATATCAAGACCCAAGAGAAGCCTAAAAGGAAAAAAGGGAGAAGAAAACATGAAGGATTTGATGGAGCTGAAGTGTTTATATCCCTACATGGGAAGATGATACCTGTAATTTTTTTTTTTGGTCTTTTTTGAGGGGGAAGGCAGGACAGTTGAGGTTATGTGACTTGCCCAAGGTCACACAGCTAGTAAGTGTTTTGAACTCAGGTCCTCCTGACTCCAGGGCTGGTGCTCTATTCACTGCACCACCTAGTTGCCCCAATACCTGTAATTCTTAAAAATTGTACCACTAATAGTACAGCTTAAAGGAATATACATAGAGTGTAGGGATATAAGGTGAATTGGAGTGAATGACATAAAAAATAACTAAGGGATAAGAAAGAGGAAAGAAGGGGGAGTTAGAATGGAGTAAATTATTTCACATGAAAAGGCATCTAAATCCTATTATAGTGGAGGGAAAGATGGGAAAGTGGGTGATGGGCATCAGTTGAACCTTATTCTAATCAGTATTGACTCACAGAGAGAATAGTATACACAGTCAATTGAATATAGAAATCTATCTTACCAGACAGGAAAGTAGGATGGGAAGAGATTAAGTAAAGGGGTATGGGGGACTGACAGAAGAGAGGGAAGACCAGGGGATGTGGTGGACAGAGAGAAAACACTTTTAAGGAGGGGAAAAGTGAAAGGAGAGAGAGGACAAAGAGGGGGAGAATAGGATTGAGGGAAATACACAGTAATCAAAACAATGATTGTGAATTGGATAAACTCTCCCATAAAATAGAAGCAGATAGCAGAGAGGATCAAAAGCCAGAATCCTACAATAATTTGTTTACAAGAAAAATACCTGAAGCAGAGTGACACACAAAGAGGAAAGGTAAGGGGCTGGAGCAGAATCTATTATGCTTCAGCTGAAATAAAGAAAAGCAGAAGTAGCAATTCTGATTTCAGACAGAGCAAAAGCAAAAATGGACTTAATTAAAAGAGAAAAGTAAAGAAACTATGCCTTGCTAAAAGATACCACAGGCAATGAATAATATCAACACTAAACATATATGCATCAAGTGGTATAGCATACAAATTCTTAAAGAAGTTACAGATTCATGACTAAACAAGAGATAGGGAACATTGTGAAATGTAAATTAAATACTTTTGACTAAATTAAAGTAAAAAGCTTTTGTACAAACAAAATCAATGAAACCAAGATTAGAAGGAAAGCAGAAAGCTAGGAAACAATCTTTACACCAAGTAGCTCTGATAAAAGCCTCATTTCTCAAATATATAGAGAACTGAGTCAAATTTATAAGAATATAAGCCATTCCCCAATTGATAAATGGTCAAAGGATATAAACAAGCATTTTTCAGATGAAGAAATCAAAGCTATCTATAGGCATATAAAGAAGCATTCTAAATCACTTTTGATTAGAGAAATGCAAATTAAAATTACTCTAAGGTATTACTTCACACATATAAAATTGGCTAATATGACAAAAAAAGGAAAAGGAAAAATGTTGAAGAGGATGTGGGAAAATTGGGACACTAATGCACTGCTGGTGGAGTTGTGAACTGATCCAACCATTCTGAAGAGCAATTTGGAGCTATACCCAAAGAGCAAACTTTCCCTACCCTTTGATCCAGGAATACCACTACTAGGTCTATATCCCAAAGAGAAAAGGGAAAAGGGATCTATATGTGCAAAGATATTTATAGTAGTCCTTTTTGTGGTGGCAAAATATTGGAAATTGAGGGGATGCCCATCAATCAGGAAATGGTTGAATAAGCTGTGGGATATGAATGTAATGGAATACTATTGTGCAATAAGAAATGAAGAACAGGCAGATTTCAGAAAAATATGGAAAGACTTGTATGAACTGACACAAAGTGAAATGAGCAGAACCAGGAAAACATTGTACACAGTATTAGTAATACTGTGTGATGTTTAACTGTGAATGACTTGGCTCTTTTCAGAAACACAATGATCCAAGACAAATATAAAGGACTCAGGAAGGAAAATGCTGTCCACATCTTGATAAAGAACTGACTCTGAACGCAGATTGAAGCATACTTTTTTGTTTTTGTTCTTTTTCAGGATTTCTTTTTCCTTTTCATTTGTTTCTTCTTTCACAACTATGACTAATATGGAAACATGTTTTACATGATAGCACATGTATAACCTGTATCAAACTGTCTACCATTTTAGGAAGAGGGGAGGTGAGGGAGGGAGGTACAAAATCTTGTAAAAATGAATGCTAAAAATTGTCTTGACATGTAATTGGAGAAAAAAAATAAAATAGTATTTCAAAAAAGAAACAAACACAAATAGACTGATTGAAGTTTGAGAAGAGATTTATGTTCTGCCAAGGAGTTGGGGACAGTTAAGATTATTCCTCTGGTTTCATATCTAAGGAATGTTTGAGACTTTACATAAATTTTCACATTCCTTGAGAGAGGGTTCAACCAATTGACTAATCTCCTAAACCAGGAGAATCAGCTGTGATGTCTCCAAATAATAAAAATTAATGAAAATTAATCAAGAATAAAAAGAATCCTATAATACTGACAAAGGGCAACCTATTGACACCTTTAGAGACACCAGTCTTACCAGTACAGCAGCCATGGTTTATTTGAATCAAAAACCAAAGCAGCGCAGAACTTACTCAAGCAATAGAAGTTGCTAGTGACGGGGCTTGCAGAGTTAGTAATGGATTCCCAGTCTTGGTTTTCCTCTGCCTCTTTTGCTCTTCATTAAGAGAACGGACACTTAGGAAACTAAGAAACAAGAAAAATGATAAGGCCAATCTCAAAAAAGTCAGGGCATGATATGGAATGAGCAATAAAATCCTTTAAGCTACTTTGTTGATCTTTTAGTGTCATTAAGTTTATGACAGAAAATAAAAGCCACACCTCCTTCTTCCCTTTTGGTCCCTTCCTCTGATTGGTCAGTGCTTCGTGGAACCTCCTTGTTAGAGAAAGTGCCCAGGCCCGCCATGCTCACTCCGCTCTCCTACGGGGTCTGCTTTGAAATGTCTGAGATAATATTAGTAAAATGCTTGGCACATGATAGGCCCTTACCTGGGTAACTCCCATAAACTTGTTCAGCTTCTTTTTGTGTCTTGTCTTTCCCCTGTAGGATGTAAGCTCTTTGAGGGCAGGGGCTGTCTTTCTCTTTTTTCTTGTATATGCATCCCTTAGCACAGTTTCTGGCATATAATACATGCTTAATAAATCCCTGGTGACTTGATTTTATATAACTCACTGTGTTGTGAAGCAAGTGATTTATAAACCTTAAATTGTGATAGAAATTTTACTTATATCCTTTAGAGTTTATTATCTAAGAAAAGAGATAAGACATGGTTACAATTAGTGTAAATGGAAGGTGGTGGGTACCTCATGCTAGCTAGTTAATGTACTAATATGCTAATAAAGTTCTAAGATGTGAATAAACCTTTCATATCTTTTTAAAGTATGAAGTTCTCTGACTGAATCGGGCATTTGTTGGGAAAGATTGACCACATTCTCAATAACCCTTAAAAGAAGCTGGTTAACCAGTCCTTTGAAGAGTCAAGAAAAATTTCAGCTTTCAAATAAACACATACCATGTTTCCCCGATAATAAGACACTGTCTTATTAATTTTTTTGGACAGAAAAACACCAGAGGGCTTATTTTCAGGGGAGGGCTTATTTTAATGAACATTGACAGCAATTTTAATAAACAGGTAAATGTGAACAAAAAAAGTACCTTTATTCAATAATGAATTCAATAAAGAACAG
>NW_027186304.1:50436226-50456822 GCF_028583685.1 Petaurus breviceps papuanus | reverse complement strand
GGATCACCTTCACTACAGTAGCAATCTCAATAGGGCTTATTTTCGGGTGAGGGCTTATTTTAGAGGAATCTTACACGGTAAGGGGAGGGCTTATTTTCAGGGTAGGTCTTATTATTGGGGAAACACGGTAGCAGATGCATGAATAAATGAAACTAAAAGATTGGGCACTTGGGTGGAGACAGGCACCCTAAGGAAAAAGCTTCAGATCTCCAAAAAGCAAGTCTGTGAGGAGCAATCAGTATGAGAAATTGTACAGATATTGTGTCTCTAAACATCCCTCCTCTACCCATCTGCATTCTTCTCCGAGATGTAGTTTGGTATTTCTTTTCCTCCATTTGGTCTGTCATAGAAACCTGGAATCTTTTTTTTTTTCTAAATACCGGGAAAATCTGTTGTTGTTTTTAAGTTTATCTTTGTTTGTCTTAAAAGTTTACACTGTCTTTTAAACCAGAAATGAGAACAAATGGTGTTAACCACAGGCATTTTTAATCTGGGCATACTTATTGGGAATACAGTTCAGAGGAGGTGATTGATTGAGGGAAGCATATTTAGAGAGGAGAAAGAGGGAAAGAAGAAGGGAGGGAGAGAGAGAAAGATGGAGAGGGAGAGAGAGAGAGAGAGAGAGAGAGAGAGAGAGAGAGAGAGAGAGAGAGAGAGAGAGAGAGAGAGAGAGAGAGAGAAGAGATCTAAAACTAGTGTTTTGCCAAAGCATTTTATCCAACTTGGAACTCAAAATTTATTTTTTTAAAGAATCATAGATTCATTTTTTTACAACTCAAATCAGAGAGAAAAAATATATCTGAGAACTCATATACACAACGTATTGATAGTAGGGTAGAAGCAAATAGGAATGGCTAGACAATCCTGCTAACCACCTACCACCCCACTGGTAAACACAAGGTATCTCAAAATCTCAGAGAGGGAAGGGTCTTCAGTGACCATGTAGTCCACCCCACACCTAAACAAGAATCTCTTCAATATGTTACAAGCTACCATTCAGCTTTTGTCTGAAAGGACCAAATAGGGAGAAATTTCTACTTCCTGAGTTATTCTCATTTTGAAAGTGAAATAAAATAGAATGAAACAAAATATTATAGGGATTCAGAAGTGATGACTTCTGGCAAAGGACATCAGAGAAGACTTCATGGAAAAGGAATTGTAGAGTAGAATTAACTGGTGGGGTTGAGGTAGGAAAGAATTTACCAGACAAAGGGAACATCCTTAGCTAAGGCATTAGGTAGAGGAAAGCATGAGGCATATTGACAGAAAATTAAATAGCTGGCTATGTTATGGTGCATAAAAGGGAAGATGAGACATAACACTGGTTTGTCTGTCTTCCCAGTATTTAGCATGATGCCTGGCCCAAGTTCTTGTTGTTGTTTAATGGATGAGTTATGTCCAACTCTTTGTGACCTCATTTGGGGTTTTCTTGGCAAAGACATGGGAATGGTTTGTCATTTCCTTCTCCAGCTCATTTTACAGATGAAGAAACTAAGGCAAACAGAGTTAAGTGACCTGCCCAGGGTCACACAGCTAATAAATGTCTGAGGCCAGATTTGAACTCAGGAAGATGAGTTTTCCTAACTCCAGGCCTGGCACTCCAGCCACCATGCCACACAGCTGCTCTGCTTCTAGCTAACCATAACGGACAAATCCATCCTGCATGACTCCAGGAACTTCGGACTGATAAGCCAATTCCCTTATTGATCCCTTGGCACTGATATTGAAATAGCTAAGGGGATGCATCAGTTTTAAAAGGGGAGACAGCTGGCTAACTCTTAGAACATGTGGCCAGTAGGTATCTCTCCTTGGGTTTGCCATGGGGGTGGGGAGGTTAAAGAGGGGGAAGACAGTTCATGCTTTCCCTCATCTCAGCAGAAATGTCAAATTGTGAGTACATGGAGAGGTAAAGCACATGTGTTGGATTAAGTGAATCTGAGACTGGCTTCCTTCTCTGTTTTGTATTTTCTTTCCTGAGCCAAACAGCCATCACAAGATAGATTTATCCAGTCTTGTAGTAATCTTGTGAATTTGAGAGCTGAGATAACTTAGGGACCTCAGGCAAAAGTAACTAGAATCCAAGTGTGTCTTGTGACAGGAGCTGAACACCTCATCTGTCTTACCAAAAAGTGTTTTGTTTGGATAGTGCAGGTCCAAAGAGAAATGCGAAATACCAATTTAGCATTCCTACAAACTATGTTGTCTTTTTTTTTTTTGAGGCAATCAGGGGTTAAGTGACTTGCCCAGGTTCATATCACTAGTAAATGTCTGAGGCTGGATTTGAACTCAAGGCCTCCTGACTCCAGGGCTAGTAGGCGTTTTATGCACTGTGCCACCTAGCTTCCCCCAAACTGCTTTATTTATTGATAGTTTTAAGTCTCAACCTTACAGGAGCATATCATAGCAGTTATATTACTATAGTTTATTTTAATTCTGTCAAAGTGTATTTGTGAATAATTGTGCTTAGCATTTCTTTTGTGTGGAGGAAATACCTGTCCCATACATGATTCACACTGTACCCTAAAGACATCTGTAATCTCCTTTTTGAGGAGACCATAGTCATGAGCCAAATCTAAGCTGTAAGTAATTTTCCCTGGGGCTCCAGGAGAGAGGGATGAAGATGAGAGAGTGTGAATAAATGGTTCCTCACCTATTGTGTTAGAGGTTAGCCCCCTCCAAGCCTGAACTTGGTTACCTAACGAGTTGGTTTAGAGCAAAGGAGGGTTCCCCTAGGAGGAGAAGGCTGCACCTTGGAGGAGGAAGAGGGTACAGCACCCCAGACTCTTGGGCCCACCAGTGGTAATGATTATTGTAGCAAATATAGCAAAACTTCTCGTTTTATTATGTGCTCATTAAAAAGGTTCACCTTGCTATAACAATAGCTTTCTCTCATAATAATCCTTTGAAGTTTATAGCGTTTTCCAAAAATGATCTCACTTGATTATTATGTCAGACTTTGAATTAGGTGGTATAATCAGTATCTTCATTTTACAGATAAGAAAACTGAGGCTCTCTGCTTAGTGACAAGCCCAAGGGCAGTCAAATGGCTAATAAATGGGAAAGGCAAGGCTCCATCCCAAGTCTTCTGACACCAAGCCCAGTACTTCCACCATACCAATATACTGCATAATATGACCCAGAGTGGGGAAGGAGGTCATATCTGCTTTCATTTCTGCCAATATTTTCTGTGTTAAGAAAATGCTTTTCAGACTTCTTCACCTCTCAGGAAGAAATGACTATATTTTGATTACGCCTGTAGTCATGCATCCTAAAGGAAGCAAATTAAATCTTTGCTTTGGACATAAATTGGTTGCCTAATAGTTTCAGAAAGGGATTCCTCCCTCAGGTATATTACCACACAAAAGCACATGGAAAGATGTGTACTTTCTTCTAGGGCACCAAGCAGCTCCTAAATATGAAACCTCAGTGATCACCAGCCTGTCTAGACCAATCAAATATTAAATCCCTATTTCTATACTCTCCCTGGAGGCCTGATGCCATGTAAATCCTCATGAATTACAACTGTGTCTGCCTACTCTCGGTTAATGAACAGAGCTGCCTCTTTTATCAGACGGATCCACACACTCAATGTTATCCCAGTTGTTCTGAAGTATAATGTCACTTTCATTTGTTCTTTACCTAGTTGATCTGAAGGGAATTCAGAGTTAATAGTAGGCCTCTGTTTCTGGACAGTTATCAATATGCACAACTTCCTAACAGCCAAGAAATATGAAGGGCCCCCCTTCTCTGGAGTTGAGTTTTAATGATTCATCAGTGGCTGTACTATAATTCATTCATAAAATCCCAAAGCATTAAAAGCTCCATCTTCATTATTACCAGATGTCTTACAGGCACCTAAGTCAACACTTCAAAATGATTCCCTGCAAGATTGCAAGAACAAGTGTATCTTCAAGGACATCCAGGGATAAATTGGCAACAAGGCTTCTTCTGGGAGCCAGTTATCTCTGATATGAAAAGGCTTTGGAATCCCAAGGACCTTCACTGTAATGACCACACTCAGTGCCACCTTCTCACTATTTTTGTCATCGATTAAGAATTTTCAAGTTACTCCAAACCTAACCTAAGGGTCAGATCCTCAGATTCCACTACTGGATATGAGATTCCAACACCAAATAGAATTAACAATAACTAATCTCCCTCTGTAGAAGACAAAGCTGCAGGGTTGCCAAAGTCTTCATTTTTTAAGGGGGACATTCAATGGATAGGAAAAGGTGACTTTCAGGCTTCATGGATTGGGGGTTTTACTGAGGAAGCACAAATTTCTAGTGCTGCATATAATGCAAAGTAATTTAGATGAAAAAGCAGAATATTTTCCTTTCCCTTAATAGAATGTTAATTCCTTGAAGTCAGGAACATTTAAAAAAAACATTTTGTCTTTCTATCCCCAACACAGTTCCTTGAATACAGTTGACACTTGATACAAGGTTTTGTTGAATTGGATTCTCATTTTTTTCATCTATGAAGTGAAAGTACTTCAAACCTGGAAATCTGGGATACCCAGAACTCTTGGTGACACTGAAGAAGAGGTTCTTAATCTTTTTATGAAGTATCATGAATCCTTCTGGCAACCTGATGAAGTCTATGAATTTCTTCTCTGATGATTTTTTTAAATTCATAATTGAAGGAAATGCTCAATTTTAGTTAGAGGTAAATGAAAACAAAAATTTAATTTTTTTCCCTTCCAAATTCTGAGACCCCCTGAAATCTACCCTTGGTCTCCACTTATTAAGACCTCTTTCTGAGTGATGATATGTACATATGAAAGCAGAGGTGAAGAAGTAAAGAGGAAAAGAGGTATTTATGGGTCACATTTTAAGAACGCATTCACTAAAAGGTTGTAGCACTCAGAGATGCTTGATACTCCTTCACTACAAGCCATGAAGGGCATTCTAATTCAGGACTTCTTATACTCATTTTCCACTGGAGACCTCAGCATTTCTTAAACTCTGGGTCATGACCCCCATAGTTTAAGAAGTTATGGATAGAAATGTCTCCTCACATCTAGGTTCACTGGGACCCTCAACATATCCATCTCTCTCATTTGTTCTCCAGTCATTTCCATTCCATCTAACCCAGAAATAAGTTGTTCTCTCTTTAATCACTGGAAATGCCATTTCTAAGTCTGCTGTAGTCATGCTTTTGTAAAAGTGCTGGTGAAAAGAAAAAATAAAGAGCAAACTCTTTGGAGGCCGGGCAAGTTCCCTGCAGCCTGAGCCTACAGCCCACATTCAGCATTAACTGCAGAACAGAGAATCCTTGACTCGAAAAGAGGCCCCGAACCAGCACGACCCGAAATGACATCCTGTATTTATACATTTTGAGACACCAATTTCATTCTTTTCCTCACCTGAAGCCATGCCTGCCTCAATTTTTTTTCTTAGCTGCAGCATAATATACCTTTAAACATTGAATTAGTAAACAGTTTATTTTTTTCATCAACTATAATCAGTTTTCAAATTCTGGGGTTTTTTGTTTTGTTTTTGTTGTTGTGTGTGTGTGTTTTTGTTTTTTTTATCCAAGTATGGTTCTCATGGTGTAGTAAATGACATTAGGCTTTTGTAAATTCTTGCAGAATATAACAGATCATTGGTTTTATAACACAGTCGCTGCTTTTGCATTCTGATGAGATTATTAGTAGCAGCCTAGAATACAATGTCCCTGCATACTGTTAGTTAAAAAAAAATAAAAGTTTACTAAATGGTCTCTTGTCAACTGTATCTGAAAATCATTATAGTTCCTCTGTTTCCTTTCCATGAAGGGGCTCTTCAGCAAGCTGGTGGGTTATGTCAACATGAGGTTACAAAATTATCACAGCAATCCTGTTTATTCCACTAGAGCCTGGGCTATATATTCCCTTTCCTCTTGGAAGACTTGAGGGGGAAAGCATCTGTCAATCAGATGCTGAGCATGCCCAAGTTTCAAACCCATGGACATTTCATAGCCATTTGGCCTTGGGGTACTTTGTGTTAGGATCAAGCATGAAGGGGAAATTTCTTAGGGCTTTTCTCTAAATGAAGTTTACAGTAAAAATCTCTTTAGAAGCTTTCTTTATTGTATGATCTCCTATTCTTACCTCTCCTCCACCTCACAGATTGGTCATTTGAGGTATTTCCTGGTCTCCTGTAGAGAAATTCAAAATTACCGAGATGGAGAGAATGAAATCCTCGAGGCCCCACCCTGGGACCATAGTCCTTGATGGAAAGTTAATACATTTGGTATTGAAGGGAATATCAAAGACCTATCTGATCTACAGTGCTGCCACTGCCAACAGACCTGTTCATCTAGGGAAGACAAGCAGGACAGTTACAGGAAAAGCTGAGGAACAGATCTGAGAGCCAAACATTTTCCAAGATCATGCATTATTTTTTTTAGGACAGAGATGATGACATTTGAAGACTGTCTACTGCGTGAGTGACTTCCCTGTGTCTCTGTAACATTCCTAAAATGCCTATCTGAATTAAGATCATGACATTCTGGGATCCAAATTAATATGAATGCCAAATAAAGAAGTATACTGTGAGCCATAATGGTTCCCCAGGACTCCTGGCATTCAGCAGAATCAATAATATACATTTTTAAATGTATAAATGCATATTTAAGTGAGAGATCTGATCTGCTCCAACAGTTCTGGTATATCAGCAACATAATATGCATTTTTTAAAACTGCTTGCATTTAGTTTACATTTTTACCTGAAAGGTTTAATAATGAGAATTAATAATAAATATGGTAAAGGCTTCCATGACTGATTTTGGATTTAATCATTTCCCTCCCTTAAAAATGTAATCAGTTTCTCCCTCTTGTTATTTTATGCCCATGTATTCATTATTAAAATATGAAGAGCATCATGTTGGATCACTCTGGTTTTGATTTGTTATTGTTTTTGTTTAGTTTTCCTTTGAACAGTCTTCACCTTAATGAATTGAAGGTGACTTTCATGACAATAATAGCTTACAATTAAATAGCATTGTAAATTTTTCTTAGGATTTTACATCATTTCATGGAATTTTACAACAATCTTCTATAGGAAGCCTTTCCTAATCTTCCATTCTAGTGCCTTCCTTCTCTTGATTATTTATATTTCTCCTGTATAAACCTTATTTATACATGTTGTCTGTCATTTCCTCTGTTAGATTATGAACTCCTTGAAGGAAGGGGTCCTTTCTGCTTCTTTCTGTATTCCCAGTATTTAGCACAGTGCCTAGCATGTAGAAGGTGCTTAATAAATATTTATTGACTAATTGAATGACCTTATGTAATGGGAATGCAAATTTGTAAGATCTTCCCTGTCCCTAGGCTAAAGTGCCCCTGAAGCCTGGGGTGGGAGGCTTGTTTTTCAGTAGATACTTTTTGATTGGCCAGTGGGTCCAAAAGGTTGTTACATTCTCTGAGCCAGGAGAAGGCTATATAAGCCCTGATGTGAGCCTTTGTTTTGGGGGCTCACTTTGAGAAGTGTTCTGTGATTTGATCTGGATTCTGGGAAGCCGTTGTCCAGAGCTCCCCCCGGCTTTGAAAAACCCAGATGTTGAAAGCCAGATGTTGATTTGGTATGGATGTAATGGTTGGACAGTTTGGAAAGCTGTCTACTTGATCTGTTTCTGTCTTGATAATTCTGCCTGTATACTTTGAAGTTCAGGGTGCTGACCTTTTTCCCCTGAACAAGGTAAATGATATATGTCTGACTGATTAACATAAGCTTGTTAACCCATTTTGAGTTGCTTTCCTTTATCAAAGCAGATCCAAGAACCTGTGTTGGCAGCAAACCCTGAGGACTCTTGGGGTGCCTGCTGCTACACCTTACAAAGTAAATACTCCAGGTATTATTTCTCCTACTTCAAAGATGAAACTATAACTCACAAGAGGTTAAATTATTTGCCCAAGGTTATATACTTCGTCTCAGAAGTAAGCCTTGATCCTGTTTTTCTGATTCCAAGACCAATATTCTGTCCACTATGCTATACTTCAATATAGTAAGCATTAATTCATATGTGTTGATGGAACGAATGGATGTTTTTCATGTAAACTATAGAAATAGAGAGTGGCTGTCTTATATCTTCAAAGAATTAGATAAGCCAAATTGTATATAGCATGGGCTATTTAAGGATATGTGCTTTTAAAGGGTTGTATGTAGGCAGGATAAAGTGCCTACAACAGGAGAGGTGAAGAGGTGAGTATGTCAACAAACCCTTCAGTCAGAAGGATCAGTGTCTTCCATAATCACTTTCCAATAACAACAATTTATTAGGGAACATATATTCTTGTTTTTGGTAGAGGGAATTCCCAGGTAAGGAAGTATCCCTTACCAGTGAAGAGGGGCACCTTCTCTTCAAATTTTAGTGCTAGAGAGTTGCCTAGAAAAATGAGAGTTTACATGACTTGTTAACAGGTATATGGTTCATATGTAGTTGGTATCAGAGATCAGGTTCAAACCCAGTACATCCTGGGTTCAAGGCTGCTTGTACTATACTGCCCTCCCTCTTCCTTCTTTCTTTCTTCCTTCCTTCCTTCCTTCCTTCCTTTCTTCCTTTCTTCCTTCCTTCCTTTCTTTCTTCCTTCCTTCCTTCCTTCCTTCCTTCCTTCCTTCCTTCCTTCTTTCCTTCCTTCCTTCCTTCCTTCCTTCCTTCCTTTCTTTCTTCTTTGCTTCCTTGCTTCCTTGCTTCCTCCCTTCCTCCCTTCCTTCCTTCCTTCCTTCTTTCCTTCCCTTCTCTTCCCCTTCCTTCCCTTTTCTTCTCCTTCCTTCCTTCCTTCCTTTCCTTTCTTCTTTTTTTCCTTCCTTCATCTCTGTCCAACTATCCATCCATCCATTTATCTTATCTTTATATCTATATCTATCTATAAGGAAAAAAGTCCATTTACTTCTTTCAAACTTTTAAAAATGTCATTATGTAAACCAATTGCAACATTTCCTCATTTTAATAACACTGGTCTTATTTTACTTCAACTGAAAAAAAAGGAAAAAAAGGAAGAAGAAAAAGTTTATAAATGATTAATTTTCCTTCCCTCTCCCTCTCTCTCCCTTCTATCTCTTCCTCATTTCTTCTATTCCTTTTCTCTCTATATACTCACTTCCCCCATATGCCAGGACATAGACTTATATGATTTTCATTGAGGATGCATATAAGCATAATATAATATAATGATTTTTCATTCAATTTTTTGTGTGATAATTTTATTATTGTCAGCAATATTTTAAAATTTGGTGGTAGGAGGTTAAGCAGAGGAGTCCCTTGGTCAACTTAATTACAGGTCGGGTGAAATGTCCATTTGTTTTCCAATGGAGGTTTGAGGTATGACCATTGACAACTTCATTGAGAGGATTGGGGAATATCTACTGTGGTTTGCTCACTACTCCCTTTTTGATAAGAAGATCATGTGCCAGTCTGATCTTTGTATTGAATAGAAATAATTTGATTGGATGAAGCTAAGGTGACAAGAGCCATCTTTTAATGCAGGCCTATGAAAGAAATTCTTCATTGTGAACTCTATTTTCCTTCCCTTGTTCAGCAACACAAAACAGAATTTAGCAGAACTAAAGAACAGAACTGAGCCCTGAGATAGGGCCCCACCCAACCACTAGTAGTCATCAGTGACTCCCTTGGGGCAGAGGTTCATGAGAGTTTTATGTGTTCTCACGATCAAGGCCCAAGGAAAGAGTTCTAGACCAGGTGCCAGGCTTCAAGAAGCAATGGCTTATTATCTCATTCTGAGAATCAGAGCAACTCCAGAGAGGAGAACCACAGCATCAAAATGATGACAAGTCTTGACCTCTAGCTTTCTGGATAAAGAAGGGAAGATTTCCTGAAATCCAATCATTTAGAAAAAGAAGAGGATTTCCTGGTCAGCACCAGCTTTGGGGATAGAGTGATATTAACCCCAAGTTCAAGAGTTATAGAATCCCAACCCCCAAAGGGAGACAAGAAAGTTATTGGGCCATGCAATCTTGTAATTCAGCATTCTAGGGAGAGTTGGAGAATTCCTGGGCAGTGCCACCCTCATGGTTGTCTCTGTAGCAATCTGCAGTTCAAGAGTTCAGGGATTCAGCCTTCTGGAGAAAAGTGAGTTCCTGACTAACCTCATAAAGAAAGATTAAGGTTTCACATGTGGCCCCCAAAGCCACAGGAGCAAACAGAGAAATCTAAGCCACTAAGTGGGAAAGTGAGAAGCCTGAACTTTGATTGCCATGCTTGTCTTTTGTTATTCAGACATTGCAGGTCAGATGGGAAGTGCCCTATCTAGCAATTCTAATTATATTTTCCCTCCCAGGGGAGTCAAGTCCTCAAGGTGGAACCATTAGGCTGGGTGTCTTACAAGCCCACTGGATAAAGTGGGTTTCAGTGGGAAGTTGGGGGCTTGCTTTAGAAACAGTCCCAAATTCAGTTCCTTCCTGGGGGATTTAAAATCAAAGGGTGGTATGATGACTTCATGAAGGGCTTTCAGACCCTGGGAGGAAGTGAGACCCACCAGAAAGGAAGAAAAATTATATTTATTGTATAATGGGCATTATGATCGGAACTACTGAAAATCCATATCAGTTTCTATCTTATTTTAATGTGTTGCTGTATTAATTTTTAAATGAATAAATGTGTTTTTCTTAGTCAATATGTGACTGGCAGGGATCTTTATGTAAGGTTTAATGTCCCCCTGTTCCTATTTGGGTTTGACACCACTGTCTTAAATGTTTTCTACATTATATACTCCTTCAAATTCTTTACTTTTTTTTCTTTTTCCCTTTTTTTCCTTTTAGATAGAATCAAGACTATCTTGTGCAGCATTACCTAGCGTGTTCATATAAGATCTGGGGACCCTTTTACTCACATATGTAAGGACTAGCTATGCACTGCATTTGGAGATTTTTCTCAGGGTAAATTCTGGGTAGGGGCAACATGAGCTAACATGATCGTTTTTCTGGGCTGCTCTCAAGACTGATCTTGGTGACTGGGATATGGGTTACATAATACCACCACACTTTTTCTAAGTCCATTTTCTGATGCCTAATTTATAGATGGAGGTGACCGTGGGTTCTCGAAGTCTACTCTAACAGAGTTAGAGTTCAGTCTAGTCCTGCTAAGCTGGAAAGCTTTGAACATGAATGGGCTCAGTGATAAACTATCTGTCATACAATGAACAGCCTAGATAAGTTTGAAAAGGCTCATCACAAGTTTGAGTATATGGTAATGAATTTTTCAGCTACAGCAAGACTCAGAGAAAATCTACTAAGTCCTAGAAGAGTTGCGATCTGCATCAATGGAGGGAGTATCCAGAGCCACCCACAGCAATGAAATCACAGATCCTTGAAGTATTGAACCATTAAGTACTTTTTTTTGTTCATGGCTTTAAATATGCTTTTTATATTTCTTAGAGGTAATTTTTAACTGGTAATGTTTCAAGGACAGTCCTTCCCACATTGATTTATGGGTGGAGCTTAAGAATTCAACTCTTTGACAAGTTTTCCTTAATATATTTCATGTAATTCAATGACTTCATATCATTGCTTAATAGCTAATATTTACATAGCACTTTAAGGTTTGCAAAACACTTTATGAATATTATCTCATTGCAACCTCATAACAATCCTGGGAGGTAAACACTGTAATCATCTCCATTTTACAGATGAAGAAACTTGGGACTTAAATGACTTGCCCATTGTCTGAGGTTGGATTTGAACTCGAGACTTTCTGACTCCAAGTCTAGCCACTGCAACATGTAACTGCTTCAAGTAAAAGACTCAACTATCCACTAATAAAGCAACTTGTAAGGACGAAAATTGCAGGCACTGCCTCTACAGCTATATACACAGTGGCACATACATAAATGATTCACCTTTATGGTCGTTCATTGGTCAGAGTACCTATTATGCCATTAGATACTTACCCATCTAACTGGGGAGTAAATTTCATCACTGAGACCTCTGTTCTGAGGCCCTCAGAGTTCTGCAACGAGATCATAATCAGAAAGGTGAGCGCTTTTCTAATTGGGAGATGTGCCTCCTCATCCTCTGTCACCTATCGTCCCCACAGAATTTCCAATAGCTACCTTACTATATGCCTAAAATCTACATACCCCTGTGACCCAGTCCAGCAAACTTAATTCTTTGGGGACATCACAGCTTCCTGCCCCATTGTCTTTTGGAGTTAAGAAAAAGGAGACACAGTTTGTGATCACAGAGAAGTTATTGGGATCAAAACAAAAGGTACAGTAAGGATATATGTCACCTTGCAAAATGATCAGCCAGGTCCCTTTTCTCGTGCTTCAGGATGTGCAAAAAAACTTATTTCAGTCCCAGCCAGGAATTGGTTATTTCTGTTAACCCTGAAGATGATTCTAAGAGGCCCCCAAAAGTTTTTTATGCAATAGGAAACAGTCAGCACATTTTACAGTGGGAGAGGGGAGACTCCCATAACCTTTCAATAAACCAAATCAGAAGTAAGCCAGGACGTACAAAATAGTAGGTGTAAAATTCTTTGGGCTACATCTATGGATGTAGTATTTACTCTGTCAACCTCTTCCCCATCCTCCATCTATGAAGAAGGGGTCTGATCTCCCCAGACTTTGCAATGTACATGGGTATAGGTTCCACGTAGCTCTACAGGTATGTGTGTCTGTATGGACACATATAAAACTGCATCTATTTCTAAGCTGTTCCCCTTAATATACTTGGTGTGACCCCAGCTAAGTCATCTTATTATGCTTCTGTGACCTGTGTACTATCTTGGCCCGGGGCTGTGATTCTCACTGGTACTTTATTCCTTTGAATGAGCACGTTCTGCCTATTTCCTTGGCGCCAACGACTGCTTGATTTGTCCTCCCTAAACTGCCAAGGTTCCGAAGATAAGCATTTCTGCAGGAGCAGCGACCCAGTCTCCTCTCCTCACACATCTGCTGCTGCAATCCTTCTAGGGTATTTTAACTTTTTTTTAGTTAAAACTTAGTTTTAACTAAAATCGAAAACTAAAGTTTTTAGTTAAAAAAAAAACTCTTTTTGCCCAATGTAGAACCATGGAGAGGGCACTAGCTTTATAGTCAGGGGACGTGGATCAAATTCCACCTCAGTCACTTAACTTCCTTCTACCTCAGTTTCCTCATCTGTCAAACAAGGAGATCAGACTAGCTGTCTTCTAAGGTACTTTCCACCTCCGAACCTATGATCCATGGAGGAATCCCTTTCTAGGCCCAGACCCACCTCCCTAGTTTCCTTCTCTTAGTCATTTTAAGTCTTTCAGAAGCTTCACCATTTATTATCTTTCTGTATGAACACACAAGCACACACATTTACACACACACACACTATATCCTCTTTCTTAAAACTCTCATTAAGCCACAAGACAACATGATACTTCATTTAATTCCTCATTGGCACAACATAGATGATGGCAACAAGCTTGTAAAGGCAACTGTCAGCATACAGATCCAAAATTCAACATTGATCCATTCATCAGGACTCTAGGGTTTACTGTTTGTGTCTTATTGGTCATGCCTTAGATACAGCAAAGCATCATAGGGTATTAGTTCTACACATAATTATATGTAATGCATGGGAAGCTAGTTATAATAACTCTTCATGATAGAGCTGATTTGGTATACACAAGGTCTGTCATCCACCTTATTATAAGGTAGTCTATAAGAGACAATGTGGTGTAAGAGTATGGATCATTGTATTTGGAGTCAAGAAGATGTAGATTCAAATTCTGCTTCAGATACTCACTAGCTGTGTGAGCCCAGAGAAGCCATTTAAACTCCCTTAGTCTCAATTTCCTCATATGTAAAATGGGTATAATAATATCTCACAGGGTTGCTTTGGAAATTGAAGAAGATAATGAATGTAAACTCTTTTCATAGCTTAAAGAACCATATAAATGTAAGCTGTCACTTTTCTGAGCTTTTTGCTATGGATGATAAAGAAAGTGTTACAAAAGGGATCCAATCTCCCCAAAACTATAAGCCCCATGAAGTCAGTTATCATATCTAATTTTTTCTCTATGTCCTCCATAACATTTAAAACAAAAACAGCAGCAAGAAACATTTATTAAGCATTGTTCTAGGTGCTGGATACAACAAAACAAATACAAATCAGTCCCTGCTCTTGAGATACTCATATTTTACTGTGGAGATATAACATGTACAGAGATAAATAATAAACTATTTACAAAGTAATCGCAAGGTGATCTTTAGTAGTGAGAGAGGACTAAGTGGGTAGAGCAGGGAAGACCCTATGTAGGAAGGAGCTGAGCATTAAAGGCACCAAGAGCTAATAGGCAGAAATAAGAAAAACTTGGAAGACAGCCCATGTAAAGACACAGAGGTGAGAGATGAGGTGAGAGACAGAACGGTATGTGTGGGGACCAAAAAGTAAGCCAATTTAACCAGCACCTTGAACACATGAGGGGGAAATATCTGGACAAGTTTTATGGTTGGGGTTTAATAGATATTTGTTGAACACATAAATGATTAGACTTAACAAAGTCATCTTTATAGTTGACTCTTAGGGCATGTAGAGTATATTGGTAATTACAATAAGCTCAGTTTTCAGAGGTGGCATATAGATATTATCCATAGGACACAAAAAGGAAGAGATGGAGCAATTAATCTTCCTTCACCCTAAAAATCACTCAGGAAAATCTGGGTGAACGAGGGTTGGGCATGAAAAGAGGATGTTTTTAACCAGTCGTGGTTTAGATTGTCACAGGAGAGGTGCATCACAATGTGCAAATATTGTTGAAGAAAAATGTATGAAATAATGTAGAATCATTTCTGTCAAATTGAATATAAGATGCTAAGTGGTGATGTATGCAGTCCCAGAGATGCTTGTCATGCAAAGAGTGAGCGAAGTACGGCAAGGCATTTGTATAGACCATCTGGAGGTGTACACTCCTCTCCTGCACTTAATGAGAAAAGGGCACCAAGTAGAAACTTTAGAAAGCAAGACCTAAATATGCATCATGCTCTGTTTTGATTCTCATAGACTTCTGTGACATTTTCCAGGTGAAAAGCCTAAGGATATCCCTCCCCTCTATGCACACGCACACACACACACACACACACACACACACACACACACACACACACACACACTATTGCTACTGCCTGACAAGGGGCATCCATATCACTAGGCATAAGGATTATAGTTTGTGTGACCCTAACCCTCTGGACGTCTGCCAGCTCACTGACCATGCAGACTGTTTCCCAAATCCTTTATACTTTGGAAATTCAGGATTTGTTGGCAGCTTCCTTCCCAAACTTGAGATTTTGTTTCCTCTTTTACTGAAACCTAGATAAACCCTATAGTTTTGGGGAGATTGGATCCCTGTTGTAACACTATTTTTATCGTCCATACCAAAAAGCTCAGAAAAGTGACAGCTTACATTTATATAGATCGTTAAGCTATGAAAAGAGTTTTATATTCATTATCTTGTTAGATCTTCAAAGCAACCCTATGAAATATTATTATGCTGATTTTACATATGAAGAAATTGAGACTAAGGGAGTTTAAATGGCTTCTCTTGGCTCACACATAGGGGGTGACCATAGATGGTCTGTTCATTTGTTTGTACTTCTGGTTCTGGAATGTTTTCTCTTCTTCATCATCACATTCACACTCACACACACACACACACACACACACACACACACTTTTCTGACCCTTTGCTCATCCAGACTCATGATCAAAAAAAAAAAAAGTCAAACAAGACCATTTCCTCACTTCTATTAGTATTTGAGCCAGGGGTTGGGGGAGGGAGGCAGGCGGAGAAGAATCAATGTTTAGCAAATAGAAACATTTTGAAAATACATTATTTATTTTGGCATTCAAAAGGTCAGAAGACTTTATGAATAACTAAAACTTAAAATGAAGTTTTAAGGAAATATTCATTTCTATACAAATGCCATTTGCTCCTCTACAGAATCTTGGATGTAAGATAGACCTATTGGGTTTTTTTTAATTGTTTTTCTCGTATAAATACAATACAAGAAAACTGTGTCTGCCTAGTAATATGTAACACAATAGCCTGCTCCTGGGAGGGGCCTATGTTAATATATGACAATGAAATTTTTAAATAATTTATCCAGTATCCAGTGAGGAATAGCTAAGCAAGTGATGGTGGGGGAGAGAATTTCCCAAGACCTCTTGTGTAATCAGGCTCAATAGAGCCTTAGTAGGAAGCTGGTACTCTCATACTTAGAAATGCATTTAATACTTGAAGGTTTTTGCTTTTTTCAGGTACCTTGACATCCTTGTCCTTATTCTGAAGGAAAGCTCAGAAATTTTCCTCACCCACAGCTGGTTAAAAGAAGAGTGAATCTAAAACATAAATGAATATACCTGCAAAATTGCTTCTCTAAGTTCAATCTACCTTTTCTTGAGCACATTTTGTTTCTTTGCCTATGTCTGAGCATTAGCCCCTAGGCAAGAATTGGGTCTCTTTAACATCCTGAGTAGCACAAAGATATTGGAAAAGATGAAGCAATATAAATAATAATAGTAATAATAATGCCACTCAAAAAAGAAATGCTGATTCAAAAGGAGAGGATTGCAAAGGGGAAAGAAAAACAGTTTAACCATGATGGCTAAAGAATTTTTGCTAGAAAAGAGTTATTTAACCTGACTCAAGTGGCATAAAGCCCCTGTCACCAAGACCTTCTTTATTTTTATTATTCTTCCCTTATTGCCTAATGCACATTTCCCCCTTGGTCCAGCAAAAAGTATGTGGGAAAGTCTTGAGATACTATATGAATAAAATGAATAGGCAGTGAATGGGTTAAGAAAAGCTGCAAGTAGGGATAATGTTTTTTAAAATGCATTCATTAAAACCATTGCCCCGGAGACCATCATGAAATGTACTCATTTGAAATGGATGGTCTATTCATAAGAACACATCTTCATGGGTCACCTCTTTGCAAAGGAATGGCAGGGCTGGCTCTCCATGTACATTAGGATGTGGCTGATGAAGTGGCATGACTTGAGGAAACCCAAAGGACCCACCTGCAGAAAGATGTCTGCCAGAATATCTGCCCTAGCCTCCATGGAAGCTATTCCTGCCAGTTAAGGAGTAGTGGATCTTCTCTACTGTATACAACATGGCTACCTGAGCATGTCAGATGACAGGGAGTCTATGACCTTCAAATCATTTGGGTTTTATTATTTTCTTGGCAAAACTTTTATGAAAAAAATGAGTATTGAAGTCTGAGGAAAGGGTTTTCACTAACTAAAGGAGCACAGTGACTACAATGATATAAACAAAAATAATACAAAAAGACAACAACTCTGAATAAATGCAGTGATCAATATAACTGAATCCAAAAGGCTAGTGACTATGTATGCTAAATATGGTAGATAGAGATGAATATGGTTGTTTGGCTGGTTGCTTTTACTTGACTATTTTTCTTTGCTAAAAGGTATTTGGGACTGGGGAGGGATGTGTAGGGAAATAATTATGATATAAACAATTTTTAGGTTTTTCGTTGCTTTTTTTTTAAGGGGGAAGGACTCATTTCTGGTACATACAGGGTGAATATGACTAAAAATGTCCCTGAGAGGGCTTATATTAGCATGATACTCATTAGCACCCACCAACATATTAGCATCAATTTGCTTAATCAGATTAGTTAGCTCTTACCTGGCAATAAATTTTGATAGAGAGGGGAGTATGGAACAGGAGTAGAGCCTAACAATATTAATTGCCTACATTTAAATAGTACTTCATGGCTTACAAAACATTTTCCTTATGACAATTCTGTGATAGTAAACAGTACAAATGTTACTATCTTTATTTTACAGATGGGAGTACTGAGGATTGGGATGTTCAAAGTGACATGGCTGGTAGATGTTGAAGTTGCTAGCTGACCTCAGGTCTTTGGAACCCAGGTTTAAACCTCTTTTCATAAGAGCACTGAACTGGAAAGGCAGGATGATGGGGGCCTTAGTGGACACAGGGTATCTATGGAATTGGCACAGAATGGAAGAAGGGGGAAAACACAATATTTATCTACCTAAAAGGTGACAAATATCTAGGCTTAAGAAGTTTTTGTATTGTTTTGTTTTTGGAAAGGACTATATAAAATATGTTTTATAAAGAAGGTAATTAATGAGTACATATGAAGTACTGAAATACTAACTACTTTTCCAGGATCTCATGTCCAAAAGAATGATACTTAGGCTTGTCAGGAAATGAAGACCCCAAGAAATGAAAGCACGATGAGTGCCCTTTGATGGCAGAATGGATAAGCAAACTGCAGTATATGAACATAATGGAATATTATTGTGCCTTAATAAATGATGAATATAAAGAATTCATAGAAACACAGGAAACACTTGAGCTGATACAGAACAAAGAAAACAGAAGTGAGAAATATGTACACAAGGACAAATAATATAAATGAAAACAGCGTGAAAAGGCAACTGAATTCAAACCTATTGCAATGAATACTCGGTTTCAGAAAACAGAGGATGAAATCCATCTTTCCTTTCAGTAGGGATGATGGGGACCAACATCAGAAGTGGTTGCTCTTTTGATTGTTTTGCTTAATTTTTTGTTTCAAAAAAAGTGGGTCAGGGGTAGGGGGAGAGAAGGCTAGGACAGGAAATAAATATGATCAAAAAGGCGAAAGAGTGCCTCAAAAAAAGTTTTATTTTATTTTGGAAAGAAAGAAAAAGGTGGGGGGGGGCTAATGATCCTTTACAGTTTAAAATCCAGGGGGCATAAGAAAGATATGACTCTAAAAACATGGATGTCACTGGAAAATGTTTAAAATGTGAGACTGGTCATTAATGAGTAGTCACATTTCTCCCTAGTAGTGAGGAAATGGTACATGCCAGTGAGGCCCATTGTGTGAGCAAAAAAATGCAATCACGTAGAGTTCCACCAAAGAGAGTGTCTTGGGCAGCACAACTCTGAGGGACTACAAAAAAGACAGATCCTCCCAGAGGGGCTTGGTTCATTTGACTATTTGATCATAAAGCATCTCACGAAGAGTTATAAATGTTCCTCCCCAAATACGGTTGTAACTTGATGACTCCCTCTGTCTTCTCATCCACTCCCACAAAGAAGCATGATCAGAGAACAAAAGAAAATGGAAGAAGATGAGAGATGGCCTCTGTCTGAACAGCCTTAGAATGATTTTGCCTTCTAGAAATATAAATCAGAACATTCTATACAATTGTCAAAACTTAAAAGCCTGCTTGAACCCTTTTCTCTTTTTTTTTTTTTTTTGAGGAGGAGGCACTTCTAAAAACTTTTCTAGTTCACAAGGGAAAAGGAAGCTTGATGTTTTGCCTCTGTAATTATAGCCCATCCCTATCTTCGTTACTTAAATCAAGATCACTAAGGAGTTCTGTTTGTTCTGTCAATAAGACTCTTGGGACTTTGAATTTGTTGGAGTGATGGGTTTTAGTTAAAGCCTTCAGATTCAAACTAGTGGTTCAGTAGCTCTAAGTGAGTGTCTCATAGAGCCTGAGGGGTAACTCAACTGATGGATTTGCTAGTTTTTATAGGAGATGTAAAATAGAATTCTGTGTCATGTGACCCTTCATGGTTGAATGTTGCATCTCTCTAGGAGGAGGATGTCTCATGACCATTCCGACCATAGTAACTCTTCCTCACCTTTCTTCCCATGGGGAGTTCCTAATTTATTTCTTTTGAAATGAGGAAGCTAGTTCAGAGCTATTTGTCTGTTTAATAAATATTAGCTGATGGAGAAATATTCTTAAATGCATCTGGACTCGGGCTAGGAGCTATTTGATAACCAGTCAGTTCTAGCAAAGGTGGATTTGGAATTAGAAGACTTCGGTTTGAATCTTAGCACTGCTACTTGCAACCTGCATAACCTTGTCAAATCACTGCATGACTCTGAGTCTCTTTGGATTAGACAACCTCTTAGGTCACACATCCAGGTCCAAGTCCTCTGACCCAATGATCTCAGCTCAATGTTATTAAGAAGATTGGGATAAGGATAGAACAACTCTGTGGATATCAGTGTAATTACGATAAGTACCCAGTTTCATTTCTCCCCACCCTCCCCCAACCTAGAAAGACATGAAATAAGAATGGAAGAAGCTCTTTGGGGTATGTTTTAGTTGCCATAAAGAGATTTTGGAAGAATGGATAGTTCACAGGGCCTTTGCTCCTATTTCCTCACAAACCTCTGGCCACGGATATGTGGATATGGGTAATGATAGAAGTAGTAGCCAGAGAAGAGGTGAAACAGGCTGAAAAGCAGTGAAGGGCATGTGAATATTTTATCCTATCCAGCAACTTAACTCTTCCTTATATGATATATGAGGCAACTGAAGCCCAGAGAGGTAAAGGGATAATTTGCATAGGTTGGGGCAGGTATAAAGCTTTATTTCATCTAAGAGTAAATCACTAAGTACAATCAGTTTTTTAAAAGCTTCTAACCATAGGACTGAATTTCTGTTTTTAAACCATATTATTGGTCACTCATTAAAACTGCATCTTGGCTGACAAAAGAATGATCTAATATGAACTGAAAATCTTTCCTTCTCCTGCATATGAGCATTAAGGAGAATCGAGAGTGTTGATGATGGGGAAAGACCTCTCTCTCTCTCTCTCTCTCTCTCTCTCTCTC
>NW_027186304.1:50407041-50436126 GCF_028583685.1 Petaurus breviceps papuanus | reverse complement strand
TCTCTCTCTCTCTCTCTCTCTCTCTCTCTCTCTCTCTCTCTCTCTTTTCTGTGTGTGTGTGTTTCTGTCTCTTTCTCTGTCTCTCTCTCTCATAGAAAGTATGAATAATTTTATACAGTCAACCAGGACAAAGCACAGAGAACTAGGAACCTTCTGGGGACTCTCCCTGAGACTCTGGACTGTCTAAAAAACACTTATATGTATGGAAGACATACCCCCGAGCACTGGGGAAATGAAAACATAAAATATAATAAGCTACTATGAACCAATATTGTGGGGAGATAGGTGCTTTAAGATACAAATGAAATAGAATTCCTGAATGGCCTCAGGTATATGAGACTAAGGGCAAGGACGGCTCTGGAAACTGAGGCATAGAGTCATCAGAAAGTGAGATATATGAGTCTAGTGGCACGTTTTTGAGCTGTAAATGCTCTCTGGCAATGACTGGTGCTATCAGCTGAGAAGATTTAGAGCAGAAGAATTTATAGTGTCTAACCTACCACAGAAAAAAAGCACTGGGCTGCCATCTGAAGGGGGCTGAGAAGAACTGAGGAAAGAAGAGTAGAAAAGTGATTGAGGAAGAAACCAGTTATTTTTACTAAGAACTGGAAACAAAAGATGCAGGAAAGAAACAATGCTACATAGGCAGTCAAAAATGCTATAGAGGGGAACACAAGCCTAGAGGAACAAATCCCAATCATTTCAACTGAAGTCCTGTCCAGGGCAGTCTTGCAAGTATTAATACTATGCAAGCCTGTGGTGGGGGGTGGGTGAAGGTTCTCTCTGTCAGAAGTGAGAGGATACCATATTCTATGGACTCTGCTACAAGTTCCATCTGTTTTCCTATTCCTTGTACATAATACTGATCATGTTTGGGCCTTGTTAGCCTATGTGCTTGTAAGGAGAACTAGTGACTATTCTCTAGTTCAGGCCTGCACAACCTGTGACACACCAAAGGATTTCAGGCAGCCTGAACTAACATTCTAAGATCACCTAGTTGGAAATGATGAGAAAAAAAGGTGAGAAATACCCCAAAGTGTACTCAGGTCCTTAGTATCAGGAAGGAACTTCTGACAAAAGTTGATTTGTTTTCCTATAAGATAAGGGAAGGGGAATAGGAAGAAAATGGAAAAGGAAAGGAAAGAGAAGGGGAAGGGATGGAAAGGAAGGGAAATGGCAATGATAAAGAACAAATTTATAGAAACTTTGGTGACCACAGATCAAGTTATATGATCTCAAAGATATTTAAGGATGAAATGTGATGAATACAGCAGGATGAAAGATGAAAATTTTCTACAAAGATTTTTATAAGTTCTGTTTAATATTATATAAAGTGGAACAACCTCATTTGGACTCTAGCATCACAGTCTGCAATGATTTTGTAAAAGAAGTAGAAATGACAATGAAAAATGTGAAAGGTGAAAAAGTTGAATTAGTTCAATAATATTGAGAAATGTTTAGTGCTAGAAGTGGTTTCTTTTTAGGGTTTTGAGGTATTATTTGAAAGAGAGAAATAGCAGTCATCGGGAAAAAAATCTCTGCCCTTATGATTAATACTTCCTCCCCCCCTAAAAAGAATAATCTAGAGATGCATTGAAAATATGTTTGATGAAAGTATGAGAAAAGCACAGAGAGATTTTTGCAGATGATATTCCATAAAGTCACATATTAACATTATGCAGTTCAGAAAGAATACAAAATCCCACTCTACTCACTGTTTGTTCACCATAAAAATAATGTGCTTTATCTGATAGAGCAAAATGGATATCTTAAAGGTATCCAATAAGGTGTTTCCCCATTCATTTTTCATTCTTTTTTTTTCCTAGAGGCAAGTGTTAAGTGACTTGTCCAGGGTCACACAGTTAACACATGTATGAATCCAGATTTGAATTCAGGACCTCTTGACTTCACAGCCAGTGCTCTATCTATTATACCACCTAGCTACCCCCAATTCATCATTAAAAAATATGCCAAATCCCTTGAAAAATATAGAAAGAGATAATTTTGTTTTTCAAGCATCTAAGGATCGGGTACATCGAGTGATACATTTTTAAGACACCCGAAAGCAAAAAAAAATCTTAGTTGTTTCCACTTCACCCTTCATTTTTCCATATCTTCACTATCAATGCTCTTTAGGATTCTAAATACTTTCAAAATAACAAAAGAAATTAAATATGTTCTTCTACCTATAAGGACCAGATGTGTCAAATAATGTAGCTTAGTCCTTCAAAGTATTCTTGAATTCTGGTCCTTCTCAAATGAGGCATAAAATGAAGAAACATATTCTTGCTAAAGGTGTCTGAAGAGATCCAGCACAGAGTCTAGATTGAAGAGGTGAGATTCTCCATATATTTTTGTTTGTGCAAGAATTGGACTGATTGCGTCAAACCTGAACATCTCTGAGCCTTCCAAGTGAAATCTGTAACTACTCAAAAGTTTTCAGTCTAACTATCCACCTAGGAAAAACTATATGGATGGGAATGCCTAACATGTATAATGAGCCAGGTACAAAATTGAATAAGAGAAAACTAGTGGACAAAATTGCTTCTAGGAGATGGTACAGTTTTTTTTAATTGACTCCAAACTTCTTCCCAAAACAAAGACCTTTCTTTTTAATATCAATATTCCTCCAGTGATGGTGCAAGGTTTTGTTAGTGAAATACTACATTTTCTGAAGACCTGAAGTTAAGAATCATCCAAAGAGCAATGAAGAAATATATCATGGATGTGCAGGCTGTGACACATTGTAGTTGAGGAATTATGCAAGGAAAACAGGTAAATTTTGTCATCAAGGTAATATACGTTGAGGAAGGGAAAAGACAGGATGATCACTTTGTAAAGGGGAGGAATAATTGATGAGTAGGCCAAGTGCTCTATTGGCATCAATACAATATTAGAGAACTCAGGGATATCCAGTCACACTTTGAGTAGATCTTCAGTGATAGATTTGTGGAAAGATAAGGATAAGTGCACACCAAGCCACCTCCCCATCCCTCTACCTGTTTTTCTATCTTTCTTATATTACATTCATTAGAATATAAGCTCCTTGAAGGTAGGCACTATTTTACTTGTTTGTATTTATATTCCCAGTGCTTAACACAGTGCTTAGAATATAGTAAGTAGGTAATAAACGCTCCATCTCTCTCCTTACATACCATCTCTCTATCCACTGAGCAGATGAGGATAAATTACAATCTGCATTATTGGATGGAATTCCCACATTGCCAAGATAGCATTGTAGTAAGGCAATTAAAAATTAAACAACACCAATATATTCTATTTGTATGTTATTTTTTATTTGGTCAAAGTACTTTTACATAGAGTATTCTATTTTTGTCCTCATAATGCATCTATGAAGTAGATAGGATATTGTTATTCCAGTTACAGAGTTCAGGCACTAGACTCTAAAGAGATGGAGTGATTTGCCCAAATGGTACATGAAATTAGTGCCAGAGAAATTAAAACCAAGATCTCCAAGCATGAAGAACAAGTAATGTGATGCAAATAGTCACCTGTGATAGGAAATTGTCTTTGAAACAACTCTTTAATGAATACAGATCACATAAGATCATAGATTTAGAACCAGAAGGGACTTTCAAGATCATCTATTCTTATACCTCCCACAATTTACAAATGAGAAAAAGGATGCTCAAAAGTGGGAAATGCTTTGAAAACTCATGTTATCAAATATCATAAACATCTATTTTTCCAGATGTCATAGTGTATGGTACTATATGATTTTATTAGCCAGGGAGTTTTTATATATTTTTACAGCATGTGTGTTCATAGAGAAGGAGTATGGTCCACTAGCTAAAGCACTGGAATTGGATTCAAGATACCTAAGCTTGATTCCTGAATCTGATACTTACTACCTGTGTGATCAGTGCCAATTCACTGAACCTGAGACTCAGTTTCTTCAGGTCTACATTGAAGACCATCTCACAAGGTTGCCGAGAGGAAAGGTATTTTGCGAAATTTAAAGTACTACGCAAATAAGAGTTCTTATCCTGTACACATATCTACAAAAGACTACAGATTCTGATAAATTTACAGGATGTTCCAAAAGTCTCACTGCAACTTTAAGCTTTGATAGCTTATTCAATTTACTTATAAACTTACTTTATTTAAGCTTTAATAGCTTGAAATTGCACTAAGAGTTTTGGAACACCTTGCATATATCTATACATATTCTGATTAACTAAAAAGTTTTTTTTATTATTTTATACTTCAAGGACCTATGATTTCATCAGTGTGGGTATTCCCTCCACTGAGTCATGCTGAAACCCCTCTGAACCTTAGAGAATCTTAATGAGTTGTTATGGTTGAAAAAAAAAATTCATTACTGGTGGCCAACCCTTTACTGATGAGTTTCTCAAACTTAGCTAGGTAGGTCCTCAGACAAAAGACACAGGCTGTCACCAGGCCTAGACTCAAAGCCTTTCCAGTTTGGTAGTCAGTCAATAAGCATTAAGTACTTACTATGTGCTCTGTGCTAAGAATACAAATATGAAAAAGAAGATAGTTCCTGACCTTAAGGAGATTACAATCTAATGGCATAAGACAACATACAAAAAGAAGACAGAAAGAGGTACCAGTGTGGGCACACGAGGGTCACGACAGAGGAATCCAAAGGAACACAGCTGGATAAGAGATAAAACCTATAGGAACTTGTGATCCATTGACATAGGCTTTGGAAAATCAGTATGACTCCTATATTGCAGGGAGTTCTTGAAGGACAACTTTAATGGTGGAGAGGTTTTAGTTGCATGCATATAAACTATAAATATACATAGTGTAAATATATGTATATAAAGAGAGAGCATATAAATTTATATAGCATAAATCTCAAATGCCTAGATATAAGAACTGTATATATACACATACATTCAATATATAAAAAGTGCCAGTTTACGAGAGCATACGTGTACACATATATGCATATACAATCGCAAGATGATACATGTAGTGCTGGAAGAAACCTAGTCTAAAGCCCTCATTTTATAGATGAGGAAACTGAGATCCAGGGAAGTAAATGGATTGTCCAAGGTCACACAGGCAATAGGGTATACACACATATCTTTTTACCAGGTCTATTATTTCACTGATGTAAGGAACTCCCAACAAGTTCCCATTCTTCACCCATTGAAGATTGGCACTTTCTTTCTTTGCAATTTATTGTGTTGGAGAATTGCCTGAAGTCCTAGGAGATTAAATGCTATGCCTGGAGTCACACTCACAGAATTCCTAGCTTCCTTTAAAGTTCAACTCAAAGTGCTATCTCCTATGCAAGGTCTTTTTTTATTGCCCTAGGTGTGATGCTTTGCCCCTCCCATCTTGATAAGTTCCAATTTACTTTGAATATATTTTGTATACATTTAAATGTCTTCCCCAATAGAATATAAACTCTTTGAGAGCCAGGACTATTTGATTCAAGCTGCTACTTCAAATAACAACATGATATGGCCTTACTTCTCTGTCTTCTTTACAGCAATTTGCTTTACTATGGAATGATTTGCCTCTTTATAATATAATAATTTGAAATGAGCTTAAATGGAAATTGGAGATTTTAGGATGTCAGGAGGAAATGTCACCCAGGCATGAAAGGCCCAAAGATGGAAAATTGTTTTTTTTTTTTTTTATGTTGGCAAAGTAGGTCAAGTTTTTGGTAAGGAGAGTTTTATGCATTTTTGGTCTCCAATGGTGATTTATTACATTACTTATACTTTATCATGAAATTGTAATCATCTATATCAGTGTCCTTTCTTCCATCCATTTCTTATTTTTTTCAATGTTGATAACTTGTTTAAAGAGGTCAGATTAGAATTGTTTTAACTGCCTATCATTTTTTTCCCATCATGTTTATCCCTCCTTGCCACTTTTTATTTATTTTGATCATTTTTTCTAACAAGACAGTGGTCTGGCTGTACACAGATAGCTCATCTGTGAATGATTTCCAAAATAAGACATATATGTGACCCCAGTTCCAAAGCCCATGGGTTTATACTCTCTCCTCATTGGTAGATAAGGAATGCCTCACCCTAAATGAGGAGTGGGGCAGATTTGGCAAGAGCAGGCTAGAAGAAAGCTCTTCAATTCTTCTCATACTTCAGTCTCATCAGTTTTCATTGAACTTTCTTTAAGTCAATGAATCTCTTCTAACTTCAGGCCCTTCCAGTTTCCAGAAGGAAGATGGAAGATGCCAACCCCACTTCAAATTGTTGAAGGAAAAGATTCTGAGAAGACATGAAGGGAGAGAGTTCCATACCAATGGGTTTAGGATTGGGGTTACTGATACAAATATTTTCATTTTATGTGCTCTCACTTGGTTCTCACTGCATCCAATACCTTCAGATACTTTTCTCAAGCAAATTCCTATTCTCCACATAGTCCTGCCATTGTGAAATGCAGGTGATTCTGAGTTATTGAAAGCTCTGAGAGTTTCTACCATGTTGGAAAGGCTTTGAGTACAATTATAGCAATAGATCATATCTGTTTTCTAAGAATCGGTCTACCTATATATAGAGAAGCTCCCCACCGGTAGGAGATTCCCTTGGTGATGAATTCTTTAGCTATGGTATCCCATAAAAAAAATGCACAGCCTACAATCCTGCACAATCCCCTTCTACTTCTTCAGTCTACATGACAAAGTGACAGAAAGGAGGTCAGAGGACAAGGGTCACACAGGGTTTAAACTATTCAAGTGTTAACTTAGAAGTTGGTTACCAAAACTTGAGATACTTGTCCAACGAGTGGACCACAAGAGGAGCTGAATTTTATCTACTTGGATATTCTTTTTGTTTTGTTGTTGTTTTTGGATCTGGGAAGGCAAGACAATTGGGGTTAAGTGACTTGTCCAAGGTCACTACTCTTGACATTCTTGATACAAACAAAACCAGAAGGCAAAATAAAGTTTCAGTTAAATGATTAGAAGGCACATAGATTCTTCTCGAAGATGCAAATAAATGAGCTGGTAGAGTTGTTTTTATTGTTTATTCAAAGGCAACAAGAATTTCATGAGACACTTGGTCATCTTGTTCACAGAACTCTTGGTAAGTATTTGCAAAAAGTCCATCTTTTTTCTTCTGAGGGGGAAGGCAAGGCAATTGGGGTTAAGTGACTTGCCCAAGCTCACACAGCTAGTAAGTGGGTCAAGTGTCTGAGGTCACATCTGAACTCAGGTCCTCCAAACTGCAGGCCTGGTGCTCCATTTACAGCATCACCTAGCTGCCCCAACAAAAAGTCCATCTTGAAAATAATTGCAGTTTTATGTGCCAACATCTGCTGCAAAAGATGGAAAGACTGAAAATTTCTACAAAGAACTTAGCATGGCTCTACAAATTGGATCACCATACTCGGGGACTCTGGGACTTTCACTGAAAAGATGGGAAATAGGTTCAAGTGATGATGAGTATGTCGGTGGGGAAAAATCAACATGGAGGATTAAGAAACAAGAGGTCAAAGGCTTGTAGCCTTATGTCTAGGAATACCATGAAATGTTGTATTACCATTCAATGAAGGTAACAACAACAAATTTACCAAAGACAAATGAGAAAGTTCCTATTTCATTGCCTTAAATAAAAACCTTAGTGACACCACATTGCATGTCTATAATATATGCACACAATACAAACCCCTTAACCTGGACTTTAAGAGGTTACATAATGTGGCTTAAACATATCTTTCCAAACCGATTTTATTTTATGCTCCAGGCAAATTGGACTATGAGGTTTTTTGTTTGTTTGGTTTGGTTTTCCCCAATTTCATTCTCTCTTCTCCCATCTCCCTGCAATCATGAAAACCTATTCCCATACCTGGAACACAGTGCTTCCTCATCTCTGCCTTCAAGGTCCATCTGAGGCACTACCTCTTCTAATAAAAGTTCACCTCAACTGAAAGTGATTTCTCTCCCTCTTCAAATTTTCCTAGAGAACTTTGTTTCTCTCCTTTGCCCTTATTACATTCTACCTTGTATCAATCTTTTTTGCATACTTGCTATCACTCCAACTCTAAGTTCCTTGAGGACACAAACTGTATCATTTTTCATCTTTGTAGCTAGTATTTAGCCCAGGGTAGGCAACTGAGAAAGGTCAAATTGTATTAAACTGGACTGAACTGATTTAATAAAAGATGAAATCAGAAGACCTGTGAAATCATTAGTGAAGAAGAAATCAGTCAAATTCATTGAGTATCTCCCACACTTTTCCATCCTTCAGCACAGTTTCTATCTTTCCCCCACAATCTCAAATTTTGGGGAACACCATAATAATGAGAACTATATAAAAACAGAATGAACTGCCCTTGAAGACAGGTGATTCCCTGCAACCATATCCTTCTCCTTGTTCCCTAAGGTCTTTAAGCAAAACCTAGAGGACTACTTTGGGAGTATGTGGAAGGGGGCAGGGAGGGTCTTGTTTATATACAACTAGATGACTTCTCAGGGCTTCTCCAACACTTAGATTCTGTGATCCAACTTTTACATTAATCCATAGCATATGAAATCAACCATGCTGTGCCCCTTCCTTTCTCTCCCCTCCCCCATCCAGCTGTATTGCACCTTTACTTCTGACTCTTAGAATTTCTATATACCCCTTCAGTTCTCAGGTCAAGTGGCACCTCCTACAGCCAGATGCCTACCCACTACGTCTCCTGCAGTTACTAGTCACTTCACCTTAGAAATTACCTTCTATAGATTTTGTCTTTAATTTTCTATGTTATTTTCCCCCAACAGAATGTAAGCTACCTAAGGGTAGGGATTATTTCATTTGTGTCTTTGTCCCTAGCACCTAATACAATGCCTGACACATAGTAGATGTTAAATAAATGAGTGCTGAATGTGAATGAATTAATTCCTCCACCCCTAAAAATCAGGGAAATACAATCAAATCAAACTAATTAGCATATTAGCATGAAATATGCAAAAATTTGTGTTCTTATTTGAAGTGCAGCATTTATTACTGTTAATCCAGTGTACAAATTGGCAGCTTTCAGAATCTACCTCGATGTGTGTGTCTGATTAAGATGCTGCTATATATTTAAGAGCTGGCAAGAGTGTTGTGTCAGACTGTGATTGCTGTGGTAATTACCCATTTTAACGCATATTAGTGTAAACAGCTGTGCAAAATCCATACAAATGGTGGAACATAAGTAATATAGTTTAATTAAAAAATTACAAGGTTGATTTCTGAAGGTGGCTAAATATGGGTTGATAATTTTTCTGACAGAATCCTCTGCTCTCTCCATGGTGGCCTATAATAGCAAAGGTATGAGTATAGAAAACACTGACTTTCAGAGAGATTAGTGAAGAAGGCTCGAGAAGTTGACACTTTGGGGCTCTGTTTTGGATTTCCAATTACCTGTGGAGTTCCCCACCACATAAAAATGACTCCTAATTTTTTTTTTTATATATCTAGGTCCCTCTGTGTACATATTTGGGATGCTATTCTTTTTTTTCAACTTTTATTATTTTTTAAAATTAATTTGTTTGTTTCCTTTTAGTTTACAGGATTCAATTCCACAATTCCTTGAGTTTCACATTTTGTCCCCCTCCCTCCCCTTCCCCCCATGGCGGCATATAGTCAAGTATAGGATCTGTAAATACTTTCACATTATACATTAGTCAGGTTATAAAGATGGATTGTATCAGCTGGAATGAAAAATGGTAAAGAGGACATAAAACCAAACAAGAAAAGGAAAAAGATCAGGTATTTTGCTTCCACCTGGATATAAACTCAGTTTTTTCTAGTTCTTTCTCTGGATGCACACATTTCTCTCCATCATGAGTCTTTTGGGATTGACTTATATCACTGCATTGCTGAGAAGAGTCCAGTCTATCAAAGTTGGTCATCACACATACGTTGTGTCTGTAATTGTGTACAAATTTCTCCTGGTTCTATTCTTCTCACTCAACATCAGTTTGTATAAGCCTCTCCAGGTAAATACGAAGACTGTCTGCTCCTCATTTCTTATAGCACAACAGTATTCCATAACATGCATATACCACAATTTGTTCAGCCATTCCCCAATTGATGGGCACCCCCTTAACTTCCAATTCTTTGCCACCACAAAAAGAGCTGCTATAAACATTTTTGTACATATGGGTCTTTCTCCCATTTCTATGATCTCTTTGGGATATAACCCTAGGAGTGGTACTGCTGGATCAAAGGGTATGAAAATATTTATAGCGCTTTGGGCATAATTCCAGATTGCTCTCCAGAAAGGCTGGATCAGTTCACAACTCCACCAGCAACGCATTAGTGTTCCAGTTTGCCCACATCCTCTCCAGCATTTATCATTTTCTTGCTTTGATATCTTAGCCAATCTGACTGGTGAGATGTGGTACCTCAGAGTTGTTTTGATTTGCATTTCTCTAATCAATAGTGAATTAGAGAATTTCTTCATGTGCTTATAGATATCTTTAATTTCTTTCTCTGAAAACTGCCTGTTCATATCCTTTGACCATTTATCAATTGGTGAATGACTTGTATTCTTATAGATTTGACTCAGTTCTCTGTATATTTTAGAGATGAGTCCTTTTGTCAGAGACATAGATTGTAAAGATTCTTTCCCAATTTCCCACCTCTCTCTTAATCTTGGTTACATTGGCTTTGTTTGTACAGAAGCTTTTCAATTTCATGTAGTCAAAATTATCCATTTTACATTTTATAATGTTCTCTAATTCTTGTTTAGTCATAAGGTCTTTCCCTCTCCACAAGTCTGACAGGTAAACTATTCCTTGTTTTAGGAGACTGCTTACAGGATCAACCTTTATACCTAGATCATGCACCCATTTAGACTTGATTTTGGTAAATGGTGTTAGATAATGGTCTATGCCCAGTTTCTGCCATACTATACTCCAGTTTTGGGATGCTATTCTTACTCTCCTATCTTGAAAGCCCTCCATATTTAAAGAAGGAAAATTCCCATGACAGCAAACCATAAACAAAGTTTCCAAGTGAGCTGACCACTGCTACTTCTGCCTTCTGCTATATATAATAGCAACAATAGCATTTTTCTATCCCTTTAATATCAACAAAGCGTTTTGCTTTCCTACAACACCCCCTCAAAGATAAGTACTTGTATGGATCATAAAGTTAGAGTTCAGAGACTATTTAATTCAGTCTTATTTTATAGATAAAAAAAAAACTGATGCCCAGAAAAATTAGATGGCTTACCCAAGATCTCACAGTTAGCAACATAGAGTTAGGATTTGGACTTAGAGATCCTAGAATCCAGAACCAAGGTTCTTTCCATAGTGTCAGTATTATTATTCTCATCTTGCAAATGAAGAAACTGAGACTCAGAGAGGCTATGTGATTTTGTCTGAGCAACACGATTAAGTCTCAGAACCAGGATTTAAAACAGTTTCAAATCTGTTTTTAACTATGTTATAATAACGATTCCTTTAATGCGTGTGTTGAACTAGATGCAGGCGGCCGAAGTTTTTTATAATCCTCAAATTCTGCGACTCTTAACTCTAAATCAAGACTTTTTCCACTTAATGCTTTCCCTTATATCACATGACCTCAATAGGAGGAGGAGGAAGAGGAGGATGCACTGATCAAGAAGACTTATGTATATTGTTTTGGCAGATTGGAGGTAATGGTAAGGGGAGGCCCATAATCTGAACCAAAACTAATTATATTTTCCAACAGAGCTGATCTTTCACATGGGCTGTATGAAACCCTGACTCTTTCAGGGTTGTTCATGTTCTTCGTGCTCTTTTGAAAATTTTTACCCAAAAAAATCACATACGCAGATTTCTCCTTAAAAAACCAAAAAGCTTTTTTTCTCTCTTTTATCATCGCTAAGTACTTGAGTACTCATCTGGCATATGAGTTATACCTCAAGACTCCTTTAGGTAGATATAAGATCTGTTGTCATAGGACAAAAAGATATCAGCTCATAATGGCAGGGAAAAATACATTTTCTGGGCCTCACCCTTTCTTTGTGCTACTATTATTTATTTTAGAGGTTCCAACTAGCTTTCCTCTTTCTTTCATTGCCTTCTTTCATGGCAGGGTGGAGAGAATGGAGAAAGCACTTAATTGGTTATTCGGGGTGTTATCTGGCACTGGTCCTACATTTCATAAGGTACTTGTGCTTTGAAATTTGCCTGTGTGGTGCCTTCACCATACCTTTGGCATCCCTGATAGACACAAGCTAAGTGTGCCAATGGTTGAATTCCAGACAATAGACTGGTTTTATCTGGAGTTTATTCCATAGAGACTGGATCTTTGGGTACCTTTTTGGATACTAAACAGTTGTATGACCCGCTCTGCATACAGCTTCTTTCCAAGAAGCAGGAGAAATGACAAAAAAGGGGCATGGAAGACTGCCATACAACATACAGTAGCTTGTGAGACAGCTGGAGAGAGGTCTGAAGCTTGTAGTACATGCAGATGTGGCCATCTGTCCCCATGCTCAGAATCAGATGCTTGTGGAAGGACAAGTAGCTCATGGCAGAGATAAGGAGAAGGTGTACTGGGCAGATGCTCCAAAGAGTGGGGAGCTGGGCATCCAAGTGTAGACTACCAACTCCACTGACACGGCCCATGTGAATGAGAGGCCTCCTTCCTTGCCCATGATTAATAGACTGGAACAACTGGGGAAATGTGTGTGTGTGTGTGTGTGTGTGTGTGTGTGTGTGTGTGATTTATTGGGAACTGTATGTTTATCAGCACAAGACCGAAATACACTTTGTGTGTTTTACTCTGGGGAAATTTTAGCCTAAAAACAAATATGTCAATAACTTCTTTGCAGGGTGTATTTAGCCCTAATACAGAAATCCTAACAATTCATCTGCACACCAAGCATACAACAAGAGACTAAACTGGATTACTTCTTTCCAGAGCTCTGACTCCTGGTCCAAAGAAAAGTCTCAAGCATCTAAGAAGTCAAAGAGAGACACCTATGATAATCTGAGGAGGGGGTGGGGAAGAGGAGGTGAGGAAGAGGGGAAAAGGACGAGGGAAGAGGAAGAGGGGAAAGAATAGAGTGTTTCACTGCTATTGTCGTAGCTCCTAAGTGATGCTGCAGTCCAGAGAAGCACTTGTATATGTGTCACTAAGCACAATGCTTATGGCACTCAGTATGTCACTTTTACTCATATCTCCTTGTAATTTATGTTCCAGCACCCCAAGTTGATGAAATATCCTCCACCATAGGGAACCAAGGGTAAATTATGCCTATGACTCTGTAGCCTGGACACAGGCATGACCCTTGGGGTCTTCCTTTATATCCCTCACCACCACCCTTAGTTTTAGGTCAAGAAAAGGGTATATTCAATGCCCCTCTTCATATCTTGTGCCAGGTCCTTGGTCTACACAAGATTCTGTTGAGGTGGGAAGGGGCAGCTGGGAGGGAGGCACTTGGAAAAGTCAATTGGAACCAGAGAAATACATGCCATTGTGCAAAGATAGCTATCTCTACAATGTAATCATACTGCATCACCTCCTAACCCTTAGAATTGTATGTTCCTCCATGTGATCGCCAATAAGCACATGGTATCCAGCAAGGTCATTTAGGCTGGAGGCATGTGTGGATATCATGCTGTCAATGCCATTCATCTGAAAAATCAGACTGGTTTGAACAATCCTCAAACCAGTATGTGGAGTACATGGCTGCAAAGGACACACTGATGAGAATGCAAAAAAGGTCAGTGGTTTAATCAGTATGGTTTGGGGATCTCTCCACTGAAACAGGCAAATCCAAGGGTGTGATGGAGATACACAAGCAAACAAATTTATGTTACCTCCAGTTATATAAATCACAACCCACCCATGATGGTTGGTCCTATGTGACTCTTATATATGTCCTCTAATTATTTGCCACAGGGTGTCCACCTCCAACCTCACAGAAATTTTGTCAATACCAGCCTTTGTTTTGGGAGGAAGCTTGGGGATCATTAGAGGAGCTCTATGATCTAGCCTGTTCTCTTTCTCTTGTGCGATTCTGGACCCATTCAATCACTACTTTTTATTGTCTATCCCAGATAGATAAACTCTATAGTTTTGTTTTGTTTTCCCCCCACTCGACTGCATGCTGTAATCTGGGAAATGGATATTACTGATTTCCAAATTCTTTCCTGTGAAGATAATCAGGCCAAATTCCTTTGAGTGGTTATATATCTCTTCAAGAAACCTCTGCAGTGTTCCAAGGCATCCACGGACAAGAGAACCTCACCATTCATAGAAAATCCTTCTTCAACCTGAACTTTGAGCTAGATCTCCTTCATCACAATGGAAAACACACATGGAAAGCAGATATTCCCATTTTATGCCTTGTCTAAGGATAGGTTAGGAAGATGGGGTGGCAGTCTTTAAAAAGGGTCCTTTCTATTTACCTTTTAAGGAATTTTGAATAATTTTTATGAATGGATAGGAGACACTATTATAAAAAGAGACTTTAAAGTAGTATTATACTCTACCATAGCATATGTTTTTTCATAATAAAAATAATCTCAGTGAGAGCTTATATCATCTACATCTTTCAACCACTTGCAACATGGTCAAGGTGTGAACATTGCTGAATATTACTTGTGAAAATCTCCTCGTTCTTCTAATACCTCCATCTAGGGTGCCCTTGATTTGTTTTATTGATGATTCTCATAGTTATTTTTGTTTATTTATGAAAATAGGCCTATAAGTTGGTGGCTATTAATGCCTTTTGGTCACTTTTGGGGGGTATCAATAAGGTGTGAGATTTTTCCCCATGCCTTCTATGTTCTTTCTTCCTGCCTTCTATGTTCAGCCTTTAAGATGTTAACAATTATCCTATATAAAGACATATCCTCTAAATATACTTTGTCCAATATGTTCCTCCTATCTTTTTTTCTCTTTAATGCCATTTAATGTCATTTCTATTTCCTCTGTAAACACATCTGGGACCTATAAGCCACCAAATATGGTGGTTCTCTTGTTCTTGACAATTAAAATGATTACAATGTTCTTTGTGGTTCATTTCCATTTTTTTTCTCTTTTTTGTCTTCCTTTCATTTTGATCCTTAAGTACCCTTAGTATGATTTGCTTTGTTGGATGTTTTGCCAAGCTTCTTTAAGTTGGTGGTGTTTTCTTCTGATTTTCTTTGCTTTGAGAAATGAAATTGCTGATTGTTATCCTTCTTTATTAGGCTTAACAAGCTATTATTTTGGCCATCATATCTGTCTACTTATCAAGTAAGTAGACTGTTTTTGACTGAGGTGTATATTGTTTCCTCTTATCAAAATATCAATTAAACATCTGTATAAAATTATTGTAATCGATGTTGATATCATTTCTTTTGTCCATTTCCCATTTTCATTATCCGTTCCTCATTTAAAGAGCTAGTAACTGAGTGACTTAAATTGTATGCCATCTGCTTATTGTTAATTATTATCATTTTAATACCTCAAATATCAATTTAAATACTTCAGGCTTAGTGACTGTTGAAAGTGGGCTGAGCAGGACTTTGGTGGAAGCCACCATTTCCATGCTTCCATCTTCTGATACCAAGCACAGTGTTTGGATAAGAAGCAGCACCTTATACAGTATATAATTCTACCTTGGCTAGAGAATATACATGGTGATTTGCCTTTTGGGGGAGGAGGAGGAGGAGGAAGAGCAGGGAAGGAAGATGATGGACTTCTAATCTAAGTACCTATTGACATAGCAGACCTGCTATGCTATTTTGTTAGCTTTTATTCAGAAATATTTACTTCAGAAGATATGACCATAAATATATAAACTTACTCCCCAAATACATGGGAAACATGGTCCTCTTCCCCATCATGTACCACCACAGTTTCTGGTAAGGAAAGGAGACTAGGCCCATAACTTAACTCAGCTCTTCTTAGTACACTAAATCAAGTCCAACCCTCCTTGGACTTAAGTCTCAGGTACCTGGTTTCTTGGGGCTTCCATGCCAGACTGGCTGGTAGGACCATCCCACCTGCAATCCTGACTCCAAGGTCTCTCTATGGCTCAAACTCCCAGTCTCCTAGGGATCATACTATGCTGTTTCCTAGGAGATCCGATGCTTTTCCCAGTTCTCTATTTGTTAGTGTTCCTGAACATCCTCCCAATTCCTTCCTATTTCTTTTTTTTTTTTTCAATTTGCTTCTCCGGATCTGTTTTTCCCTAGCAGAAGGCAAACTCCTTGAGGGTAAGAACTGTTTCATTCTTTGTATCCCCAGTATCGAGCACTGTGCTTGACCTAGTAAGCACTTAATAAAGGCTGTTTAATTAATTGATATTAAGCACTTAGTAAGCAAGTGTGATTTGAATTGACTTTCTCTGAAACACCAAGCTAGATCAGTATTACTTATGATGGAACGATTAACTCCACTCTGCCAACTCTGGTTAGATCATTACATATACACTTTTTACAAAAGCACATTGCAGACTAGTAGAACCAGGGGTCACAGAACTGCATTCCTTCTATATTATTCCTGCTTTTATACCATCCCATTTCCATCCCTTAGCGTCAATATGGTTATTCCAACAGCTAGCTGTACTTCTCTGGGGGCACATTCAATAGATTTTTGATGGTAAATCATATGAACAAAAAAGAATAACTCCAATATGCATCACTCTAAATAAAGGACTCCCTACAGGGCATGTGGCATGTGTTGCTTACGTGGCTGGCCTCTGATCAAATGCACAATACTTACTGAAAATTAAATCAATGTCTTCAGTGGCAGTTGCTGCTATAGTTCAGAAATGTGCCTCATCTGAATATATTAGTGACTAGTGTTATGAAGCTGCAGACAAAGTATGCCCTCAGTTATGCATAAAATCAAATAGACCTGGACCTCAAAAGGTAGCTCCCAGCTCTAAATCTCTAATTTTCTAATCCCATGAACCTCAGAGAGCATTTAATCTCATTCCCTGACAATCAGAGACTAGGCTGCTTCCGTGATTTTAAATAGATTATTATCTAGCTTGATCTCAGAAATCTCCAGGAATAAGAGGGTGTTTTTCCACAGTCTCTTTTGGGCAACCTGCCTCAGTGTACATTCTCCTTTATGTCAAACCATAATATTCCTTGCTATGATTTAAGGCCACAATCTTTAACCTTGGCCTCAATGGGGACTGAAGAACCAGTGGTCAGCAGCTTTCTAACTATAAGACTTCAAGTAGGATCATAGAATTCAGAGCTGTAAAGGACACAAGAGAGCATCTTGTTCAATTTTAGAAATGAGGAATTTGATATAGAAAGATTGAACAACTTACCCAATGTCATGTGATCAGAAGTTGGCAGACCCAGCATTGTTCTGAATCAAAGTGTGATGCACAAATTAGAAATGCAGCAAGTATTTAATAAATATTTGTATATTTGATGTACACATATATAATAAGGGGGCAAATGAAGTAAAAAATGTTATGTGAGGTCTAAGCAGAGAAAAGGCATTAGTGACTGGGGATAATGGACAACTCTACTGAAAGGGTGGTTTTTGAGTTGGGCTATATAGTATAAATAGGATATCAACCGATTAAAGGGGTAGATATAGAGGCAGAAGGGCACTCAGTGGGAAGAGTGTGGGCAGAAGCTTGCAAATAGGGAAATATAGGGTGTTTATAGGAGATTTTAAATAGTTGGGAAGGGAAGATACAGAGAGAGTACAGGAGGAAAAATTATGAGGCTCCAGGCTAGAAAAGGTAGGACACCTCTATTAATGCATCCTAAGATTGTACTTAGAGAAGCAGCTTCACCCAGAGCTTCTTAAACTAGGGGTCACATGACCCCCCAAAATTTGGCAACAGTAAAAGTTTCTGAAGGTGCAAAGACCAAAAAGTAATTAAAAATCAAATGTGTAATTTATCCAAGGTGTTTCTGGCAGCACTTTCCTGTGTTGAATCACACAACTTCACTGCAGCCTTGGTTCTGAACACACAGCACACACAACTTTGCATTGCGCCTGTGCCATACACACCCACGTAGTGCCAACAAACATTGCCAAAATGCAAAAAGAGATCCAGAGTAGAAAAAGTTTCAGAAGCCCTCATCTATACCATCATCTAACTTAATGACCACAAATGTTGAAGGGCATGGATCAAGGTTGAGTTCTTTAGAGCTTACACTGAGATGGAGAAAAGTTAAATTCTAATATACTCACAGCTGACAGGTTTTTTAAAATAGGTGTGATAAGAAGAGACTTAGGAGAGCTCCCACACCCTGATTAAAGGGAGGAGAATGGGTATGCAGTCAATGAAAACGTTTACTGGGCACTTACTGTGGAAATATACTCTAGTTGACTCAAAGTGAATTTTGCAAAGGATACAGAAAGCCCACCTTGCTTTATATCCTCAGCCTCTCCTTTCTCTGTAGATAAATTCTCCCTTAGCAATCCCACTTGCTCCCCTGGCTTCCACTCCCACCTCAACCCGGATGATTCCTTAATCCATAGCTCCAATCTTGACCTGTCTTCTGAGCTCTAAACCTTCACCGCTAGCTCTCTACAGGAGCCTTCTACCTGGTTAACCAACTAGCAACTCATACTGAACATATCCAGAAATGAGCTCATTATTCGTTCCTTCAAACCTGGTCCCTCTTCCCACCATTGATATTTCTGTTGGGGGCACCACCATTCATCACTCTCTGCTATTTGAATTTATCTTGGGATTTTATTGGCATTAACCTTGATTCTTTTTTATCCCTCACTTTGCATATGCAATCCATTATCCAGTCTTGGTGATAACATCTCTATATCTGTTTTCTCCTCTCTGTATCAACTTGCAACCCTCTGTTACATGACCTCATTGCTACCCATCAGGATGATTTTCATAACCCTCTTTTTATTTCTATTCTATACCCTTCACACCACTGTCAGGGTTATTTTTGTAATGGAAAGATCTAACTATTTCATGCCCCTAGCAAAACAAATTGTTCCTTATCCCATACTGAGTAAACTTCAAACTTCTTTGCCTGATATTCAGGGCTCTTCAAATCTGGTGCCTGGCTAATTTTCCAGCTTTATTTCATCTTAAACCTCTCTATGCATTTTATGTGCCAGCCAAACTTGACTGCTTTCTTTCCCCAATATATATTCTGGTTTTTCCTGTCTCTGCTTTGGTTGGTTCCTGAAATGTTCTCTGTTCTCTTTACCTCTTTAATTCCTATCCTTCTCTATGAAGCCTTTCTGATGCCTCCCCATTGGTAACAACCTGGTCCCTCACATATAGTCTTTTGTTTCACAAACAAACCAGACAGCTAGAGACCATACCCAGAAGGAGCCAAACCACTCAGCTATGAACAACCTGACACCAGGCTTCTTCACCTCAGACATTTTCTGCCCTGCTTCCACAGACATACCCCAAAGTCTCTTTCCACCTTTGTGCTCTGGAAACTGTAATCTAGTCAAGTCCAATCAAGTCAACAAGCATTTATTAAGGGCCCACCATGTACCAAACACTGTGCTAAATCATGCAAATACAAAGAAAGTCTGCCTCTGTGAAAGGCATGTCAGTTGAATGTCCTATTGTATCTCTCACCATCTTTATGATTCTCCAAAGCAAAATGCTCATCCTAGACCACCAAGACCCTGTGTAGATACTTTTGTCCCTGAGGGCAGCAACTTTCTTCTTACTGCATTTGTATCCCCAGCATAACACACTGTGTGGCACATGGTAAGCCCTTAATACATACTTTCACATCCATGCATTTCACAATTAATCCCCACAGTATGTAATAGTGTAGACATAAGGAAGATTTAATTCCCTTCAAGTGTCTGCTAACATGAGGTAATATTCCTTGAATGAAATTCTGGCAGAATGAGAGCATTTGTACCAAACCTGGTGAGATATCAGGTGTGATTGCTCAAAAGAAAGAACGTGGGAAGATTCAAGGGAGAGAAATGGGGAAAAGGAGAAAAGAGTGGCAGCTCTCCCTTGACCTCCACATTCTGTTCTGACCTTGATTATGATAGTGAGAAACTGCCCTCAGTGGCTGGTTGATAGCTACTATATTAAGAAGTTAAGCTCTCTAAGTTGCCACCATACCCAGAAACTAATATTCCCTGGGTACCCTAAGTTCTGTTGCTGTTGTTGCTACTGATGAGAAAAGTCAGTTTACTCCCAAAATTCTTTTTCTATGCAGAGATATAGAAAGATGACTAAGCAGGGATACTACTCAAAATTCTGGTTTTTAATACCTGGCAATGAATTGTTACAAGGAATTCCTGCTACATGGTGCAAAAGGTTACTTTGGAAAATGGTAGGCAAAATTCTACTTTTTAATTCTTTTTGATTTGCCTTACATCCCATTTTAAGCATTCCATTTGCCTTGCATTGCCCTTTTATCTTACTATATGTTCCCCTGCATGGTGGAGATTCAGCTGGAAAATGGGGGCTCATGAGCAATAGAATGTAGAACCAAACAGGATCTAAACGCATTTAGGAATACTACCTATAATCTCGTCACCTATGTTTTTGTCTGATTCCCCTTACAATATGGTAAACTCTCATATAAGGCAGAGATTTTATCTTATCTAACCTCTTCCCTTGCCCTGAACACAGCGTTGTATATGTAGTAGGCACTTATATATTTGTCAAATTAATGTACCTTTGCCTCCTAGGAGCTTATTTCATTCTAATACTGTGAAAAATTCTTAAGAACTATAATAATACTAATTTTGTTCCATAAAACTCAAAGGACTTTTATATTTTATTCTCATATCATCTCTGAAGGCATAAAAGGCAGGCACTGTCAATCATATTTAACAGACAAGGGAACAGAGAGGCAGTAGGGCTGAATGGCCTGTCCAAAGTCACATAGCTGGTGGAAATCTGAATCATCAGGCTTTTCTTGCCTCCAGACTGTCATTGAGGCAATAGAAATTAGAGACAGTAAAGTCTTAAGATGTTGGTTAGAACATCACCTTGCTATACAGGGTCTCTTCCCTCCAAAACATTTTCCACTGCACTACAAATGCACATTATTACCCCTAATAAACTCACCACTACTTGCCAACTTTTATGAAGTGATAAAGCCTTGATCTGAAACACCTCCCTTGCTTTTTAGTTAGGAGCAAAAGAAAACATGCTTACTCTAGTAAACATATCTCCTGTAACTTGGCAAGTGAAAAATTGTCCCCTTTTCCCCTTCCCCCATCTGCTTTCCCATGCAGCTTTTAGAGAACTGTGTCCAAGAATATTACTATAAAAAAAAACACCATCATCTAAAAATTATTAAAATCTCTGTGGGAATTCATGATTAATTTTAAGGCCTGGCAGATTAAAATACATTATTATGTACACTCTAGTGCATCCTTTCAGATATTTTCAGAATCTGATTTTGCTCTCTTGATACACACCAATGATTCTACATGTATCTAGTAGATTGCAAGGAATAGATTAGCATTAAAGAGGCAGTATTGTGTTGTTAGGTTGTTATGTGTAACTTGTGCTCATACATTAAGAAAAATGTACCTGGCATTCCCTTGGACATGACCAGACCCCTTCAAAGAAGAGAACGGTTAATACTGGGTAATAATACAATTGTGGAAACATTTCTGAAATCTTGACCTTTAGTGTGTTCGCTGATGTTTTTATCCAGTTGCCTGACAAACCCCAGCAGCCTGGTAGCAAATGGAATATAGGCATTTATTTCCAGAGGCTGTCAAACTTCCAACTTCCTAATCATGAAAGAATGTCCTTTTAGCATTTTCTGAGGAGGCCACCACTGCAGCTCCAGGGAGATGCATATAGTTACCTACAGCCTCTATTTGTTAAGGGCAAGCAGTCAAATAAAATCAAATACAGAAAGAAAAACATGCACCCATCAGGTTTAGCTCCTGGGTCATGCCAAATACACCAAGATTAAAATGTCATGGGGAGCATTGGCGCTGACTTGTAGTTCTACTGAGGGTTGGCCTCTTCTTTCCTTACTGACCTTGGACAAGACATATGCTTGCCTATGTCTTGGCTCAAATCTCTGTTGAACAAGGATCACACTGCTTACCTCCACCATTCACAATAGAGGGATTTCAATAATTCATAAATGGACCATGCTGCCACAAAAAAGAAAAAAAATTCCCCTTCCTAGTCCATCCTTACTCCCAAAGGGCTCATTTTCAGATTCCTGTGCTGTGCTTTGCCCATAATTAATGCTCAACAAATACTTAAGATTTTCTTTAATAGTATTGTGCTTTAAAAAAAATAGCAATGTGAGGGCGAGTGATAGTAAGAATGTTTAGGAAGGTATGTGTATGGGAGATGGGGAGATATTGGGTATATTCCATTAAAGTACTTTAAATTCCTACACTACTTAATGGTGGAAATAATTCAACACAAAAAAAAAACCGTAAAAATATTTTTATTTTTTAAATCTCTCTCTCTCTCTGCTTTTTAAAGGGGGGGGGCAGGGTAATTGGGGTTAAGTGACTCGCCCAAGGTCACATGGCTAGTGTTATGTGTATGAGGGCAGATTTGAACTCAGGTCTTCCTGACTCCAAGGCTGGTTCTCCATTCACTGCACCACCTAGCCACCCTATTTCAATCTCTCTTACAAAATGACAAAGCAGATGTTTGTCTTTGATGGAGAACACCAACTCCAACCCATAGACGTTCCCAGACCTCCTTATGATACCTCATCTCTATTTTTTTGAAGGCTAATATTTGACTCCTTTTCTATTCTCCTCTCTGTCTAATCTTACCTTTTTCTCTTGATGACTTCCTTCTGTCCTCCAATTCAATTTCCTGAGTTGGGAAGACGGAGGATACATAAGAGAGAAGTAGCAATGTATATAGGAGAGTAGCTGATAAAAGTTACAGTTGTCTCAGTTCTTATTCTATTTAAATCATAATCCCATCATATCTTTTTTTTTTCTTTTTGGAGGGGGGAAGGTAGGGCAATTGGGGTTAAGTGACTTGCACAAAGTCACATGGCTAGTTTTTTTGTGTTAAATGTCGAAGGCCAAATTTGAACTCAGGACCTCTTGACTCCAGGGCTGGTGTTCAATTCACTGTGCCACGTAGCCACCCCCCCTCCATTATACCTTCTAAATGAATGTCCTCAGTGCTAGAGAAATTAGAAAGGTTATCCCATTTGTAAGGAATTATATCATTTTAGGAGAGTGAGATCAGGTTTTCTTGATTTCAGGCCCAGTGCTCTTTCTACTGCACTACCTAGAAAATAAAGTTTTTCTTTATATTCCTAGTGATTAGACAATGTCAGAAACATAGCATGTGCTTAATAGATTATTGATTTGAGGTATAGTTATTCTGGTTAGAAATAAAACCCTATTTTTGTCTTTCTGAATATTTATTTTGTGTCATAGTGAAGGAAGACCAAAATAAATCTAAAGAGCTCTGTATTAAGAGACAGAAGACCTGGGTTTGAAAACCACTTTTATTACCAACTAAGTGACACCAGTCAAATCAGTTCAAATTTCTGAGCCTCAGTTTCCTGTCTTGTAAAATGAGGGGGTTGAATTGAACTAGATAATTTGTTAAATCCTTTCTAAATCTCAAAGGCATGATTCTTCAAATGGGGAAAGAAACCTCATGAGCTAGTGATTCTCCAGGTGATTGCAACATGTTTAATCATTAGCTTTCTTTTTGGGGTTGGGGAAAAGGAAAGAAATGAGGCTGAGTGGCGATGGAAACTTTAGTCACTTTACAATGTAGTAGCTACAGGCATTTGATGCAAGTATAGCATTCCCTAAAAGTTTTGTTCATGTATTGCCCACATGCTTCTTTTCTTATTGTAATCTGGGTTTCCAACCAAGCCTGAAACTTTTTGTATGAAGTCTTTCACTGGTGGACAGAATGCCGATGCAGTGCTGCCTGGATGGGTAAGGGGCAGAGTTGGTATGGGAGTTTTGGAGGAGCAACATTCTTCGCTCCTTTGGTAGAGAAGATGCTCATGACTCCAGACTCGCTTTGAGACTAATACCAGGGAGTAGAAAAAGAAAGCCTCTCTTGCAGAGATGTCAGGCAACTCCTCAACATGTCCCTTATTTTTAGTTTTCATCCCTAGGGACTCAAGGGGATAGCCCATTAGGTGAGATCAGGGCTTCTCCCTTGGGTGAGTGAGCACTGCTTTCTCTAAAGAGTTTATTCTCTCATGTATTTTCTGATATATTTTAATCTGTATAACATCTCCAATTTCTGTTTGCTATCAGCTTGGATAGATGGGTTCATTTGTTATTCACTATTGGCAATGGTCTTTTGTGTAACCAGCATTTTATAGGAAAGAGCCAACCTCGTTGGTATTAGCTTATGGTAGCCTCTCCATATAAGGGATAGTGATCAAGAAAACTAGCAGCTCTTTGTTCTAAATCCATCACTCTCCTAGGCCAACAATGTTCCTGGAGAAAATATATATATAATTCTGGTCCAATAACCTTTCTCTCAAAGGAGAACAGAGTAGTCATGCTTCTCTTCCCTTATCCTGGTCCCCTCAAGGCAGGGATCAAAGTCCACTTTGAAGAGGGTTGGGCACAAGTCCAGTGATGTATCTATATCACGTCCCTTAGGCTACCTGTATATATGTTTAAATATCCCAGGAAGACATACATACATAACCTCCATTGGCAATTATGTTGCCACAATTATTGAGTTTTAAAGGTGAGAAGAGATCTGTTTTTAAATGCAGAAGAACTTAGAAAAGTAATCCTTATTCACCAAGACCAAGGAGAAATTAAAAAGATGGAAGAATAAGACATCAATCTTGACCTAAAGGACCATAGAAGCAAAGGCTTCTGTTGGAGTGGAAGGTAGCTGTAAAAGAAGAGAGAAGAAAGAGATGTAGGTAGAACAAGAGAAACCACAAGATCCCCGTTACTGCAATGCCCTTCTTGTCATCTCCATTACCAGTAAGGTCTCCAGGATGAATTACATGGAAATGGGTAGAAGAAAGAATGACAACTTTGCAAAGAGAAAAACTTTTCCTGTCCATGGCAGATGGGCCTCTGAGGAGGGTGTGTGTGTTTGATTCTGGCAAGGTCGCAGGTGCTAATGTTGTACAACCAGGTAGGGATTTTCCCTTTACTTTTCTTTTTTTTTTTTGAGGGCAAATACACAAATTCAGTCATTCCCAGTGTGTAACTGCACCCTCCTAAATGCACAACCAAAGGAATCAGCAGAGTGAAAGGGTATCTTCATGTGCAATTCTCTCAATGTTCTCCATAGTTCCTTTTTAAGTTCATTTTTTATTTTTTCAGTTTACAAGTATTTATTTTCTCTCTCTACCCCCCCAACCTTAATAAAAGAAAAAATATAAACAAGACCATCATAGCAAAAAAAGTCCAAAAAAGTTCCACATTGTCCGTTTTTCATTTTGCATAATTGAGTCCATCATCTCTATTTGGAATTATACCCCCAAAGTCACTAAACTAGTCATATGCTCTGAGTCAGCAATCTTGGATGTATGACCCAAAGGGAACAAAGGAAGAAGAAAAGGACCATGATTGCTTATTAAATGAGAATCGCTATGATTAATAATAGCTGAACCACAGAAAAGACACCTATGCCTCTGAGATAGAAAAGGAGAAATTCCCATAGGTTACCACATGTTCTGTCTCCTTGGTGAGCTTCCCTTTGAACAAATGGCAGCATGATACAGCAGAGAATGATGGACTTAGAAGCACAGAACACGCATTCAAATCCTAACTGTGCCATTTCTTGTGTGACATTGAGCAAGTAACTTAACCTCTGGATCTCAGTTCCTCATCAGCAAGTTTGGCTTACATGCCCTCTATAATTTGACTCTATAATCGTGTGATCCTAAGTGCTTGTATAGAGGGTGCATTTATACATTTTAAAAAGCGATATTTGTTTCCCCATGAAATACTTTGTCTACAAAAGGAATACCATTGTCTTACCCTTGAAGGGACGCTGATCAACCTCACCACTATCTATGGTCCCTAAGGTGGTAAGAACAAGCTTTCAATTCATCTCATTTCATTTTCTAAACAAGGAGTGTTGATCTAATTCACAGCTGCAATTCATGGTTTCATTAGCCTTTTGTGTCTTTTTCCCCCAATATGAGTACTTGGTGTTCTGGTTTCAGCAGGTGCTTCTCTTCTCAATGCCTGAGGGGATTTGTAGTGGGGGTAAAACTACCAGCTCCTCTCATCTGTGTCCAGTAGCCATCCACCTCCATGCCCTGCTGAAGAAAGGTTTCTCATCACATGAGCTGATGACATTTTGGAGAGATGTAATACCCAAACTTGCTCCATCTGGTGCTGGGGGCTTCTTTGAATAAGTTAGTGCTGCCTCAATGACCACTTTTCCATCCTCATCTCTTTACCTTCTTAGTTTTATTTCTTCTGTGGTACTGTTGCTTTCTTCTTGACTCAGTTCCTTCTTTTTCCTAAGGACAATGTCTCACTACTTCTAGAAACGAAGTAAATAGCCAAAGAAAGACAACCCTATGCTCAACCTTATCTTCCCAACTCTCTCTTATGAAGATGAGGATGATGAGACAATAATTAGCATTTATATGGTAATTTTGAAAAGCACCTTACAAAATATTATCTCACTGTATTCTCACAACAATCATTGGAGGTAAGTGCTATTATTATCCTTAATTTACAGATGAAGTTAATATGGAAAATTATTTTGTATAAGTGTCTGAGGCTAGATTTGAACTCACTCTTCCTCACTCCACCATCATACTACCTAACAGTTTTGGTTTTCCTAAGAATAACCTCTCAAAATAGGGCTGTTCCTGAAGTACTTGAAAATGATTGCGGTAGAGAGAGCTGACTAGAGGGCCACTTGGAAGAAGTCAGGTGCAATAATCTGTGAGATAGCCTAGGATTAGCATTGCAACATTTTTCCCATGAGACTTGTAATACCCTAGCATTCTAGAATTAACAATTTCCTTGCTTCCCCTTTGCATAAATGGTGGGTTTTCCCCGCCCTAAAATAATCACTGTCTTTCTTTTGGTTCTCATCTTTCCCAAGTTGCTCTTTCGACCTCTTTTTGACCCTAAGAAGATGCTTTCCAGATGGATTTCACCAAAGAGAGAAGAGAAAGATTTCTACTTCCCAGCAGTCACAGAGAAGACTGAGATGTGACTCCTATTTTGCAATATGGACATAAAGTGGGTTTGATTTCTTGTCCTGACATGTGGATTGGAGGGTTCTTCATGGCAAAGTGTAACACCCACGATATGGACTACAAGCCCATTGTCCCATCTTGATGAAAGGCACCATAGCTTGCCCACTCTCAGAGGTGATAAACTCAAGGGCAAGAGAGAACAAGTAATAAGGTGTTCTTGTCATGCAGCTCAAGATTTTTAAAACACATTAGCTGTAATTTTTAGATAGTCAGAATTTAGTGAACCATTAAAAGTGACCCAGTTCACTGAACCAAACTGAACTGAACAGATGGAATTCCACCCTCCCTATGCTTGAGTGAATCCATGAACAATACAGTCTTCTTTTTAAATTCCCTCCTCTGGGCCGCTTACCTCACTTATGCAAACATGTGGGAGATCTATAGTTACTCTTGTATAGAGCTATTCTGTTTTTGTAACTAGAAGCTTGGAGGCTTATACCCAGACTTTGTGGCTGTTCACACTTTGTCAGATGTGTGCAGTTTGCCATTTATTTTTCTGTCATTTTGATTATAACCAATTGTGTTATTGGGTCGGAGGCCAGTCCACTTCTACTTTGACTCCAGGTCAAACTACTATTCACTAGTGATAAAAAAAAATATTTACTGTAGATGATTCTTCCCCCCACCCCCATCCCTGACTCCTTTTTCCTTTCCTGTTCTCAGACCTGCCTGGCACATTCAATTAGAGATATGTGGGCAAATACCACTTCTGTTCTTTATTCATTCTGGTTAAATGCTGAATGTTTCCAATAAATCAGACGAAAGCCTTCCTCCATGTTAGGATACTGATGGTATAGAAATATGGTGGTGTGTCTTAGGTTTTTAGAAATCCTAAATAGTGTGTGAAGAACAAGAAGAAACAATAGCAGAAATATGAAAATGCAGTGACTCCCCTCAGCCTCTAGGCATTGAGAATACAGGGAGAATATCTCACTGAAAGAGATGCATAAAAGGTTAAAAATGTGGCAAAATGAGAATAAAACCCAGAGACCAAAACAGAGCCATCTGTATCTACACAGACTTTAGAAAAATAGAGATTAGAGAGGTTTCATTATGCTGACTGTCACGTGACTAGGGAAGCTGTAAAACAAACTGTGTTACGGTCTCGGGATGAGGTCTTAGAAGTGGAACCACAATGGGTGCATTTGTTTATTTTAGTCTGTATCAGCTTTAAGTGTTAATTAACAGAGTGCACAGTATTATTGCTGTGTCTAGTGAGCAGGGGAGAACCAAAAATATCATATCACCCCCCCCATACACCCTATGGGGCACCACCCTGTATGGCACTCAGGAATCAGTACCAGGCCTGGAAATGCAAACTTTATTGTCTAACTGGGGCATAGCCCTGGATTTGGAATGACCAGTCAATTAACCTCTGTGAGTCTCAGCTCACTCATCTGCAGGATGGGAATGCTAATACTATTCATAATAACCCCAAGGTAGAACAGTACTCAGCATATACTAGAAACTAGGTCACCAACAGCCCAAGTGAAAGTGCTCATTCAAGCTTCCTTCTCATCTTCCCTGTCTTTTTACCCTCAGCCAATCCCAGACTCCCAAGTTTCTCTCGACTTCTCTCATACCCCTTCCATACAACAAGGTGCTCTAGCAACAGGACCAAAAAATAGGCTGGCATATTCTCATTCTAACTTGCTTCTGCCATAGGATTCTGACCCTACTGAAGGCAGAGCACTTCTTCCTTATTGGTTAAATCACATCAGCAGTCTATACTAGGAACCAAATGCCACTCTCATCAATGGCTATTGTCTGATCACTGAACACATACAGTTAGTAGTTACTTAGTCCCCATGCAGGGAAGGGCAAAAAAAAAAAATACCCTCATTAGTTATGTTTTTCAATCTTCATTTTAACGATTTAATAACAAGAAGAATTTTGGAAACAACCAAATTCCCAACAAGACCTAGATGTGATGTCCTTTTCCTTTCAAGACAAAAACGAGTTTGGAAAGATGTCTTTTTAATATACTTCGCATTCAATGTGGAAAGGCATAAATCGATAATATTCATGCTTTCAGATTTGGG
>NW_027186304.1:50359789-50406641 GCF_028583685.1 Petaurus breviceps papuanus | reverse complement strand
CACCCGACTTGAAGATTTCAGCAGGGATTCCATTGACTCCAGATGCCTTGTTGTTTTTCATCTGCTTGATGGTTTTCCTCACCTCATAAAAGAGTTGGAGGGATTCCGAGCTTGCCTCTGCCTAGGAGTTTTAGGACGGAGTTGAAAACACTCTCACTGATAAAAGAGACACCATTGCCATGGAGGTCTTTGAAATGTCCCTGCCAGTGTATGTGTTGACATCTTCTCTCTCTGTTCCTATTTCTCTATGGCTCTGTCTCTCTCAAGCAATATCCTGATACCCTCAGTTTGTAGGGTCATTGTGGCAGCTTTGAGAAGGCTTTGATGGCCCTAAAACAATCTATGCAGATCGCAGGTGTTTAGGTTTACTTTCCGTTGACATTCTACCATATGGACTTCATACAACAGGTCCTCAGTAAAAACTCTTTCTTGGTATACAGATGCTTCCAATTCTATCACCTGGTTGATGTCATTTCTCTAAATTCCAGGAGCTAAAGAGTACTGGAATGCCATGAAGAATATGGCTAAAGTTGCTGTCAAGTCCCTGCATTAGTTCATTAGGAGGATGTAATAGAGTCAGGGTCCATGGGGTATATTGTTTGCAGGGTGATTGGTTGCTAAAAGTCAGAAGATGTTTATTAATTCAAAAAGGAATCCCTTGATCTAGCATAGCAGTTAGTATTTTAAAGCAAAACTAGCTTCATGATGCCAACAGTCAACTCTTTATCTATTGTTTCAGAATATAGTTCTGAAAAAAAATGCACCCTTGGAATGCCCCAATCCAACAAGTAGGCTCATTTATAGTAATAACTGAATTTTTCATGCCTTCAACCATCATTTATTAAGTGACCTACTATGTGCGAGGGACTGAGGTAGTCACTGGAATCAAAAAATTGAACAGTTTCTGTCCTCAAGGAGCTTATGTTCTACTGCAGGGAACAACATGTATGCAGATAAATATATACAAAAATCCATAAAAATTTCAGAGGAGAAAGCGAAAGGGCCACTGATAAATAACTAGCAGAATCTAGAAAGACCTCTTATACAAGGTGGCAACTAAGCCTTGAAGGGAATGAGAGATTTTGAGAGGGAAAAGGGAGAAAGGAGAACATTTCAGGCTTGCAAAAGGGCAAGGAGGCAAGAGAGTGAAATGGGGTTTGGGGGAAGGGCAAGAAGTCCATTTTAACTAGACTATAGGGGGAGATAGAGGCTTGTTGAACCTACAAGTCTACAAGATCAGTTGGAACCAGTTTTCAAAAGGAGCTAAATGCCAAATAGAAGAGTTTGTATTTTATTGGAGATACAATAAGGAATAAGAAGGCCCTGAAGCTTCTTGAGAAAGGAAGACAAGGTAAGACTTTCACTTTAGGAATATCAGTTGGACAGCTGGGTAAAGGATAATTCAATAAGGAAGAGTGTGAGACCAATTAAGAGGCTACTTGCAACAGACCAGATGAGATGATTGGAGGGCCTGAATGAGATGTCCTGAACAAAGAAATGGCAAGTACTGGCAATTGATTGGATATGAGGGAGAGAGGAAAAGAGAAAAATCAAGAATGATTCAGTGTTTGGGAATCTGGGTTTGTGGAAAGATAGTGCTGCCATCAACAGAAATAGAGAAGTGAGGAGGATTTTCTTTTTTTTTAATTTTTTTTTAAAGCAATCGGGGTTAAGTAACTTGCTCAAGGTTACACGGCCAGGTGTTTCTGGGTGGGTGCTAAGTGTCTGAGCCCAGGATTCTATCCCCAGGTCATCACGACACTGGCGCCGGTGCTCTTACTCGCTGTGCCACCTGGCCACCCCAGAGGATTTTCTTATTACTGATGCTCTCTTTACTTTTCTGGTTCTGACGCCATATAGTATTTGGGTCTTCTGCTGTTAGGGTTGTCCATAAGGAACCCAATTTTCTAGAATTTAAAGTTGATTGCTTATGTTGATTTGAAATTCCAGAAGAGATGCCATAGGGCACAATTGTGCAGTCGAGAAAAAATGAGATAGACTATACTTAATAAACATATTAAAAGGAAGAACTAGCATTTACATAAACTTTAAAGTTTGCAATGCACTTCACAATTAATATCTCATCTTATCCTCAAAAACATCCTGGGAGGTAGACTGCTGAACCTGGGAATGAGGAAGACCCAAGTCCAAATCCAGTCTCAGACACTTACTAGCTATGTAACCCTGGACAAGTAACCTAACTTCCATCTGCCTCTGTTTCCTCATCTGCAAAATAGTGATAATAATAATAACAATACCTATCTTTCAAGGTTGCTATAAAATATATAAAATGGGGTTATATTTTAAAATGCTATATATAAATGCTAGGTTTTACTAGGTCCCTATAACTTTCTAAATCAAAATACTCCTTTCTGGTCATCACTTTCTTATGTTTGGTGTCTTTCCCTATTAGAATAATAAGCTCATTGAAAGCAGGCCTTTGTTTTTGTTTTTTAATCTCTAGTACTTACCACAGCACTTGGCACATAGCAAGTAAACACTTAAGAAATGCTTCTTGGGGCGGCCAGGTAGCACAGCTAGTAAGAGCACTGGCTCCAGCATCAGGATGACCTGGGGGATCGAATCCAGGCTCAGACACTTAGCACCCACCCAGAAACACCTGGCTGCATAACCTTGAGCAAGTTACTTAACCCCAATTGCTTAGGGGTGGCCAGGTGGCTCAGCGAGTAAGAGCACTGGCCCCAGTATTGGGATGACCTGCCATCGAATCAGAGCTCTGATACTTAGCACCACACCCAGAAATAACTGGCCGTGTAATCTTGAGCAAGTTACTTAACCCCAATTGCTTTAAAAAAATGCTTCTTTATTCATGAGTTTTTCCCCTTCATTATTTAAAGGCATGGGCTATGGAGGAAGTCAACCTACTGTAATAGTCTAGGGAAAAGGTGATAAAGATCAGAATGAAGGAGGTTACAGGATGAGTAAATGTATGCAAGAGATGGCTGGGCAGAATGGCTAGAACTTGTCAACTAGAGTTGAGGCTGAGAGAATGAATGAAAAGAAAAAGACAAAACTGGCTCCTATGTTTTGAGGCTGGGTAATTCAGAAGATGATTAAACTAAAACTGAGAAGTGGGAGCAAAAACAGACCCAAAGGGAAAGATAATGAGTTTAGTTTGGGATACGTTGGATTCTATACGCCCAAAGAATATCCAGGTAGAGATGACTGACAGATAGCTGTATGTTTTTCAAGATCATTGAAGTTATGGGTGTGGATGAAATCACAGAGGGTAGAAAGAAAAGAAAAGAGGGCCTAGAACAGACCCTTGATGGACCATCGATATTAAGAGGATGAACCGGCAAAGGAAATTGAGGGGTAGTCAGATGAGAGGAAAGAGGACCAGGAGTGAACAGTGTTATGGAAACCAACAAAGCACAGCATGTTCAAGAGAGGATGATCAACAAAGCCCAAAGATGCAGAAAGGTCAAGGAGAATAGAGGCTGAGGTCTGCTGGTTATCTGAGAAGGGAAAGCACAGGCTGTTATAGGGAACTTGATCCAGAATAAAGGTTTCAAACAACTGTTATAAGGAGCATGACAGAGAATCAAAAATGAATGTTAGAATTGCTACATAGCACTGAGCATCTATTTAGGTTAGGTAACATTAATTTGTAGTAAACTTAGTCACCATGGTTTCATTACTTCTAAAAGTATTTAACAACTTGGGAATGGGAGCAGAGAAGGAAGACGATGGGAGTGAACCATGGCTGATGATCAATATGGAACAAATAACAGAAGAACAAGGTAGCAAGTGATTCAGAGATACAGGACTGTGCCTTGTTGAATTAATCAAATACAGTGTTAATACTCTGAGGGAAAGGAAAGTGAGGTCCGATGTGAGGAGAAAGATACAGTTATCCCTTTCACATCACAACTTTCCCCACTGCAGTTTTGACATAAAAAAAAAATTAAGTGGGAATTTTGGGGGGGTTGTGGAAGCCACAGATGACAATGAAGGTCAGTTGATGACAAAGAAAAATTTCAGAACGAACATAGAAATGCAGAAGATATATGTATATTATTGTATAATATCAACATATTTTATCTTTCAATACCATAATTCCGACTTCTTCTCTGGTATGAAGGGAAGGTCAAAAATTCAGACTTTCCAGATCATGGAGTCACCATACTCCTAAACCCCATGATGAGGAAGGGATAATTGTACTGGAAAACTGGATCTGTTTGCTGCCTTTCTGATCTGAACTTTGCAAGCTTCTAATCTGGGTTTGGGTCTTAGCAACACAACTGTGTGTTTTCCCTTGGTCAAAGACACAGTAGACTGCTGCTGTACTGAACTGCCATCAGTTATTGGAAAGGCTTTATGGGTTCAGAGCCACAGAACTGTAGTCTCTCCTTTGGTCCAAACTCTCTGCCCTAATAATTCTGCTGCATGTTTCACTTTGACCTGGGAAGCAAGATATGAGACGTTACTCCACTCCCACATCAGAACTCTACAACTGCTGCTCACTTTTTTTTCTGGTTGTTTTTCTAGTACATGGCCTCCAAGCACAAAAGTTCCTTGCATTGAGCAGCCAACCCCTCTCTGAAGGCTCCCTCCTTGATTTGCACTGTGACCTAGCTCTGAGGTATGAGTAACTAAGCTATCGTTTGGCATGAGTTCCTGCTCACTGCACTATAGGCCACTCTGTGCTGGATCAGAGAGACCTCTTTTTGTCCTACAGTACAGCCACAGACTCAGTTCAGTCCCCACACATGGAAAAAGTCTGCACAGTGTTCTTCTGCTAGACCTCAGTCCCAGTGTCTGAAGACCTCACAGCCTCTCACCCGATGCAGACCTTGGCTGGAAAAAATAAGTTGGTGTTGATTGCTGTTGGATGGATTTCCTGATGAGTGGTCAATCTGGTGCATTTCTAGGACATGGTGGAGTAGTTACATGGAGGAGCTGGGCAGTACCACTGCTTCCTCTTACGCCCTCTTGGCTGGTCTGTGTGCCCATTTCATTTTCACAGTAATCGGTCTTATCAAAAGCTCTCGAGTTGGACCAAAGAGAGTTCTTGTGATTACATTTACAATCTGATATGATATGATATGATATGATATGATATGATATGATATGATATGATATTAATTTAAAACCAGACTAACGATGAAGGAAGGTATAGCATCATCATGCTGACCAACTGCACAAATGTTCTTCCCAGGCTGGTTTGACAACAGCAGAGCCGATAGAAGCATCACCCATAGAGCCAGATGTTGTTGGTTTTCACTACACCTCTTGAGGATTCACCAGAATCACAAAAATCAATATTCTTTGGTCGTGGCAGAAGCTGATGCGGAGATAACCTAGTATTTCACCCTCCGTTACAACTCAAGGACAGCCTCACAACAGGCTGTCCTCATGTGATGCATGGTTAGTTGTTGTGAGTGTGTGTGTGTGTGTGTGTGTTTAATTACTTTGGAGTACCAGCTAGTGTTCTGATACTTTTTGCTACCACACCTGTATGCTACAGTGACTTCCAGAACAGGGTTATGGCAGAACATTTGTGCAGCAATAAAAGGCCTGAGGGTTTGCTTTTTTCTTGTCTGTTTTGTAATACCACCCTAACAGCCCCAGCATTGATCATGGCCAGTATTCGATCTTTGCCACCCTCGACTCCATTCCTTTAGATGGCAGACTAGTCCTTCCTTTACTTTAGTTTACAGAACAGTTGACTCCACACCACCAATAACAATGATAATAATAGCTGACATTTTATATAGCACTAAAAGGGTTTTAAAAAATTGTTTATTTCTTTATTTGATCCTTACAATGACCCTATGAAGTAGGTGCTATTATTACATTTTAAAGATGCCAGAACTGAGGCAGAGAGCAGTTAAGTGATTTGCCCAAGATCACATAGCTAGTGAGTGTGTCTAAGGCAGAACTTGAACTTTAACCTTCCCAACTCCACATCCTCTTAAGCTGTAACCCGGCACCACTGTTAAAACAAACACTCAAATCTTCTGGAAAAGGGAGAACTGGGGAGAGGAAAAGAGAGGGAGATGGGGAGGGAGAGGGGGAAGGGGCTAGGGAAAGAGAGAGGGATAGAGAGACAGAGACACAGAGAGGGACAGAGAGAGACAGAGAGAGGCAGGGAGAGAGACAGAGAGACAGAGACAGAAACAGGGAGTGAAAGACAGAGAGAGATGAAATTTTTAAAAGTGAAGGAATTTTGAACTGAAGGGACCTTAGCTGACTCCTATTCCAAACCCTACATTCTGCAAATGAGGAAACCAAAGTGTAGAAAGATTAAATGGCTTGCCCAAAATCACAAGGCTAAGGTCATAAGGTGAGGATTCCAGTTCTCCAGCTCACTTTCCATTACATTACATTCCTCACCACCACAAGCACCACTTCAGTCCCACTGCCCTAGACTGGGAGAGAGAGCTGACAGTGAGAGGAAGAGCATGTAACAGCTGGAGAAGAGGTGCTAGACCCATCAGTCAGGCAACAAGTACCTACTATGTGTTACCTACCGTGCCAAGTGCTGAGGATACAAGGAAAGGTAAAAGACAGCCCCTGTTCTCAAGAAGCTCCAAGGGCGGGGAGACCAGATGCAAAATGTACGTACAAGCAAGCTATGTACAGGAAAAGTGGAAATGCTCAACAGAAGGAAAACACTAAAATTAAGGGGAATTGGGAACAGCTTCCTGTAAAAAGTGGGGTTTTATCTGGTATTTTAGAGTAGAGAAAAGGGGAGAGGAAAAGGCGTTAAATAGAAGAGATCACTTGATATGAGCATATACAGATGCATATTTATCTTTTATTATTGTTAATTCCTTGGTATACATTCAAAACCAAGCTGGTTTATTTGACAAAAGTCTATATATCAGTTATTTGGAAATTGGAACACATTTTCTCATAGAAAAAATATTCTAAGATTCCAAATTAGTTCACAAAAACCTATAATATTAAGAGTACTCTAACCTGGGATCAAATCCAGGCTCAGACACTTAGCACCCACTCAGAAACACCTGGCCGTGTAACCTTGAGCAAGTTACTTAACCCCAATTGCTTTATAAAAAAAAAAAAGTACATGACTACCATTTTATAATATTACTTTTCTATGAAAATGTATTCTAAGTTTCAAATCAGAGCACTAGTAATACATTTTTTCATTGCATTTCCAGAAGTAGGAACCAAGGTTCCCCTTTCCTAGGCACCCCTCTTCCCTTTCCTACCTGGGCCAAAACAATGGAAGTTGGATTACCAAGACTCTAGCAATGATAAAGAGGACAGAGAACCCAAAGGCCCTGGGCAGCCCTAGCCTTGCTGGAGAAACAGCTGAATCTTCAGTGTCCCTAGCAAGAATAGGAAGAGAAAGAAACATGTCTTCTAGTCAACATGGAAAGGGAACTTCAGTTGCTTATTGGGTTGACTGTTTTTAATAATAAATAAATAATGAATCAGATAAATATAAATAATATGAATAGTATAAATAAATACAATCAAAAACATCAAGGATAGCACATATGGAGGTAGGTGTTATAAGTTTCATGTCCCCTTCTGGGTATGCCACAATAAATGCACTAGACTTGAGATTCCTGAAGGCAAGGAACATACCTCAATGATGTTTCTCTCTTGCCAAACAACATAGCATAATACCTTGCACATATATGTCATAAAATTATAGAATCATAAGATTTGAACTGGAGGGGCTCTTTCAATCCCCTTAGTTTGCAAAGGAAACTCTTTTAATAAATGCTTACTAAATTGCATTGAATCTCAGCAAGAGTATTCAATTCAACAAGTACCGTGTTTCCCTGATAATAAGACACTGTCTTATTGGTTTTTTGGACAGAAAAACACCAGAGGGCTTATTTTCAGGGGAGGAATTATTTTAATGAACATTGACAGCAATTTTAATAAACAGGTAAATATGAACAAAAAAATGTACCTTTATTCAATAAGCAAATCACAGGGGAAGAACAGGATGACGTGCTCAATGCTGAAGCTCTGACTGGATGCAGCTCGGAGCGTGGCGTGCGTTTCATGGGGAGGGGGGGGAACGGTGCATACAGAGGGTACCGTAACATAGTGTATAGTGCAGGGGATCACCTTCACTACAGTAGCAATCTCAATAGGGCTTATTTTCGGGGGAGGGCTTATTTTAGAGGAATCTTACACAGTAAGGGGAGGGCTTATTTTCGGGATAGGTCTTATTATCGGGGAAACACGGTATTACCAAGTGTCTGCTATACTCTAGGCACTGGGAATACGAAGAAAAAAATGAAACTACCCCTGCCCTCAATGAGATTGTGTTTCATTGAGGGGAAATAATATTTACCTGTAACATTAAATACAAAATAGATATAAAGTGAGAGTATAAATATACACATATGTGTTGTGTCTGACAGAGGCATGGTGCTGAGGCTCAGGCAGAAATATAAGTAGGGCGTCAAAAGAGATAAAGCATTAGTGTAAGCAGAAAATCACAGGGAAATAGATTTCCAAGCTGCAAGGGTTATTAGAGACCATCTAGTCAAGCTCCCCCTCCCCCTTGCTTCAGAGATGATAAAATCAAGTCCTGGGGAGGGAGGTTAAATAACTTACCCAAAGTCACACAGTGAAGTAGGAACAGCCGATTCAGGACTAGAACGTAGGTTTGTCGATTTTTTAGGATGATGTTCTCTCCTCTAGACCACAAGAAAGCCAATTTTTCAATCCTCTTCTTTCTTCATCTCTAGCAGGTATAGAAGGTGAAAGTACCTCAATGTTGTCAGAAGATATAAGAGGCAGGACTCTTGACTCTCCAATCATTATTTTGGCTCTAATCTAGCGTTTTGCTTGTCTGCCCTCATTTCTTATCCAACTACACCTGATATCCCCCTTATATTACTGTTAATGCCAGTCCATCAAAGGCATTACAGCATGAAACTAGAAAAATACATTCTTAGGCCCTTATCCCCCAGAGGTGGCCTCTCCAAGCCAAAGAGCAAAATAGATCAAAGGGCCACAGTTGAAAACTATGCACCATAATGGTTGTTCTGAGTAAATAGAAGACACCAGGGGCTGTCAGAAATGCTTCTTTCACCTTAGCTAAATTGGGCTTTAACAATTGTTTTCTAAGTACACCTGATGGTCGTTAACTGGGAGACTGACATACATATCCTCCAGAACAAATACTGTGTTGGCACAAGTGTAGGCTCATGGGATAAATCATGATGGTAAAACAGATCGCTGTTGTTGACAAGAGCTAAACATGTTTTGCTGCCACAGCTTTCATGAAACAACAATCAGTAAACTACAACAGCCGGTTTCAGGGCCCATCACTGTCAGAAGATGTGTAACCTGGAAGTAGGAAATCTCTTTCTCTAGAGGAGCCCACACTGGGGAGAGGACGGAGGAAGAAGACCTTATTCCCAGCAAGGAAAAGCTAGACAGATAAAAACATGAGGAATGACACTGCTTTACCGCACACATAGCGAAGAAATCAAATCCAAGTGACAGTCACTCCTTGAATAACTGTTCTATTCAGTGTACTATGGGAGAGACAAAGTATAGTTTGGGCAAAAAAGACATACACACATGACAGAAATGAAAAACTTAAATAAAAATTCAAGACCAAAAAGGAAAGATAGCACATGACATGAACTGAGTAATTGCCAAATAAATAACAATGACAGTAACTGTTGTTAAGGTTGAGGGAGGGGGCAATCTGGTCATTGTGATCTAGGGTGATAAGAATATTCTGCCAGACTGGTGTAATGGACAGAACAGCAGAGTTGTTGTCATTAAGACATGGGTTCAAGTGCCACCTCAGACACTGACTAGCTGTGTGACCTTGGGCAAATCCCTTGGTAGCTTAACCTCTCTGTGCTTCAGTCTTCTCAGCTGTAAAATGGTAGTATTGGATTTGATGGCCTCCAAAGACCATTTCAGCTCTAAACCTATGATCCTAAAGGCCATATGAAGTAGGCAGGTTCTGGAGGGGTGGAAGAGTAGAGACATGGGAGCTTCAGCTATAACATAGGACCAAAAGAACATCAACCATGTTGGTTAATAGGCTTATTTTCTCCACTAGCTTTGTACCTTCAAGAAGGCTCAATCCTGCTATTCCAGAAGCATTCTCCTACTTACCCCATCCCTCCTTTTCCACCCATTTTGGAAGAGATGCTCTGAATATTGCCTTCCCCCACCTTTTTACCCTCTTCCCCATCTTCTCTTTGTTTGGGTGCCATGTTTTGCCTTCCACAGCTTCTAGAACAAGGCCTGAGCAGCCTCTGCCCTCAACGAGGGCTCTAGGTGTCAGATCACTGCATTTAAAGCACTAGCCCCTTTGGAGTTCCCCCGCCCCTCTGGTGCATCTTTGACTGTCATGCTCATGCCTTTTGTCCCCTTGAACACTGCTTTAGCATAAAAGATTTCTGTCCCTTTGTGATGTCTCCGAGTTCCCAGTACACTCAGCAGCAGCTTGCTGCTTCCCTAAACGGTGATCCATCCCTTGAATTTGTAATCCCTCTGTATTTTATCACTGATTGTGAAGTGTTTTGTGATGCAAAAGACACCATTGAAAATGATTTGGGGATGAATTTGGCTTATGTGCTCACAGGAGGGTTTCCTTTCCTTTTCTACCTTATGCAGAAGAGAAACTAAGACCCCCCAAGAAGCACCTCTCCCTTTCAGGTCTATTTTCATATAAACTCAGGGCCTAGCAAAAAGGAAACATACCTCTGGGGTGTGACCAAAGACAGCAAACTACTTTCCCCAAGGTTTGGGGTGTGACAAAAACCCAAAGTACGTTTTGCAAAGCCAAGCACTTTTCTCCTCGTCTTCAACAACCATGTGCACAGCAAGGGGATTTTGGTCCATTATGTTTCTGATTCATTTGCACTTAACTCATCAAGATGTTGTTTTGTATGAGCTGTTTGATGTCCGAAGCACCTTATGAGCCTTTTTATAACCCTTTTATCTCAGAAGCTGCGAATCCTGCTTAGCCAAGAATAAACAGAACTGGAAGGTTCGAGCTCAGTTCAAAGCTAGAGCCCCTCAGGTTGGAATTGGCCAAATGGGCCGTCTTTTCTTAGCTGGTGTTGCTTTTAATTGGGGAGAAAGGCAGAGAAAACAAAGTCAGTGCATCCGAGGAAAGCAGGACAGAAGAGGGGATAAAAAAAAAACAAACAAACACTATCCCTGATTCATTAAAGCTTCATGAAGGGCCTGGTAAATGTCGTAATGAGATGGCATTAATTAGTCCTGGAAAAAGACTGTCACCTTTTCTCTCAAGCCTGTTTATGAAAGGTACAAGGGTGGCAGACTGTGGGTGGGGGGTTAGAGAGAGAGGGATGTAGGGTGTGGGGAGAGAAGAAGCAACCTTCCCTTTTTGTTGTTTTACTGGGAGGGGGCTGCTCCTCAGATGAATGAACTCATATGTACTAGCTAACTTTGCTGGAGTTTAGGAGTTGTATTTAAAACAGATTTTATCCTACAGTGATATTAATTTGATAGGATCCCTGATCTGTAAACCATTGGTTATCTTGGTCTCTCCTGATAAGAAAAAAAAAAGTGGCGAGGATTTCCAGTTGGTGAGCACATTTGGGCAGAATCTTTCACACGTCACAAATTGCAGATGGGAGGCAGTGATCTCGAACATGCAGTCACATTGCGTGACCATCTGACACCTTCCATTTAGAAAAATAATACTTTCCTCCCAGCATACGCTCCCTGCTGCAACCAGCACCAAAAATTATGCCTGGGAGAGCTGTTCCTCCTAGACCAGGGTCTTAAATATTTCTTAGGCTGCTTTTAAAAGATTCATACTGCGGCAGCACCTAGGCTGCCTCCCGACTCGCCCACAGAAAATCCTGAAACCGCCGCCCAGGCTTCCTCCAAGATGCTGCTGATAACAAAAAACAGCCACAAAGAACAAAAGGGGCTGGGGCTGGGGGTGGGGGAGCGGGAAGGAGACGGGAAAATTAAACCCGGCGACGTTGGCTAGGTGATTTATCCCCGTCCTCAGCGCGATGCGAGAAGATCCATGTTCAATGCAATGGACTTCTTTGTGGGCGCGTGTCTAACCTGTATCCCAGGGGGCAGGGAATTTCGCAGTCCCTGGGATGGTACAGCGCGCTCACTTCTCTTCCCGCGTTCTCTACGCCCCCGCCCCGTCTTATTTCCTAGCGTGTTGTTGGGGGTGGGGGGTAGCGGAGCAAGTGCCTAGATCCCTTGGCCATCCATTTAATGACCCCTGGCAGTAGACACAAATGCGGCTTCCCAGAACCATGTGCAAACAGGGATTTCTAACCAGCATCTTTGAAGCTCTTTCCCAAAGATTTCAATAAATCCCACCTTAACATAACATTCCCTCCATCTTCATACACCCCATAGCCCGTAGCACTCCCCAACACAGACATATGACTTTCCTCCCGGTTCCTGAGGTGTGCCAGACCCAGTAAAAGTGTCCTCTTTTGGAAGGGAACAATCCGGACTGCTTACAGCAGTTGGAAAAGCACCAGGGCTGGAGTTAAGCAGCTGCTGCCCCATGGGAGCCACCCGAAAACAGCTTTCTTAAAGGCTGGAGAGGGCTGGGGGCGGGGGTGGAGAGGCTGATTTCCTCAGAGAGAGCAGAACAAAGGTGTCCTGGGGGCCAAAGCAGCGAAGAGCCACCTGCTTGGCAACAAAAAGAAAAGAACTTGTAACTTCTTCCAGTTTCACTAAACCCAAGGTTTGTGGGGATTTCCCCGAAGTAGCAGGTTAGTGGCTGAAGTCTGTAAACATCAGGATCTCCTCGAAATGTAGCAAACTCAACCCTTGTTGCCATTCAAATCCAAATAGAACACCTATGGGCTCAATTCCTCTTTTCCCCCCTGCCATTTTATTGTACCCTTGGGTTATTGTAAAGGACTAAGGCCAAAAAATTGTTCAGGCAGCTAGTAATCATAGCACCAGTCTTTCCCTGAGGTAGAGGATGGTTACTGCCCTGGTGAGCAGAAGTGGTTGGCCCCAAAGATGAGCCCAGTGTCAGTTCCTTGGTGACATGAATTATTGTTTCCCTGGGCTCTTTAAGGAGATGAGATTTAAGAATTTCCAAGCTGGAAGGTACTTTACAGGTCATCTGGTTCAACGTCTTCATTTTACAGGTGAGGAAAATGAGGTCTAGAGAGGTGAATTCACTTGTGAAGGCTAAGATAATACACTTGATCTGAGCCTCAAGTATTTAAAGCATCAGATACCTTCTTTAAGTGAAAAGAACAAAAGGAGGAAGCATCTTTAATTCTTCCTGCAAGAACATTCTTAATATTCCTATAGTGAAATGTTTATGAATTTGGCATTTTCCTCCCTATAACCTTTGGGCCATCTGAATACCAGCCCCTTTTGCTTCAGGATGTGTTTCTGCCTTTGTCTTTGTCCTCTGCTTCTGTCTCTCTTTCACTCTCTCTCTCTGAGTCTCTCTGGGGTATATGCAGACAAACATATCTAATTAAGTATCTTATATGATATTACCTTTTCTAAATCCCCCTTTAACAACACGGTCAATATAACTCATACCCCATTTGACTGACAATAGTCCTTTTAGCCCTTGGTGTAACCAATGAGAGTAATCAATACCGAAACTGATGCTGTCTGTGCTCCCCTAAATACAAGGCAAGAAGTGAAGGATGAAAAGGAAGAAGAAATGAAAAAGGCATGGGAGGAGGGAAGGGAGGAGGAGATAAAAATGGGAATAAAGGGGATAGATACATTTGGGAATTGTATAGTGCTACCAACATTTTCCTCAGGCACTATTCATGTTGCCTTTTACTTTAACATAGGAACTGTAGTGTCTTTATTTGTAAGACAACCAAGAGCATTGTTATTTAGATATCCACAGAAATGCAGATATATCCAGATATAAATTAAGAAATTAATTGACTTTGATCTGATTGTTTTTTTTTTTTTTGCTTTTTGGAGGGCAATTGGGGTTAAGTGACTTGCCCAAGGTCACATGGCTTCGGATTTGAACTCAGGTCCTCCTGACTCCAGGGATGGTGCTTTATTCAGTGTGCCACCTAGCCACCCCACTTTGATCTGATTGTTTAAAATAACTAAGGAAGCAGAGCTTGGAATCTCTATTTCTTAACTATACAGTCCAAATACACCAGATGTTTACTGGTCTTCCAATAGATGCCTAATTTCCTGTTGCCTTGCCTTTTCACAAGGCTCTTCCATGCCTGGAATGCTCTCTCCCTCCCCCCAACCCGTACGTTTCTGAGAGGCTGCCCCTTAAAAGCTCAGCTCACTTGCTACCTTTTATGTGATGTCTTTCTTGACCCCACCCTGCTACTTGCTGGTCCCTCCCCCATTATCTTTTACTTATTTTGTATGTATTTTTCATAGATATATACATGTTTTCTTCTCAAATAGACTTGCAAGCTTCTTGAGGGCAGGGATTGTTTAATTTTTGTTTTAGCATTCCCAATGCCTGGCATACAGGTGGTAATAAATGTAACAAATACTTGTTGTTGATTTATTGACATTGTTTACTGAGACCTAATATAGGAAGTAGGATGAGTGCAACTGCTATTTCTAAGGTTCCCTACAACTAGGATCAGAATTTTCAATGAAAACCTTTCCAATGAAAACCATACAGCAAAGATAGAACATCTTGTATTTGTTTGAACCTATAGTTCTATTTCCTTATACAATAGAAAATAACTTAAGGGGACAGTTTTCTTTTTTCATCTTTCATGAAATCAAACACCCTAAGTTTAGAGAGGTAGAAGGATGTGTATAGTGCCTAGCACAATACATTCCAGAAACAATACAATAGTATAATATGGGAAAACCAGAGGTCGAATTCAATTCAACAAATATCTGTTAAGCACCTTCTATGCGCAAGGCATTCTGCTTGGTACTGGAGATACAAAGACAGAAACAAATTGACTTTAAAGAGCTTACATTCATTGGAAAAGAGGGGCAAGAAAAAACATCTAAGTTGAGAGACAATTTGCTAGTGAAAAATAAGTGTTGCATCTGGAGTCAAAGAACCTGAATTCATATCTTGGTTCTACTATTTATTTCCATATGCACTTGAACAAATTACTTAATCTTTTGAACCTCAGTCTTCTCACCTATAAAATGAGAGATTTGGACTAGATGACCCGTAATTGTTCTTCCAGTTCTTTGTCTCTGATACTGGTGGAATCATTTAATAGTGATGAGGTTAGAGATGGGGCCTGACTTGGGCACATCTGATGCTTTCAGTTCAAGGTTAGAATAGGAACTGGACCTAGAATTTTATTGGTATAGGGAGCTTCCATGTAAGGAAAATCCCTTTATCAATGCCAGTCAACACATCTCTGCAATAGATAGATATTAATATAGATCTAGATATGTCTATATATTTCTAGGTATAAACATCCTAATATCTAGACATATACATAGAAATATATATATCAATAAAATATATATTAAATTTAAGTAAAATGTATAGATATATAAGGAATATATTTCCATTTATTATTATATTATACCTAAATATGTTTGTGTTCAAGATATATAATATATTATTATAATATAAAATACAAAATAAAAATAAGATTGTAATTTATAAATATAGTAAAAAAATAAATTCTCTTAAAGAATTTTTTAGAGATCTAATACAATATTGATCCTATGCTAGGTAACACAACTAGAACACATCAGGTGACTGGTAACCTGCCCCTCATGTAACAGTCATAAAAGGAGGTTTGCTTAGCCATAGCATGGAAAGAGTATTTAGCAAGACAATGGTACTTTTCAGTTAAATGCAGCCTCCTCCTCCTCTCCATATAGATGAGTTTCTGGTCATCTGGATGTGTTAGGTGTGGTAACTAACATGACAGTGGGACAGCTGCTAAAACTGAAGAATATAGACTTAATGTGGCCTTCTGTATCCTAGGGTGGCAATGCCAATGGCTAGAGCCTTATCCTCCTGAACTAATCAAGTCCCAGGTCACCTTCGGTACTTTTTGGGGAAAACAAAATAAACAAAAACAAGCTTACCAAGAAACATGGAAGACATTTCTCCTAACACAGAATCAATAGGCATATTTGAAAGTGGAATATTAGAGAAAGATGGACAGAAAAAAACAGAAGGAAGGAAAGAGACAGACAGAAATGGACACAGAGATAAAGAGAGAGATATTTTATTAAGTTCTGTGTGCCAAGCGTGTTAAGCATTGGCCAAACAAATCCAAGCAAACACAACAGTCCTGCCCTCTGAGCTTATATTTTTATTTATTAATTTATGGAATAAAACATACATTTCCATAACATAGTATAATGAAAAAGATGATTGTACCTGATACATACATAAATACACTTGTATTATGTACTATTTGCTATTACACACATATATGTGTGTGTATATATGTGTATAATACTTACCTTCTAATGGGGAAAGACAAACACAACTGTCTTTAGAGCTTACATTCTAATGGGAGAAGATAGTATATGTGTATACATGTGTAAATATATATCTATATATACATACATAATCTACACATACATAAATATGTACACACAAACATATACCCGTATAACATGTGTGTGTCTGAAAGAAGGGAGAGGGGAAGGGTACTTGTTGGGAGTCATTCAGCAAGTAAAGAGAAGAGTCTAGAGACAGTTAAAAGGAAAATGCAATTATGTCTAGGCTGTTTCCAAAACTGGTGGTTCTAGAGAGAGTTATCAATGAGGAAAAGAAGTCCTCGAGGCAAAAGTTTTCAAGGAAGGCAATTCAACTACTCAGAAGGAAGTAGAGCCCAGAGAGGGTTGAGGTGAGTTAAAATATTGACAAATTTGTAGTCTTTTCCAAAAGTAATTAAAATATATTCAGACTAACTATTCATCAATTTTATTTATTTTACAAAAGACAGGTCATTTTTTATGAGTTTCATTGGTATAGACTTCTAGAACCAACCACTGTTTATGGTTCCCAGCTCACTATTATGAATTCAGTCCTTTCCTTCACCATCTTCAAAGGAAACTAAATACAAAATTATTCAGATAGTGGAGGAATGTGATGGCTCACTCCATTATAATCTCTCTCTCTCTCTCTCCCTCTCTCTCTCTCTCTCTCTCTCTCTCTCTCTCTCTCTCTCTCTCTCTCCCCCTCTTCCCCCCCCCCTTCTCTCCGCTCCCCCTTAGAGGAAGTATACAGGAAAAAACAAAAGTGCCCCCATCTTTCCAAGACTTGAATGATGTTTAAAGTAAACAAATTCATCATCTTTCTTTTTTTTATTTCACAATCATATTAAACATATTTCCATATTAATCATGTTTTGAAATAAGAATCAGAACAAAAGGGGAAAACCACAAGAAAGGGGGAAGAAAACAAAAAAGTAAGCTTCCATCTGCATTCAGATTCCATAGTTCTTTCTCTGGATGTGGATAGCATTTTCCATCATGAGTCTTTTGGAATTGTTTTGGATCATTGTATTGCTGAGAAGGGCTATGTCTATCAAAGCTGATCATCGCACAATGATGTTGTTACTGTGTATGATGTTCTTCTAGCTCTGCTCACTTCACTCAGCATCAGTTCATGTAAGTCTTTCCAGTCTTTTTCTGAAATCTACCCGCTCATCATTTTTATAGAATAATAGTATTCCATTACATTCCTATACCACAACTTGTTCAGTAATTCTGCAATGGATGGGCATCCCCTCAATTTCCAATTCTTTGTCACCAGAAAAAGAGCTGCTATATATATATATATATATATATATATATATATATATTGTTGTACATGTGACTCCTTTTCCCTTTTTTATTTTCCTTTTGAGATAGGGACCTAGTAGTGTTATTGCTGAATCAAAGGGTATGCACAATTTAGTTGCCTTTGGGCACAATTTCAAATTGCTCTCCAGAATGGTTGGATCAATTCAAAACTCTACCAACAAGGCATTAGTGTTCCAATTTTCCCACATCTTCTCCAACAGTTATCATTTTCCTTTTCCTTCGTTGTTAGACAATCTGATAGGTGTGAGGTGGTACCTCAGAGTTCTTTTAATTTGCATTTCTCTAAATCAGTATCGATTTAGAGCATTTTTATTGATCAACTTTCTTTCCCTTGCTTAATCCCTCCCCCAAAATATTTGTTTCTGTTAGTGTTTGGTTATTAAAGGTTGTGAAACTCAAAAGTCAATTTTGAATTCAACTCAGTTCAACAACAAACAATTATCATCATTTAATGCCACTATTTCCAGGAACCCAGACAAAAGCAAGATTTGGTTCCCCCAATTCTGAGATATACCTAGTACATATAGGTATACTGTAAAAAAGAAATTTTAATTTCCACTGTGAACACTACTATAATATCTGCATGGTGAATGCCTCCCACACTCTGTGTGGCACTTATGAGAACATATATGGACCAGAGTCACATGAGACACACAAGCATTGATGGGTTGCAATCTTCATCATTGGAGGATATATGCACGGTGATGAAAATATGCATGATGATAATGAATATGCAAATCCATTGCAATATGGGAGTCCTAAGATTATGATTTAGAGTTGGAAGGAATATTTGAGGTCATCTATTTCAACTCCCTTCATTTTAAATATAAGGAAACTGAAGCCTAGAGAAGATAAGCAAATTGCCAAAGGTTATAGGGAGTGAATAACAGAGCCTTTATCTGAAACCAGGTCCCCTAAATCCTGAGGCCACCTCCCACAGTGTTATTCTGTGGAGCTTTCAAGGGAGGGGAGAAGGGGAGAGAGAGAGAGAGAGAGAGAGAGAGAGAGAGAGAGAGAGAGAGAGGTGCTATTTCTTTTATGTTGGATTGAGTATCAGCTATGACTGCAGAGGTAACTAGTTAGCTAGGCCTTCTCTCTAAATCCATGCATAGATGTGCTCTTAGCTTCAACCTTGCTGATGCCCAGTGAAAATTCACTGTATTCAATTGAGAGACATCTATTTTAGAAGTAGGGATGGTAGGTAGTATGTTGATGGTAGGGAACATGTACTTGTCCATATTCTCATGGGAGTATTGTTTCAGATGCTTTGAGATCAACCTACACAACAATCAAAACTGTTTTCTTGAGAAAAAGCAATCTCTGTAAATGACTCATGTAGGCTGGAAACACTGAAGTTACTAGTTCAACTTTATCAAGCTCTAAGTAAGCTATGAAAGCTAGGGGAACAGTCAAGTATCCACTTGCTACCACTCACATGAGTTCTATTTCCACGCCCAAAATTTCTTTATCTGACCATAATCTTTTATTGTTCCATATTTCTCAATTCTTATGGCCCATTACAGTATCCTTCATTATTTCTGTGACCCCCAGTTCATCTCCCTTTCATCTGTTTTCTAAGCCTTTACTCCTGTACTGGTTACACTCTTCCTTTTATATCTCAACCAATTGATGAACCCTCTACCCTTTAGCCCCCTGTCCCCTTGTCTTATTGCAAAGCACATGTTGCCGAGTCCCAACCCTGGATTGCTTTTAATATCAATCTCCTTCACTCCTATTCACCTATTGCTTAAGGAAATCATGATACCACGAGGATTAGGTCCACTACAAATTTATGTTATTGTGAAGGTGGAGTTCGAATCATTGCAGTGTTCATGAACAAGGTCTGGACACACACCTAGGTGTATCACAGGAAGTATGTTTAGATTGGAGGGGAGATTTGATCATGCCCTTTGGGGCACATATAAAACCAATGAGCTAGTTGGAATAATGGATTCAAGAAAGCAGCAAGCCGAAAAAGAATGTTCTAGAGTTAGACAAACCTCTGAGAAGAGATTTTTCTTGGGGGGAAGAGAGCACTTTAGTTTTAGACTTAACCTTGGTTTTCACTTGAACCTACTCCCACAGATAGGGGGACAACTTTCAAAGAAGGATCTTTGAAGCTTCTAAAGGATTTTAGATTTCTCACCTTCCTGTTTTTGCACCAACAGTATCCACCAGAATAGCTCATGAGAGATTATGTGTGCATTGGGAGTTGAAGACAGACTGGACACAGATTCAAGGCTCAATGAGGAATCTAATGGGGAAAAAAATACTTCATGCCTAAGGCGAAGCATTTGGGGACTCTAGAAGAAGGACTTTCATGGAGTACAAGGGAGGCCCCTTTGTCACACATTTTCTAAGTTTCAGCTCATTCACCCCTGCAATTCACATGTGCTCCTGGGAGAAAATATAATAGGCTTTGGGGAAGATGTTTGTATCTAATATTTTTATTATTTTACCTTAATAAATACCTTTTTCTAAAAATAAATTAAACCTAGCAAATTAATATCAACTGATAATCATAGTGAGACTCATAACAGTAGGGACTTATGATCTATACAATGAGAAATCCACCCCTAACTCTTCAGAACTACCCCTAGAGATGTGAAAGGACCTACTCTCTGGGCTCTGAGGACCCAACTCTTCAGTGCAAGTGGAAGTTGGGATAGTCTTCTCATTTGTGCTTCATTGTCTAATCTCAATTGCGCCATCAAGTCACATCAGTAAGCTTTTTCAAGCACTCACGGTTCCAGGCACTGTGTTAAGCACTGATGATCCAAAGAAAGTGAAAACCATTTTCCCTGACAATAGGACAGCAACCAGGCTGCCCCTTAGAAGTAGCCAGATGGTACAGTGACTTGAGTTCTGGACCCAGAATCAGGAATACCTAGGTTCAAATCTAGACTCAAATATTTATAATCTGTGCGACCCTGGGCAAATCACTTAACCTCTATTTGTCTTAACTTCCTCAATTGTATAATGAGCATATTAGCACCTACCTTCTAGAGTTGTTAGGAGGATCAAATGAGGTAAGATTTATAAAGTGTTTAGCAAAGTGCCTGGCACATAGTAGGCATTTGAGTTCTTGTGTCAATCCTTCTTTCTCTCCCTCCTTCCCTCGAGGAGTTCAAGTTCTAATGGAAGACACACGATGCATGTATCTTGATCACACATGCACACATACACACATATTTTACAATATAATGTCAACTGGAGGTTATCTTAGAAGGAAGGTACTAGCATTGAGGGAGACCAGGAAAGGCATCACTGTTGCAAGTTGTTATTCTCTTCCTCCCTAATCAATCTGTTATCCCACTTTCCACAAGGAATGTTACAAACTTATTTTTCTTTCCTTACCATCTCCTCCCCTACACCCTCAGCTGAGAGCTTTGTCTCATTCATCACTGAAAAGAACTGAGAGCATTAGGCAAGGAAATTCCCCTTCTCTGCATCTTCTCATCTCGAATTACTCAGGACCTCTTCCATTCATCTCCTTCATTCCTGTCACATGAAGAGGTTGTTCTTCTTGCCAAGATCAGTCCCTCTACATGCACTCTTGATGTGTGCACTCTTCCTGTGTTCTTCAACAGATTGCACCAACTATCATTCCTATTCTCTCCCTTATCTTCCTAAAAGCGTTTCACGATCTTCTTTATAATTCAACAATTATCTTTTTTCCTGTGTGGTTAAACTAAAATTTGGACTCCATGCTGCATCTTCAGAACATATTATTCCATTACTTCCTCCTTTTCCTAGTGGGTGTAGGATAGTCTTTCATTATTTGAATGTCCTATCCTTTGTCTTTGAGGTCTTTATCCTGATATCTTGCAGAAATTGTTGTTTCTGAACTGAAACTTACAATGGATCACTATAACATATTGTACTACACCTAAATTGGTCTAACTTCCAGGGCCTTTCATGATGTGATCTATAGAACTTTATTAGCTAATTCTCTCTAATATAAATTCTCCTTTTTCAACAGGCTGCCATCCTTCCCGTCCCTTGCTTATTCTCCCCTCTATACCTTCAACTCATGCTACTCTTTACCCTTCCATAACATACACCCTTCTCATACTTTCCATTTAACTACATCGTAGTCATCACTCAAGACCTAAAGTCCCATCTCCTCTAGTGAAGTTTCCCTGATGAGGCCATTCTGTGTTAATACCCCCCTTTTCTAATGTCCCTTGTGTTTGTTATTGAACCATTTTAGTCATGTCTGACTCTTCATGACCCCATTTGGGGTTTGCTTGGCAAAGATACTGGAATGGTTGGCCATTTCCTTTTCCAGCTCATTTTACAGATGAGGAAACTGAGGCCAACAGGGATAAATGACTTGGACAGAGTCATATAGCTAGTAAGAGTCTGAAGTCACATTTGAATTCAGGTCTTCCTGACTCCAGGTCCATCACTGTATCCCCCGTGTCACTGAGATGCCTCTTGTGTTTACAAAATGCAATAACCTTATTTTTATAACTTTATATTTATTCTATTTTGATTATGCTCCCTAATCTAGAACCTTATGACATCATCATTTGTGAATTTGTAGCACTGTTATATAAAATGTTGTGCTAATCACAGTTTCGTGAATGTTATGTTTTATCTTCCCAGGGAAAGATAAAAGCAGAAAAGGAAGGACTAAACTCAAGATTTCATTGGTATGTAGAACTCGTGGAAGAGGACTCCACCTCCTTCAATTCAGGCTGGCACCTTGCAGGCTGGCACCTTGAAGGCTGGCACCTTACAGCCTTAGAGCAAGCACTGAGGGGTTGACTTGCTCAGGGTCAGTCACACAGCTTAGTACCTTAACAGAGGACAGTACTTGAACCCAGGTCAGCCTGATTCAGACCATTTCTCTATTCACTATACTATTATTGCCAATGAGGAATTAAAAAAAAATACATGGCAGTTTTTGAGGGGGAATGCCTCGAAGTTGCGGGGGGAACGGGTAGGAAAAGACTTAATGGAGAAACTGATGCCTGACCTGAATCTTGAAGGAAGCTATAAACTCGAAGAGGCATAGCTGAGGAGGGAGTGCATTTTTGGCCATGGGGGACAGTCAAGTACAAAGGTATGGAGGTGGGAGGTTAAATGTCATAGATGAACTGCAGCAAGAGGGCCAGTGTAGCTGGACTGTAACATGCATGAAGCGGAATAATGCTTAATAGATCTGAAAAGATCATTTGGGGTAAGGTTTTGGAACAAACTAACAAAAAGCTTTGAATGCCAAATAGAGGAGTTTACATTTGATTCTAGGGGTGATTTTTAAAACATTTGGGAACTGTTATGCAGACATAGAGTTTTAATAAGAGTGAAGTGATAAGGGCTTTTCTCCAGGGTGTCAGAATCCAGAGAGGTTTGCTTCTGCCCTCAGCCATTTCTCTGTCTGCTTGCCAATTATGTCCCCTCTTCCCCACATCTATGGTGTAAGCACTACCATATTCCTTTGTACTGAAGTTGATAACTGCAGTCTCACCTTCTCCCCCACTGGCATAACTCCTTTCCCATCCACCTCTGAAGGAAGACAGGCAGCAGCTAGTTTTCTAGAGTCTCTTACCCCAAACCCCCACATTTTTCAATCCCTCTTCAATTGAGGGCACAGGTAGAAGTTGAAAATATTCCTAATTAGGATTCTGTATAGATACAGGTAGGTGGCACAGTGGATAGAGCGCCAGGCCTAGAGTCAGTAAGACCTGAGTTCAAATCCAGCCTCAGATACTTACTAGTTGTATGACCCTGGACCAATCACTTAATCCTGTTTGCCTCAGTTTCCTTATCTGTAAAATTATCTGGAGAAGGAAATGGCAAACCACTCCAATATCTTTACCAAGAAAACCCCCAGATGGAGTCACAAAGAGCTGGACATGACTGAAAATGACTAAACACAAAAAAAGCCTTTTATCTTGGTCTGTGTATCAGCAAGCACCAGGCCATATTTGTGCACATGTTTATCAAATATAGTGTGATGTTGCTGCAGAAGATGACAGCATAGAGAAGAAGGGCCATGGACTACCTGCGTGACCTGGCACACTTTTGCATTCTGTTGCCCCCAACATGCCTTTTCCTCACTGATGCCAAAAGGATTCTAATGCTTCCCAGAGCAGCAGCCCCCTTCCTTGCTCATCAACCTTCCTCAGACTGCAAGTACTTTTGACTCATAGCTAATTCCCAGGTACATGTGTTGCTGCTGGGCATGTTATTTGATAACATTTTGCATTTTTATATCACTTTATTTGTGTGATTCTCTCTATAATCATTGAGAGGCAGAATGTTTTCACTGTATTTTGTGTCAACACCTTCCCTAGAGCATTAGGGATCATGAGCACTGGGCCTGGAAAAGACTCATTTCATTACGGTCATTCTGCAGCTAAATCAGATGATGGGCTCTGCTCTTAAGTGGCCTATGGCATGGACAGGGCAGCATTTATTTATGGGTCGCATGTTAAAGGAAAGCTGCACTGTCAGAATAAGAGAAATTCTCCTTCATAGGGATTCTTTTCTTTACCTATGACTACCTTGTTTTTCAAATTATGTTTTTGTTTGTTTTTTAGCAAAAACAATCATTTCATGTCACTAATTTTGAGTCATTCTCTCATTTCGACTTGCTAACTCCATCAGCAAACCAAAAGAAGAAAGTTAAGTATTCCAGTAAGTATGGAGATGTTACCAGGCGTAAAAGTGTTCTATTCTTATTTAATGAACACTGACTAAGTTTTTGACATTTTCCAAATGGGTAGGCCAGCTGACCTCTCAGTGTCAATGTATAACAAAGAATGATTTTTATGTTTGACTACAAACAATGTAAGCCAGTCCCACTTTTCTGTTCATTTCATATTTTGTTTTATTTTCAAACTTAAAGACAAATTATACCTCACATTCTTACTCGAAGCTTCTCATGTGAACTCTAGAAAGCAATTTGCTTCCTTTCTTATACTAACTAGGTGCTTAATGAATGTTGGGAAAGGAGAGGAGAGGAGAGGAAACTTAAGGGGAGGGGAAGGAAGAAAAGGGAAGAAAAGGGAATGGGATACAAAGGGAGGAAAGGAGAAGGAAAAGAAAGGGAAGCGATTTCTCTTTGAAGGTCTATTCTCATAGGGTCAGGCTGGGATATCCATGGTGGATTCTATTACAATTATCTCTAAAGCAAAGATTATCATTTTTCCTTTCTCTCCGGTTGAGCATAGACCTTTATATAGGTGTTCTCAAAACATTTTAATCAATCACCTCACCAGTTAAAAAATTAGCATTTACCCTTAATCTATGTATATATAATTATTTGTAAATTATATGTACTCCCAATTAACAAAAATTAAGTATATATCTTCCATATAGGAATGTGCATTTATAAGTTATATACTACTGTATTAATACATATATACATTATAAAACATACTAGGTGAATTTAAAATAAGATAAAGATGAAACAAATATCTTAAAATATTTTCAAATTGTATTTATTAATGATACAGTTTTTTTTACCTAAGCCAGGGACCTCAGAGGGCATGCTTTTCTGCTATGATGGGAGCAGGAGGAAAGAGAACATGGCAAAGGGGCAGCACAGGGGGATTGAGTCTGGCAGGAAGTGACTACTTGCCTTCCTGTTTGCCTGCTGCTGCCACATTGGGGTTGGAAGAAGGAAGGACAGGGGTGGGAAATGAATGTCTTCCTGCCTGCCTCCTAACTTGCCTCCCTGGGGAACATCATGTACAACTGACCATCCAGTGCTGGGGAAGGAAAGCATCAGATTCAGACAGTGGCTATAAGCACCCTGAATAGTTCTGCTGTTCTCCTTGTTTCTAATATTTTCACATACCTAAATGGATCAAGTTGCACACTATCTGGTGTGGGTACATTCCATGTTGGAGACCACTTCTTTATACATGATGAACCCCAAAGTCCTCCTGGGAACTGTTCTCATGGCATCCCAAGAATGGATAACACCGTCAACAACTCGCCTCAGTAAGTTTCAGCTACAAGGTCATTAGGAATTAGGATCATTCTAGTCCATTTCAAAGTGGTTTCCAATGCCATGTTAATCCCTGGATGCTGTTTCCATGTCCAATAGGTAGCAACTGAACTAGAAGGAGTAGAAAGAAGCCCATAGGGATAGGAGGTATAGAAGGAAGGGAAATTTTATATTTCATGCCTTAGATTGTTTCAGGCCTAAATAGATACGAGTGACTTTTGACTTCATAATTATTCTAGGATTGAACATGATGTCAAGAGATATTCCAATATCCCAAAATATTTTTTATTTAAAAAAACTGACTTTTGAAATATTTTCCATCCCAGCATTGGAATTTAGTTTGAATTGTTTGAAAAAATAACTCTATTAAGATACTGCTATCTACAGTGTACCATGCTAGGTCATAGGAATTATTGCTTTCATTTAATTCCTTCAAGGGACATTGAAAAATATAACATTTCCCCAGCTAAACTCTAGGTATTCAAGTTCAGCATTTCTGGGTTACCACTCAACTTATACTTAGAAGTTTATAAGGGGCGGCTAGGTGGCACAGTGAATAGAGCACCGGCTCTGGAGTCAGAAGGACCTGAGTTCAAAATCTGGCCTCAGACACTTAAACTAGCTGTGTGACCTTGGGCAAGTCACTTAATCCCAATTGCCCTCCAAAAAGAAAAAGAAAAAAGAGAAGTTTACAGGTTGAGTCCTCAAGAGATTGACTATTCCTAGGTTCAGAGGGTACTCTCTGGAGCCAGATTCCTAAAATCCTATCTCTCGAGTCCTTCTCAATGAGCTAACCTTTAATAGTCAGCCACTAAATACAATGAACTCAAAGTGGAACCATTTATTGAATTCCCAACTTCTCCCTTTAATCTACAAGAGACTCTCTTCTTTGCTGCCAGGGTTCATGGCCCTTGAAGCTACTCCCTCCTTCGAATGTTTCCTCTCTATGTCTGTTTATTCTAAAACAATGTGTCCCTCTTCTGGATACAGTGACTCATACTGGGCATCTAGCTCTACATTAGATGCCATGGCTCTTGGCAGTGAAGGAGAGAAGAGAGAAGTGTCTCTACATTTTGACTAGTAGAGTTTTTGGAGTTACACTCTACAAAATCACGGCTTTCTTCAAAGGATTCCAGGGATAGCAGTTTTAGCTTATTAAATGCTGCCAAGGCCACGGCCAGTCTTCAGCCAGAAAATGCCAATTTCCCTTTCCATTTCAATCAGAGAAAAATGTTCACATTTCTACTGGGCTAACAGGGAATAGATATATCTTTGCACTTCTTTAGTATATTAATACCCAATTAATTCTGTCATCTGCCACTTACATTCAGCAATTATATAAACTGAGCTAAAGAGGAAGGGGGACCAATTCCCCCACTATAGAAATTATTCCAGATTTTCTTATCATAAGTTTGCCTCTGGCGAGAGTGGAATTCACATCTCCTCTTAAAATCTCTTCATTTGTCCTGGGAGCTTTGACCTTGGATCATCTATTACTGTGACAGGAAGCTGCTGAGTTACAACAAATTGCTGGTGCTCATATGGTTCTCTGATGTTCTGTGACCAGGATCTATTTGGGTCACCTCACTTAATGGTTACATCTAGAATAAAGGGGGAGGAAAGCGAGTTGAGAGTGCGGCATTGTGTCTTAATATTATTGGGAAAGGTTTTTTTCCCACATTTCCTTTCCTGAACCCCTGTAAACTTTTCAGCACTTACGATATCTTCTCCCACTTTGTAGAAGTGGGAAAAAACCTGACTGCCAAACTGAAGATATCTTTGGAAAGGCTCATATAGCAAGAATTCTCCTTTATACATCCAAAACCCCAACTTAGAACTGGAGCCAGAAAAGCAAGCTTCTTTCCTCCTTTCTTTCCTCACTTTCCATTATAATACATTTTATAAATAAGTTGATGGGCTCTGCTCTTAAGTGGCCTATAGCATGAACAGGGAAGCATTTATTTGTGGGTCAAAACTGCACTGTCAGAATAGGAGAAATTCTCCTTCATAGAGATCATTTTCTTTATCTATTACTGCCTTGTTTTGCAAATTATGGGGGGTTTATGGTTTTTTAGTGAAAACAATCATTTCATGCAACTGATTTTGAGTCATTCTCTCTTTTCAACTTGCATATATGTGTACATACACATATATGTAGATATATGTACGTATGTTTGTCCTTTGTTTTCTGAGAGGACCAATGACATCATGAGGTGATATCTTGACTTGTGCATGAATTGGATATAAGTGAGGCAGAACTGCACAAAGTCATCAGCCTCACCCTCTCTTTTCCTAAGTCATTGAAGTCCAGCAGCAGGATAAAAATCTAGATGCCTGGTGTAATGTAATACCAAGCAAAGGCAACTTCCCAGGTTCAAAATACCAGCATAGGTGCTCTCTATTTTATTCAGTAATAAACCCAGAACAGAGAAGATCAAAACATGACATCATTCAAAATACAGCATTTACTAAGTGTGATTAAATCATCTCCAAGGCCTACCCCACCCCAGGACTTTCCAATCATTCAATCAATTACAAAGTCTCTGTTCCAAATACTTCTCCACCCCTAGGCTATACCTTAATTAAGTCCACCACAAAGCCCCTCTTCTCAAATGGAGATTAGTTTCCAAACATAAGTAAAATACATTCATTTGCTCAACCATAGAACACAAAAAGGTCAAAAGTTCCCCACCCCTGGATCACAATTGAATCTACCCCAGAGTTACATCAAGTTTAAACACAGCACTTAATACCCAAATGGAGGTCTTTTCTTCATCTTGACACGAGGCAAGTTCTCAGCAATCTTAGTTCCTGGAGAGACAAGGCTTAGCAAGGACATAAGATACATTGCCAGTCCCTTCATGAATTTATCCTCTGTCTGTAGAACAGTCCTAGAACCCCTGAACACATTAGCAAAGCCCTCTCCCAGGATTTCTGTAAACATACAACAAGAAAATCCTTCTTCAGGGCTTCTGAACCAACAGAAAGGCTCCCAGACCCCTGCAACAACAGCACTGTCCCTCACCAGTGGACAGTATTCACTCTGTCTGCAGGACAGTCTCCAGACCCCTGCAACAACAGTACTGTCCCTCACCAGTGGACAGTATTCACTCTCTGTCTGCAGGACAGTCTCAGGCCTTCTTAACCAAATGCCAGGTTCCAGGACTTCTTCAACAGGACATTCTTTCACCAGTGGACAAATCTGGCAAAATAACATCAAAACAGACAGACAAAGTACCAGCAAAACAGCCATGTCTCCTCAGTCCTTGGCAGCTCAGGGGGCAGGTCTCAAAAGTCCAGGGCAATTCAAAGCGGCCACCAGCAATCTCTTAGTCTCTCCTCTCCACGAGGTGCTGCTTCCCAAAAAGAACTTCCGCCTCTCTCTTGTCTCTCCAAATCTACATCACCAGCTCCTCCCAGTCAGGACTTTCTTTTCACATCAAAAAGTCCATCCCACAGGTGGGATTAACAAGCTCTGGGTTTTAATACAATCAATTTGAAAACCAAGCCAATACAGGGGAATCTTTAATTGCCATTACTATCACACCTGGTAATGGCCCAGGATATAGTGGATGACCTTGGCAACTTAAATATATGACCAAGCTCTAAGCATTCCAGAGTTCCTGCTTCAGTCACCTTTATGGCCATTGGAACAAATTGTTCTTATCTGCCCATTCTGCAGGAGGAAGTCTTCACATATATGGGGTAGACATCCCCCTAATTCACCAACAGGTTTGAGGCCTGTCAGTTACCCTCAACCTGGTTAAGCCCATCCACTCACACAGTGTGCTGCAATGTGGCCACAGTGCATACTACAACTTCTCAGAGCTACATGTTGAGTGAATCAGGTGGCCACCAAAGGTGGAGGAGCAGCCCTGAAAAGTACCTGAGAAGCCCTCACACCAGAGGAGCTAGTCTTCCTGGCATACCCCATATGCCCCAAAGGTATATATCTATATATAGGTACATAGATCGGTATAAATGTATAGATATAGATAGATCTGAATATGTATATGCATATACATGTATATGTGAATATACAATATTGTAATGTAACGCCAAGGAAAGGCAACTTCCCAAGGTTTAGAATACCAGCATAGGTGCTCTCCATTTTATTCAGTGACAAACCAAGAACAGAGAAGGTCAAAATATGACATCATTCCAAATACAGCATTTACTAAGTGTGATTAAATAATCTCCAAGTACTACCCCACCCCAGGACCTTCCAATCATTCAATCAATTACAAAGTCCCTGTTCTAAATACTACTCCACCCCTAGGCTGTACCTTCATTTAGTCCACCACAAAGCCCCTCTTCTCAAATGGAGATTAGTTTCCAATCTAAGTAAAGTACATTCATTTGTTCAACCATAGAACACAAAAAAGTCAAAAGTTCCCCACCCCTGGATCACAATTGAATCTACCCCAGAGTTACATCAAGTTTAAGCACAGCACTTAATACCCAAATGGAGGTCTTTTCTTCATCTTGACACAGGCAAGTTCTCAGCAATCTTAGTTCCTGGGGAGACAAGGCTTAGCAAGGCCACAAGATACATTGCTGGTCCCTTCATTAATTCATCCTCTGTCTGTAGAACAGTCCTAGAACCCCTGAAAACATTAGCAAAACCCTCTCCCAGGATTTCTGTAAACATACAACAAGAAAATCCTTCTTCAGGGCTTCTGAACCAACAGAAAGGTTCCCAGACCCCTGCAACAACAGCACTGTCCTTCACCAGTGGACAGCATTCACTCTCTGTCTGCAGGACAGTCTCAGGGCTTCTTAGCCAACAGCCAGGTTCCAGGACTTCTTCAACAAAAGGACTGTCTTTCACCAGTGGACAAATCTGGCAAAACAACATCAAAACAGACAGCCAAAGTACCAGCAAAACAGCCATGTCTCCTCAGTCCTTGGCAGCTCAGGGGGCAGGTCTCAAAAGTCCAGGGCAATTCAAAGTGGCCCTCAGAAATCCTTCTCAGTCTCTCTCTCTGCCTCCATGAGGTACTGCTTCCAAAAAGTTCTTCTGCCTCTCTCTTGTGTCTCTCCAAATCTACGTTACCAGCTCCTCCCAGTTCAGGACTTTCTTTTCACATCAACAAGTCCATCCCACAGGTGGGATTAACAAGCTCTGGGTTTTAACACAATCAATTTGAAAACCAAGCCAATACAAGGGAATCTTTATATTCCATTACTATCACAAATATCTATAAATTATATAATATATAATACATAGTAAAAATGTGTATATGTACTTACGTGTATGTGTATATATATATGGATGGATGTGGATATATACATACACACATACATAAAATCCTACTTCAGAAATCTCCAATATAATTTCCTTTAAGAAATTTTTGTGAAACTTTAAAACATAAATTTTATTTTTAAAAAAGCTTTAATAGCCACAAAGACTCATACCATACCAAGGGTGAAAAACAAAGAGTTCCTAATAAAAGTCCGTGGGGTGGAGAGGTAGAATCAAGAAGGTGGATTAGCAAGAAACAGAACAAGTTCCCTCCACAAAACTCCTCCAAGCAGATCTAGAAAATGCTTGAGATCAAATCTTCATAGGGAAATACAGAAAAAAAAAGTCATTTGTCCAGCCTAGTTCAGCATAGGGAACAGAAAGGTCTATGGATACTGGGGATGAAGTTAGGACGGGAAAACATCACACTCCAATGCCCAGGGTTAGGCTGTGTACCCGGTCAGGAGATGGTCCTAAAGACTAGGATTAGTCTAGGCCTAATAGAGTCATATGGGATACCTCCAGACCTATGTTGTGGCACCACAGTGTTAACAGGTGCCATCTGGCAGCTATAAAAAGAATCTACTGGCCATCTCTTAAAAGAACCCCAAATGAAAACTCCCAGGAACATCATAGCCAGAATCCCAAACTTCAAGGTCAAAGAAAAAATACTTTTCAGTAGACAGAAAAAATTAAAGTATCAAGCCATGAAGACAAAGAAGCAGAGGGCTTGAATACAAAATTCCAAAAGATAAAGGACATGAGCTTTCAGCTAAGAATAACTGACTCAGCAAACCTGAATGTAATGGCATAGGAGAAAAAAAAAACTGGAATTTTAATGAAATAGAGGACTTCCAAGCATTCCTCATGAAAAGACCAGACCTGTGGAGAATCTCTGAGGTTCAAACACGAGAGTGAAGAGAAACACAAAAAGATTAACATAAATGAATATTGATAAAAGACTAAACAAGGAAAGACTGCTTATGTTTACATAGGAGGAGATGATATTTATGTCCTTTCTGATCCAATATGACTCCATCATGAGGGATCATAGAGAGTCTAACTGGACATGACCTGGGAATGGTTCTCTTATGTATTGATTATCTTAAGAGAAGAATACAAAGAGAGAGGAAGAGTAATACATTGGAGTTGAGGTAAGGGAAAGGAAGATTAAGGACATTTATCTTACATAATGCAGGTGAACAAAAACAAAGACTTGGTGGTTGGAAGAAAAGCTGACATTGCTACCTTACTCTCATTTGAACTGGTTAAAGCTTCTTTTAACTAGTTCACACACACACACACACACACACACACACACACACAGAATTGGGTACAGAAATACATTTCAACAAGGAGATAGGAGGGAAAGAGTAGAAGGGACAAAAGGGAATTAGATTAAGGAAGGGATCAGTTCTATGCACAAAAATTTTAAGGATTTATAAAAATATCTATAGCTCTTTTTGAGGTGGCAAGGAAAGGGAATCAGAGAGATCGCATAAGTTAGGAGAATGACTAAACAAGTTATGTATAAATATAATGAAATACTATTATACAGTAAGAAATTATGGAGATTGTTTCAGAGAAATCTGGAAAGACTTGGGTGAACTGATGCAGAATGAAGGGACTGGAATCAAAAGAAAAGTTAATACACTGTCAACAATATGCTGAAGGCAAACAACTTTGGAAGAATTAGGAACTCGTTATCATGATGACCAATCATGATTCCATAACACTAATAATGAAACGCCACCCACCTCCTGGTAGAGAGGGGAAGGACACAGAGTGAAAATATTCTTTTGGACATGACCAATGTGGAAATTTATTTTATTTGACTTTACGTCTTATAAATGGTTTTATTTTCTTTGATTTTCAGCTGGTTGGGGAGGGGAGGACTGGGGTGAGAGTGAGAAGGTGGATTTTTATTGTTTGAGAAAATAAAATATAGATATTTTAAAAAGAGGAATAGTCACATCATATGTATAATGTAGTGGTTTTTGAATAAGTTTTGAATGAATGTTTCTCTTTTGTAAGCATGTTTGTGAGGTATGTGTGTTGTATGTGTGTATGTTTATGTATATTTATTTATATTTTTACCAGACTTTGATTTCAAAAGTGTAAAGAGATCTTCATGAGTAAGTCCCTGTACCAATGCAGATTGGCACTGATAGTTTTAGAGAGATGCCTAGCAACACTGAGAAGTCGAGTAACTTATTTAGGATCACGTAGCAAGTACATGTTAGAGGTGAACCTTGAACTTGGGTCTTCCTGACACTGAGTCCAGCTCTCTATCCGTCTTTCCAAATTGCCTTTCCACTTTTTCTGATGGAGGTTTGATTTCAAGTTGGTATAAAAAGAAGTGCCTCAAAATGAGTTTAAGTATCCGGGAGCACAGGCCCTGGTAGATCCTGCTCCACAGTCCACACTCCACATCTGAATTCAGGAAGTTTGACCGATAAGCTTAGTTCCAGTGCCCAAACTTCCAGAAATACTGAGAGAGGGGCTGACCTGCTTCAGCCATGGGTTGAAACGTAGCATAAAGGTTCCCAGGCTACATATCATTGAACTGAATTCCTGAGATATTCTTTACCCTTGCTTTTCATCAAACAGCCCTGTGTGAGGTATGCCAGTCAGACCCAGAGACTCTCCCCGACTGCCCATCTTTAGCACTGCATGGCTCTGCCTTGCTTAAGGATAAACAGGCTGGAGATGCATATGGTTAACATTTCTTGTTTGAACTGGTGCAGGGAGAAGCTGTTTAGCATCTGCAGGTCTCACATGGTGTCCCGGGCAGTAAAGGAATAAGTGAGGTTGCTTTAGACAGCATGGAGTCGACAATTCTTAGATTTGCCTAAGAAATCATAGAGGATTCAATTAACATGGATTTAATGCAAAGCATTAGAAAAGAGGCATTAGAATAGGACCCCCATCTCAACATAGGATCACCAAATTTACCTTTATTAAAGCCAGAGGAGGAAGAATAATCATACTGAAACCAATAAAGCATGAAAATAACTTATATTTCCATACTTCTTTTCCACCAACAGGATTCCAAAGCACAAAAGAGAACACTTATGGGAAAGCCTGTTTGCAAAGGAAACGATGCCTTGTGATCAGTCAGTATATAATTTAAGATTATGGGGTGGTCAAAAAGACTAGTGATAAAGTGAACTGGGGAGGTGCTAAGGTGAAGGAAGTTGGGATCCTGCTTCAGGTTTTCCAGTTCTCCCTCCTTTTATACTTTCATACCTGAAAATCAGAAGGATTGACTTCAAACACACATTGTAATTTCCTTGTAGCCATAATGGAAGCGAACCATTAAAAGAGAACGGACTTGTTGAACCAAATCGTCTTGGTGGGGTGGAATTCAGTCCCCTGCATGCTTGAACAGCTTGGGCAATACACACCTTCTTTTCACTCTCATCTCTGGGGCTACCCAGTGCCCTGAGTTAATTCATTTTATTCAGCACACCACTATATGCTCTCACTGGGTAGCTTTTCATACAAATGAGCTGAGATTCAAACTGTGGTTATGAGATTAAAACTTGTTTTGTTCTAACTTTGAAGGATTTTTAGTGCACAGATGTTGACTCCAGCTGCTTTTGTCAGTAATCTACAGGCAAAAATGGTCCTAAGTAGGTGGTGTCCTTACTTGATGGCATCGCAGTGTGTCCTACTAAGACTCATGCACAGATAATCCTAAGTAAAAAATGGCTTATGGATAGGAACTCTCTTGGAGTGAAGGAAGGGGGGATTTTAGTTTTTAAAGGGTAGACAGACTGTCATAAAATTGCCACTATCGTAGAATAAAATTTGAGCCACAAGAAAGTTTCATTTGACATTGCCCATTTGCAGTTTAAGCTTTCAAAAAGAGATAAAGAATTCCATGGCAAGTTACCAAATTCCAGGCTAGATCACTAACTCTGCATCCCTTTGCACAAGTTGTTGAGTTTCCTCATCTGTTAATGGAGGACTTCACAAAAAGTTTTCCAAGTTCATTTTTGACTCTACCATCCTATAATGTCACGATGCTTGCAGGTTCCTTATAATTTTTGGTATTTTTTTTGGTGTATTTCTGGTATCTTACAACTTTACTGATTCCATTTATTGTCTTGCTGAGTCTGACTAGTTTTAAGAGTTAAACCCCTGCCTATAATCATCACCATTACATGTCTGGGATAAATAGGAAGGAAAGACAATAAAAATGTCAGTGCTTAACATAAGGTAGAGAGGAGACAGCATATGAAAGCATGAGAATAACACCCTGAATGTAAATAAGCTTTGTACCAAAAGAAATTACAACTGTACCGACTGGCCCCAATGTAGATTTATGTTACTTAATTTCAAATAGGTCGTCACTATCACATGGCAATCTATTATTTTCAAACTGGTTATCACATTCCCCACAGAGGCTGTTTCAAACTTTCTGTCTCCTCTTCAAACCTCCTCACATTTCTCTTTCAACAGAAGCTCTCATCTCTTACTTGACAGGAAAAGAGAGGTCCTTTCTGTGAGCTCCTTCTTCTCCAGTGCTCCCTACCTCAAAAGCTCTAGACATCACTCCCTACATTTTCTTCTTAGCCCCAGGCCCCAAGCCTGATAAATAGATAAGAAATCTCCCTGAATCTATCCTCTCTTATATTTTGTGGAAATTTGTCCACTTGATCACACCCCCCAACACATACTTTCATATTCATATTTCCCTTCTCTCATTACCTATTAGCCGCTTCTCCACTATTCACATATATGTCTGCTCCAGTCTCCCCCAACCTTTAAACCCTTGCTATTTAAACATGTTAATTTTTTTTTCATTTAATCCTATCATGCTTTCAAGTTATTGTCCTATATTACACCTGCCTCTTTGACAGTCATGTTCCTAAAGAAAAAAAAAAAGACATTCCTTTCTACTTGTTGCTTCACTTTCCTTCCTATTTACTTTTAGTCTGGCTTCTGATCTTACCAAGGTCAGTCTTCATCCTTCTAGATAAATCTTCAGCATCAGATATCTAATCCACCTAGTCTAACAGTGCCAATGCAATATTTACAGCACCCACAATCACAATAAAGACCGTGATTATAAGTATCACATGACATTCAATTGCAAAATATACCAAACTCTCCAGATAGAGGATAGAATTGAAGCATTTATTTAGAAACCTGAAAACCCCATCCCAAAACCAGTAAGCTGATTCCATCATAGTACCAAAGATATTCAGAAGCCATAATAATGCTGAGAGCCACAGCATCCTTCAGCCTTCCCACAAACCAATACAAGATCGGTATTTACTCACAAACCTTTTTATCTCCTTCCTGAGTGTCTTCTTTCTCCCCCACCATCTGGCTAGCTCTGACTACTAGCTTCCTGTGGGCTCTGCTTCCCTTTAGCAAAGCTCCATGTAACTACATTCAGCCTATCAGGGGATAGAGTTTACTTTCAGAGTAGGGGAGGTCTTCAAACTTCCCCCTAGGTCTATCAAGGGGCAGGGAAGATCTTCAAACTCCCATTCTCATTACGCCACCTAATCCACCAGGAAACTTTCTCTTCTCTGAGGTCTGGGGATGTTGTTCTCCCTTGGCTCTCCTGCTCCCTGTCTAAGCATCTCCTGGTCCCTTGCTGCTTTATGACCCACCATAGATATCCTCCAGGTCTCTGATCTGGGCTCTCTTTTTTTATCTGTATTATTTTCCCTCTCACTTTGTGAACTCATCATATCATAAATATTCAGGGCTAATATCCAGTGCTAATCTCTCCAATCCAATATGATCACTCCCGTATCATAATGAGATCCAATCCCATAGTATCAATTACCTATTGAATCTTATAGGCATCTTCAACTCACAATGTCCAAAAAAATAGCTCATTATCTTTTCCCCTTTATATAAGGAACTTCTAGGTAAGAAAAAAAATGCCATTCCAATTCAGGCTGGCAACTTATTTGCAAATTATAATTTTAGAGAGCTACCTAGAGCCCTGAGAAATTGAGTGATTTTTCCCAGGGTCTTACAGGTTGTGTGTATTGGAGATGGGGCTTAAACCCAGATATTCCTATCTAGTTCTCAAGCCTGTATGCTAGATTTAATCCTTACCCCTCTTTTGCCCTGCCCGCCTTCCCCCCCCCCTTAAACCCATGCATCCAAGTTACTCTGAGGGAGAGGCAGGAGGAATCATTTGCCAGATGTGTCAAATTACTGCCACCACCTCAGTCATTATCTCCCCTTAGACACATAGGAAAATAGTTCAGGACACTGAATTCAGGAATACTGAAAATGCCTATACCCCTCAGGACAATGGTCCTGCTTTTCTACCCTGGTTTCCACAGCCATCATTGAGGGGAGCAATCTCTTTGGAGAAAAGGCTCATATTCCTAGCTATTACCAAAACCAACTGTTGGCCAACTGCTACTGATAGATAAGTAATCCCGAGATCCCTGGGAATAACAATGCCCCCCACATCACTGGTCCTGTTTCCATTCCAGCTTCAGCTCCTCCCAGCCTTCATCCCAAAAGGTAAGACATGGGAAAGGTTTTTATAGGCACTTAAGTCACTGCTTCTTCAACTATCACAACCACTGAAGACCCAGAAAAGAAAGTCTACCAGACCAAAGTCATTGGCAGTATAAATGCTTCAACATCAGAAAGAGTGTGATCACTGGGAACAGCTGTACCCTAAGGACTATGGGGCCTTTCCATCAGACTTGTACCTGAAACTTCCAATATATATTCTTTCCTTCATTGGAATATGAGCTCCTGGAAAGCAAGGATTGTCACAACTTTTGTATTTGTATTATCAGTACTTTGAACAGAGTAAGAATGTAATAAATGTCTTTTTCATTGACTCATTCATTTTCTAAATTTTCCATCTCTGTGGAGGATACAACCATCCTTCTAGTTACCAAGTTTGCTACCTCAGTTCACTCTCCCTTACCTTTCACATCTGGTCAATTAAGTTTTACTGATTCTACTTCTACAACATATTTCACATCTGTCCCCATCTCTTTATTTATATCCTTACCCTAGTTCCAGTTTTTTTTTTACTTTAAGAATCAGGCCCACCTGGGCCTCAGTTTCTCCATCTATAAAGTACCTAAACTAAAGGGTTTCTGAGGTCCTTTGCAGCTCTAAATCTAGGATTTATATCTATGACCTCTCACTTGGTCTATTTCAATGACCTCTTAATTGGATTCCTGGCTTATAGACTCTTTCCTCTCCAATCTATCTTCCACGCAGCAAGAAAAGTAAATTTACTAAAGCATGTCAACTAGGTCACCTCCTTATTCAAGAGATTTCAGTTGTCCCCTATTGTTTTAAGGATAAGGTGTAAACTCCTCATCTTATTGTTTAAATCCCTTCACCATCTAGTTTCAGCCTCTTTCCAACTTTTTTCAAACTATTCTTGTTCACACGTTCAATTCCATCCAAACTGGCTTCCTTGCCATTCCCTGTACTAAAATTCCACCTAGTGCCTCTTTGTCCTTGCATAAACTGTTCCCTGTGCTTGGAAAATATTCCCTTTTCACCAATACTTCTTAAAATACCTAGCTTTCCTTAATAGAAAGGTTCTCCTTATACTCCATCCTTTCAAAAATGCTCCCACTCACCCAGGCTTAAAAATCTAGGTATCACCCTTGACTATTGACTCCTCACTCCCTCCACCATATGCAACCAGTTGCCAGTCCTTATTGATTCTACCTTCATAACATTGCATGCCCTTCTCTGCTCTGACCCTGCCACCAGCCTGATTCAAGCCCTCATCACCTTACTCCTGTGCCATTGCTAGAGTCTTCTGGTCTCTCTGCTTCAAGTCTCTCCCCTGTCCATCCATTCTATGCTCAAATATCAAAATTATATTCTTCCAGTTCGTGTCAATAACTTTCAGTAGATACCTGGCTTGGCTGTTCTAGTCCCTCAGAACCTGGCCCCCTTCCTGCCTTCTTCCGTCTTACTCCCCCACATGCACCCTACAATCTAGTGATGCTGGTTTCCTTGCTGTTCCTTGCACATAACACTCTACCTTCTGACTGTGCAGTTTTCCTGGCTGCCCCTGCATGCCCAGAATGCTCTTCCATCCCATCTCTACCCCAGCTCCCTTTAAGTCCCCTCCAAAATCCCGCAAGAAGGCATTCCTGATCCCCCTCAATATTAATCCCTTCCCTCTCCTAAGTATCTCCATTTTATCCTGTAGATATCTTGTTGCACGTAATTATTTTCATGTTGTCTCCATTAGACTATGAACCTCTTAAGATTAAAGCTTGACTTTTTTGTCCTTTCTTTGAATCCTCAGTGTTTAACCCAGTGTCTGGCACATAGTAGGTACTTCATAAATGGTTGCTGACTTGGCATGACACCCAATTGTTAGTGTTCTCCCCATCAAACAACCAAGTATAGACTTACATTGCCAATCAGTTATCGTGTTGTTCTACCTCTGCAGTCTCTTACCTCATCTATCTCCTCCTTTTTTTCCCATATCACAAATACACTAATTTAGGTATTTAACCTAACCAAAACCTGCGGAGTATCACAATAACCCCCAAGTTGGTATCCACACATCCAATTTCTCCTTCTCAACTTGTCCTCCACAGACCTGTCAAGCTGATGTCCCTAAAGCATAGCAATGATCATGTTGCTATCCTAATCAATAAACTCTACTGGCTCTCTTTTGCTTTGAGGATAAAATACAGACTTCTCTGTGTGGCATTTAAAGCCCTTCAGAATCTGGTCCCAGCTTCCCTTTCTAAGTCTTCCCTTTCTAGACTTCTCCATCTCTGTGTTCTCTGTGTTCTAGTCAAATTGGATGACTAGACTTTCCATATTTTTGGATTCCATTTAACATCATACCTTTGTACAGTCTGAATTGTCCTCTCTCCTTGACTCTGACTCATGGAAACATCAGTTTCCTTCAAACTTCATTCCAAGTACTAGATCCCACAAGATAGCTTTCTTGATTCCCTCAATTAATGCCTCCATGGAATTATTTACTATGTACTTTGTATTCACTTGTTTGTCAGCATGTTGAGTACCACCACACTGGGCAGCACACCAGGGAGAATGTAAGCTCTTTGAGGACAGGGAGTGTTTCAAGATTGGTTTTGTATCCCCAGTGGAAGTTAAAAGGATGGGATGGCATCTTGGTGTGGCAGAAAGTGAAAAGAAGAGACTTTTCTAGCAAAACCTGAGCATGCTTTAGGCAGATGGGAAAGAGTCAGTGGTGAGGGAGAGATTGATGATGCATGAAAGAAAGGTAATGACTTCTGGAGCAGGAAGGAGGGAAGGAGATCAAGGGCACAGGTAGAGGAATTAACCTTAAAGAGAAGTAATGAGAGCTCACATTTGTATTATACTCAAAGCTTCATAAAATGTTTCTTCATATTTAATCTACTTGATAGGTATTTCAAATATTACCCTAACATTTTGCAGATGAGGAACCAGAGAAACAGAAGGGAATGGAACAAGCATTTATTAAGAACCTACTATGTTCCAGGCACTGTGATAAGCACTTTACAAATATTATTTCATTTGATACTCACAACAACTCTGAGGTAAGTACTATTATGATGCCCGCTTTACAGTTGAAGAGATTGAAACAGATAGAGCTTAAGTGACTTGCTTAGGATCATACAATTAGGCCAGATTTGAACTCTGAACCCAGCACTTGATTCTTTGCACCACCTTGCTGCCTCAGGGGTTAGGTGCCTTGACTAAAGAAACACAACTGACATATCAAATCTAAGATTCAGCCCCAGATCTCTCTTGATTCCCAGTCCCGTGATCTTCAATGTGTACCATGTTACCTGTTCTTACAGCCCTCAGCCCAGTGCTTGACACATACAAGGCATTTTTAGTAAATATTCATTGTTGGCTTCTGTGACTGTGGAGAAGGCAGAAAGAGAGAGGATAATGGCACTAAGAAGGCAGAATGGAAGAGGAGAATGAAAGGAGTTCATGCTGGTGGTTCCAATTTTCTGGTTGTAACAGGTAGAGGACTGCTCTAAGTCTGTAAGTATGGGATAGATTGACTTTGAGCGGGGAATAAAAAGGATTGGAACAAGAACTGTGGGAAATAATATTAGGAGTCATTAAAGTCAGAGAAGGATTATCAAGTAGCCTCAAGAGCTAAGCAAGATTATGTACCATGGATTTATTGTGGGTGAAATCAACTCCATTTCCTTATTCCTCCCAGCAGCAGCATCCCTGAAGATAGAATGGAAAAAAAGCATGCAGTGCTTACTCAGGGGTAAGAATTTGCAAGTAGGGGATATCCAAAGCTAAAGAGGACAAGGAACAGATGGAATGAGATAATCTAGGGCAATAGTTATTGAGACATTCATATGACAAACTACCAGAGCAGGGCTGTGTATAGAGGCACAGAGTAGGGCATATGGACTAAAACATTAGGGATAATTCAAGGATTGAAGGTCAAGAAAAGGGTAAAGAGTAGGTAGGCTGTAAGGACCCCCAGGAAAAGGTTGACTTTGCCCAAATCATGTACAGACCCCAAAAGCCTTGATGTGGTGACATTTCAGACCTCCATCAATTTCATATCTCATGAGACAGCTGACATAGAAGACCAGGTCATGGCATCCTTCAAAATCCTGTCTGAGAACATAAACTGCCTCCTTTTGGATGAAATATACTGGGGTGTTCCCGCCTAACTGATAAGAAAATTGTATTAATCCAACAGCCTCCTACAAGTGTCTGGTAGTTTGGACTACATGTCCTTCCATACAGTCTTCTGGCGAGTGCCCTTTAATCTACCCCCAGCCCTCTGCTCCATGCCCTGCACTATCCTGTCCTCCACCATCACCACACAATACTCTTTCCCTTCTAGAGAAGATGGAAGGACAGGATGTTCTGGTCAGTAGAATTGCAAAGTTCTGGATTTGGTTCTCAGAACTGGTATAATTCTGAGACATGGCAAGATCTAGAGAATCACAGCATCAGTATATGGCTAAAGTGGGGGTTGAAAAGGAAGTCCGTAGAGTTGAGGAGTTTGAAGAATTAAGAAGTCAGATTTCTAGAAGATTAATCAATGTGAATATTGCAGTACCCAAAGATGCTGTCAGGGGATGGAATAACAAGGCAGACAGCCACTTAAATACTAAACTCATTGAAAATGCTGAGAGAATGCCTTGGAGACTGATGAATGATAGGAGTTCTTAACCTCTGTGTGTGTGTGTGTGTGTGTGTGACCAAGACTGAGGATTATCTATGAAACCCTTCTCAGAATAATGTTTATAAGGCAACCATTTATATTAAAATACAGTTACCAAAATACTTATTAAACAAGTTTACATAGGTTAAGAACCTCTGGGTAGAGCAAAAAAAAAAATGGAGAGAAGGTTGAACAAATAGAATGAATGGACCTCGAAAGGAGAAAAATCACACAGGAATGGTTGTAGAAAATGTTCTAGCAATAAGAATACGAAATAAAGAATATGCCTCCCATTCACCCTGGCTCTGTGAGTCAAGGCAAGTGGGTTACAAGGAACATAGTGCCCCCAGGAAGAACTCAGTTTACCTTAATGCAAGGAGATAGAAGAAATGGATCATGGCTTAAAATCTCAGTGTTGTGAGGGAGCTCAGGGACCGTAGCTAGGTTAGACATGATAGAGTAGGGCAGACTAAGTCATGGGTGAAAGAGTCAACAAATATTTATTGAGTACATAACTATGTGCCACACACCATACCAAGTTGTGGTGATAATGGGGAGGGATATGGTTGATTGTGTAAGGATTTAAGAGGAAACTGTATGGGCATAATGCTTACACTTTAGTGACCCTGAAAAGTAGTTCCCCAATTGGGGAGATTCAGTAGGATGTAGCTAGGTGGGGAATGGTAAACTTCATCCTCCCAGACAAATTTAGAATTTAGAGGTAGATGGAATGATAGAGAACCTTAGAGTTTTGTGGAGTGTACTCCCCTGAAGCTTCTCCTCCTCAGGTAGCTCAGTGAGGGACAAGGGCCAAGAGTAGTCGTGATCTAGCCTCCAACCTTCTAGGCTCAGTACAGAGGAGTCCTAAGAGTTTCTCAAGGAATGTCAAGGCTTGAAGGCATCTAGGTGATACAGTAGAGTATTGGGCCTAGTGTCAGGAAAATCTGAGTTCAAATTTGCCCTCAGATACCTACTATGTGTGACCCTGGGCAAGTCACTTAATCCTGTTGGTCTCAGTTTCCTCATCTGTAAAATGAGCTGGAGAAGGAAGTGGTAAACTATTCCAGTATCTTTGCCAAGAAAATCCCAAATGGGGTCATACAAAGTTAGACACAAGAAACAACTCAACAACAAAAAAAGGCCTCTTCTCAAGGTGCAAGCATTATGGGATTTAAAGATCTTCCACGACCCGTTGGACTTGCTGACTTAAGAGGAAGGGGTGGGGCAAGAGGAAGCAGAAGCCAAGCTGGAGTTCCTGCTGTGACTGGCAGCAGCAGTAGCAATAGCGGCAGAGATGGTATGAACCCCTTTTTTGAGCCAGCCATAATTTCTGCAAAGGACTCCTGCTGAAGTCAGCCAGGGACAGGAACTACCAGGAGCGGGGCGGTGCTGGGAGCAAGCTTCCTGGATGCTGACCAGTCGCTGTGAGTGGGGAGAGGAGGACCTTTGCCTGAGGTAGCCTGTTCTGTTTTGAAGGCTTGAGAATATGGTTGTTTGCCACGTTAACTACAAGTGCCAATTTCATAACTACTCTGATGGCTTTGACTTTCTGGTTTGGGGACTGAGTTTTCTGGTATTTTAATAAATGTTCTAGCTTTATCCCCCATGTAGAGAGCCTGGTATATTTTGTGATTAATAACCACATCAGCATATTTATAGTTGCTGTAGGCATAGTGAATATTGCATTGTTGATACACAGGGTGTGCTTTGTCTTGTGTTGAGCATTAGGGCCTCAGATCTGTCTTCTAGGCTTCAAATCTCCAGGTTGGTGTGGGGAAGAAGACAGCTAAATGTTAGCCTTCTCCAGGTTTCTCATCCATTGAGCATCATAGCCATGGAAATATTCTGGACCTTTACAAATAATATTCTATGTCATCAACCTTAAAAAATAAAGACCATTAACATAATTAATTTTTGTGATCATTATAACCTTAGGTGGAATGGAAAGGGCAATGTATAAAACATTATGGATTATAGCAAGGGCTGATATCCAGTCAACCTTTTATCATATGCTCTTCCTGTTTTGTATTCTTTAATTGCTATGTAACTGCCTCATGGGTGAAACTCCAATCATCCTAACACACTTTAAGTGCTTGATTTGTAGGAATGATAATTATATTTTTGCTTTTCTTGTTCAGTTGTTTCAGTCATGTCCAACACTTCATGACCCCATTTGGGTTTTTCTTTGACAAAGATACTAGAGCTGCCATTTCCTTCTTCAACTCATTTTACAGATGAGGAAACTGAGGTGAACAAGGTTAAGTGACTTGCCCAGGGTCATACAGCTAGTAAGTTTCGGAGGGCAGAATTGAACTCAGGTTTCCCTTACTCCAGGTCTGGCCCTTTATCCACTGTACCACCTGACTGCCCTTTGAATTATAATATTATTTCTTTTATCATACACAGTAATTATGTTATATTCTTCCATAGATCCTTGTGCAAGGATAGGCTTAATAAAATGTTTGCTGAAATGAATTCAATCAAATCATCAGTGTGGGGATGGAGGTGTTCTAATGTAACTCTAACCCTCGTCTCTCCAGACTACCCTTTACCTCCTTATTTCACTCCTTGCTTAGTCAAGTCAGTACTTCTCACCCTTTTTGCTACATCAAAAATGTACACAGTGAATTCTGTTTGTCTCATTATACCAATTGAAATGTTCTATTTGTCAATCAGAGAGAGAAAAGAATAAGTGAATTAATTGAATTTTTAATAATGTAATTTATTCTAAAAGTGTCCCACATGATTACCTAACAAACATCAGAGATTAATGAACAAAAGCATGGTGACAGAATTTAAAAATACATGATACTTTTATATCCTTTTCTTTGGTGGAGATGGTACCCCTCAATACTAATATAATTATCTATTTTATTGATAAGCAGACAGTTTATTTCCATGCTTTTAAAGGAAAGCACTACCCTTATTCCATTAGTCTACATCTAAAATCAGACAAAACAAAGTCATATAGATTATATGTGTAATATATATTCTATATGTGTACATACAATATATAATGTAATGTATGTGTGTGTATATTTTATTCAGAAAGTATCTGGCATCACCTCATACATCAGGCCAAAGAAAGAAAAGCTATTTCAAGTTTGAGGTACTCTGTGGGTCAGCACCCATTCAGAACAATAGCTTATGAGCCGCCACCAATTTATTCACTTTTGTCAATTAACCAGAGGACACATTATCTAAAGCAAAAACATTTAATAAAATAGCATATGAAATAAAATGACAAATAAAATTATTTCTATCCCTATGCTCTCTGCATCTAGGATACCCTACTCTATTGGCAACAACAGTACTAGTAAGAAGAAGGCACACTTGCAGAGAACATGCAGGAAGGTTTGTATGAAACTCATACCTTTAAACGGACATGGCTTCTATCTTCCTTTTGTGATATCATTATGCTGCCTTTTACTGGGAATTGTGCCTCTGTGCTCTACCACATCATCTTTGCCAGTCTTTTCAATTGAATTTCATGTTTACCAAACTTATTTAGCCTCTTCAAGGTCATCTGCTACTTTCTGCTTTCATGAGGCAGTGTAGTGGCCTCTCCTTTGAAGGGAGAACTATGGCTATTATTATAACTGAGGAACTATTCAGTGCATAGCCTAAAGCTACGAGCCACCACACTCAACCAGGCATCCAAGTAAAGGAAAGTGTCCCAGATCATCTGTTCTTTTGACTGTATTTTTATGATATTTACTCAAAGTCTTTGGTTCCAGACAACTATATGACATGGATTTTTTTAACTCCTGTTAAGTCTCAGATTGTGAATCTTTGTTCCCCCAGACCCATTTCAGAGACCCTTCCTTGTCGCCAGGTCCCCACAAATTCCAACTAAGAGGAGCTGAATAGAAGTCAGAACAACCAATTTCCCCAAATCTCTGATTGGCATGCAAATAAAACTCAGGGAGAACACAAAAATCTAGGTGACCTAGGCAGGGCCATTAGTTTCTACTGTGGTTTCACGGTTTCGCATTCTTGCTTTCATTATTCATATCTACTACCAGCAACAAAAGTCACTGATCGTTTATGCTGCGTTCTATCTAGCACAAACCTCCTTGGACTCCCTACATACTTTTATTGATCACACGTCATGCATATAGCACTTGATTATGGGCAATACAAAAGAAGCCCTTTAGGAAAGTATGACCTAATATAGAAGAAAAGCTAAGAATGGGAGACATTGCCAGAAAATATAAGAAAGTACATGATAATGTGTGCATGTACTAGCTGAAAAAAAAAACAAAAACGAGGGAGGAATGAGGACAAGGTGTATTGGGCCAGAGAAGCAATAAAATAAGGAGAAAATGCAAAGTCCACAAGTGAGGATAATTACTTTTTATTTTAGAAGAAGTAGAGTCTGAGGATGAGGCAGGAGGTTGGTTTGGAAGGTTTTTAACTATGAGGAAGTCTACATGCATAAGCCTCAATAAGAGAATAAAAAGGATTGGAATGAGAGTCAAGGAAATAAAATTATAAGTCTAAAAGTTCAAATCAGTTGCAGAAGAGGTGGTATAAGAATAAGGGAAGACATACTTTATTACAGAATCTCAGAGATGAAAAGAACATCAGGGAACATTTCCTTGACCAAACATACTATCTACAAAATACTCAACAAGTCAGTCAACTAACTGACTAATTAAGTGCTCACAAGTGTGCTAAGTATTGAAGATACAAAGACAAGCAAAGAGGAAGGGAGGGAGGGAGGGAGGAAGGAAGGAAGGAAGGAAGGAAGGAAGGAAGGAAGGAAGGAAGG